>NC_080390.1:0-1200000 GCF_028751815.1 Salvia miltiorrhiza | reverse complement strand
TTAAGTACCACTCAATAAAATTCAATAAATCAGATTAACACAATTCTCTAATCCAAAGAAATGGTTTTCTATAAGATGCCATGCCATTTCCAAATACTGGAAGTAGTATAACGGTTGGTTCCAACAAGGAGCTCTTAACGAGGAGAAGCTTTGCAAATATCAATGAGAATATGCTGCAATTATAAGCTCGATAGTCAATACTAAACTAAATTTGAGCAAAGGGAACAAAATTTGGTTTCCTTTGTAGACAGTCGGCAAGGCAGGGTGAACAAAAGCTACTGTTGGTAAGCCAAAATGGGCTAAAAACAGAACGAAATAAATGAATATGCAGTAAATGCAAACCATAGGGAAACATCTAAAAGCATACTTCTTCAGCATTTCAGTTATGCTTCCACAAGTCACTGGAGAGACAACCAGAATAACTGCATTGTTCTGTTGATGTAACATGCAGATAAACACTAATCAAACTTGGAAGAGTTTCATAGAAAATCACTGGAAGTATGTGCAAATGAAATTGGGATTACCATGACCCATGCATGTGAAATATCAATAGTCCGAGCTGTTGGTGTCACAAAAACTGTGTCACATCCCTACAAAATTCACTCGACATTCAACACCAAAAGAGTGGCTTATCTTAAGAAGTAGAGAAAAGAGTAAAATATGCAGATCAACTACCTGGCCTTCACCAAGACATTCAAAGTTTGCAGTGGTTTGATTGTGAAGAAACTGAATACGATCTTCCCCACTGACTTTACCAGAAGTCAACAGTCAAGGATGAAAAGAATAACCATTATATGCAAACTAGTCTAAAGTATAATCCTATTAAATGATTCTACTTAGAATAATATATATAAAACTCCAGAATCTATTCTAGTTAAGATTGACTAATTGTTGTATTAGCAGAAGAATAATAAGTTGCAATATCATCAAGAATAGTTCAAATCATATATTTAGGTCTAGGACCTAGTTTCAGCTTTAAGCAGCTTTACAATAAATCTAATCACTTCATTTTGATTATACAACTGCATCGAAGAGACTGAAGGTGTTTTCGAGGCGCAGGGGTCGAGCAACGGAGGCGATCGAATCTTAGTTATTTTTATTATTTTTGTTTATTTCTTAACTTACTTTGCTGGCTTTATGTGTTCTCATGGGCTCGTTAGGGTTAGCAGTTTTAATAAGAATTTTCAATGCTTGGTTAGGTTTATGTTTTTGTGGATTATATCTGCTGCTTAGGCTGTGTGCAGAGCTTTCAACGTTGCGACCCTTGTTTGGGTGTTCATGCATTTAACTCGGTGAATTATCGTTTCCTTAAAAAGTTAATATACTATCTTTTGGAGCTAGAGACATATTAGAAATTAATATATAGTAGAAAACAAAATATATAATTTGTGGATGGTCTATAGGCCACGTAAGCGGAAGGGCAAGAATGTGCCTATTATAAAAATTCAATGGTCCAATGAGAAATTGACATTAAGGGCTAACTTTCTATCCACAAGATAGTTGAGGGAGATACGACTCAAACCAAAGACTATTTTACCTAGCTCTCCATATATGGTATTTGTAATTATATCATTTAATAACTTGAGTTTATAGACAATGCAAAACTAGTATTTTGTGAATAGTATTATGTATTATACAACATTATGAGTTAAAGAATATCACCAGAGAAAACATACAGCATCCCAAAGATTGATGATCAAAATGAAACAATGTTGAAAAGCATGTTACCTCTTATTCGACCATACTCTGAAAGATCCACAACCTAGCCATCCATTATTTATTAATCAAGAAAATAAGATGATTAGAGAAACGCATTTGGCATAATATTCAGCAGGTTCAGCAAAATAATGAAAGATTACAAACAAAATTACAAATCAGTTGAATTCTAGAGATGGAAGCTTTAGGAGATAGCAAAAAGAATTTATGTCATTTAGCAGGCATCTAGGATATCAAACTAAATAAGTTAAAGGTAATAAGAGAGGTGAAAGTAGATCAGGGGAATGTTGTAGATGAGATTAATTCTCCTAAAGGCAGTAGTACATGTGAACGTCAAAATGTACATATATCATGGGCCACGGCCCTACTTTTATTCAGATGTCTCAAACACTAGGGTACAATCAGAGGCTAATAGTTATTGAAGGGGGAAGTGCGAAGTGTTTGTGAGCCCACATACAGAGCACAAGGTATGAGGAGTAGGCACCTGCCTTTTAGTGAGGAGCAAAACTAAGGCAAAAAAAATGAAAATTTATATAATAAATACAATAAGATTCATAACATAAAACATACATAAAATTATGTTTAATCCATTATTGGAACCAAAAAAAGAAACAAGCTTAAGAGATCAAATGCATCAATGAGTAGCAAACATAAAGTTAGAGATGTTTAATTCTACAACTAAAAGAAAATTGTTTAAGAGCTGTAAAACCATATCCATGGAGCTCTTTGACATACTAGATAACTTAAAACCTTCTAAACTATGTATCATTAGATGACTACTCCTCATCAATAAGCTCAACGCCTTGAGCATCTTCTTAATGAAATTCTTAAATATCAAGATTGTCCACTTTAATCTGCTCTTCAGCCTTTTCTTTTATACCACTCTCTCCATGTCTAAGTGGTCGAGGAATACTCTTATTTATTAGCCGAATTTAAAATGTAAGCAAAAGAAGATAACCTAGGACGAGCCTCACTGGACCACATATTTTTTGCGGCTTAAGCATTCTGTATCAAATTCATTATAATTCTTCTACTTGCTTACATAAGTCAAAATAAAACAGTTCTTCCTGGAAAATTTAGGAGCATTTGGACAAAATACTTCATCTACTCATGATATTTCAAATGGCTAGTACTTAAGGTATTATTTTAACATGAACAACGATATAAATAATTTGAATCTATAAACATACCACTGCACCATTTACAAATGCATCCAGTGCCTCATCTGCACTGGCGTATGTATCTGTTGTTCCATCTTCTTCAGGAAAAGTCACTGTCTCCTAAAAAATGACTAACAATCAAATAGTTCTCTGAGCAAGGAGATAGAAATAGCATTAAGAAAACAACGTCTCATGCAAACTTCAGCATAACATAGTCAACTGCTATTACAAAGCAAAAATAGTAACATATAATACTTCTTTCATTTTCCAAATTCAAGAATCACAATTCAGAAAACACGGATAACACTTACGGATAGGAGCCAGCCTAATTCTATTTTCAGGCGCAGCTCATTTGTATCTCGGAGTTCATCAATCAGACATAACTCAGTCAATTGCTAAGTGATGGCAACATTGAGAAGAATAATTGATGGATATCATTTCCGTCTGCCCGAAACTCATTCAGTATATTACCTATTAGGGGTAATTGCACCTAAATACATGAACTTCCTTCCGATTACAGTTTTGCACATGAACTAAAAATTCTGCCTCCAAATACACCAACTTTCAATTGTTCTGATTTTTCACACGGTTCTAAATTTCCGGCGAATTAATATCATCGTGACTAGCCGAAGTGGCAAATTAGTGTCATCGTGCCTAGGGGAAATCACGCTCTATTGGACAAAATCACATAATTAGGGGAAAGCACGCCTCAACAAGCTCATTTCAAAGACAAATTCTCAGCTAATTTGATTGAACAGTGTCAGATATAAGCACACCATTAGAAATTTTAGTAACTGCAGTGATAATTCGAAGAGAAGAAGTACCAGCGGGTCGAGGTCGATGGGAGGAGGGGAGAGGTCGAAAGGGAGCGCCGCCGGTGACAGCGAGAACCGCTCCTTGCTCTTCTTCTGACGACAGCAAAACGCATGGGTTTGGGGATGGTGAGACGGCGGCGCGTGGAAGGATTGCCGCACCGAGCAGAAGCATGAAATGGAAGTGAAGTGGGATAACATATCCGTCTGCTTCCGACCAACGGAGTTTGATCAGAATTTGAATTTTGTGTGTCCAATTAAATTTGCAGACCTTTGTTAAATTAACTCAAATTACAAATCGTTATTTTTAACAAAATGACAATTTAAATAGGCTTCTCTTTCAATTAATCGTTTTCTTATTTATTTAAGTAATAGGTTGTATTTTTTATTTGAATGTTTCAATTCAAGAAATCACTTTTTAAAATGAAAAATAAATTATATAACAAATGTTTTTGAATAGCTTATTATTTATATAAAATTTCGTTGTGATACACACATAATTATCTATTCTTTCACTTGAAAAATAATCTCCTATATTTTAGATAAATGTATATCATAAAAAAGTTAGTACTATATTTCTGTTATTTTATTATTAATTATTCGTTTATTAATATCCATATTAATATAAACCCACGCAAGCACATTGTGGTTCCCATAAACTAATTAAATATATAAAAAAAAATATTCAATTTATTTTTGTAATAAAAACTAAATTTAATTATTATACTTCCTCCATCCCAAACGAAATGTCCTGTTTTCCTTTTTGGGTTGTCCCAAACGAAATGTCTTGTTTCCTTTTTTGGCAATACACTCTCTCTCTATACTTAATATTTAAATAATTTCCACCAACCCACTTTATCTACTTTATACACATTTCTTAATCTCCGTGCCGAAAAGAAATGAGACATTTCGTTTGGGACGGAGGGAGTATATATTGTCTACATTGCATTCCCTCTGTCTCTCAAATAATTTCCTATCTATTTTGGGACACTACCCCCACCACTAACAATACCTCATTTATTCTTACTTTTCATATTTTCACCACCTTCAATACTAATTATAACACATTTTCAACATTTTCCACCATTTTCAATATACTCGACAACTTTGTCTTAACCCGTGACCCTCCCTCCTATGAAGTTATTTGAGAGACGGAAGGAGCATCTATTTTTTCTGATGATTTTTTATTTTTTATTGATTTAAAAAAAATTACAAAAATAAATAAATAAATACAATGTGAAAAATACAAAGAAATAATTAAATATTTTTATTTTATTTTAAAAAATAATTAAATGAATCAATTTTTTTTCCTATTTAACTAGTTTGTGGGCAGTCACAATGTAGCTGTTTAATACTCCATCTGTCCCAATAGTAGTGTCTCATAGTTTTTGGACACAAAAATGAATAAATATGTAAAAAGTAGATAAAATGGATTGATATAAATTATTTAAATATTAGGTATAGAGAGAGAGAGCATATTGCCAAAAAGAAAAGGGCTAATAGCCGCTAAATCCTATAACTATTTTGGTTTTCGCGCTTTGCATTGTTTTCAGAAAATCTGCCTCAGTATATCACAACTAATCCTCTTGTCGCGATTTGCATCATGCGAAGTTTTTTGGCAAAATTGAAGCTGACTTGGCAGCCGGACTAATCTACGTAGCATAGAATTCCGATAGACAACGCGGCGTCGTTTTGCCTCACGTTTATTTGATTTTATTACTATCAAAACGTCGTCGTTTTTGGTCTTTTTAGAATTTACATCCCTAATCTTATAACTAGGGTTCCGTTGGATTGAACCTCACCATCGCCGGAGCTTTCTCAAAGGAAGATGAGGACGTCGGCGTGCGTCCGACGGATCAGAAACAGCAAGCATCACCTGATTTAAGAGGAAGGCAACGACGGGTTCGATTTCGTAAATGAGAGGAAGGCTCTTTTCCCCTCTTCTCCAATTGATTGTGAGAGAGAGGCGACTTGAGAGAGAGGGAGAAGAAGCCACAACGGTGGCGCTGGCGACCCCTAAATTGGAAGAATTAGGGCTTGCTTCTCTGCCTTGGGCGTGGGTATTCGGAGAGGTCGTTGGGCAAGGATGTGGCACCGACATTCGTTGGAGGATAAGCCACAACGGTGGCGTCGGCGACCCCCTAAATTGGAAGAATTAGGGCTTGCCCCTCTGCCTTGAGCCGTTGAGCGTGGGTATTCAGAGAGGTCGTTGGGCAAGGATGTGGTGCCGACAGCTGTAGACGGCCGCCGGATTCGAGAGGCGGGCGACAGCAGCGGAACTCGCGAGAAAGAGGGAAGTGGGTCGTGCGTATTTGAGAAACGGTGTGAGTTGAGACTCAACAGGGGATTTGGAATTGAGAAGAGAGATTGATGGGTGGCAGTACAGCCTCGCCGACCCTCAGTAGCGGCGCCGCTGCCAAAATTTCAAGGGAGGTGGCGGAGCTTCTGAATTTTTACCGCGCCTGTGAAACGGCGTCGTTTTGTGCAATGCAAAACAACGTCGTTTAACTACACGTCATTAAAAAAAATTAACAGGTAATTGCCATGTAGATGATAATCAACCTTGTCAACAAATAAAATGCCACATAGATTAAGTTATGTTGCCGGAAAACTTCGCCGGATGCAAATCGCGACTGAAGGATTAGTTGTGATATACTGAGACAAATTTTCTGAAAACAATGCAAAACGCGAAAATCAAAATAGTTATAGGATTTAGAGGCCATTAACCCAAAAGAAAATGAGACATTTCTATTGAGATGTCCCAAAAAAGAAAGTGAGGCATTACTATTGGGACGAAAGGAGTATCACTCTAAACATAATACTCTTTCTAGTATATATTCTTTATCTTTTTAATACATTTCATGAAAATATATACATTCTTATTTTTGGATGCTATGTCACTGCAAATTCTTTATTTCTTATCGTTCTTTTATCAATTTATCCATAATTTTATCATATATTTCCATATTTTTTTCACTATCAAAATACTACAATAAAAATATGTATTTTTTAACCAAAATATACAACTTAATATATAAAATAGGTGTCGAAACTTGGTGTGCACCTATTTCTAGATGGGAGAGTATATTATACATCTAGGACTCGTTTGCTACATAGTATGGATAAGACTTGATATATTTAGCTGTGATATCTATTTATTTATTAGATATCAATATCATGTTTGACAAGATGTATAAACAAAATTACGTTAAAATTCGAATGATATAATAATACTCCTTTTGTCCCAGCTTTTAGTATACAACTTTTCTTTTATGGCCGTCCCACATTTTGGTATCCGTTTCTATTTTTAGTAAAAGTAGGTGGGGCCCTTACTCCACTTTAATTATTTTAACTCTCACATAAAATGTGAGACCCTTATTCCACTCACAATACATCGATCACTTTATTAAAACCCGTGTCGTTCTCATCTGGATACCAAAAATCGGGGCGGAGGGAGTAGATAACAAGCCATTAATTTATACTCCCTCCGTCCCATAAGCTTAGGCTTGTTTTCCTTTTTTGAATGTCCCATTTATATAGACTTGTTTCCATAAAAAATAATATTTTTTTACTCATTTACTATTATATCCCTATTTAATTCTTTAATTTACTCTCACTTTAATACATCATTAAATAATAAATATGGACATACTAGGAAATTTACTTATATATTTTCATTTCCAATGATTTTTCTTAATCTTTGTGAAAATTCCAATCAGCCTAAGCTTATGGGACGGAGGGAGTAAAAAATTTTAAGTTTTAAGCAAACAATATATTAAGGTATTATAGGTATTCATCCCACGCTTATCATGGATAACAAACGAGCCTTACTTTGTTATTCAATCTCAAAAGTAATCGATAAATTTGGGGAAACTAGTATACGCTCATTCGTGCGATGCACGACGGACATCGAAATTTAACGATAAATTTAAATAAATAATAAAAAATTTAAAATATAAACAAATAAAAAATATTTTAATAAAACATAATAATTCACATCAATTGCTCAATAAAATACTGAATTTAAAAATATAAATTTTGAATTTATAAAAAGTGTAATGATAATTATAGTTATTACTACTTATTATATAAATTTAAAAATTGTTCGATAATGAAAATTTGCATTATGCATATATTATTCATCATAATAAATAGTAATTTTATATATAAACATAAATAAAAAGTTATAGATTTTTAATAAAGAGAAAGCAAATAAAATATTTAAATTTTTCATAACTTATTCATTTTAAATTCATTTTTGATGATTTTTATACTATACTGCATATTGATTATTTTTTCATGATAAAATTTGATGACGTTTAAAAAATAATTATTCAATATAAAAAAGTAAAAAGAAAAAAATAGTTAAAATTTTGGTTGAAGAAGAGAGAGAAAAAAAGAGGAGAAAAACTCCTCTTTTATATATTATATAGATTATAGGTTTCATGAGAATGGTTCGTTGACTTGCTTATATTTATTTGTTTTTTCGACTATTTTTGTGTCTTGAGATTAAACACAATCACTCTCTTTAATTTCCAAATCGTGAACTATTTTCTTTTCAAAAAGTAATCATTTTGTCATTTTGTGGTCTTCTGAGCCAAAGCAAAAGGCAGGGGCAGTTTGGAAGGTAAAGAGCAAAACCAAACGCATACAATGCCACCGACTTTAAATCTGGTTTCCAGCTGTAGCCTAATCCCTCTCTCTCTCTCTCTCTCTCTCACACACACACACATAGTCCATACAAACGCCACTCACTCTCTCTCTCTCTCCTTCTCTCACATACACAATACAAATGCCAACGCAACTCCAACTCAAGTTTTTAACGTTCCTTCTTATCCCTAGGCAATTACTTCTTGCTCCTTTTTATCCATACAAATCAATATATATATATATAAAGCATAAGAGCACCCGCAACGCGGGTACTCGAGTGGCTCCTCGAGGAGTCACTGGGCGTCGAGGAGGGCGTTGCGGCGTGCCGCGTGGAGCTCCTCGAGGACTCCTCGAGTTATTGAGTATGCTCGAAGGGCGGAGGAGATGGCGCGTGCAATGCACGCGCCCAATTTAAAAAAAAAAAAAAAAGGAAAAATTCAAAAATTTGAATTTTATTCGAATATTATTTGAATTTAAATTTTTATGTATTTAAATTTTTATGTATTTTTTTTATGTTTTAAATAATTTTAAATTTTATGTTTAATCCAGTATTTAACTATTACAAAAATATGCAATTTAAATTATGCAATAAAATTTAAATGAAAAACATAAAATCAAAACTAATATTATCAAGTAGGCTATCAAGGAACCCCAATGCAGCACTACCTACTCAATAATACAAACACTATCAAGTAGGCTATCAAGGAACCCCCAATGCGGATGCTCTAAATACATACTTCCTCTCACCCACTCACTTTGCCTAGTTTTTTTCAACAATTATTAAAAAAAATATATAATATATATATATATATATATATATATATGAATCCATATTTATTATAGTGTAAATTAATTTATTACTCAAAAATGAAACAGACCAAATCGGATGACACAGCCCAAAAAGAAATTTAAGCTAAGTGAAATGGGACGGAGAGACCCTAAAAAAAAATATGGGACGGAGAGAGTATTACTTACTTTCTTCGTCTCACTTGACTTCTTTTTAGGTTGGCTCATTTAACTTAGTCTATCTATTTTTTGAGTAATAAATTTTTACTGTTAACAAATACGATCCATATATTTTTATATTGTAATCTTACTTTCTTAAATTATCATTCTAAAAAGAATTAGGTCAAACGATGTTAGACGGAACAAATAGTACTTCTAGCTACCTTATGCCAACTCAATTTTATTCCTTTTTAGAACAAAAACATGTTCCATCTCACAAAAGAATGCAAATATTTCAACCACATTTCATTAGATAATTACTTAATTGATATACATAAAGTAAACTAAAGGAATTAAGATTCACGAAGTCATTCATAATGTGATCTATTTTATTTAATAACATTCTTCTGATTAATCATCACTCAGGTTAGCTAATTGATTACTTTCTTAGCCAATTTATATGGTAAAATAATTTTACATTTTTATTTGAGACACGTGGGGTATTAACATTAATCAACACGTCGAAGGGGACTTTTCTATATTTTATTATTATTTATTACTAATATTTGGTAATGTTGACATTTTTATTGAAAGGTATTTATAAATTAAACAGAATTCACATATTTTGCTGCTGGTATTGCCATGAGTTTGATAAGATAACTCTCATTTTAAGCTCGTTTCTCTCCCTATATATATCTTAAAATTTCCAAAAAGCAATTTCGTCTGCAATCAACTTGAGAAAAATAAAAAAATAATAAAAAAAAGAATGGCATTTTTTCGGGATCACTCAATTTGAAGGATTAATTAAAATTAAATTAGATTAATTTTATCATATCTTGTTCGATTGCATTGGTACGGTTTATGATAATCTTTGAACAGTGCTACATAAAAATAATCTTGACTTATCTCCTATAATAAAATTAATCTTAAACCAATTCAATATTAGATAATTTCAGACTAATTTAATCTCGGCAACGGAATTGGAATTCGCAGATTGAGCATTCGAGGCTAGACGTTACCAGGCGAATTTATTTTAATTTTTATAAATAATAATATTGGAGTCAAACGGCTCCATATCCGACGTGGCACTCTGCACTACATAAAACCCCAATCTCTCTCACTCCACTCCACTCCACTCTCACCACAGCTCCAGCAATGGCCGCCTCCCTCCTCTCCCTGGCCGTCATCGCCCTCCTCTCCGCCGCCGCCGCCGCCACCAACATCACCGAGATCCTCTCCGCCTTCCCCGAGTACAGCGAGTTCAACGCCCTCCTCACCAAGACCAAGCTCGCCGACGAGATCAACAGCCGCGAGCCCGTCACCGTCTGCGCCCTCCCCAACGGCGCCCTCTCCGCCGTCACCGGCAAATACCCCCTCGCCGTCGTCAAGAACGTCCTCGCCCTCCACGTCCTCCTCGACTACTTCGACGGCCCCAAGCTCCACAAAATCTCCGACGGCTCCGTCCTCTCCACCACCCTCTACCAGACCACCGGCAACGCCGCCGCCCAGCTCGGCTTCGTCAACATCACCGACGTCAAGGGCGGCAAGGTCGCCTTCGGATCCGGCGTCCCCGGCTCCCCCCTCGACTCCACCTTCACCAAATCCGTCAAGCAGTTCCCCTACAACCTCTCCGTCATCGAGCTCAGCAAGGCCATCGCCCCCTCCGCCGTCCTCGCCGCCCCCGCCCCCTCCGCCAACCTCACCGCGCTCCTCGACAAGGCCGGCTGCAAGACCTTCGCCTCCCTCATCGTCTCCACCGGCGTCGCCAAGGTGTTCGCCTCCGCCGCCGACAAGGGTTTAACCATCTTCGCCCCCAACGACGAGGCGTTCAAGGCCGCCGACGCGCCGGATCTGAGCAAGCTCACCAACGCCGAGGTCGTCTCGCTCCTACAGTATCACGCCCTCGCCGCCTACTCCCCCGTCGGATCTCTCAAACAGGCGAAAGGAAGGATAGCCACGCTCGCCACCAACGGCGCCGGGAAATACGACCTCGGCGTGAAAACCGCCGGCGATTCCGTCACCCTCGACACCGGGGTCGACTCGTCGAGGATCGCCTCCACCGTGCTCGACGCCACGCCCCTCTGCATTTTCACCGTCGACAGTTTACTCCTCCCCGTCGAGCTCTTCGGGAAGGCACCGTCGCCGGCGCCGGGGCCAGCTCCGGAGACTTCGCCGTCGCCGTCTCCGGCGGAGGCCCCCACCCCGGCGTCCTCTCCGGAGCCCGCCGCCGCGCCTTCTCCGTTCAAGTCTCCTCCGGCGCCGCCGACGAACTCGCCTGACGGAGCTCCGTCGGAAGGTCCCACGGCGGACTCGCAGAGCAGCACCACCGACAATTCCGGCAGCTCCTTGGTAGCTCCGGCGGCGGCGTGGGTGAAGATGCTGCTCGCAGTGGCTACCGTTTTGATGTTGATGTCCTAAATCGTCATTTTCTTCCCAGGTTTGGTTAATTTATTTCTTTTTTACCTTTTTTTTGTGCATTTCTGGAGTTATTTTGTAGTCTTTTTGTATTTTATTTTATTTTTACCCTTTTTTCGTTCATTGTTGTGTTTATTTTAACATATTTTATGAGAGACTGAGACAGTGGAATTCGAGTATTAATCTTAACGGTCATTGGTTTGGATGATTCGAATGTGCTGTTCAGCATTACTATATTATTTCTACTAAAATTAGTGCCATTTTCCTTTGAAAAAAGTTAAATTGTGGTGTCGGTTGTAATGATGGAAGTGTGTTGGGCACGTGGGGTGAGAAAATCATGTCGGGACCACAGGTCAATTTAAAACTGCAATTAAGGTTTTTAGTTACAAATAAAACTACTTAAAGCAGAAAGTGGTTATATAGAACAACCTTTTGTTTTCATTGACCAACACCAAACTGTTTTGTCTAAAAACACATAATTTTTGCCCATAAAATTATGGTATAATCAGAAATTGTGCAGCGAAATTATCATACTACAATTACGAAAATGTGACCTTTAATGATGACTTTAAATTGCATTTGAACCCCTCAACTATGTATTTAGAGCATTCAACAACCACGGCTCGAATTATTTGATCTGGGCTCCCAACGGAAGAAATGTGGACATGATATTAATAATGCGGGCTCTATATTTCTTTATTAATATTTGATCGATTTTTTTTTTCAAATAATTGTGGCGAATATGGAATTTAGGTCACTCTCAAATGTGGCCCAGAATACAACTATACACTTTCTGCATCCACCCACTCATTTTGCTACCCACAACAACGTGGGTACGATCGGGTGTACTGTTCAATCGGATTGATCTGCATTCAAAATAGTGTTATTTATAAGGTTCGGGTTAGGATACGAGTTCGGATTAGAGTTTAAGTGATGGTGTAGCCCGATTGTACCCAAGATCATCTCTTTTTTGCTAGAGTGCTTAAAGAAACATGAAAATCTTGTGAATGCTAACTCCAAAATATTTTTAAGATGTTTTTCCTGATTTATATATACTCAGCAGAATATGGAGGTACTTATGGCAGAACGGGCCAATATGGTATTTTACAATAAAGTGATAGACGGAACTGCCATGAAACGACTTATTAGTCGATTAATAGATCACTTCGGAATGGCATATACATCACACATCTTGGATCAAGTAAAGGCTTTGGGTTTTCAACAAGCTACTGCTACATCCATTTCATTAGGAATTGATGATCTTTTAACAATACCCTCGAAGAGATGGCTAGTTCAAGATGCTGAACAACAAAGTTTTATTTGTTGTATAAAAATTGAATCTATAGTAATAAAAGTGAGAATATTATATTTGATGTATAAAATTAAGTGTTAATGGGTAAAAAATGTTCCAATTCTTAAGTAGTATATAAAAAATGTGATCTTTTATAAATAAAAATAATTTATGCCCAAATTAAGTGAATATACTTAAATACTCTTAGACGTTGATGGTTTTTTTTGAGAATTTAGATGTTGATTTATTTTATTTTTTGCATGAAAAGTCTTACATATTTCTTATGCGTAAGAAAAATCTAAAAAAGAAAATAATTTAACATCTAGCATACGGATGCATCATAAGCCAATTTTTATCCACTTGAATGTTAATAGAATATAAAAAACAAATGATACTAAGGGAGAGATCACATATTGAATTAAACTTTGTTAAATGTCGGTGACACAAGAATTATTGCGTTGCAATTGCTTAGATCGATATACCGTTACATTATTTGAGAAATTTATAACCGTTTTCATGTATCCATTCCTGCCTACTTCAACTGAAAATTCATCCATCTGAGTAAGATATTTTATGGTGGTAGGAGCATGAGTTCTTCCACATCTTGATATTTTCAAGATAGAAGGTGAATACGATGTGATAGTTAAGATTTCTACAAAATAGTGTACCAAATTATTTGACAGTCTACTTAAATTAGTACCCGCCGTACGTACTATCATCGATTACCTCCACCAATTGCAGGGTTTTCACTGCACAAAATATACTCGAACACTGACGGAATCACCGATGAACACACGTTCATCATTAATTATCGACAGAAAAAAGAGGAATTAATAACAGATGATTGGGTTGCTTAGTTACCGACAGAATAATAATGAATTAACGACAGATGATTGAGTTACTTGAAGTTGACACTTTCACCTATGGAAAGGTCGGCGTACAAGATTTATCGACATAATAACCAATGAATTTTTTTCATCGGTGACATTTTTGAACTTTTTAATATATATATATATATATATATATATATATTTATCGATGGAATGTGTCTATCGATAATGTTAATTTACATAAATCGAACGTGTGGTCCCTGTCACTCATTTTGCCCTAATTGAAACTCTCCCCACTCGCCGCAAACTCCCACTCTTTCCACCGCTCTGTTGCCCGTCAACACTAACGCCGTCGACCCAGCGGCACGTGCCGCCCGTCGATAAATTTTAATTTGAATATTTTTAAAGTTCACTCATTTCTAAAGGTATTTTACATATGAAAAATCACTCATTTTGGCCTATTAACACTTTTTACATATGGGTATAAATAGCCAGCCCCTTGAAGAAATTGATATCAACGGCTCACAAAATTACCCTTTTCAATCAAGTATTAAAAGAGGCAAGTTATTTGATAGCCATGGCGAGCGACGCCGCCGCCAGTGATAAGGCGGCGAAACAGCTTCCGCGCAAGCAAAACAAGCCGGACCAGACGAAGCGACATCGTTCGATATTTGAACTCCCGCCGGACTTCTTCGATTCATGCCGCCTCTTTAACTCCACCTCGTCTCCTTTATCGGATTTTGAAACTTCGCCGGATGATGACTTCGAAGAATCGAAATCGGAAAAAGAAGCTGCCGACACCAGCAATCATGATGGTAATGCTACTAACAGTGGTAAAATTATGCAGAGATGGTCTTGCAACACGTGTAAGGCGGAGTTCGAGTCTCTACAAGACCAGCGTTACCACTTCAAATCCGACCTGCACCGTTTCAATGTATGTTTTCCGGTTTTTCTATTTGGTGTCTTTGAATTCTCGATTGCAGATACAATTGGGGGGAACTGAACATGTGTGATTTAACTGAGCTGGAATTAGTTTTCAGTTTATACATTTTAGGGCGTTGTACAATATGATTTCGATGCAATGATTTGGAGCGTATACATTCAGTGATTTAGTTCGTTTGATCGATAGGATAGTTGGCTGATTGTTGCAGAAAATTTGAGTTTGGAAACTTGCGAATTGCCTTGAAATTTTAATTTTCAACTCTGCTAGGTTCTATATGTGCTGATATCAGCAAATAGTTGATGCCTAAGCTTTGGTCAATTCGACGGTTCTTTGTTTGGTAATCAGATTTGCTTAGGGGTGGTAACATAAAGTTTATCTGCATCCAATTTGATTCATAAATTCTTGTGAATTTTGTTGATGTAGAAAAGGTTTTCTCTTAGGATGTACAAAATTATGTGCAATAATTTTGTATTTTCAAAAGAAACAGTGCACTTCTTTCGCCTCTATTTCTAGTGAGAGTGGATAAAAAACACAATTGTTTGCACCCACTCCTTCACTTGTAATATAGGCCTTATGTTGTTTGGCATCTTGATTTACTCGATGATGTCTGATCTACAGATAAAGCTAAGCATTGCTGGAAAGAGCATTATTAAAGAGGAAGACTTTGATGAAGCAAGTTCAAACTCATTGTCTAAAGACTACGATGTATCAAGTATTTCTGGATCAGATGATGAGGATGAGAGAGAGACTAGTATTCTTGCCGACAGGAAACATGAATGTGGTGGACTATCAAAACGTAAAATCTGTGTACAATTGAAAGATGGGGAGATAGTTTCAGTATGGAAATGCTTATTTCTTGATGAGTCTGATAGTATTTCATATGAAACTGATAAGCCGCATTTCATGGATGGGGCTGGAGTAGTATATTTGACCCCAAGAGAAGTGATTGAAAAGCTGAGATACATACTTCATGAACCTAGAGATAACTCCAGATTGAGGATTATTTTACTTGCAAGGGGTGGGCACTTTGCTGGGTGTGTCTTTGATGGTAATTCTCTTGTGGCGCATAAGACTTTTCACAGGTTAGTTCCTTAGTTCAGAATACTAAGTTTTTGACCAATTAAAATTGTTACAATTTTTGCTTTGTCTTGCACTCCAAAGGACATCATCCACCTCTCGTTCGTCGCATTGCCAACAGATTGACACATTTAGTTTCAATGGAATGCATTAGCTTCAACTATTTGACCAATGCCTTTATGTTGTCAACTTCCTTGATATGAAGAGGAAGTGTTTGTGTGTCTATGGTCTCTACTCAATTTTCTAAACTTTTCTGACAATAATAATTTAGACTTGCAGTTTTTGTATTTACTTAGGGCCGTAAACGAGCCGAGCCGAGCCAAATACTAGTAGGCTCGAGCTTGGCTCGTTTAGATATTCGGGCGTTCGAGTTCGGCTCGAGTTCGATTCGAGCTTTAATATTGTTGATCGAGCTCGGCTCATCACCCACTTACCGAGCTCGAGTTCGGTTCGGTTCGAGCTCGGCTCGGGTGATGCTCGATAATATCGAATTCGAGCTTAAGCTCGAACTCGGCTCGTTAAATGTCCGTATACATGATGTTGTGGCTCGACTTATTAAAAATTTAGGAAAAGCTTCTTAATTAATATGTTACTCGAGCTTGGGCTCGACTCGTTTAAGATTCGATTGAAGGTTCGACTGAAGGTTCGTGAATAGGTTCGCAAACATGTTCACGAACAATCGAATTCGAACATGTTCGCTAGCTCAACGAGCCAAATGCTGATAGGCCTGAGCTTGGCTCGTTTACTATCGAATCAAGCTCCGAACAAGCTTTTTTTGAGCCGAATTTCAAATAGCTTGCGAGTAGCTTTGTTCATTTACAGTCCTATATTTACCTTCCCAAGTATATGCAGTAGCATAGTCATTTTCTTCATGCTATTTGGCTATTTTTTTTTCTATGATCTTTTCAAGGTTGTGTCTCTCTTTGCAAATTACTTGTTGAGTTGTTTCTTTTAGTAAACTTGTATTTAGGAGACAGGTATTTAGGAGACTAAAATTTGGGGTAAAGATGTGTGACCCACGTGCTTAGTGTTATTTTTAATTGTTTTTGGTAATTGTTAACCAAGGAGGCAGAAACCCTTTCTTCATCAAAAGTTCCGGTGCCAATGTCAAAACAGTCAAGCTCTGATACGCCATAGACAACACCCAAGCTCTGATACACCAATGTCAAAACAGTCCTCCATGATTCTCTCTGCACACAAACACAATTCAAGCTTCAACCCATTTCACCAAATTATGAGTAAAAAAAAACCCAGAAATCAAGAATCGAAGTCAGAGGTAACAAGGAGAGAGGCGGCGCCGGTGAGTCACCCCCAAATTAGGGTTTTCGGACAAGAGAGGGAGAGGCGGAGCGAGGATAGACATAGAGCCGCATGTGGAGAGAGAGAGAGAGGGGGGGGGGGGGGGGGAGAACTAGGGAGAGGCGGCGCAGGAGGGGATTTGCAGTGGAGGCGGCTCAGGAAAAGATTTGCAGTGGAGGCGAGCGAGGGCGAGGGTTGAGGGTGGTGGAGGGATGGGAGGTGGCGAAGAAGAGGAGTAGAGAGAGAGATGGGACGGTCCAAAAGAGAGGAGGCGGCTGATAAATTAGGAGGAGGAGAGAAAAGAATTAGGGTTTGTTGGGTTAATTAAAAGCTTTAATTAACTTCTAATTATAGCGCAAAAGGGAAACATCCCATTTTATATGGGATAGACCAAAAAGAAATACATGCCATAAATAATGGGACGGAGGGAGTATATAATTGTTAAGCAAGTACCTTTTTGTTATGGAGGAAGTGTTTTCTGTCTTGACAGTCTCTGTTCACTTTGCTTAGTAATCCAGTCAAATGGAACAAAAATGATTTTTTTTGTTTATTTTGACCTAAGTATGTGGAGAAGAAAAGCTGCAGCAATTGTTTCCAACTTTTAACTTGTTTTGCTTAGCAAAACTTCAAAAATTGATTTATAAAATCATTGAGTGCTTTTATATGTGAATATTGTTATTTTCTTCTTCTTTTCCCTCCTTCAGGCTTCAATTTATCCTTCTCAATTTGTGTTGCTGTGGTTGATTTAACAGTTCGATTGGTTCCTTCGTTGTAGATATGTTGTGAGGGCCAAGGCTGGTAAAAAGCAATCATTAAAGGATGCAGGTGGCCAAGCTATTCATTCTGCTGGTGCTTCACTGCGTCGATATAATGAGCTTGGTCTCAAAAAGGTATGAGGTTCGTGATTACTCATGCCAAGTGATGTTGGTAGTATATCCTGATTTTTGTTCTGTTTGGTTTATTTTTTTATTTTTTTTATAAATGTCTGGTTTAATCCATAATTTGCAAGTCTCCACAATAATTAGACAAAGGGTGAAAAGATTCTTCTAAAATACGTACCAATATGTTGAAATTCTTGCAATTTTCGTACTGTATGTTTACAAGTGTTCCTTCATCCATGATCTTGTCAAGTTTCCATGAAGATAATTGGCCATACCATGACAAGCAATTTTTTAATATCATTTCTAACTCAATATGTTTGGTCTATTATCAACTCCTCTATGCAGAACCAAATTTATGGAGTTTATTCCAGCCTCTTGTTAATTTTGTTGACAATATTTGGCAAAAAAAAAAAAATGCAGCCTTTATTTGAAGTTTATATTCTTTGGGGTGCTGGACTGATTATCGTTTCCTCAATAACCAGGATATTCAAGAACTACTTACTTTATGGAAGCCTCATTTTGCCATGGCCTCCTGCATTTTTATTTATGCTCCTTCAAATAACCGTCAACTATTTTATGATGGAGAAAAACCTTATTTCATCTGTCAAGATCGTGCAATAAGAAATATTCCATTGACAGTTAGGAGGCCAACCTTGAAGGAAGCTAGACGAATATACAGTTTGCTTGTGCAAGTTTCACCTGAGATAATTGAGGAAACAATCCTTGTTACAAAAGAGGAATCATTATCTAGTGTAAAGAGTGGAAACCAGAAGTTCAAAGAAGATTCAGAGGGTACAAATGTTGCTGAGGCAAGTTCCGTAGTTACTGAAATGGATGGTTTGTCTGTTACAGTCGAGTCCAGAGATGAGATAAATGCTGTTG
This sequence comes from Salvia miltiorrhiza, assembly GCF_028751815.1. Taxonomy (NCBI): domain Eukaryota; kingdom Viridiplantae; phylum Streptophyta; class Magnoliopsida; order Lamiales; family Lamiaceae; genus Salvia; species Salvia miltiorrhiza. The sequence continues at coordinate 1,181,099 of NC_080390.1, read as the reverse complement.
GCATATCAACACCTTTGCATGAAGCTGCAAAGTCTGGAAATGTTCAAAATGTTCTGGAACTCCTAGAGCAGGGTTTAGATCCTTGCATTAAAGATGGAAGGGGCCAGACACCATACATGCTTGCCAGTGACAAGGAGGTCAGAAATACGTTCAGACGCTTCATGGCGTCAAACATGGAAAAATGGGACTGGCATGCTGCAAAAGTACCTAGCCCTTTGACAAAAGAGATGGAGGAATCTCAAGCCGCTAAGCAGGTATAGAGTTTGCCTTACTAATTTGCATCAATCCTTTTCAGCATCATAACTAGATACGAGTTTGGCTTCTTAACAGTTAACCTGTGCATGTACCCTTAAAAAAATATAAATCAAATCAAAGTTGGCTTCCTCTAGATCTCTAGCATCAACATCTTAATAGTAGCTTTCAATTTACTAGAAGTTCATCTGAGGGGACTGGCGGTGTGGTATGTTTTTTGGGTTGATTATATATAGTAGTGTACTTCCTTAAGGATGCATTTTGAATTGGATTCGAGATCTTATTTTTCAATTGTAAAGTAGTCCCTCCGTCCTAGAAGAGTATGCTTAGTTTGTTCGGCACGGGTTTTAATAAATATTAGGTGAGTGTGCTATGAGTGGAGAAATGAGTCCACTTTTGTGAGTGGAGTGGAGAAATAATGGTGGGTCATATTGGTAAAGCTGTAAATAAGTATTAAAAGTGAGGATTAAAAATAAGTGGTTGCCGATGAGGTCATGTCCAAAAATGGGTTGTGCATACTCTTCTGGACGGACGAAAAAAGAAAACGAGCATACTCTTCTGGGACGGAGGGAGTACAAGTTTCCGTAAAGTTTGGCTTCTATTTGTTCGTCTTGGCATTAGCCTATGTAATGTTAGGTGCAAGTCAGCTGATAATGCTTGTTTCTAATTTTTCTCTCATCTGAAATTTTTATTAGGCAGAGAAAGATGCCAAGAAGAAAGCCAAAGCGAAAGAGTTAAAGAAACTTAAAAAAGCGAAAGAAAAGAAGGCCCAGGTTCGTATTCTTTTTGTGGTTTGGCTTGGCAACAAATTGAAACAATGACATCAATAATTGCAAAATATCTGGTGCATCCGGCACCAGCCATTTCCAACCAAATTGCTGTGTCATGATTTATTGCTCTTAGTCTATGTCCTTATCTATCCGTCTTTCTGTTGGGATTTATTCCCATGTAGTAATTCTATGTTCCCGAATTATTAGTTATATTTTTTTTTTCGCTACATGTTGCAACTTTCGTGAACAGGCTGAAGCTGCCGAATCCAGTAATATCTCGTCTAAGTCGGGTAACTCGGGAGGTGCTTTCCTCACTACCAAGAAAGGCCAGTCTCACTCTGCTGGTTCAGCTGCATCAAAAGAGGTATTGTTGTTACCTGTCACAAATCTTGTATTTGCATTCCACATTTTTTTCCCAATTCTGATCAATCATTGATCCAAAACTGTTCATTTTTACACAATACATAAAAACCACTGAAAGTTTTCCCCAAATTTGTAGGAGGAGCTCAAAAGAAATCAAGATTTGGAGAGGGAAAAGAGAGCTGCAGCTGCGGAGAGACGAATCGCAGCATTGAAAGCTCATGAATCTACAGCAGTTGCTGCTGCGAGTAATTTGCAGTCAAATAATTCAAGTGGGAGTGATGTTTTATGCTCGTGCTGCTTTGTGTCACTGGCTGGAATAGTACCATTTCATCGATACCATTACAAATACTGCAGCACTTCATGCATGCATGTGCACAGAGAGATCCTTGAAGATGGATGAGCTCTTCCAGATTTTCCCAGAGATATGAATGCATAATTCGTCTTTGATTTTTGCTAGCTGCATTTTTGTTTTCTCTTTGTGCTAAATAAATTTTATTTATTCTGGAAGAATGTCTCATCTTAAATAAAACCCTTCCACAAAATTCATGTCACGTGATTCTTCATCCAATACTGATTTCCACTTCCACGTATGTTGTTGGACTTTTCGTATCCGACTGTGACATTCACTATTTTAATAATATTATTGAAAATGAATAATTAACATTTGACAATTAAAAATACTCACTCCATTCACGAAAAAATATCATAATTTATTTTTAATAATAATTTGTGAGTTTCTTTCTTCATTTATTCATTTGTGGACCTCTTTTTTTATTCAGTAAATAAACAATATAAATGTTTTTAAAATTCGTGTCATCATCATTTAGGATAGATTTTGGTAGACGGAGGAAGTATTGGATACCCTAAACATTGAATAAGTAGCCCTGGTGATTAAGAGGTGGACTTGAATGCAGTTGGGCGTAGCTTTCTAGACAAAATTCAGTGTCACACAGTTTATGTGTGTTATTATGCCTCATTCTTATATTTATTATTTTAAACTATTTTTATAAAAAATAAGTTTATTACTAATATTATAAATTATACTTAATTTTTATTTCAAAAAAATAATTTTTTTAAAGTATATACCATAATTTTAAATTTATCAACCTATCATTAGCTAATAAAAATGAATTAAATGATAAAAAATAGTTATATATCCTAATTTGATGGAATAAATTCTAGTTAATAATCACAAAATTAAATTAAAGTATATATAATTGAAATTGATGAAAAAATGAATAAGAAAATAAACAAAATAGAAAGTAAGACACCAAATGTGATATATTGAATCTCATTCCGTATCTTTTAGGCCGAATTGGGCGCAGGTTGGATCGCGCCAGGAGGGCTCAGCAATGGGATTGGCTCACGCGAGTCGAACGCGTGTCCGCTCGCCGAGTCTTGTTGGAGATGCTATTAAGAGTGTAAAATGAGTAGAAACCGCATGTTATATTTAGAGTGTGTCATTTATAATGAAACAAAAAATTATAAGTGAGAGGATCCACTGTCCCACAATCTTATGTGTGCCACTGTGTCTCATGCTTATATCTATTATTTTAAAAATATTTTTTATAGAAATAAAATTTATTATAATACTATGAATTATATTTAATTTTTATTTCAAAAAATTAATTTTTTTTTAAAAGTATATATCATGACTTTGAATTTATCAACCTATTATTAGCTAATAAAAGTGAAATTAAATGATAAAAAATAATTATATACACTAGATTAATGGAATAAACCCTAGTTAATTGAATAAAATATATATAAAAAATTAAATAAAATTGAAATTGGGACACAAATTGAGACATGTGTAGTACACTGAATCTCATTCCAAGAGGAATGGAGTATTATTTTATGAAAAGTATTGATATAAACGTTTATTTATAAAGTGAAGTCACGCGACTAGCCACAAAATCGCACTGAGCTTAGGTGAATGATTAATTTTGATTGGATTGATGAATCATAACCAATAATCATAAAATTAAAGTAGATGAATGAGATTAACACACCATTTCGATGGAGCTAGCAAGCATATAAAGCAGAATCCACTAAGCCTTCAATCCATGGTAGAAGACAGCTGCTAGCGCTTCCACTGCTCTCTTAGGCATGGAAACCCCCAATTCCAACCCTCCCTCAAACTCCCTCGACTTGCAGAGCGAAATCGACACATTCGGATCCCCATCTATGGAAACTGCTTCATACTTCGCCGCCTTCCCCCACCCGAAATCCACGCCGTACACGTCGAATTTGGGCGATCCCGCCACCCCGAACACGCGCCTCCCCAACAGCGGCGCGTATTTCGTCAGCCACTCGTCGGCGTCGCTCAGCAGCTCCCCCTTCTTATTCACCTTATCCCTAATCAGCTCTCCCACCAGCTTCGCCGCCGCGAAGAATCCGTCCTCCCCTCGCATCACCCCGTGCCTCGACTCCGCCACCACGAATGCCACGCAGTTCCCGAAATACGCCGCCGGCACCGGCGGATCCGCCCTACCCCGCGCGTCCACGGCGAACCCGAAGTATTCGAGCTCCTCGTCGCCGATCTCCTCCCCTGCCTCCGCCGCGGTCCTGTCGATGCACGACCAGAAATAGGCTAACGTCACGGTGAACGACGAGAGGTGGATCGAATCCGGTTCTCTCTCCATCACCATTTTTTTCAGCTTCTCGATGTCAGTTTTCTGCAAAATAAACGTTTCTCGGACTTTATTGGTAGGGGTGATTGATCCTGGTTGTGATTCGCCGAGCTTGATGGATCGCATTTGGTTCCAATAAATCTCCGCCCTCGCCGTCGGATCTCTGATCACCGATCTGTCGTAGAACGGAAGAGCGTTGTTTCGAGCTAGCTGTTCGAAGTCGCCTTCTCCGCCGAGTTTCACTGTTGAGCTCCACGCCTTGAGAAATCCGACGATGGAGCTCGCGTCACCGGCAACGTGGTGGTTAGTGACGCCGATAACTATGCCTGTCGCCGGAAAGAGTGTGACCTTAATAGCTAGTAGTGGAAATTTCTGACATCCGGATTCGGAATCGGTTGTGGATTCCGGCAGCTGAGGCACGAAAAGGTGGAACTCATCAGCTTCCCGCGCTTGATTGCCGGTGAGATACTCAAAATCAGCAGCTTCGCTATATTCGGCGAAGGTGACGGCGACTGAATCGCCAGAGGAGTAGCGTAGCTCCGGCATGCTGGAATCGAGGGGGCGGAATAAGTTGCCGGCGAGGGGGAGGTAGTGGCTGAGCGTTTGGGAGAGAGAGTTTCTCAGTTGTGGAACGATGTTGTCGGTGAAATCGGCGACGGAGCAAGGGTGTTTGTAGAAGAAAAGGCGCTCGATAGGGTGAAAGTAGAGCCAGAACATGTCGAAGTAAGTGAGAGGGAGGCGCTGCTCCGCCGCGTCGCTCGCCGGAGCGACGCCGCCGCGGTGGAGGACGGAAAGGGTTTTGGTGGTCGCCGTCATGGATTAGGGTGGCGGAGTCTCGAAGGAGCAGATGAGATAATTAATTTATGTGGGCGGAGAAATTATGGCGATTTTCCAAAAACATTTATAAGCTACGTTTTTGTAGCTGCCACGTAAAATTGTGTCTATCAACTTAATTTAAATCGTCAATTTTGACAAACCTCAGGTCTAGCATGCTGCATCATACAACATGATCGATTCGTGGCATGAAGTTCTAATCCGCAACCTTTACACTATAGTTACACCTAAAATCACCTCTTTTGCATTTTAAAGAATTCCCTTCGTATTGTAGTTGAACTCTACTCATTTTGCTGCGTCATCAGTTCTATTTCACTTTCCACTAAATTTATTTATATCATTCGGACCAAGGTTTTATCATAAATAGTGCGAATGACTCATTCGTACTATTTGTACCAGGTATTAGCATGAAAAATGGTACAAATTACGTTAATTCGTATCTTTCTTAATTTATATTATTTGTACCAAATGTTGGCGCGACAGTCAAAACATGAGCAAGCATAACTAAAACTCTCAAGATTTATTCCCAACTCAAAGTAGATTTCTATGTTATGTTATTTTTCATTGTACTCATACAACACGATAATTCCAACTTCAAAAATACCATAATAAACGCAAAGTTTTTTTATAAATAATTCAGTACATAGAAATTCAAAGCTTTTTGTAAATGAACTTGAAATTCCAATTAGCGTCAGTGCTTCTATTGCTGCTCGCCGGTCGAGAAGGTTCTTGTGCTAGAGTCAAGGGCAAGGGCGATGTCTTTAGCGTTTTACTGTCGCTGGATCTAGGGAAAAAATGGCGGCGACTGGTGTTTGTTGTCGTCGACCGTTAGTCAAAAGTCTAAGAGGGTGGTGGTTGTGGTCTGAGCTATGCCGACCTTCGGTACTATCGCAGGAGAAGGAAGTGGCGACGATATGCGTGAGAATAAAGGGAGCGAGAAGAGAAAAAATGAGAGATTTTTTTTGGAGAATGAACCTGTACATAAAAAAGGATGATGTAGAGAAAGATAAAAAGTAAGAACATTTAAGTATCGTCATATCACAATTTGCTATAAATTATTAAAATTGAGTTGGTGGCTAACACTTAATTTTCATTATCCATTTTGTACATAAGTAGAAATCGTTGTTCATGTCATTTTTGTTGCAACTAGGGATGGCAACGGGCTGGATCTGGACCAGGTCTGGTCAATACCAGATCCAGATCCGTTTTCATATATCAGATCCAGATCCGGATCCAGATCCACGGATCTGAAAATTTTAGATCCAGATCCGCCAGATCCGCGGGTCCAGATTCATGGATCTACTATTTTTAAATTAAATTAAAAAAATCACAAAATTAGTAATTTTCATCATGAAAAAATTCTCTATCAAAACTTCATGAATTATAGATGGATGAATAGATTATTCAATTACATCATCAAGCTATCAAAGGAAAAAGTTCAAATAAAGATCAACAAATGATTTTACCAAGAAACTTCCAGCATCACAAGATTTATGAGTTGACGAATAAATACACAAGGCTCTTATTTCGGGAAAATAACTCTTCGCCAAATAATAATGTAATGCCTAATAACTCTGGCGGCGACCGGACGCAGGCGGCGGTCGGAGATGGAGATGGAGATGGGCAGCAGCCGCAGCACGCAGAGTCGCACCGGCGAACTGGAGAAGGTCTGAAGGTGTCGGCCGAACTGGAGTGCTTCGAGAGCTTCGAGAAGGGAAAGAGGGGCGGCGCCGCGGCGGGCGAACTGGAGGAGGATGGGCGTGCGTCGTCTCTGCTGCAACTGCCTGCTATTGTCCCCACCTTCGCCGGAGGCTGGCGGGCGAATTGGTGAGGCGGCGGCCGGGTGAGGGAGTGAGGGAGAGTGGCTGAGGCGGCGGAGTGAGGGAGATTGGGAGAAGAACCGAGAGTGGAGAATTAGAGTTGGAAAGTAGGGTTTCAATTTTTAAGTTATTCTAATTTTCTATTATTTTATTTTTTTAATATATCTAATACTATTAATAAAATAAATATAAAAAATAAATAATATATTTTAAATAAAATCGGATCCATGGGTCGGATCTGGGCCGGATCTGGATCTCAAATTTTAAGATCCAGATCCGTTTTAGAAAGTGAGATCCAGATCCGGATCCAGATCCGTGGATCCAAAAAATTGAGATCCAGATCCGTAAAATCGGATCTGGATCCACGGATCTGGACCGGGTCCAGGATCCACTGCCATCCCTAGTTGCAACCTCAATAATATAGCATTTTTTTAATATTATTACTAGTTTAAGACCTTTTTATTACAATCTCAATAATTTGAACATTTAATTAATATTATTAATAGTTAAAAATATTTTTAAAAGTAAACATATAATTTAAGTCTTTAATCATACTCCATTTATCCGTAAAAAATAGTCAATTTTTATTATTTTGGAACGTGCACAAAAATTAATCTATTTTCAGTTTTGGACAATATCCCACAATTTATTATCCTCAATACATCTACTTATTTATCATTTCTATCACATACTCCCTCCGTCCCATTTATATAGGCTTATTTCCATAAAAAGTAATGTTTTTTTTACTCATTTACTATTATATCCCTATTTAATTCTTTTTTTTTTATCGGATAAAGTTATGTTAGATGTTAGCAATTAGTTCCCCAAACACTCCAAGAATTCACCAAGCCCACCCTTATTTCTCCAATCACCAAATTCGCTCCCAAGAGGGATCGAATCCGGGTCTCATCACTTAAGTGAGGACCCGGTGGCCAGGTATATCCCTATTTAATTCTTTAATTTACTCTCACTTTAATTTATCATTAAATAATAAATATGGGCATACTAGGAAATTTACTTATATATTTTCATTTCCAATGATTTTTCTTAATTCTTGTGAAAATCACAATCAGCCTATCCATATGGGACGGAGGGAGTAATAGACTAATAGACTCTTTTTTTCACTTATATTATAATTAATTTTTATTTCTAATATTAACTTTTGAATGAAATCATTTCTCTATTCACGATATAAACAAGATTAATTTTTGTGGACGAATGAATTAATAACGATATAAACAAGATTAATTTTTGTTGACGAATGAATTAATAAATTTAGCTTTCAAAATTCCGCTTAGCGTTACGGATTATTTAAAGCGACAGCGACGAGTCACGACAGAGTTGGATAGGGTGGAGAATTTTCTTATAGAGGTAGCCAGTTTTCATTTTTCTTCTCTTCTTGTTCACTAATTTTCTTACTTTGACGAAATTGTTTTATTTATTTATTTATTTATTTAGTATTAGTATCAATATCAGAGTAGAACTGCTAGAGCAAAAAGATGAGACATCGTGAAGAAACCACATTTCGCTACTTTCTCTTATGAAAATGCATCCCAATATTTTGTTGTTAATTAAATTACGAATTTTAACCTATTGTAGTAGTATCGATATTTCATCACCTTTAACTTGTTGTAAAATTTAGGATTTTGTTGGCGTATAAATATACAAAATTTAGATAAATTCTAATTTTTAATATAAAATTTAAAAAGTATATAAACTTTTAATTTAATTAAAAATAATAATCAAATTGACGACAACAGATTAATAAAATTTACACATTTTACTCTTTTTAACGCCAAAAGATTAATATTTCGAACATAATACTACTAATTAAAATATATATATATATATATATATATATCTAGATCGTTTATATGACTTTGACTCCAATAAATTAAAACATGTTGTAATCAAGAGTCACGACCAATATTCTCTTGCAAAAAAAAAAGAAAAAGAAAAAGAAAAAAGGAGTCACGACCAATGGGACATAGCTGACTTTTCGCTAGAGGGTCAAATAATAATACTCCCTCCTTGTAATTAATACTCATATTTCATGCCTTTTTCTTACCTATCCTTGTAATTATATACTCCCTCTGTCTCATATATATATATATAGGTTGATTGAGATTTTCACATGGATTAAAAAAATTCATTGAAAATAAAAATATATAAGTAACTTTCCTAATATGCCCATATTTATTATTGAATTATTCAATGTTGTATTAAAGTTGGAGTTAATTAAATAATTAAAGAGGGATATAATAATAAATGAGTAAAAACAAATATTACTTTGTATGGAAATAGGCCTATATAAATGGGACATTCGAAAAAGGAAATCAAGCCTATATACACGGGACGGAGGGAGTATTTTGAAATTGATAAGTCGTATGTGGAAATTGTTGGAATATAAACTTGATTTGAATAGATATTTTGTAAAGAGTATTCTAGATTAGTTGAGAATGAGATAGAGAAAAGAGAAAGATCTAGAATAATTGAGAATAAGTTAGAATTAAGAAGAAATAGCTAAAACTAGAAAATTCTAGAGAAGTGTTAGGAAAATAATAGGTGAGAGAACTCTAGAATCATCTAGCTACTACTATGTACCACCATAAATATGTAACCATGTTTTGGGATTGTAAGCAAGTAATTAAGGAAGTGAATTGAAGTAAATTTGTGTTAGTAAACTACAATCCTCCCACTCAAAATTCCTAAGCACACACGTCCACAACCAATTTCTCCAAATTTCCTCTTACCAATTAAATAAAATTCTCCATTATATATTCTTATATTCCAACAAAGTGGTATCCGAGCCATAAAATCCTACCTGTGGAATGGCCAACCTACAATCGTTTCAAGTCCCCATGCTCAACAAGAGCAACTTCGACAATTGGAGCATCAAGATGAAGGCGCTATTGGGAGCCCACGATGTTTGGGAGATCGTGGAGAACGGCTACGAGGAGCCGCAGGACGAGGCCGCACTATCCCAACAACAAAAGGATAGATTGCGAGACGCGAGAAAGAGAGACAAGAAGGCTCTCTGTCTCATTTATCAGGCGCTAGGGGACGATGATTTCGAGAAAATCTCGAATGCAAGTACCGCCAAAGAAGCGTGGGAGAAGCTCCAGAACGCGTGCAAAGGAGCGGAGCAAGTAAAAAAGGTACGACTTCAAACTTTAAGAGGAGAGTTTGAGTCTTTACATATGAAAGAGTCCGAATCGATTTCGGATTATTTTTCAAGAGTCTTGGCGGTTTCTAATCAAATGAAAAGAAATGGTGAAAAATTGGAGGATGTAAGAATTATGGAGAAAATATTGCGGTCACTAACCCCAAAGTTTGAGCACATTGTGGTGACGATTGAAGAAACTAAAAATTTGGAGGAGTTGACGATCGATCTTTTGTTGGGGTCGCTGCAAGCATATGAGGAGAAGCAAAAGAAGAAGCAAGAAATTTCAGAGCAACTTTTAAAGTTGCAAGTAAGCCCAAAAGAAAAAGAAGAAGGTCCGAGCAATGGTCGTGGACAATTCAGGAGAGGACGTGGCCAAGGACAAGATCGAGGCAGAGGCCGAGGACGTGGACGTGGACGAGGACGAGGAGGCTTCGTTAACAGTAGTGAAAGAAATGAGTTTACAAATGGTCGGGGGAGGAGCCAAGATAAGTCTTGGTTGTGGCACCTACGGTTTGGGCACTTAAATTTTGGCGGCTTGGAGTTGCTATCAAAGAAAGAGATGGTGAGAGGCCTACCATCCATCAAACATCCCGATCAACTCTGCGAAGGTTGTCTACTCGGGAAGCAGTTCAGAAAGCCATTTCCAAAGGAGTCAAGCTCAAGAGCTCAAAAGCCACTGGAGTTAATTCATGCTGACGTGTGTGGGCCAATAAATCCAAGCTCCCTGGGTAAAAATAATTATTTTCTGCTATTCATTGATGATTTTTCTAGAAAAACGTGGGTATATTTCTTGAAGCAGAAGTCGGAAGTATTTGATGCATTCAAGAAATTCAAAGCTGCCGTCGAGAAGGAGAGCGGACGACAAATCAAGGCCCTGAGGTCCGATTGAGGTGGAGAATTTATATCCAAGGAGTTTCTAGAATTTTGCGAAGTAAATGGAATTCGGCGGCCCCTGACAGTTCCGAGATCCCCCCAACAGAACGGAGTGGCGGAAAGAAAAAACAGAACAATCATGGAGATGGCGAGGAGCATGTTAAAGACGAAGAATCTGCCTAAAGAGTTTTGGGCCGAAGCAGTGGTGTGCGCGGTGTACCTATCCAACCGATCGCCGACAAGGAGCGTGTGGGGAATGACTCCACAAGAAGCCTAGAGCGGGAGAAAGCCAGGGATTTCCCACCTAAATGTATTTGGGAGCAAAGCCTACGTGCATGTACCAGATGAGAGAAGGAAGAAGCTCGACGATAAAAGCGAAGCATTCATCTTTATCGGGTACGACTCTAACTCTAAAGGCTATAAGTTATATAATCCAAATACCAAGAAAACAGTGATAAGTCGAGACGTGGAGATCGACGAAGAAGGAGTCTGGGATTTCAGCTCCAACGGTGACTTCACCTACATCCCACAGTTAGAAGAACAAAAAGCAGAAGAGCAAGTTGGAGAAGTCCAACAAGAGCCAGTGACTCCACCAGCTTCACCAGTGCCAGTCACTGAAGACTCGCCACCATCTTTCTTAAATGAAAGAGCCACACCACGAGCAAGGAGTTTGGGTGAGATATATGAGGATACTGAAAGGTTAGAAGATCTTACCTTATTTTGCCTATTTGCTGATTGTGAGCCTGTTAGCTTTGAAGAAGCAGCAGATAGTGAAAATTGGCGCATCGCGATGGATGAAGAAATCAAAGCCATAAAGAAGAATGATACATGGGAGCTCGTGACACTACCAAAAGGGCACAAGGCCATTGGAGTCAAGTGGGTGTATAAAGTTAAGAAGAATCTCAAAGGTGAAGTTGAAAAATATAAAGGAAGGCTCGTCGAGAAAGGATTTCGTCAAGTTCGGAGTTTTGCTCAGAAAGACAAATCAAGTTTAAGGGGGAGTGTTGGAATATAAACTTGATTTGAATAGATATTTTGTAAAGAGTATTCTAGATTAGTTGAGAATGAGATAGAGAAAAGAGAAAGATCTAGAATAATTGAGAATAAGTTAGAATTAAGAAGAAATAGCTAAAACTAGAAAATTCTAGAGAAGTGTTAGGAAAATAATAGGTGAGAGAACTCTAGAATCATCTAGCTACTACTATGTACCACTATAAATATGTAACCATGTTTTGGGATTGTAAGCAAGTAATTAAGGAAGTGAATTGAAGTAAATTTGTGTTAGTAAACTACAATCTTCCCACTCAAAATTCCTAAGCACACACGTCCACAACCAATTTCTCCAAATTTCCTCTTACCAATTAAATAAAATTCTCCATTATATATTCTTATATTCCAACAGAAATACCCACATCTATAAGAAAAATGTGTACAATTTAATACTTATAAATGTGGTATGAAAAACGTGTAGAGGCATATTATTAATTAAAATTAGCAAGAGACTTTATATGAGTACAATTTCCGTTCAGTTACTTAACTATCATCGTCATCATAAAGTGCAATCAAAATATAATTACAATTGTGTGCGTGTGTTGGTCAAACGATAAGGGATTAATGTTTAAAATTAAAGATTTTGGATTCGAGTTCCATACGACGCGGCCTTTAAATTTAGCAATTAAGTGTAGATACCTTAGCTATCTTGATCTTATCTCTTTTACGGAACGAAGCCTAAACGTCTATTAAATATGCAGCAAATATGCTTGAAAAATGCAGCAAATAAATTCTTACAACTACACTAAGACAAAAACAGTAAAAATAAAAAATGTACTCCCTCCATCCATGAAATAGAGCCGCGTTTAAGGGTTGACACAGATTTTAATAAAGTTGTTAAAATTATTGTAAGTAGAATAAGGACTCGTTTGGTACGTGGCATGAGATGAGGTGAGATGTGTTTGATTGATATATATTTTATTATATGTCATATTAATATCATTTTTGATAAAAATGTATTAATATATATATATATATATATATATATATATATAAAATATAATATGTTGTTTGGTACGATATATTAAGATTATATAAAATTAAAAATACTCCCTACGTCCCACGAATCTTGAGTCACTTTCTTTTTTCGATCGTCTCACGAATCTTAAGTCATTTCCTTATATAACAAAAAAAGTTCTCTTTATTCACTTTTTTCACATTTTCAACTATCACACTTAACACATTAAAAACTATTTTCTTAATTCATGTGCCAAAAAGAATTGCCTCAAGATTCACGGGATGAAGTGAGTAGTTATAATTAATATTTGTATTACGTATACCACCTCCGTAGGTGGTATACAGAATCCCTCAAATCTGTATAATATTTTCGAGCTTTTAATCTTTAAAGTGTCGTGTGTTTCGTATTATCAAACATAATATTAGAGTGTCATAGATATATTATATAATCATCCGTATCAAACGAGTCTAAAAGATAACATTTGTAGGGGTAGTGTTAGTAAAAAAAAGAATAAACATATATTATTAGTTAAAAAATAAAATAAAAGTGCAATTTATAGTTTTCTTAATGAATAAAAAAAATAGAAATAAATATAACTATTTTTTGTGAAGGGAATATAAGTATACAAATGTGATAATCTAGCATGTCGGCAGACTTGTCTTTCAGTTTTCTACTAGCTTCGTTTTATTTTTATTTTAATTTTAAATTCCAATTCCAATAGTCAAACTTACAATAGCAAGATCTATTAGATAAAGAAAAACAAAAAAAACAAAAAATCAACATCAAAGATTTATTTTTCCAATTTTCATTTCCCTTCTCCTCGAGATGGGAACACGATGATTATAAAAAGTGGAAAATATAAAAATTTCAATTCAACCCATCCGAAAAAATATTTGCAAATGCATCCATCTTCTCCTTCGACAACGACATACCAATCTCCAAACCGCCGTCGAATTCTCTGGATTTGCAGAGGGACATCGATCCATCACCGTCTATGGACACCGATTCGAACTTGTTTGGATTCCCCCATCCGAAATCGGCGTCGTACAGATCGAATTTCGGCGATCCCGCCACCCCGAACATACGTTTTCCGATCATCCCGCCGAACTTGGACAGCCACTCGTCGGCGTCTCTGAGCAATTCGCCCTTCTTGTTCACTTTGTTTCCAATCACGTCTCCGATCAACTCGACGGCGATCAGGAATCCGTCGCCTCCTTTCAGTTCCGCGTGCGTCGATATCGCGACGGCCATGCCGACGCAGTTGCCGAAGTAGGCGGCGGGGACTGGCGGATCCATCCGCTGCCGCGAGTCCACAGCGAAGGCAAAGTACTCCGGCTCGTCGTCGGCGACTTTATCGCCGGATTCCGCCGCGGATTTGACTAAGCTGGTCCAGACGTAGGCACTCGTTATCGTGAAGGACGATAAGTGCGTTAGATGCGGTTTCTTCGACTGCACGAAATCCCTAAGTTTCTGAACATCGCGCTTCTGCAGAATATAAGTCGCTCGGACTTTGTTTAAGGGGAATTTCAGCGGCAGGGATAGAACTTTGGAAGTGCTCATTTGATTCCAGTAATGATTCAGCAATCCGGATTGATCGCTCACTACGGATCTGTCGTAGAGCGGGAGCGAATCGGATGAAGACGAAAATTCATCGTCGCTCCCAAGCTTAGCAACTGAGCACCACGCTTTGATGAAGCTCACGATCGAGCTAGCATCTCCGACGATGTGATGGTTGTTGAATCCGACGCAGACGCCTGCATCTGGAAACAGCGTTATCTGCGCGGTGAAGAGAGGAATTTTGTCAAATTCCGACTCCGGCGACCTCTCCGGCTGAGGCAGTTCGGAGAAGAAAGCGTAGAACTCGTCGGCGACGCGCGGCTGGTTGCCTGTCAGGCGGTTGAGATCGTGAGCTTCGGACGCCTCAGCGATGGTGACTGAAACCGAGTCGCCGGGAACGTACCGGAGTTCGGGAATTTTTTCCGAATTCAACGGATAGATGCAGCTGCCTGCAACTGGAAAAAAGTGTTTGAGTGTTTGGGAAAGAGAATATTTGAAATTTGGCACAATTGTTTCGAGGAAATGAGTTTTGGAGCAGGGGAATTTGTAGAAGAGAAGGCGGTGGATTGGATGGAAGTACAGCCATGGCATATCAAAAAACGTGAGAGGAAGTATTTGCTCCGCCGCTGCGGCGCCTTCGAGTGGTGGCGCGACACGGCAGCGCTCGAGGATGGTGGCGGTGGCGGCCATGGATTCTGATGCCTATCTCTCTTCTTGGTAAAAACTCTCGTGCAGTTTTGAGTTGCTGAAGAAGATGAGATTAGATCACGATTTCTTATAAACAAACGAGAGATAAAAAATAAACTGTGAATAGGGGAATCTACCCACTCTTATAAATATTTATTTTCAAAAATAAATATTTGAAAGTAAAATAATACTACTAGTATGTGTTACATGCAGCCATCAATGTCTTCAGCTATTTTTATTTTTTTTTTGGAATTATCAAGGTCTTGGACTATTCATAATTCATCCACCAATCAAATCTTTTTACTTATATCTATTCCATGCACATCTCACAACTCAATTTTAAAGTACAGTAGTACACGAATCCAATCTAAAATATTTTTCTTTTATTTTTAATTGCTTATTATCTAAAATAGATTCTACTATTATACTCCTCTCTCTATCCTTATATCTCTATCCTTATAAAGTATATCAACTCTTAAATACACGAATTTTAATAAAGTGATTGAATGTGTTGTGAATATAGTAAGAGTCCCACTTTATTGTGAGTGGAGAACTTACCAAAAATAGACTGAATACTGATGACGAACGAAAATGATAAATTGAATATATTTTATGAGGACGGAGGGAGTATCTAAGAGCACTCACAACAGAAATTCTAAAATTATGCTCCTATATTCCTTCCTAAAGCTTCCCTATTTAATTTTAGGATCTCGATTGTATAAATGCATACACCAGATCTCCTATTTTCTACATAAAAATAATAATTATGTGTGGGCCCTATTAATTATAAGCTTAAAATAAATTTAGGGTGGGTGTAAATTTAAGATTGAATTTAGGTAGGTGTAAAAAATTTTGTGGGTCCCATCCAATTTAGGGGATCTGCAGAATGCATTTTTTATCTCATTTTCAATTGTTTTAGCCTAAATTTAGAGTTAGTGATGTATTTAGGTGATCTGCTGGGAGTGCTCTAAGAGGTGGTTGTCACATTAGAGCTTCCATTTTTCAATGCATTGACTCTGAAAATGACACTAATTTTCACATTTTTATTTTATTTCATTTTAACTTTTTGATTTTCAAATCGAACATTTCATTATAACTAGCATTTGCACTCGTGCAACACACGAAAAATATTTTTATATTTTATTATATATAAAATTGATTATCGTTTGATTATTATATAAAAATTCTAAATATAATTAAAAATACTAGGGTTAATAGTCGAAAAATACACGAACTATCACCGAATTTGCATATTGCACATCACCTTCAAAAATAGCCCCAGAATACACCATCTTTTAATTTAATCGCAAATTGCACCCGCGTTGACTAACACCTTGATCGGTGGTGACGTGACTGTTGGATTTTATTGTCGTGGACGATTTTTCGATGTAGTAAAACGACGTCGTTTTGTCAAGCTCTTTTAAATTAAAAAAACAAAAACAAAAAATGGAAAAATCATTTTGTTCTAGTTTTTCCAGTTTCCGGCGAGGATGCCCGTTTCATCTCAAATTAAGTTTGCTCTCCCCAATTCTAGCATTTTCTGGGCGATTTCAATGCTAGGGGAATTGCCCAATTCAGATTTCGATATGAATCACCCACACCAATGAATATCTCCATCGGGCCATAGAAAATTTTCGAGCTAGGGCACATCAGCCATTCTCGATCGACTAGAAGAAAATTCACCACCGTCTCTCTCTCATTGTTCCGAAGATTGGCAATTTTCCTTGATTTTCGTTCAATTTTCCACCAAATTCGAGGTGGGCTGGTGATGCAGGTAGAAGCGTGAAATATATTTGATGCTGATAAATATACGAACTCCGTTGATAATCATTGTATACCGGAATACATACAATAAGTGTTAATCCGTTGATTCACTCATGAATACCAGAAGAACACCGCGAGAAGGGAACAGTCCCACCCTCTATATTTTAACTCTCAATTCGACTCCCCTGAAACATAAATAAAATACTCTCGGCCACAATAACCACTAGGTGGGGTGTGTGTGTGGTTTGTATTATTTATAATGTAATTTCATCAAAAATAAATAAATAAATAAAACTCCTATTTATTTATAATAAAACCCTAAACATCTAAAAGGAAACAAACTAAGTTGACCAACAAGACAAATCAATAATTAATTAAAGATATAATATATTATACGATTCTATCTCCATCTCTCCATCCTTGAAACGATTCGTCCTCGAATCGGAAATCGTATAATATATTATAACTTATCAATAAACCTTCAATTTTATTCTAACTACAATTGATTTGAAATTGAAAACTCCATTTTTAATATAGTATAGATTAAATTTCAACATTAAATTATTGAAATAGAAATTACAATAATTAAATTAATTAAAATTCAAAATTACCTTAATTGAAATAAAAATTACAACAATTAAAATCTAGTTGTGAGTGGCCTCCACCTACAAACAAGCTCCATCTCCGTCGTGGTGTACCCCGTGCGGGTCTTCGGGAGTGACAGAATTTCGGCTATATGATTTTGAATGAAATGAGTTATGTTCAAGTTGATAGGAAGAAGACACGGGGACAAGATATTCGAACCTTGAAAGAAAGGCGTGAATCCTATAATCGGAAAAGAAGGAGGAACCCCCTAGCCTTGAGCTTAATTTTTGATATGCTCGTTGAATTCTCCTTATATTTTTATAGTAAATTTGAAATGAAAAGAGAGAAAAAGTTGAAAAATAAGATAAAAATATGAAAAATTGGGAGATGGAAGTAGTGTTGGATGCAAAAAATAAGTTATAGAATAATGTTATTTATAGAGCGAATTGAACAAATAAATAAATAAATAAAAAGGTCGTTGAATGCAATAATCAAATTAAAAAACAAAAAAACAAAAATAAAAATAAAAATTTTCAAAAATCAACCAACTTTTTCATTTTATTTAAATGGACGTGTGTAATACACGCACACGCGCATCACTTTTTCGCTTCGCACTCGGCTTATCCCCTCAACCTCGCCCCGCCCCGCTAGTGCGCGGCCGACTCTAGACGGTATGTATATATTGTCACTTGTCAAAAAAGTTGGCACACCCTATTAAATGAAAAATTAAATTTCTTTTCTCTTTTTTTTCTTTGGATAATAATTCATAAATTTTAGTCAAATTTCGTTATTTCCCATAGTCAACTTGTTTTTTCTTTTTCCTCTTTAAAAGTAGTAGTACATGAATATGTGCGAGTAATCTTATACAAGGTCAATAATTTTAGTAATATTAGCACTAAAATTTCATTAGAGGATTGGACACGGCACGATGTCGAATGATTTGATGTTAAGAGCAACCACAGCGCACAGGTCGAAGCCGATGTCGATCCGGGGCGAAGGAGTCGGCCGCGCGTTGGAGACGCGCGCAGATGCGAGGCTGTGTCGAAGCCTCAACCCGGGGCGAGAGGGGAGAGTGTATGGCGCGTCCTTCGGACGCGCCTAATTTAAAAAAAAAAATTCAAAAATCGTTAATTTTGTACAAAATTAGGAAATTATGTTATTTTTAATTTTATTATCATATTTTAATTATGTTTTTAATTTTATTTAAATTATTGTAATGTAGAATTTTAATTTTAATGAAATTTTAATTTTTAAAATAAAAGTGTAGAAATATGAATTTTGTGGAAATGTGGATCTAAAGCACCCACCTAAGACACAATGCATTGGAGATGGGTGTGTTTTAGGTGGGGCCCACTCCTAAGACACCCCTCTAAGCAACAAGCATTGTGGATGCTCTAACACAAAATTTCTTATACTAGAACAATAATAAGTATTACGTGTGCGTGTGCGTGGCTTTGTCTTACTTGGTACTATGCTGTAATCTATACTATATTAAAAAGGGAGTTTTCAATTTAAAATCAATTTCAAATTATTGATTTCAAAATTGAGTTGCAATTTTGTAGTTATAATAAAATTGAAGGTTTATGCTTAAACTATATATTTTTATTTTTATTTTCTTTAACTTATTATTTGTTGTTATATTTCTTTCCAAAATTGTGAAATTCGATTAATTATAAAATATTTAATATGCATATCAAATTAAAGATCACGATAAGAGCTTTAATATGATATATTTTATGAAAATATTTGATTTAAAATGTAAAAATTAAATTTGTTTAAATATTAAAGTTTTATAAATTTCTCTCTCCTCTCTCATCTTTTTTGAATAAATATATTTTTAAATATTTTTAATTTCTTTAACTTATTTTTTTATTTTTGTTTTTCATAATATCAAATTGTATAATTGTGAATTATTTTTTATTTTTTCAATATTCAATTCAAATATATTTAATTAAAATTAATTTTTATTATATTTAAAGTATAATAATTGAATTAGTATTAATTTTATATAAATATAAAAATTAAAAATGTTTTTCCGTGCATTGCACGGGATGCAAATGCTAGTAATATAGTATGCATGACATGAACTGCATTCCTCTATTGGCAGCTTCTGAGCCTTTTTTTATGCTATTTTTAATTTAATTGAATAAAATTTAACTAGTCTCCACTTGAATCCCAAACCATGGTTACACGTCGGTCGATGCAATCTTTTACAAGATCTTCCCCTTTCCTTTTCTAAAATTAATTACTCCCTCCGTCCCACGAATCTTGACACGTTTGATTTCGACACAAAAATTAAGGAGTTGTAAATTAGTGTTTTAAGTGTGTAGTTAATAGAGTATAAAAATGATAAAGTAGGAGAGAGAATGTAATAATTATTACTCCTTATTTGGAAATGTGTTAAGATTCGTGGAACGATTCAAAAAGAAAAATGTGTCAAAATTCATGGGACGGAGGGAGTACATTTCAATATTCACATATTTTAAGATATTTATGAAATTAAGATATAAATGACACGAGCTTTTTTGTAATAAAATATCATATTTAGAAGAACTTTTGAAAGATAATATCTACTCCCTCCTTCATAAAAGTATGTCACGCTTTATTGTAATCCCAAACCATTATATTTTTTGTATACTACTCTCACTGTAAGTGAGATCTTTTTTTTGGGCACGAGAATTAAGAAAGATGTATTTTGTGTGTAGGTGAAAAAGTGAAAATGTGTTTAAAGAGAAAAACTTTTATCTAAAAAGGAAAGAGTCTCACTTACAGTGGAACGCCCAAAATAGAAAGAGTCTCAGATACAGTGGGACGGAGGGAGTATCTTAATATCTTAAAATATCTTATACTAATATATTTATGAGTGAAAAATATTTTCTTCAAAATATCATGATTTGGGATTACAAATTCACTTATAAGACAATATGTCACTCTGTCATCATAAAATATCATATTTAGAAGAACTTTTAGTAGTTTTATTTTTTACTTATTTGAAAAGCGTTTAGTATAAGATATAATTAAGAAATATATTTTTTTTTTTACTTTATACTTTATATTTTGTAATAATTTGCTATACTTTATGATTAAGATATAGTGAGACCTTTTTTTTAGCATGAGAATTAAGAAAGTACTGTTTTATGTGTAGGTTAAAAAGTAAAAAGATGAATAAATAGTAAAATTTTTGTCAAATAAAGAAATGTCTCAAAATAGATGAGACGTCCAAAAAGAAAAATGTCTCAAGATAGGTGGGACCGTGGGACAGATGAAGTAATTTTTTTATATCATAAAAATGACTTCCTCAGTCCACGATATTGTTTCCACTTTGTGGACATCACGAGTTTTAAGAAAGTGGTGGATAGTAGTTAATATAAGCGGATATTATTGTGAGTGAAATTTGGGTCTTGCTATTGTTGTGAATGAAGTTTGTGGACCCTATTGTTATAAATAAAAATGAAAATTATATTATGGACGGACCAAAATAGCAAAAATGGAAACAACATCGTGAACGAAGGGAGTGTTTTCTTTGAATCAATATATAATAAACACGTAATAGAAAAAGAAATTGAACAAAAAAAATAAGCGAAGAAAAAGTAAAAATCAATAATTGTCCATCCAACATTATTTCAATAAGTGTTGGATAGACACATTCAACTACATGTTTTATTTTATATGATCCCCCGCTTTAGTTTAACCTAAGTGGATACACATATCCACTTTAATGAATAATAATGGAGTTTATGTTAAATTAAAGCGGCGGATCATATAAAATAAACATGTAAACAAGCTGATATTTTGAAAATAATATGTACTCTTTACTCCCTTAATTTTCTTAGAAATTATTCTTTTATAAATGACACGGGTTTTAATAAAATAGTTGAATGTGCTGTGAGTGAAGAAAGAGTCACATTTTATTGTGAGTGAAAAACTTATAAAAAAATATACTGGATACAATTTATGTGGACTGACGAAAATGAAAAATTAGATATATTTTATGATGACAGAGGAAATAATATTAATTTATTGTGGAGTAATATCTATAAACAAAATAAAATTATTTTTAGATGACAAAAAGAGTGTTATCTACTTAGTTATATCTATATATAAATAAAAATAAAAATAAAAAAGAAAAAGAAAAAGAAGAGAGAAAGGGAACGATTTCCCTCAAAGGTAACTCACCGAGCCGACTTATTGATTGAAATTTGAATATTCGAAAAAGAAGACATAAAATAGTTCTTCAAAATTAGAAGCTAAAATAAAATCGAAGCATTCCCAAAGAGTTGCTTCAGTTTCAGCTGTAATCGTTTTAGAGGTTCTGATAATCGCTCTGTCGAAATGGTAATTTCCATTGCTATATGCTTTACTTTTCTTTTTGTCATTGAGGACTTTTATCGAACAGTTTCAAGTTGCAGTGCTGGTGCACACGAAGCTTGTGAATTGTGCTTGTTTTAATTTATTTGTTGGAAACTATTTATGTGTTTTTCCAGTCAGTGACGCTTCACACGAATTTGGGCGACATAAAGTGCGAAATCTTCTGCGACGAGGTGCCGAGGACTGCTGAGGTGCGTGTTCTTTAGTAGTAGTAGTTGTTGCCTTTCGTGTTAAATAAATTTTCGTGATTGTAATTGTATATATGCGTGTAATGTTAGTGTATTTTTGCTATTATCTGTTGATGATCAGGCGATTTTTTTTTTTTTCGTGCTCGTGAGGATGAACGAAGTAAAATGATGTTAGTTGTTGAGGTGTGGGAATTTTCTTACCCGCTATTGGCCTGCAGCTGATAATTTTTTTGAAAACAATACTATGTTTGATTCTACCATTATGTGCATATACAAGTAATTATGAAAGCCCAAAATCAAATTTTAGGGCTTACCATTATGGCTGTCTGATGAATTGTTTGATGCTCTTTGTTCGATTCGTTTTTTTTGTTTTTGGAAGAATTGGGATTCGTACGTATGTATGGGTGTGTTTGTGTGTTGATGCAGACTTATTGCATTTTAATGATTCTGCATACGACATTAAGACGCCTATTGGTTTCTTTCTGTAATTCAACCCTGCTAATTTAGTTGTTCTATTGGGGTAGTCTTTGGATCATGATATTTAGGATTTGTACCTATTGCACGGGATCGAAGTTGAGGGAATCACATTGATGAAATTGCTTGTTTTTACGAGTTTGGGGGTGTTTGTTTTGGAGACATTTGGGTGAGAATTTTGGTAATTTAGGTGGTTTGTTGCTATATATTACCAGAATAATAGTTAGAAGTTGTACTTTGAAATATATTCTTCTGCAAGGTATATGTAATATCTTGAAATATGTGGTGCTCTTTATTCCATTGATAATCATGTCTTATGATTCTTGATTGACTAGATATGTGTTCTCATTTATATTTTACACATGTAATGTCGACTCTGTCCACATGCTATTTCCCAGTGCCTTTTTAGTCAGGATAAGCCTCGTGTCTTACAATATATTTTTCTTACTTGAACTCATAAAATTGTGTTACAGAACTTTCTGGCGTTAGCTGCAAGTGGCTATTACGATGGAACCATATTTCACAGAAATATTAAGGGTTTCATGATACAAGGTGGTGATCCGACCAATACAGGCAAAGGTGGGACAAGTATATGGGGTAAAAAGTTCAATGATGAGATAAGAGAGTCTTTGAAGGTAACTTCTGCAAGATTTAGTTCGTTAAGTTTCTGGTTCATTTTCCACGTGATACATGCAAAAAATAAATGCATCAGTGAGATAGGATCTTGCAGTCTTTTTACTCTTTTGTTTAATTGTTTGATCAGTTAATGCTGAGCATCTTTAATAGACTAAAACACCAAGGTGCAGTTTTCTGATTGTAACTATGCATGCGCATATATTTTTTTTTACCATAACCTGCAAGCACAACTTCCTAGAATGTGATATCTAAAACTGAGTGTGTTTTTTTATTAGTTGTATCTTCTTTGCAGTTTTTGGAAGGGAGGTCTATTAGTATTATCTCGATATCATTTTTGAAGACTAGAGAAGTTAATCATATAAACCTGTAATTGTGTTTGTGTTTGATTTCTTTTTTGTTTTCCTTCTGATTCAGCACAATGCTAGAGGTATGTTATCCATGGCGAACAGTGGGCCTAATACTAACGGAAGCCAGTTCTTCATTACCTATGGCAAGCAACCTCATCTGAATGGACTCTATACCATCTTTGGGAAAGTGATTCATGGGTTTGAAGTGCTTGATATAATGGAAAAGGTTAGCCCAAAAATCTCATCCACTCCTACATATGGGTTATAACACAGAATGAAATGGTCTTTTGAAATTTCTTGTATTCTATTTTCTGTAACCTGACCCCTCCAGCTCCCGACGGACCAAGCAATACTTAACACCAATCCAACATTTGTTTGCATTTCCAGGCTCCAATGGGTGCGGGGGATCAACCTCTCATGGAGATCAGGATCAACCGTGTAACAATTCATGCTAACCCACTTGCCGGTTGAATAAAGGCTTTTAGAACACAAAGCGGTGCCTAGTTTGAAGACTGTCGTGCTTTATCATCGGATATCAGAAAACTTCAACACTCAACTGGTAGTTGTTGATGGCAGAATATTGGAGAGTAAGAAACTTCTAACATTTTCAGTTATAATGGTTGTGTAGTTTATATTGGTGACTGCTGGATATTTTCTTACTGCGATGTTTCTATTTCTGAACCCGATAAAGTCTAAGTCGGGTTCCTGATATATCGGTGACTGGATATTAGATTGTCTTTGTTGATAGGCGTGTTATTGTAACAGTTAGAGATGATGATACTTACAATTAAGCTGATGATGGTACGACTGCTGCATATGTAGCAATTGTCATTGAATGGGCAAATTATTGCAATATCTTGTGGTGAAATTCACTTTCTTTTTGCTCATTTTAGTAGTAAGCATATAACTGGTCTACTCTTTGTTTCCCAGCTTACCAGAATGTCTTAAATTTCTGTTTAAATGGTGTGTTTTGATGATATTTTCGTGTCACAAACATCATTTTCTGTTTACAAAGCGCTCAATAGTTAGGAAATTAGCACGTGTTGGCAATAGTAAAAGAGGAAACACATAGGAAAAATGACACTTCCATAAAATTATATTTTGGTTAAAACTGATAACTCATCCAAACTTTATGCATATTTTGATAGAGTTAAGGCAGAACTCAAGAAGTAAAATACGTACTGTAATATCTCTCCTCAACTGAGGCCTACGGCAAGCCGTCCCAAACACAATAATAATTCTCAATACCTAGAATGATCCAGAAAACTCCTATAAATACTAACCCTAAGCCTATGCACAGTGGGCTGACCCAAATAATTAAAAGAACAATAAAAGGAAATAATCATAATAAGGAAATAACCAAAACTATTATGAAATAATAATTTAGTACCGGGCCACAGCCCTCTTCCCGCGAGTATAGACCCTCCACGGAACTCGGGCTCGATCTCTATCAACTGCCTCTCCCACTGAAACAGCCTTGTCCTCAAGGCTGAAGTAAGGAAACTGACCACGTACGTCCGCAATGTCCATCCAAGTCGCTTCATCATCATGTAATCCATTCCACTTGATCAATACTTGCTCAATCGACTGGCCCTCTCGTACTGTCGTTCGACGCTGTAGCACTGCCTCCGGCAAGTAAGGAGGGTCAACAGATAACAAATCTTCAGGTAGCGTTGGTTCGGCTTGTACCTGCCCAATGGCCTTCTTAAGCAGCGAAATGTGGAATACCGGGTGAACTCTACAAGTCGCTGGCAGCTTCAAACGATAAGCCACTGCACCCACGCGGGCTTCAACTTCAAAAGGCCCGAAGAAACGAGGCGCCAACTTGGGATTACCAGCCTTGAACAAGGTTGTCTGTCGATACGGTCGAAATTTTAGATAAACGGAGTCGCCCACCTGTAACTCAACATCCCGGCGGTGCTTGTTTGCTTCTCGAACCATACGCTGTTGTGCTCGCTCAAGATGGAACCGTAATTGATCCAATATGACGTCACGAGAACGTAATGAGTCCGCCAAGGCCTGAACTCGAACCTCCCCCGGCAAAAAACGCATCAAGGTAGGTGGGGGCCGACCATAAACCACCTCAAACGGCGTGGTACCTGCTGCAGTGTGATATCCTGTATTGTAACAATATTTGGCCCATGACAACCATTTTCCCCACTGTTTTGGTCTTTCAGAGGAAAAGCAACGAAGATACGTCTCCAAACAACGGTTGAGCACTTCGGTTTGACCATCGGTTTCCGGATGATACGCCGAGCTCATCTTCAGTTTAGTGCCGGCCAACTAAAATAGCTCACGCCAAAAAGAACTCAAGAATATGGGGTCACGGTCTGATACAATAAAACTAGGAATGCCATGTAATCGCACCACTTCTCGAGTGAATACTCCAGCCACTGTCCTAGCTGTGAATGGATGGCGCAAGGCTAGGAAATGACCGTATTTGGAAAATCGGTCCACTACTACCAACACGCAATCAACCCCTCCAAAACGAGGCAATCCTGACACAAAATCAAGGCTATTATCCTCCCAAACAGCCGAAGGTATAGGCAGAGGGGCCAACAATCCTGCTGGTGACTTTGCTTCGTACTTATTCCGCTGGCACACTTCACACTCGGCCACAAACTGTGTCACTCTTTTCATCATGCCCGGCCAATAAACATTGGAAGCTAAACGGCGATAAGTACGGAAAGCACCTGAATGGCCGCCTATTGGAGTCGAATGAAACTCCACGAGAAGTCTAGGAATCCAATCAGATTGCGGTGGAATGACCATCCGCCCTTTATAAAATAGCAAACCATGGACCAAGGTGTAGTGTTTAGTACTTGCCTGACCCGCCTCTAATGCTGTAGCAATCTGAGACAAGCGTGAATCTGCTCTCACTTCTCGTTGTACGGTAGTCCAGTCTACCCACTGAGGAAGAGAGACCGCAGCTAATTCTCCCTCCTCATCCCGGCGCGACAATGCATCCGCTGCTCTATTAAGATCACCCGCCTTATACACCACAGAAAAATCAAATCCCAGTAACTTAGCAGCCCAATTCTGCTGAGCTGGAGTTGTCAAAGGCTGTGTGAGTAAGTGTCGTAGACTTCTTTGATCAGACCGGACTAAAAATCGGCGACCTAATAGATACGGTCTCCAATGCTGCACAGCTAAAATGAGTGCCATTAATTCCTTCTCGTAGGCCGACTTGGACAACAATCGAGGAGAGAGACCCTTACTATAATAAGCTATAGGTTGCTGCTCTTGCATAAGCACGACACCTATACCTCTCCCTGACGCATCACATTCCACAACAAATTCCTTTGAGAAATCCGGCATACGCAAAACTGGTGCCATGGTCAGAGCTTGTTTGAGATTCTGAAAAGCTAGCTCGGCATCGGTCGACCACACCCAAGGTCGCAGTGCCTCCTTCTTCAGTAGTGCAGTGAGGGGAGCCGCAATTTTCCCATAATCTCGAATGAAGCGCCGATAATATCCTGTGAGACCAAGAAAACCCCTCAATCCCCGGGCAAATTTTGGAATCGGCCACTGTAAAACAGCTGATATCTTCGTTGGGTCCATTTGCACTCCTTGGCTCGAGACGAGGTGGCCCAAATACTCCACCTCTTGCCGTCCAAGCAGGCATTTCTTGGGATTGATGACCAATGACTGGTTATGGAGAACTTGAAATGTCTGCCGAAGATGCTCTAAATGTTCCGGCCAGGAACGGCTATAAACTAGGATATCATCAAAGAATACCAACACGAATCTGCGTAAGAATGGTCGAAAAATGTCATTCATCAAACTCTAAAACGTAGCTGGAGCATTTGTCAAACCAAAGGGCATGACCAAGAACTCATAATGTCTTGAGTGAGTTCGAAAGGCGGTTTTGGGTACGTCGGCTCGAGCCACTCGAATCTGATGATACCCAGCTCGAAGGTCCAATTTGCTGAACCATGCTGCTCCATGTAACTCGTCTAATAATTCCTGGATTACTGGTATTGGATATTTGTCTGGTACTGTTATCTTATTCAACTCACGGTAATCAACGCAGAAACGCCATGATCCATCCTTCTTGCGAACCAACAGCACAGGACTGGAATACGGACTGTTGCTCGGCTGTATAATCCTTGCTGCAATCATCTCGGCCACCAACTTTTCCATCTCATCTTTTTGCAAATGATTGTATCGGTAGGGACGCACAGAGACAGGTCCAGCTACTGGTTGAAGCACAATTCGGTGATCACACTCCCTTGCTGGAGGAAGGCTCGCTGAGGGCGCACTCACAGATGGAAAGGCTGCCAAGACAGCCTCCAGTTCGTTCTTAGCAGATGGCGAAAGGGACTCAGAAACCCCGAATCGCTCCAACGTCGCACCCCCATCTAAAGACCTCAACGCCCAACACTCATCTCCTTGCTCACCTGAACAGAGCTCGTGAATGGAACAGGCCCTGCGAGTGAGTGAGGGATCTCCACGCAGGCATTGTAAACGCCCATTCAACGAAAATTCCATGGTAAGATTTCTCCAATTTGCTTTCACCTCTCCTAGGGTAGCCAGCCACGACACACCCAATATCATATCCACACTGCAAATAGGAAAAACATAGCAAGAGATATAAAATGTCTCAGTATCCAGTGTGAGTGGAACATCCTTACATATTCCTCCAGTGCGAACTCGAGAGCCATCACCCAATACCACCGAAAAAGAAGTTGTGGGTTCAATTTGCCAATTTAGCTTTCGGGCCACCTTTTCGGACACAAAACAATGGCTCGCCCCATTGTCAACCATCAGTAACAGCCTTGTGTCTCCCACTCTACCGAACAGTTTCATGGTCTGAGGTCCATCAAAACCAAACGACGTTAGTTCTGATAATTGGAGCTGCTGTAGCTCTGCTGCCTCCTCCAGTTCCTTTTCCTCCAAACTCACCCCCTGGGGTTGTTGCAGCTCGTCACTTTGCTCATCATCCTCATCACCGATCAGCACTTGTAATGTTTTAGGAGGGCAACGGTGCATAGGACCAAACTTTCCTCCACAACGGAAACACGTTCTTGCTGCCATGTGTTTCCTAAATTCGTCGTTGGAGACCTGTCGAAAGTTCCTAGAACTCCGCGGAGCTGATGAACCCTGGGAATACGTAGGCAATGTGCTTGCCTGAGGTATGGAACCTTGTGACGCCGAATGGCTCGGGTGCGTGTAAGATGGCCGTGTCGAGTAGTTCATCATGGGGACAAACCTTGTAGGATTCGACGGTGGGGCTGGCGATGTTGCATGGTCTATCTTTCGAGCAGCCTGTAAAGCGGCTGAATAGCTGAAAATTACACTATCTTGAATCTGGGCTCGCAGATGCTTCTTCAACCCACCCAAGAAAAATCCCAAGTAATGCGCATCCGAGAAATCAGGAATTTGTGAAACCCTATTCTCAAAAG
This sequence comes from Salvia miltiorrhiza, assembly GCF_028751815.1. Classification (NCBI taxonomy): domain Eukaryota; kingdom Viridiplantae; phylum Streptophyta; class Magnoliopsida; order Lamiales; family Lamiaceae; genus Salvia; species Salvia miltiorrhiza. The sequence continues at coordinate 1,152,369 of NC_080390.1, read as the reverse complement.
CGGCGATATATTCCTCGAGAGAACCTGTTTGCTTGACTGCAAGCAAGGCTTCATAGCCGTTAATTGCGGACTCATCGCCATATCGAATCAGCAACTCCTGACGAAAAGTTACCCAATCGGGATTAGGTATCCTCCTGATCAGCAATTGATACCAAGACATCGATGACCCTGACAAGGCTATCACGGCGAACTCCACCTTCTTCGCCGCAGGTGTCTGGTGCACCAAGAAATACTGCTCTGCACGTGCAAGCCATGCACGAGCATCAGATCCGTCGAAACTGGGCATCTCCATCTTCTGCAACATCGGAGTGGGGGAACTTTCTGACTTCGACAGCGAGGGATCGGGGCCCCGATCAAAGTGATCAGAGGATTTCAACTGGGCGAGAATGGCGTCAAGTTTAGAATCTGACGCTGCTTGCTTCGCCGCCGCTGCAGACTGGGCAGCGCGAAGTTCCTCCAGTGCCTTCTCTATCTGCTCCATGCGTTGTTGGTCTCTCGTCATCGGCATCTTTCGATCCGGCAGGTCGGACCAAATTGATAGAGTTAAGGCAGAACTCAAGAAGTAAAATACGTACTGTAATATCTCTCCTCAACTGAGGCCTACGGCAAGCCGTCCCAAACACAATAATAATTCTCAATACCTAGAATGATCCAGAAAACTCCTATAAATACTAACCCTAAGCCCATGCACAGCGGGCTGACCCAAATAATTAAAAGAACAATAAAAAGAAATAATCATAATAAGGAAATAACCAAAACTATTATTATGAAATAATAATTTAGTACTGGGCCACAGCCCTCTTCCCGCGAGTATAGACCCTCCACGGAACTCGGGCTCGATCTCTATCAACTGCTCGATCTCTATCATATTTTACTCCCTCCGTCTAGGGGTGTAAACGAACCAAGCTACTCGTGAGGTATTTGATGTTCGATTCGATAAAAGATCGATCAGTAATTTAATGAGCAGAAGCTTGAGCATGGCGATACTCGATTTGTTAACTCGTGAGCAAGCTCGTTAAAAGATTTATCTTAATAACATAAGGTTATTAATTGAATGTCGTAGATTTTATACTATAATTAGTAATATTTGGATTAAGTATCTAATTAACATAATTTATTTACAAGAAAATAGTAAATATATTACATTGTTGTGAATAAAATATCTTATACTCCAATACATTTGAAAAATAACTTATGTATTATGAAAATAACTAAAATTTTAAATTTAAAAAATTCGATTAGGCTAGGTATTGTATTCGACTCGATTAAAGCTAGACCGATAATTAAGCAAACAACTCGTTTAGCTAAACAAGCCAAACTTGAGCAAGACACTATTCGGCTCGATTACACCCCTACCTCCGTCCCCCAATTTAGTATCAATTTGAGAATGATATATGTTTTAATAAAGTGGTTGATTGTGGTTGTGAGTAGATGACGGTCTCACCTTTATAAGAGTGTTAAAGCGATTAAAGTGGAGTAAGGAGTCCGCATGTTATAAGGTTTTGTAGAATATTTTTATTAAAAATAAAAAATAGTACTAAATTTTGGGAAATATTAGAATAAAAATATGAATATTAAACTATGAGACAGAGAAAATACTATTGTTTGTAATTTAAAAAGATTAAAATCGAAACCCGGGAAAAGGGCTTTTCTTTGAGTCCGGGAAAAGAGAAAATCAGCAATAAAGCCCAAGCATAGTTTGGCCCAATTATTATTATTATTATTATTATTATTATAGATATAAAAAGTCAATCAAAAAAGTGAAAATTAATGAATAAAAAATGAAAAAATAAATAAATTTACCCCTCAGCTTCCTCAATACGCTAAAACCCAGAGCTATAGAAATAGAATTAGGGTTTTCAAAATCCGCGCCATAATCGAAGCCCTTTTCACACACACTCGGCGAATGGCTGACGAAGACGAGAGCTCGTCAACCCCGCGGCCCGAGAAGCCCAGTCCGAGCCCGCACTCGGCCCGAAAGTCTCCCTCCATGCCTCGTCCCGGCTTCGGCGACAACGGCAGTAATTCTCCGCTTTCAAAAAATCCGAAGAGCTCTGAAGAGTTCATATCATCGGCGGCGGCCAAAATTGCCGCGCAGCCGCTTCAGTACGCCGATCCCGATGTTTGGGGAGTGCTCACTGCCATATCTGAGAAGGCGCGCAAGCGCAACCAGGTCTGGTCTTTTTATTGTTTGATGATACTGTGTCAGTTGAAATTCATGCCCCATTTTGATTATAATTACATGTTGATTATATCAGTTGCTTTGTACTTCGGTGTTTCATCTTCCTATAGTTCTAAAATGCTAATTTTTCCCTCATTTTAAGATCACATTAGCATGTGACTTGCATACATTTTGGACAGTGTTATGGCTTTAATTAGTTGGCAATGTGAATAATTAGATCCTGGAATCACTGTTTTATTTTCCAGGAGTTCATTAGCAATGTACGTGCTTATTGCTATGTTTCCAACTATCTTTAACTACAATATGTTTGAATGGTTTATGCATTACCTCTTCACTAATAAGGACAAGTTTGTGGTCAGTTCGGTCTTCAATTCAAACATACCCTTTGGTGAATTTATGCTATTTACATACTAATATGGTCCAAGGGAGAAGATTGACATGATCTTATACCTGAAATATGATTATATTTGATTTCTGTAGCTTTAGAGCTTCCTCTGATGTTGTTTTGCTATGCCATTGTATTCTAGGGGCATTTATCCTGATTCATTTCTTATGAAATTTGGCTGATTCAAGTTTTGGTAAATCAGGGCATGAATATGCTTCTTACTTCAAATGAGCATTGCATCGGCCGACTAGTAGATGATGCACGTTTTCAGATCATTACACCAGCAGTTAGTGCTATTCATTGCAAGATATACCGGAAGAAGATTGCTACTGGAGATACAGAACAGCAGTCAGCAAGCTGTTCTGCCTTCTTGAAAGATTCTAGGTGAGTTATCTTATTGGGGTCCCAATTCATGAATTTGAGATGAAAAATATTCTGATATTTCCTAGTTTTTTGTAGCACAAATGGGACATATTTAAACTGGGAGAAACTGAACAAAAATAGCTTTGAAGCGAAGCTACGCCATGGAGACATTATCTCAATAGCATTTGTTCCGCACCATGGTAGAGTTGATGTCTACACTATCTACATTATTTCTACCCTTATTCTGCAGTGTGTGATTGTGAACCGTTATTTATCCTTTGCTTTTCTTCGGATTTTTTCCCATTCTTATATCCTCAACCGATGTAATTGTATATAAGCTGACTTTCCGTTGTTTCAAGATTGTGGCCTGCAAGTTCTGTATTTTGATGCTGCATACGTGGTTTACTTAAAGTATAATGCCACAAAGTACTGTTTTCATTTAAAATTTGATCTTTCTGCTATTAGTGTTTTAAGAGAATATTTTTATATATAATCCACTATTAATAATTTTCTTAGACTCTTTGCTGAGTATCCTTCTGCATGTTTGCAGAACTTGCTTTTGCATTTGTATATCGTGAAATCCAGAAATCCTCCTGTGCGACTGATGGTGGATCTCTGAAGAGAAAGCCAGGTATTTTTTTCAGATTATAGATTCATTTTTTCTTTAAGCATTACTGTAGATTGCATAACCATTAAGTTTATGGTAGTGCATTACTTATAGTTTACTTAATTCTGAAGAGGAATATTGTGCCGAGAACAAGAGACTGAAAGGAATTGGCATAGGAGCTTCTGATGGTCCACTCTCACTTGATGATTTTCGCAGCCTTCAAAGATCAAATATGGTATTTAAATGGGCGGCTACTTTACCAATTTCTGCACTGTTTAATTAATTCCTAGACTCATTGAAGACTGTATTCAACTTTAAGTACTTCACTTCTTTAAAGTTATGTGGCAGCTTTGAGGATGTTTTGAATGTTGAACGTATGTGTAGGAACTCAGGAAACAACTGGAAGATCAAGTTGCAACAGTTGAATCCTTACGCACCGAAAGTCGTGCAGCTACTGAGAAGCATGATACCGTATGTCATTGTTTTCTTGTCCATTGAGTCCTTTCGTGGTTGTGTCGTCCTTGTCACATCATTTTTTCTGGTTATGCAGATTTTTAATTACCGCCTTTCGGCCTTTGTCATCTATAAAATAGTTATTCACACTAAATCCTTTGTTTTTTACTTGAAGAACTTAATAATTTCTCCCCATCACATAGTATTAGAAGGAATCCAGTTTTATTTCCTTGTTCCTGTCACATATTCTGTCTTTTATAATTGACTGGGTGTATTCAGATTGATTTGGGAGTTCAACATATTGCACTAGTAGCTGAAGCCATGACATATGGTTGTTTGTCAGCTCTATTATTTCTTGACCACAATTAGCTAATGCTTTATAGTTTACTCACTTTTCTTTCTGAACTTCACCTTCTTATAATTCATCCGTATTACTCGTCTGTCTCAAGTATTTGATTGCTGGGCATGTGTGAGTACCTAAGATCAGCGATATTATTTTCCTTGCAGGAAGTGAAGGAGCTGAAAGAATCTGTATCAAAATCTTTTCAAGATCAGCTCAGTCAGTTAAACCAGTTTTTGGAGTCTAAAGACAAAGAACTAGCTGAGCTAAGTCGAATATCTGCTGAGCAAAAACATGGAATTGAGGACCTTAATGAAAGACTTAGTGCATCTATGCAGTCATGCACCGAGGCCAATGAAATAATTACAAGGTGAGAAGTGTATCTTAGTAACTTTGGGCTAAAGATTAGATAGAAAATTTAAAGCCATTCAGGTAGCTCCCCTTTTGCCTCTTGCATTCCTTGCTTAAATAAATTACTGGGTCATCAAACTGTTCTGTAATGTAACTCAGAGCTCCATAAAGAAGCATTGTTAATCAGTGATTGTCGAAGTCCTTCTACTTATTCCTTGCCTTCTCTTTTTTCTGTTCGGAGAGCTCAGCTCGTAGTCTTGGCTATTTCTTGTTACTAGGCATATAGAAGTGCATATATATGTCTAATATATAAACTTATTTTCTTCAAGAATCTTTGGTTATGACAAGTTTGCGACACATGTTCTAAAGATGCTTCTGAACCTTAATTCATTTGCTTGGTTCAGCCAGAAGGCTTCTATATCAGAACTGAAAGCACTACTAGATGAAGAGCGTGACCAGAGAAGAGAAGAGCGAGAGAAAGCTTCGGCAGATATGAGAATGGCAATACAAAGAATACAGGCTGAGGCCACGGAGGAACTAAAACGAGTATCGGAAACTGCTATGAGACGAGAGAAGGAGCAAGAAGAAATTATAAATAAGCTTCAGGTATAGATAAGAATTTGCTCTAAGTCGGGCTTTTCATGTATGGCCACTTCTTAATCACGACTTCATTATCCAGGAGAAGGAGAAGGAAAGATGTACATTGGTGGAAACCTTGAGGTCCAAATTGGTATATTTCATCACTCTCCCACATTATTCTTCATCTTGCCTTGGTATATCAGTATCTTGTTTTTAATATTGCTTGTTTTAATGGCAGGAAGATGCACGGCAAAAGTTGGTCAACTCCGATAACAAAGTGCGTCAATTGGAGGGTCAAATCCACCAGGAGCAGCAAGCATCTGCCAGCACTACTAAGGTAAATTTACTATTGCTTGCGTCCCTTGATATGTTCTGCTATATAACAAAACTTGCTACCTGTTCTATACTTTTCTTATATTTGGCTTGTGTTTTAGAGGGTTGAAGAATTGGAATATGAAGGAAAAAGACTGAGGAAAGAACTTGAGCGTGAGAAGGTAGGGGATTTGCTGTATGAGACCATTTTTTTAAGCAGAGGTGACCGATGCAGTTCTATGCTTCTCAAACTGAGTTTCTCTTGCTGTTGTAGCAGGCGGCTCGTGAGGAAGCATGGTCAAAGGTGTCTGCTCTTGAACTTGAGATCAGTGCTGCAATGCGGGATCTTGATTTTGAAAGGCGTAGGCTAAAAGGGGCTAGGGAAAGAATTATGCTCCGGTAAGACGAGAAGAATCTTTGATGGATTTCATTACAGATCAAATTATACTGAGCATTTTAGACTACACACAGGAAGTTTAGATCACAACATAGATTCAACCAACGTTATTTATATGTTATCTTAATGCATATCGACAGCTTTATCATCATTTCGAAGTTTGTTTACCTGAGTTGCTGAGCAGTATGCTTAATTAAATCACACTGCTGATTATTAATGCCAGGATAATTTTTTAATGCAGTGAAACACAGCTACGTGCTTTCTATTCAACAACAGAGGAGATATCAGTGTTGCTTGTGAAGCAGCAAGAACAGCTTAAAGCAATGCAGAGAACCCTAGAAGATGAAGAGAACTATGAGACGACATCAAATGACATTGATCTCAATCATGTCGATGGCAATGAAACTCGATCTGTAGTGAGGGACAAGGAAGAGGTTCATCAAGGCAACAGCAGAGCTAAAACAGGACCTGGTGCTTCCGATGTCCTTGGCACAGATCAAGTTGTGTCTTCGAGTGACGAAGCAAGTGTAACAGAGAAGCACGACTGCAATGCCAAAAGCCAAGATCATGGCGAAGAAACACAGGAGGTAGAATTCACCGGTGCTGAATGTGAGGATGCTAAGGGTGGGTTTGGCTCCGACATCAATGGTATTGGCACGGCACCCCTTTCTTATGGAGATGTCATTGGAACCGAGCAAATACCCGACACTGAAGGTGTTGGCACACCCCAAATCTTGGAAGGTGGCGCTGTTGAAACCGAGCAAGTGCTGGAGACGGAAAGCCTGGAACATCAGAGTGGCAAGAACATCGATCTGAATAAATGCAGCACGCCAGATGGGGATACAATGCAGGTTGATGATGGCGCCAACGAGCAAGAAACACCTGAACACGCCCAAAAGATTTCCCAGTCACAAAGTCGCCATGAGTGTCAGGATCCAATGGAAGACACAGAAGGCGGAGGGACTATCAAGACGGCAGACCTCTTGGCTTCTGAAGTTGCTGGGAGCTGGGCATGCAGCACAGCTCCTTCGGTCCAAGGAGAGAACGACTCACCAGCAACTGGGACCAAAGACGGAAATGAATGTGCTGCACCTGCACATGATTCTAGCAGTGTCGTAGCAGAAAGCCAACACATCCCTTCCACCAAGTCAGAAGCTGCTGCCAGACGAAACCATGAGCGTCGGGCACTTAGTGAGATGATCGGCATTGTGGCGCCTGATCTGAGAGAGCAGTTTAGTCGCGCCGTTGAAAGTGATGATCGAGTGGGATATGAAAGAGGCGTAGCTTCTAATTCTGACACCGAAGACTGCAGCGATAACGATGACGACATCAAAGATGCCGATCGAGAAGCATCGGATGCTGAAACAGTTGGTAGCGACGGAGCAGCCACTGACGTTGAAATGGAGAGAGATGATGACACCCAAGATGACTCTGTTGGATAGAGTAGTAGCGAATGCACAACACAGTTCAATTATTTGTTTATTGATTTTATTTATTTATCTGCTTGTTGTGCATAATGTTATTGGTCACGAGCTGTATATAAGTGTTTTTCCTTCTCCGATTACTCACACTGGGTGTCCCACAAATCTCACTTTCTCTTTCTTTCTTTTTTTCTTTTAAATCTCACTTGCTTTTGTTTTAGTGTAGGGTTTTGGTCTATAAATATTTGAACTTTTTTTATTTTGCATCTCAATTTTAAAATCTGTCTATAAATGGTTGAACTTTGTATTCTTTTTGATTTTGTACTTGATGAATTTTTACCAATAAATTATTACTGTATTGACATGACAGTCGAATTGAGAGGAAAGTGTGAAGTGCATAATGAAGTAAATAATTTTATTGTCAATATGAGATATCGAACATGTAATTGTATGATTTGATATGTCAGTTCGGCTGTCAAGTTGGCAACGATTTAATAATAAAAATTTGTCACAAAGAATATAAAGTTCATGTATTTATAGACAGATTTTAAAATTAGGATCCAAAATATAAAAATAAGAAAAGCTCGAGTATTTACAAACCCCTTAGTTTAATTAATTATTGAAACTGTTAATTACTCCCTCCGTCCCGATCAAAGTGGTGCACTTTTTTGGGCACAGGATTTAAGGAGAATAAGATTATAGTGTAAAGGTGTGTAAACGTGTGTAAGGCCACATTGTTGTAGTGTAAAATTATTACCAAAAAAGGAAATGCACCACTTTCGGTGGGACAGCCCAAAAAGGAATACGCACCACTTTCGATGGGATGGAGGGACTATAATTTTTGGTAACCATATACTTTCGATGGGACAGAGGGAGTATAATTTTTGGTAACCAAATGAGATATGTATAATGTTTAAGCATTTGAATTTAGAATTCATAATATAATAAATAAAATTTTATTAAAAAATAAAATTCCTTAGTTTCATTAATTATTGAAACTGTTAATTATAATTTTTGGTAACCAAATAAGATATGTATAATGTTTGAGCATTTGAATTTAGAATTCATAATATAATAAATAAAATTTTAGTAAAAAATAAAATGAGGGAAGGATCGGAAATGGGGTAGGGGAAGTCTACCACGAATAATTGGGGCTGACATGTGGGACGAGTTCCCTAGATTCTCGGTCAGGTGATAATGGAAAGGGCTATTTTGGTCCTTTCACCCATCCCACGACTTAATTCAACTTCCCCACGAGGCTCGGTCCCTCCAAAAACACCCCTCCACGCTTTTCCGCCAATGGCATTTTCGTCATTTCACCCCCCCCCCTCTTCCCGCTATCATTCACTACTCATTAACCTCTAGGTAAAACTCTATACAATACTCAGTTGAAATGTACTCCCTCCGTCCCCGAAATGGCTTCCTCTTTGGGGACGGCACGGGTTTTAATAAAAAGTTGTAAAGTGTATTGATAGTGGAGAAAAAGTGATATAATTATTATTGGAAGTTGTGAAAAGTGTTATAATTAGTATTGAGAGTGATGAAAAGTGAAAAGTAAGAATAAATAAAGTATTGTTAGTGGTGGGGTAGGTTTCCAAAAATGGAAAGAAAGAAAGAGGAAGTTATTTGGGGGACGTCCCAAAATGGAAAAAGAGGAAGTTATTTTAGGGACGGAGGGAGTATATACGAAAATTGAAAACATATAACCTAGAATTACCAAAAAAGTGAAACTTCCAAAATGTGTTGAAAAACCTCGTTTCCCAAACAAGCCCTTAATTGAATTCGACCCGCCAAATAAAAGCACCGCTTGCGGCTGGGACCCACCTCCCATCCTCGCTTTGTTGCCCCTCGTTTTCAACTTAAAGCACGCACTGAAATGACCGAAAAGCCCCTGGCTCCTACTGCTCCCTCTCTCTATCTCTCACTCCCATGAGTTGTGATGTATATATTTAATTTTTGCTGCTTCTCTGTTGTTTCTCTCTCTCTCTCTCTCGTTTAAATTAATTTCCCCAAAGGAAAAATTGAGACAGAGAGAGAAATGGCTACAGGTGGTGGTAACCGCAACGGCGTGCACAAGTCTCCAAATCTCCGCACCTCCGCTTCGTTCAAATCCAAGCTCCCGACGTCTAATGTCCGCCGCAGCGCCGCCGCCGCCGCTGATTCCGGTGAGTTGCGTTGCGTCTACTTGTTGTTTGCTCGGCCATTTGTTTTTTTCCAGCGCGATCTGATTACTGTTCGAGTAGTGGAAGTTGCTTGCTCTACCTGATCGTTTCCGCTGGCGATTACTTCTCATTTCGAGCTCGTTTTGGATTTTAATTTGCTGAATGAATTGGTTTGCATTTTTGTTAATTGATTGATTGATTGTTTGGAGGTCTCTTGCTTGTGCGCCTATGTGTGCTGTACACGTTCCGTTTTGTTTGTTGTTTGTGCATAAATGTAATTCCAGTAACTGTAGTTTGAATTGGGGGAGGAGGCAGCTGAAGAACCTCAGTGAAATGTAAGACGGCTAGCTGGCATTTTAAGGAAGTATGATGTGATTTTCTGGCAAGGTGAAAACTAAGATTGGTGATGACTTTAGCTTCTTCCGAGATAATGTGGTCTGGGGTGCCACGTGGAAGACAATGCTAGTGAAATTTACATCTGCAATGAGGCAATGACATTTACTTACATTCACACAAACCTACATTTACTTGGATATTCCATATCCAAGTTTAACACCTGTCATGTGTAATTTAAACACAACCGTGGATGCAGGCGTAGTCAGAAAATATTAATGGAGGGGGCTAAAATTTATTACTATTTTGGCAATAGGAGCTGAAAATCACTACTGCAAATTTTTATGATTTCGGCAGTATAAAGAAAAAAGTTTTCGAGGGGCCTTAAGCCCCACCCTCTGTCTTACTGGCTACGCTTCTGACCGCGGAGATTTTTGTGGCATTTGGATGATATCAAAGAGCTTTTCTGGATTTTCATGTTAAATGATATTTGTTTGTAGTGTGTTCCTTTGGAAGCTGAAAAAATGTTTATACAATGGATATCCAATAAGCGAGTGATCACTTATGCTAGTAATACTATTATCAGTTAGCAAACTATTCGACTTCTAAGCTTCTTTATGTTATTAGACATTATAAAGTACTAGAGGAAGATAATAATGTTTTAGGAGTCTAAATCTGATTCATGTATGCTACTTGGGCAGTTTCAGGAAGAGTCCGAGTCGCTGTAAGATTGCGGCCTCGAAATACTGAAGAGTTGGTAGCAGATGCAGATTTTGCTGATTGTGTGGATTTGCAGCCAGAGGTTCTAAAACTAATATTAATCTTTATACCGTCACAGATATTCTACTTTTAGCTCTATATCTTAATAATATGCATTGATGCAATTTCTCTTACATATCTCTATTTCCAGCTTAAAAGGTTGAAACTTCGTAAAAACAATTGGGATTCAGATACTTTTGAGTTTGATGAGGTCCTGACTGAATTTGCGTCGCAAAAGCGTGTCTACGAAGTTGTAGCCAAACCTGTTGTTGAGGTGAGTTTGGGAGAGGTTTATTATTATCTAAAATTTTGCCAAATCTGTTTTAATTGAAAAGGGCTCGGTATGTGTGGTATTCCTGGATATTCATGGTTTACAGAGGAGTAATGGATAGGTTTAATTTCTACTATTATTTTTATGTCAACATTTGGCTCATGTATAAAGTTTCCATCTTGGACGTCTTTTTTCTTAATATTAAACATCAGACTGAAAGAGTATGCTTAGTATTGGAATTCTTTTGTTGATGTGTTATCTGTTGTATAGAGAAGCTGTTTTGAACTCTCTTTTGATTATAAATTCTATTCTGTTTCTTTTCTTTCCCAGAGTGTTTTAGAGGGTTACAATGGGACAGTGATGGCTTATGGTCAAACCGGAACTGGGAAGACTTATACTCTTGGACGGTTGGGTGATGAAGATACCTCCGCTCGGGGTATCATGGTTCGTGCGATGGAGGATATACTTGCAAATATCTCACCCGAGATTGATTCTATCTCAGTTTCATTCTTGCAGGTTGCACAGGCTACCTACATGCTTGCATATTGGCTCCATCATTATGAGCATCTTTCTTTGTCCAAATTTGTTATTTCTTATTATCTTGAATGCTAATCTAATTTAGAATTATTTGTTTCTTATGTAGCTTTATATGGAGTCCATCCAGGATCTACTGAACCCAGCAAATGATAATATATCAATTGTTGAGGACCAGAAAACTGGTGATGTTTCTTTGCCAGGGGCGACTGTCTGGGAGATCAGAGACCAGCAAAGTTTCATTCAACTCTTACGCTTAGGGGAAGCTCATAGGATTGCTGCTAACACTAAACTGAATACTGAATCTTCTCGGAGTCACGCCCTTCTAATGGTAAATCTTAGTATTGATTGCTTTATTTTTTGGTTGCCTTTTCAGTTTGGCCTCTGTAGCCATGAAACTCATTTGTCATAGTATAGGTACAAGTGAAGAAGTCTGTAGTGGACAGGGATGAATTTTCTCTTGAAGCACAAAATCGCTCAATCGGTAATTTGAGGCCTCCTATGCTACGTAAAGGCAAACTGATCGTGGTAGATCTCGCTGGTTCTGAACGCATTCACAAATCAGGTCTTTTTAATCTCTCTACTAAAGACTCCCATCAGTTTCATACCTACTCCACTGAACATAGTTTAAGTCATAACATGAATGAACTGCCTCTGGTCGATCTTGGATTGAATTTGTTTATGCTGAATCTAAAAATTTGTTTGTCAGTCAAGACCATACTCGTTTCATTGATTAATATTGTGTCCAGTGGTTTACTATTTGAAATTGTAATCTGATAAGCTTTTTATTGTTTCTTGAAGGAAGCGAGGGACACATGCTAGAAGAAGCCAAGTCTATAAATCTTTCACTTAGTGCTTTAGGGAAATGTATAAATGCCTTGGCAGAAAATAGTCCTCACGTCCCAGTTCGGGATTCAAAGCTTACAAGGTTACTTAAAGATTCATTTGGAGGTCAGAGTTTCTTGTTTTGAATATATATTAGATGTGAGCTTCCATTGAACTACATTTCTTAGAACTTCAGTAATTTGTCATCACTCTGTGAACCTGTATTATCACTTTCGCATAACTTTTTCCAAAAATTGGTAATTTATATCTGTTTGTATTTATATTATTTTAACCTATAATCCATCAGTATGTAGGGAGTTGGGGTATGTTCTGAACCTGGTTGATCTTACTTGGTGTTTGCTGGTATGCTGCAGGGACATCCAGAACTTCATTAGTTGTCACAATCGGTCCTTCTCCACGCCATCGAGCAGAGACTGCAAGTACCATAATGTTTGGGCAAAGGGTGAGTTGTTAGCATCAGACATTGTGATCCAGAGCTAAGTAAAGATTGAAGTCATCCCATACTTTCAATTAGTAAAGACAGAAGCAGTTTATTTATTGAAACTAGGATTTAGCAATAATAGATGTGCACATTCTCTGATTTATCCACAGGCTATGAAGGTGGAGAACATGCTGAAGATTAAGGAAGAATTTGACTACAAGAGTTTGGCCAAGAGACTTGAGATGGAAATTGATAAACTTATGGCCGAGAATGAAAGGCAAGAAAAGGTTTATGAAAATGAGATTGAGAGAATTAGATTAGAAGCACAAAAACGTGTTGCTGAGGCTGAAAGAAATTATGTGGAAGCCTTAGAGGTATAGTTATGCCTTCATATGCCTCTGTACTCCTTAATATCTTCTTGTACTTAGAATTCTGTGTTTAGAATTTCTAGAGAAACAATTTGGTCTAGTTTGTATTAGTAGATGCAGTTTCAGCACCAGTCACTGTTGGCCATTCTGAATCCCCTAAAAAAGTTATGTGAGCTACTTCATCTGTTTAGTTTTGTGACCCTTTTCAACCTTTTATATTAGGAGGAGAAAACCAAATGCCAGATGGATTATATGGAATCAATTAAGAAGCTTGAGGAGAAGTGGACCACCAACCAGCAGAAGCATGCAATTAATGGAGAGGTAAGTTGGGTTTGCAACCATCATTTCCCGTAGTGATGGTAGCTTGCTCCTCACCTTTTTAACGTGACAATAAATTTAATGAGTTAAATCAGATCAGAAGTAAGATGTGAATACCTTTTATTTGGTTGCCACTTTCTCAAACTTCAAGTTATTGAGTTACTCTTTTGCAGATCAACAATGGTGCTCGTAATGAAGAGGTTGCAGAGCTAAAAAAGTTGCTTCAGGATGAAGTTTGTCTAAGAAAAGCAGCTGAAGATGAAATTCACAACTTAAAATCCCAGCTATTTAGATTTTCAAAGCTGGAGGTATGGTATTAGTAAAATTGGTTTTGCAACATGAGTTTCAATATTATTCCTTGGATGTGTACTTGATGAGCTCCCTATGACTAACTAATGTTGTGTAGTTGGCAGGTGGAAACTCTGATAGCTTTAACCTTCAGCAAGTGCTGGAAGAGGAGAGTTGTCAGAAAAAGAAACTTGAAGAAGAAGTGAGAGTTTTAAGGAGTCAACTGGCACAAATGTCTATCGAAGCTAACCAAGTATGTCTTATGTTGAATGTACACTAAATCAGGCTCTTACTACGAGTACCTTTTGCCCCTGCATACTTCTATGTTAAAGTTATCCCATCGGTGTCCGCTCTGATTGTCCTAAACTATGACGCTAAATCCCTCTAGCTAAAATTGTGCATTGTATTGTGGATTTATTTATTTATTTAATTTTTTTTTTCTGAGAACTAATACTTACGCAGTTTATCTGTTTTTAAGAGGTCGAATTAGATGATAAAGTTGATTCATTTTTATGGGTGTGCTTAATGTGTTGATCATTTTCACATTTTGGTAGATTATAACTCATTACTCATTAGTATATCTTCTTGAAAAAAAAAAAGAACTCATTCATATAAATGTAATAACCTTTTCATCCGATCCTTAACTTTTTTCGTGATTGAACATTACTTCTATAACTGGCTCAACTTTTTCTTGATCTTTTTGTTCACAGACCAGGAGCTATCCAGATGGATCCAACTCTGGCAACCCCCTACTTGGTCTAGATTCCTTAGCACCACTTAATCATATGCGGTCTAGAGATGGTAATAATGGAGACCGAGCATCTATTACAAATCTTCATGAACAAGGTGCTGATTAGGGCTTTCTGTCATATTATTTAAGATTATCTTCTTGTTTCTGTATTCATCTGCCTCTTGCTATAACAGTTGGATTGCAAAAGATATTATCATTACTTGAGTCAGAGGATGCTAATGTACGAATTCATGCAGTAAAAGTGGTAGCCAACTTAGCTGCAGAAGGTATTTAACTTTTGCTCTTATATGCATAATCCGGAATGTTCAATGTATTTCACTTGAGTCAGAGCAACTGCAAGTTGTTCTCCTTTTGAAATTGCCAAATTATTCTGTATTTCATTCTACTGGAGATGTCTTCTTATATAGGGTTTTGTATGATTAATGATTAGTAATGACTGACAAATATTTTTATAGCAAGATGATGTTGGAACATCAGTCTAAAATCTTGCTAATGCAGCATTTCGGGATTGTTTGCTAGAGCCATAGTTAATATAAATAATTTTGAGCTTTCAAGTTATTGATTATGAATAATTTTGAGAGTGGATCTAATTTTTGTTATTCCAATTAATACTATTTTGGTCTATTCTTTAGAGAAAAATTAGGGAAAGAAAAAACGTATTCAATTCAGTCAAAATCGAAACTGAAGCCAGAATTCAGTTTCAGTTCCGTCAGAAGCAAAAGAGTCGGTCTGTTGGTCAAGATTTTTCAAGAATTTAAGCCCATTGGTTGTCTATTTGGCAACCGTATACTCACCCCATCATATCCTCCTATCAGAACCTCAATTATTATTTGTCATATACTGATGAGTCAGTCTGACACTATATGAAAACTTACATTTGAGCATATTTTGTACATAACAGAAGGAAATCAGGAAAAGATAGTTGAAGCTGGTGGTCTCACTTCATTGTTAATGCTCCTGAGAACATACGAGGACGAAACAATTCGTAGAATTGCAGCTGGTGCAATTGCTAATCTTGCTATGAATGGTACTTGTTGTTTGCTGTGCTAATATTTTGTGTCACTTGAACAGTATATGTAGTTTTGCTCTCCTTTACATCTTCAGTTTTTCTGTTTCTAAGAATCGATCATTGACCTTAATTATCTAATTGAGGCTGCTACTTTCCATTCTTTCATCATTGGCTCATGCTGCAATTATTCTCCCGGTTTCAGAGGCTAATCAAGAGCTCATAATGGCCCAAGGTGGAATCTGTCTGTTAGCTATTACAGCTACGGATGCTGAAGATCCTCAAACTCTAAGAATGGTTGCTGGAGCAATCGCTAATCTATGTGGCAATGGTATGGGTATTGTGTTTTGATTCTTAATTAAGCTCTATCATAAACATCTTAGTGGTATTCATTTGATATGGATCCATCTTTTTGGACTCTACTCAAGGGAATCTATACAGAGAATGTTTAAGACTTACATTCTCGTGACACGTAGGACTGATCTCATTTAAGCTATCTTGTTAGTTGGCATTCGTTGCCTCTGATTGGATCTGCTCTGTATCTCACTTTAACAGATTTAGTCCCTCAAAGTTGGTCCTGCTGCCCCCTACCATCCCTTGTCCATATTTTGTAGTGATCTTCTTGTCTATGGTTTTCAGATAAACTGCAAATGAGGCTGAGGTCAGAAGGTGGCATCAAAGCTCTATTAGGGATGGTGAGATGTAGACATCCAGATGTTCTATCTCAAGTAGCTCGTGGTATTGCAAATTTTGCGAAGTGTGAATCTAGGGCTTCTACTCAAGGTGAACTTTTTCCTTCTAAAACGTATACGTAAATTTAATACTAGAATTTTAGATAATTGCGAACTCTAGCTTTACATCTTATGTATGCTTTGAATGAAAAAGAATCACATCATCTCAGCATCGTCACTAATCTACAAGTCAGATAATTCACACCTTAGCAAAGGCAGTCGCTATTTGATGCATGGCCGTGAATGATATGGTGTTTCCATTACAGGATCAAGGCACGGGCGATCCCTCTTGATAGATGATGGTGCATTGCCGTGGATAGTTCAAAACGCCAACAGCGAAGCTTCACTAATCAGACGTCATGTTGAGCTCGCACTCTGCCACCTTGCACAGCATGGTAACAGTCGAGAACCAATTCTTACTTGGTTTTCAAGCATACTGCATTTTCGAAGACATGGATAGATATTCATTTTCTACTTTCTACACAGAGGTCAATGCAAAGGACATGATCAGCGGAGGAGCCCTCTGGGAGCTAGTTCGTATTTCGCGGGACTGTTCTAGGGAGGACATAAGGGCCCTTGCTCGTCGAACTCTGACCTCGAGTTCCACATTTCAATCTGAATTACGACGCCTAAGGATCGAGGTTTAGTTACTAACTGCACTAATTATTTCTTCTTATGCATGTGTGTTGCCCATTCTGCTAACAACTGAAAGCTCTATAGAATGCCTTCCTCCACCACTACAAATGCTGCACCAGTAGACTCTGATTTCGTAATATTTACTTTGATTCATTCTCATCTAAGTTATGTATTTGTCCCATATTTTTTGGTGCGGGCATTCCCTACATGTAGTTGCTTCAGCTAAAATTTTGTACTAGTGAATTATTGTGCAGTTGTATATATGAAGAATATTACTTTATAAATGTTTCTTTGTGCGCTTAACTCAAGCGTTTTTGCCGTCTAATTTATATGCGCCAAATGTGGCATCAAATCTTATTATTGTGGATATTAAACTTGCAACAATTTGACATGTAATTTGTGTGATCCAATTAGGCAGGACAAATTAGTGCTCAAACTGAACTAGTCAGTGACAATGAACTTTGGCATTACATTTTTTAATTATGATTTAATATGGTTTATTTAAAACTGGCCTTGTTAGGATGCACATGTTGCTATGATTTTACGAATCAAACAGACAAAAAATTATGGAATGAAATTTGAGGAAGGAAAAACGATTATCAAGAGTTGCCTTTATTATGATTTATGTGAGAGTAATTATATTAAATATTTTTTATGCAAAAATTGTAATAGAATATGAAATACAAATTTAGGAACAGAGGATCCAGCTTGATTGCATTGAAACTCATGGGCTTACAGTTGTTTGGCCCAGAAGAAATTATGGTTTTATAGAGGAGTAACATAAAATAGTGAATATTAATAGTTGTTCAGAAATATAAATTCAATAAGTTTTAATTAAAATTAAGTATTTTTAATGATATTACCCCACCTTTTTTTTCTACTCCATTATACATAAAAAGAACACCGGCTCTATTTTTCAATTACTTTTGTATTTCCTCTCTCCCTAACCCTAGTTCGTTGGCGTGCCACTACCATTGCTATCTATCTTTCTCAATCTCTCTATCTTTCTCTCTCGCCACTATCTCTGACAAGCCCCTCTATTTTCGATGAGTTCTAGAAGTTCAAGGAGTTGCAGATCTGCAAGAATTATGAGATACAAATAGTACAAATTCATACCATTCATTTAAAGATATATCGTATAAATGCACCAATTTCGCCATAAACATCACCAATAGTGCCAAAAGTGGGATGAAAATGCTCACACCATACCACGATTTACTTTCGCCGTCGAGTAATGCCTTGAGTTGAGTTGCATTTTCAAATAGCTTCGACTTGAGATGTCATTCTTAAGGGATGAGAATAAAACATTTTTACTGAAGGAGTAGTTTATTGCTTTCTAACTTTTACAATGTAAACATTTTATGTTAATCATTAAATGAAAAGCAGAGAGAAATAAATTAATCAATATAACTATTGAATATTAGATCGAAATACAGTCCACACACATTTGAAAAAAAATCTTATTATACCTATTATAAAAGAGCCTTCTTTTACAAAATTTGATTTGCCTATTATATACTTCATATATAATTAATTTAAGGTCATTGTATAATTTGATATATTATAAATATAATAAATCTAAAATAAATTATGATTTATAATATTTTATATTTTAAATAAAGTAGTACTATCCGTTAGAACTCTTCATTCACAATAGTTACAACTTTTATTCTGTAAATCTAATAAATACAATAAAAATGATTTATGTTGGAGTTAATTTTTAACTCCATAAAACTTTCCTAAAGTTTTGGTTTGTTTTGCCTTCTTCACGTGTGTTTTGTAGGTATTCGACTGAGTCAAAGAGAGGACAAATGAGTCGATTGATTACTAGAGAGACTGGAGATAAAAGGAGAGAAAATAGGAGGTGGTTAGTAGCTCCTACATTCAAGGAAAGAAGTTGACAAAGTGGAGCCTATACAACAAACCATCAACGGCCACTTATCCAACTACATTCCCACGACTTCAAGCCTTGGAGAACAAGATTGAGAGATCTATAAATACCAAGGAGAAGTCTCAGTTCAGTCTCAGAGCTTAAAGAGAGAAATCAAGCCATGTAGGGCAATTGTGTACGAGTGTGATTCTGTATGTCGGGATGACATCAGAGTCAACACCCGTTGTTTTATTTTGTAAGGTTTCGGAGTATTACTCTTGAACCGAGTTTTGTTTTTTAATGAGAGTGTCGTTTGTTCAATACCTAGAGTCTTGTAAAGGTATTGAACGTGAGTTGTTCATTCTCCCTTTAGTCATTTTGCCATGAGGCGTCTTCAAGTTATAATTTATAACTTGAAGAATTTTTCCATCTATTTGTGTCTTCTCCCATTTTTTATTTATTTCCGCTGCTTTATACTCTGTGTTGTTGTGCGTGCTGTTCCAACACTCTGCACAACATTATGATCCAGACAAAGCAACACTATCAATTTATTTTTAGTTTTATTGGAAATTTAAATTACTAGAATCCTTGTAATTAAAATATTAATTATGTAAAGATGAAACCTAGAAAATAAACATGAATGGTATATCAAACTTCTTTTTTTGTCATATATTTTTTTCTAACGATGAAAAAATTAGGTTGATTATTAATTAATTAAAATTATTATTATTTATTAAATTTATAGTATGACTTTTTTCAATTTTAAGAATTCATAATATTATATTTTCAAACGTTATTCGATAAATAATTAGATTTTTACTACAAAATGAAATAAAATATAAATTTACATGCACTCATAAGAAATTATTTATTAAAATAATTTATTTTTGCGTGTGAATACACGTCGTCTCTGCTAGTACTAACAAAAGTAAGTATTGAAGTTTGAAAATTAAATAATGATAAAAATTCCATTTAATCAATCTAACACACATGTTGTCGGGTTAGCTCTATTGAACTCCGATAATTTTTGGGCCAACCTTATCGAGCTGTAGGGTTATTCGGTTATGGTTCATTTAACTTGAAATTTTTCGAGTTAGGAATTTTCAACCCTAACACTCTCTAATTGTTGGCCTATTTTGGCCAACCTACCGGCTTCCAGCTAGATTAGCATCCCTAATTATAATAAACCCATCCAGTACCAAGAAAATTGCGAGGTTATAATGCAATTTAAAAAACTAGTGTGTAACATGTTAAGTTTAGATGAGATATCATTTTACATTATCAATTGTTAGTAAATCTATACTATATTAAAAAGGGAGTTTCCAATTTGAAATCAATTTCAAATTAATTTCAAAATTGAGTGATAATTTTGTAGTTATAATAAAATTGAAGATTTATGTTTAAACTATATATTTTCCTTTTCATTTTTATTTTCTTTAACTTCTTATTTGTTGTTACATTTTTTTTTCCAAAATTGTGAAATTTGATTAATTATAAAATATTTAATATGTATATCAAATTAAAGATCACGATAAGAGCTTTAATATGATATATTTTATGAATATATTTGATTTAAAATGTAAAAATTAAATTTGTTTAAATATTAAAGTTTTATAAATTTCTCTCTCCTCTCTCATCGTTTTTGAATAAATATATTTTTAATTCTTTTTAATTAGTATTTAATTTTTAATTTTTTAACTTATTTTTTGTTTTTATTTTTCATAATATCAAATTTTATAATTGTCAATTCTTTTTTATTTTTTTAATATTCAATTCAATATATTCAATTAAAATTAATTTTTTATTATATTTATATGTATAATTATTAAATTAATAATTTTATATAAATATAAAAATTAAAAATATTTTCTCGTGCATTGCACGGGAAGCAAATGCTAGTATTATATATATAAAAAAAATTATATTTGAGCAGTGTTCTATTTTTAGAATTGTTGGTCGTGGTGGAGTATGAACTAAAATGAAGAGGTTAGTATAATTCAACAATCCATACCCGTTCAAAATCTATGTAATCGTACATCTCTCAATTAAAAGTGATTTATTTATCAATATATTAGTCTCAAAAATGTATAACATTACTCACTAATTAATCAAAAATGATTTGGCAGCCGGAATTGATGCGTTGGCAGCCGGAACTGATGCGTTGGCAGTCGGAAATTGACACCTAGGCACATTTAGGACATGTGAAAAAAAAGAAATAATAAAAAAAACATCCACATCATCATCTTCCCCAATTCCCCAACTTCCAAACCCTAACTTCCCCTCCCCCCACCCGCCGGCCGCCCCCACCCCCTCCCCAGACCCGTCTGCCCACCCCCTCCCCAGATCCGTCTGCCCTTCCCATCCCCGAACCCCGACTGCCCCTCCCCCATCCCCAGAGCCCGGCGCTGGCCGCCCCCTTTCAACGGCGAAATCGCTAGCTCGTACTTCCGTCAGTCCCCTCCTGAAAAATCTTCACAAATTTGCCTATGGATTATTGCGGCGATTGGGATCGGAGTAGCCGTTGGATTCTTCTCCACAATTTTGCCCATTTGATGGAGGTGGTGGGAAGTGGCGGAGCCGAGGTGGGGAGGGGAAGGGGGCGTCGGGATCTGGGGTTGGGGGATGAGGGCGCCGGGATCTGGGGTTGGGAGAGGGGCAGACGGGTCTGGGGATAGGGGAGGGGCAGTCGGGGTTCGGGGAGGGGGAGGGCAGACGGGTCTGGGTAGGGGGTGGGAGCGGCCGGCGCCGGCGTGTGGGGAGAGGGGAAGTTAGGGTTTGGAAGTTGGGGAATTGGGGAAGATGATGATGTGGATGTTTTTTTTATTATTATTTTTAATTTTTTTTCCACATGTCCTAAATGTGTCTAGGTGTCAATTTTCGGCTGCCAACGCATCAATTCCGGCTACCACCATGTAATTTTCGGCCCCAGCGTAAGAAAAAATCGGTGACAGAATAAAAACGAGGCAAAATAAAAACTTATGTATTTAGGGGCCACATTTTTCAAAATAAAAGCAAAAACCAATTTCGTGTAAACATTATGAATTTATAAGCAATTACACCTAATATTGCTAACAAATATAATAAAAAAAACAAAATATTATAAATTAAAGAAAAGTCCATGGAAGCATGTCGATTAATATTCAGACTCATTTTAGAAAATGATTTTAGTACTTATTTCCGTCCCAAATTCATATCGCGATGCCTGTTAATTATTCAAATTCATTTAAATTTATAAAATCTAATTGATTAAATATAAACTATTACACTAATTAGTTATTTGTCTCAATAAAATTTCAAATATTACAATATAAATATTAGTTATACACAATGTAAGTACCCGTTAATTACCATTCTCATCTAAAACTTACATAGTTACCTGGTCCACTCTTTGAACTTGTTTGAATTTATAATAAGTTGTCACAATAATTGGTTATTTGTTTTAATAAGCCCATATTTAAATATTGATGGTAGATAGTATAAATGCAAATTATACATGCGATACTCGAATTATATCCTAGTTTTTTTTTACCTAATGGTAAAAATAGGATCGTAACTTTCATAAATTTCAGAAAAAAGACTATATGTCATGAAATTTAAAAAATGAGGACTATAACCCTTTTTTTTCTTAACATTTACACTTCTGTTTTGGGCCCAAAATTAATTATTCGAGCTTTTGATGTCATCTAGAGCCCGTTGCTGATGTGGCCATGCCATGTCAACGTTTTGGCAATTTTTTTTCTTTCTTTTTTGTATTATCATTTTTTAAGCACATTTTAGCTTAGAAGAGAAAACGAAGCAACAATTATGATCCCCAATTTTCATTTGATACCCATACTTTATGTCAACTGTCATGAAGCATCTAGGTGGCATGGCCATGTCAGCAACGAGTTGTGGGTGGCACCAAAAGGCCGAATTATTGATTTTTGGCCCGAAACAAGAGTGTATTTGTTAAAGAAAAGAAGTTATAGTCCTCATTTCAAAATTCAGTAACATGTAATTCTTTTTCTGAAATTCATTAAAGTTACGGTCCTATTTTATTTAACCATTAGGTCTAGTTTTTTTTACCAAGTCCTAAAGGACTAGAATTTTATAAAATAAATAATTCTTATATATATATATATATATATATATAATATTATTATTTTAAAGTGAGAAAAAGTAAAGGATCAAAGTGTTTCACTAGTAAACAACAACAGACTAATATAACACAAAGTAAGCAATTGAAAAATGAAAACAAATAAGCCCTCGTACATTACTTTCATCAGAAATTCCAACATGGAGAAGACATGTGACAAAAAATAATGAAGGAAAATTATCTTGACAATAACCCTTCTTAAACATCCATATTTTTATATGGTTTACATGATTCATGCCACAAACTAAATCAAATTAAAAAAATAGATATGCATGTCTTGCTACGGACAGTACTTTAAGCTGGGGGAGTTTTTCAATGATTAATAAGGTATACCATTGTGTATTTTTGTCCTTATTATTAAAAAAATTCAACTTCAACTTTTCAATAAAATATAAGTTAAAGTAAAATTAGTTCAAATGATAAAAATTATCAAATGTCTTGAGCTATTCTAAGATTTCAATCCATCTCAGTAAACAATGAATTAACTTATACTATTTTTTTTTTATCTATCTAGACTAATTCTTATATATAAGTACTAGTTTATTTAGGGAGAATTTACTTTGCATGATTAAAATGCATGATTGATTATTTTTATCCTTAAGAGTAGGATTTCTCCAATCTCACTCTTTCAATGGGATAAGAATCAAGCGACACTAATTTAGATGATAGAAATAATCAAGGACCTTGAGATATCCAAAGTTTCAACTCATCAAAAAATAAATAAAGGATTAGTCTTACTATTTTTATCTATCAAGACTAATCCTTCATAGTAAACGTCCCCAATAGATGTAAACACATGATTAGGTCACGAGATGATATGCTCATAACTTTATATGCATATAATATATATAATTAATTACCTTAAAGTTGAGAAACTCAGATGTTCCATATTTCTATATATGAACTTTGTTACCACTTACTGATTAATTAAAACCCAAATTATTTTAGGAAAAGACTAGCAAAATGATAAACAAGAAGGCTAGCCTACTTTAAATAAGGTCAAGAACAAAAATGAAGAAAGAAGACAAGACATTCATCCCTTTTCAGTGGCTTAATAATTAGCTAGTGAAATTATTGTCAAATTGGTAACAATTAAAGGTTTATGAATTCAAATACCACTATAGTGCAGTGTTTTTAAGTCAAGTCCATCACACATAGAGCTTCTCAAATTAGCATTAATATATAGTTGTTTTCTCTTGTCTGATTTAGAGGGTGTTTGGTTGAGCTTATAAGCTGTAGAAATATTAAGTTATAAGCTGTTTAGAAGCTTATGTTTCCTTCAAAGTGTTTGGCAAAATAAGCTCCTAAAGACTATAAGTTATAAAAATAAGCTCTAAGAGCTCTTATAAGCTCCCCCCAAAAAAGTCCATCTATCCCAACTTAGTTTCTCATTATCTTATAAGCAATATTATTTTACAAAAATAACTTAATTATGATTTTTTATTTTCTCTTTCTAACTAAAAGTTCCGTATCTAGCTTATAAGATCAATTATCGAAACACTTTAATAACTTATAAACTCTTATAAAACTACATCTTATAAGCTCGATACTTTAAAATAAGCTTAGCCAAACAGCATAGTGTATGTCAGACAAATGAAAGGCAAACAACTGTTAGATTAGATGTAAAATGAAAGAGGAAGTCTTAATACATGAACCATTCCTGCATCTAGACACCATCGATCTTAGTCTGTAGGTCCTCACACACACACACACACTCTGCAGACAGTTTTGTTGATACATATGCTACATATATAAAGTAAATATAATTACATCATATCCATTAATTATATATAATATTATATGTAAATGCCACACAAATATTCATATATATATATATATATAACAAAATAATTTTTATATTGTATGTTTTCATCTCATATCTACATGAGTACTGTGGCTGCATAATATCATAAAATGTTGCATAATAAACATGCAGTTAATATAAATATCACAATTTCATAACATCATGTGTATTAATAAACCTAAACTAAGTTTGACAAAAGAGACTGCGAATACGTTTGAAATTTAACCAATTAGAAATCATGATGGCGATATGGGGTGAATTTTTATTATATTATTAAATCCCATTTCATTATAATACAACAAACAAATTAATGTATTATATATCAAATTAAGTGGTATATATATCATATATATATGAGTTTTGGAAGAGATTCAAAGGAGTGCACGTGTAATGCAGTCCCAATATTCATGTATCTGGTCGGAAATTAATTAATATATTCACCACATATATACACTCAAAATTTGAGTCAAACAAGAAATTAAGGCAGAAAGTTAAGCCCATACCTCCATGTTAAATCCACCTTCAAATAGAAGCTTTTCTTTCACTTTCACTGCTGTCTCGACGTAGAGTGTGTGAAGCCATCAAAGCCGACTGCTTTCAGTTAGAGAAATAAAGAGGGAAGAAAATGTCGCACAAATTAAATGAGTTTAAAATGAATTATTTTATGTCAGAAAATGCTCATATTTGAACACACTAATTAAATATACATATATATAAAATATATACGAGGAAACCATACACACATATTACATATATATATATATATATAGATGGATACATGTGTGAATAACTTATAAATTTGATGCTACTAAAATAGGAAACTTAAAGAGACAAACTACCAACAAAAAGCGCACCCAAAATCTCTTGCATTCTTCAGCAGCAAGTGATGAATATCTATGATTGTCAGACAAGTTACATAACGATTTCAGACAACATCATATATATATATGAATAAATAAATTATTCATGTGTAGTAAAATTAACCAATGTAAAAGAAATTAAATGAAACCGCAGAGAAATGAAATTAATTAAGCTATTCTCATCGACCATAGCATGAAAAACCACAAACAATTCATGAATTTGTACATCCCCTCTCCAATCAAACCGCAAGCTAATAAAATTATCCAGATCATCAAACCATATTTTAAGAGAAAAAAAAAAGGAAAAAAGAAGGAGAAAATAAGAAGCTGCTGCTACTCTTAGCTGAAATCACAGAAGTAGATTGAATGCAAATTAATTTGCAAAATTAGGGTTTCCTTTTTTTTTGTTTTTTGTTTAAATCAGAATGGGGGGCGAGCTGTGGCCCAGTAAGCTTCAGGTGGTAAGGAATTCATCATATTTGGCTGCATTCCTTGAAACAAATTGGCGTTTGGATCAGCCATGAGCTGTTGGGGGCCGCCGATGGCCGGCGATTCGAGCTGGCCGGGGGCGGCGGCGTCGTCGTCGTCGAGCGGGAGGCGCTCGTAGGCGGCATTCCCGAAGGAGGCGGCCATGATGACGACGGGGCCGGAGGCGACGAGGGGGCCGACGACGGTGCCGCCCATGACCTGGCCCTGGCCGCCGGCGAGGTAGATGGTGAGGGAGGAGGCGGCGGGGGGCGCGGGCGGGGGCAGGAAGGAGCCGGAGAGGGAGAGGATCTCGAACCTGCCGTGGAGGGTGAGGACGGCGCCGGGGGCGGAGGGCTGGCGGAGGGTGACGTTGTTGACGGTGCCGTTGCCGTTGAGGATGCAGACGCCGCGCTGCCGCCGCGTGGCGAAGGCGGAGACGCTCTCCTGGATGTCGCAGCCGCCGGCGACCTCCATCACGTGGGATCTGAGCGCGTTGGCGCTGTCGCGCGTGATGATGATGGGCGGCTTCGGCTTGTTCTTCGACCCCGCCGGCCGCCCCCGGGGGCGCCGCGTCACCTCGTTCTGGTCCGACGCCGCGGGGGAGAATTCCCTATTCCCCTCCCCCGCGGCGGGGGCCGGGGCGGGGGCGTAATTCTCGTCGCGATCTCGCTTTATGGGGCGGCTGTTGCCGCTCTGCTCGTCGTCGACGGGATTGTGCTGCTGGAACTGCTGCTGCTGCTGGTGGTGGTTGTGGTGGTGGTGGTGGTGGAGTTGGAGATCTCTGGCGTGGAACGGCGGCGGGAGGGGGCGGCCGTGAGCGAGCTGATCCATATCTCTTCCACTTCGCTAGCTGATTATCTCGACTTGTAGAAGCTTCTCGAATGACTTGGGTTACCTTTTTGTGTGTGATGATGGAAATATGCTTCAAATCTTGATGAATTGTTGGGATTTTCTTCTTCTTTGTTTGGCTAGCTTTTTCTTGTGAAGAATTTGAGTGGGAAATTAACACATAGTAGGAAGCTAATTAACCTTCACCAAGAATTGTGGATTGATCCCACACCAAGATTTGAGCTGAATCCACCATCCCTTTCCCACCGCTCTCATGTGACAATTCTATTTTTCTTGTTGAGCTTATATCAAGAGAGAGAGAGAGAGTTTGGAAAGTTGATGTTTTTATGTTTGGGGGCTTTAGTTTAGGAGCTAAGTATGGTTTGGGTTAGGGTTAGGTCAGTAGAGAGGATTGGATCGACGGATGGGGGTGAGGGTGGGGGGTGGGGGGGGGGGGGGGCATGGGGTGTTCGATGTGGAGTTTGGTAAATATAAGGCGTGCGCATGGCCGCATGGGCGGTGGGGATGGGACCCACTTTTATTTCTCACTCTCTCTCTCTTTCTTTCTCTCACTAAAACACACACACATCTTACCTAGGATTACTAAAATCTGCGATAAAAAGTCATCAACTCACTAATTACCACACAACCGCAGCCTCAAAATCAGGCTGGTTTTGTTCTCCCCATATATCGTAGCTCGCATGTAAGAATATTTACGGTGACGGTAGTGAAAACGATGGGGGCATTAAATAGTTGTGGTTAATTAATTCAAGAAATGAAGAGAAGCGTTGAATTAATGGGGGGATGGGGGCGATGAATGATTTGGATTAGGTAGCTGCGTTGTGCAGTCCAACATTAAACAAAGGGATGAATTCGAAGGCATTGAAATAAGACAAGATGAAACAATTATTGACATAGAGAGAGAGAGAGAGAGGTTTGACCAGCCGGAATTAATTTGATGAAAATGTCCCAGAATTTACGTGGAATATTTAGCGGCATGAAGGGGAAAACGGTGGCGCTTTCTTGTTGAATGCAGGCAAAGGGAGGAGGAGAAACGGGGCTTACCAAGATCACGACAAGATAAACATCTCATGAGAGAGAGAGAGAGATCTAGAGAGAGAGAAGTGGGACATGGGAAATTGGGGTAGACCCAAAATGACCCACACAATACCATGAGGGGTCAGTCGTGTCTAAAGGGAGACTCTCTCTCTCTCTCTTTCATGTTAACTTCTCTATTTGGGTAAAATTTAGGAAACACAAGTTTGCTGAATTGGTCCAATCACTAAACTCTTGAGCAACTCTAATTAGTTTAATTAATTGAAGATTTTGTGTGTATTAGTCTTGCGTTCATATAGCTTTACATTCAAATACTCCATCCGTCCACCAATTAAAGCCCCATTTGAGGGTGGACACGGAAACTAAGAAATCTGAAAAAGGTGTTGTGGGTGAAATATAAGGGTAGTTGACTAAAGTGTTAGAGGTGTTGTGTGGTGGGTCCATTAGTGATAAAGTGTAATAAATATGGAATATAAAAATGATAAAGTTGTTGTAAGGTGGGTCCATTAGTGACAAATGGTAGTAAATATAGGAAAAGAAGAAGAGTAAAAATGTACAAAAAGCACAATAGGATTTTAATTGGTGGACACAAATTTAAGTGCAAGTAGGGCTTTAATTCGTGGACGGAGGGAGTATATTTTGCTTAATTCAGATGTTGTTTCTTTTATTGTAAGTTTATTATAAAAAATTATTGATAATGAAAAATGGAAAAAGAAAAAAAAATAGTAATTCCCACTTTTTCTTATCTCGTGTTTTTTAGGGTGGAAAAACATATATGCCATCTTTCTTCTCGCCCAAAGTCTAATCAATGGGAAAATGTTATCACGATTCAAATAGTGAAAAGAAGGAAATATGGATTGCTCATAGAAAATTTCTATTTTGCTCGAAAAAATCATACTATAAAATGTGAAAAGAAGGCACTCCTACTAAATTATAAATTTCGACTTAGGTGTTATTTAGTGATTGCAAGTTCCTAATATATAGAATGAGAGGGTTTTTTAGGACAGTAACTTAGGTTGATTTGAAAATTAGGACAATAACTTTCGGACTTGTAAAAATATGCACCCGCAGGACATTTCTCGGCCAATTATCGAATTTTCAGACTTTCCCGCATGGATCAAGCACATAACATCCTATCTGGAGCCGTAAAAATGACGTGCTTGCCAAATAATTAACCCCTCCGTGTGAGTTGTCATGTGCTTGGTCCGTGTAAAAAAATCCCAAAATTCAATAATTGGCCCATAAATGTCACGCGGGTGCAACGCTTATTCATTAGTACTGTCATATTTTTACAAATCCGAAAGTTATTGTCCTAATTTCCAAATCAACCTCAATTGTTGTCCTAAAAAATTCTCTAACTCCTAATATATACTAACACGTAAAAATTGAAAGTACGTACCCATTTTTTACTACGTGATTTTTAAGCTTTCATATATTTTGAATTGTATTTGGCTACTTTAGATACACTTGCATTCGAATTAAAAAAAAAAAATCATTTTATTTGGCAGCAGTTGTATTTTTAGAATATGTTGATTTTTTTTATATTTATTTATTGAGAAAATATTTTAGAAATCAGTTTTTGGAATGTGAAAGAAGTAATTATGGCAGGAAATTTGTAGTTGGGTGACACATGACGTGCTTACATCAGAATTAAAATCCGGCGAAACTTTGAGTTCCAATGTGTTTTTGCTGATATTGCGCAAACTAATACACTTACGCCCAAAATTGCTGAAGCTTCGAGTTATTGCAAGCCACCCTCTATAAATTACGTCGTGGATTTTGTGATTTTTTTTTTTTTTCTATATAATCAAATTTTGGATCTATATAAATATTTTGCAAACAATCTAAGCATCTCCATCGTATGCAGATATTCTTATTTAGTTTTAAAATCATACTAGAAGGCATCAAATAGTAAGACGTTTCTCCTCTAATTAATAGGTTGAGAGTTCGAGTCATCCAAGAGGAAGAAATGGAGAACTGTTATTGATCCTATTTTTTTTAAAATACTACTCACGAATAACTTTACATTAAGAGGGCGTTTACTTTTTGCATAATTGATCAGATGTATGATTGAATCATTTTATCCCCAAAAGTAAATTTTATCTAATTTCACCCTTTCGGTGGGATATGAATCAAGCTAAATTAGTTTAAATGATAAAAATAATCAAGGGTCTCGAGGTATCCTAAAAAGTTTCAATTCATCAAAATACATAAGAAATTAACCTTACTATTTTATTTTATCAAAGTTAATTAAGGGTGTAATCGAACCGAGCCAAACCAAATAGTGGTGTGCTCAAGTTTGGTTTGTTTAGTATCGAATCGAATCCCGAATTTTACTTACCGAATACTTTGAGGCTCACGAGCCTAATCGAGCCTATATGAACTTTCTAAATTTATATTTATATTTAAAATATTGATTATTTTATTTTAAAAATAAATTATTTTATTCAAAATAATAAATATATTAATTATTTTCTTATAACAAACAAAATTAATTAGAGATTTAATACAATTATTATTAATTTTAGTGGATAAATATAAGTTATATCTACTAATAATTTATATTTTTCAAGCTGAATCACTTGACGAACATGTTCACGAGCTAACGAGCCGAATACTACTAAGCTCAAGTTTGGTTTGTTTATTTATCGAACTTCTCCAAACGAACTTGAATGAGTTCTTTTCGAGTCGAGCTCCGAATAGTTCGCGAACGGCTTGGTTTGTTTACAGCCCTAAAGTTGATCATTCAAAGTATATACCCTGTAAGTGTACGTGTACAATAATTTCATTCTATATATAGCATTAGCATGTACACTTCCTTGTACAAGTAGTGTTGTAATATAACCTGCTGAATAAATATATAAAGCATGTACTACTCACAAATAAATGTACAATTTTAAAAATGTATAAAATAATACTACATCCGTCCCAACGAAAGTGGTGAGTTTCTTCTCAGCACGAGATTTAAGAAGAATAAAATTGTTGAATAAAAGTGTGTAAAGGTGTGAGAAGCCACGTTGTTTGTAGTGTAAAATTATTACAAAAAAAAGGAAATGCACTACTTTCGTCAGGACGGAGGGAGTACTTAGTTGCAACATGAATCATCTATCATATATTTAAGGTCAAAAGTCTTGAGTTCGAGTTTCAGTTTTTAATTTTTTTATCTAATGCTGCTAATCTATTAAAAAGAAATTATAGTGAATATTATTCTTTTACTACCTAGAATTTAATAGTGTAACAAAAAAAAAATAGATGCAGAATTTAATAGTGTAGCAAAACTAAAGATAGATGCAGACATGCAGTAAAATCAACGATTGAGATTGGGTCAAACTGGTAGTTTGATGTTCGAGTGCACGTGCGGCGCAGAGGATAACTCATCGCCGATTGGGGGTCACCACCCCCGCCCGCGTCGTTTTCCAAGTAGAGGGAGTGTTGTTGACAGCATCGAGGGAATATTCTAATGTGGCTGAAATGCACTCTCACTCTCTCCTCATTTTTGTTCTTTACCTTTCCATTCTATATATGTTTCTCATAATAAATATCATCACTTTAAAATTCAAATTATTTTTGTACTATTAACTTTATGTTTATTTATGGAAAATGTATTTTTAAACGGTGAACTATTAATTTTATATCAATTATATCCTTCATCTATTTTTTTGTTTTAAAAAAATTAATGTAGCTTGCAGGATGACAGGATGTATTTAGAGTTATTCTAAATACAAAATGATGTCGTTTTGTGCTTTGCTAATTTAAAAATTTACGATTATTCTTCAAGGATTTTTAATCGGTAAGGCATAAAATAATTTGTGCAATGTAAATTAACAAAATAAATTTGGTATTAAGTATAAGAATATAATTTTGTCACGAGTTATATTTTTCCTCTTTTTACATCCTTTTCGCATGTTTTTTAAGTTGAATTTTTTTTCTCGAACATGATGAAAATATTTTTCGGTCAGCCAAATTTCTTAAATTTTCATTCCAGTTCATGATGATATATATTATCATAAGTTATTAGTACGTATGATAATATTTTTTATACTATATGATTTTTTATATTCAAGTTTTATATCCTCAAAATGCATGTTTTTCTGACTCTCTCTCTCTCTCTATATATATATATATAGTGTGAGTCTAATGAGAATTACAATTTTCGTGATAACGTTACATGGGAACCATTATTACCAAGCAACTCTAATTGGAAACCGGGAGGAGTAGGGAGGTTTTGATTTTCTTTTTCCTTTCTTTTTTATTTAATTGTAAATTTTCAGATTCTTAAATTATTACTCAATTAAAATAATAAAAGGGCCATTTAGTAAGAGTGTTTATAATTAATATGTTTTTATTTTTGTGGTTACTATTAACTTTTATTTAAGTAAATTGGTTATTGTAATTTTTGCCTCTAATTTTTATTAATAAAGCATAATAATTGTAGCTAAAAATATATGGAGGTAGTTATACATTTGCTAGTACTTGCATTATTACACGATTATCAATCATTATTTGAATATTTTCTTTGAAAAATAGTCATTATTGTTTTTGGTCAAACTTGTTTCCCTCGTAATAACAAGTTCTCGTAGCTTGTGGTTTATTTACAACATATATACATATATTATTCACATACGTAATTTTTAAATGTATATCGTATAAAATAAGAATTGTTTTCTATTTTTAAATCTTGAAGATTTACGGATGAATGACTATAAATAAATTCATGATTTAAATTTCTAATAATTTTTTTTCACAGCTTTATGCAATAAATTTATACTAGTATTTTACAAAAATTCATATATATATAACCATTCCCTAATTACATAAATGTACTCAAATTGCTCATTAACTGGATTTCTATCACTAGTTAAAGTTATGTATGTCAATATATATTATATTTTAAACTTTAAATGACATCAAATTTAGTAGGACAACCGTCATAAGCTCAAAAGTCCATACCTGAACCTACCGATCATAAAATAAAAAAAAAATGAATAAATGAAGTTTGGTGATTGGATAATCATCAAATTTAATAATTAAATTGTTTATATTAGCTCACTTTCTTCTCTCCTCTCCACGTTCCACTCACTACATCTCTCTATATTATTGGATACTTTTTTTGCGAGGCATATTATTGGATTCTTATATATTATTGCATTTTAGTTTAATTTTCGAAACGGAATTACAATATCATTACTTTACTTTCTAATTTGTGTTCCCTTTGAAATTAATCCAATCCTCTTAATTTTGTTTGTTTGTCTAATGTATAATTTTTTTGATTATAGTATAATTCATAATAATGATATGAAATAGCATCAATATATATGGAGAAATGTTATGCTACATGTCTTATATGAGCTCCTTATATGAGCACCGCTCACGTTTAACATTTGTTGACGTTATCTTTTTCGTTTTAGATACTTACTTTTATTCTAATACTTCATAAATTATAATTGAGATCATCATCATTAATTTGATAAATTACATAAAAAATCAAAATACGAGTTGTTCATATTCCCTTTAACATCAAATAAGTAATAAAAAGAACAAATTGAACTTTGATTTTTATATAATTTATAAAATTAATGATCACAATAATAATTTGTGAAGTATTAGAAATAAAAATAAATATCTAAAACAAAAAAAAAATAACGCTAACGATTGTAAACGTGAATGATGCTCACATAAAAAGCTTACATAAGATATGTAGCATAACGTTTTGTATGCGTTGAGAAAACTTTGCAATTAATTATGCGTCTCCCCTAAGAAAATACGTTAAGACGCACATCACATCAAATGCTTAATAATGCATCTGTGAGTTGAGACAATAACAACAAAACGTCGTTTTTGGAGACCAGGGTGCAGTCAGCTCAACTATTTCCTTCCCCCACCCCTTCTTCCAATTATTATAAGGTTTGTTTCTTTTATCGAATATTTTAAATAAATAATGATTTTTATGAATTTAAATTTATTTACTAATATTTCTATTCATTTTTTTGATAAAATCTAACATTATGACGCGTTTATTTTACAGTATGAGATAAGACTTAATATGTTTGATACTTAATTTGATTGAGATATCAAGGGGCATTTACTTTTGAGGATTGATCTTGATAGATAAAAATAGTAAGATTAATCTCCTGTTTATCTAGATGGATTGTAATTTTGAGATATCACAAGGTTTTTTATTATTTCAATCATTTGAGCTAATTTTGCTTGATTTTTATCTCATTTAAATAGTGAGATCGGATCAATCCTAATACTTTTTTGATCAGAAAAATTCGGAAGTTACTTGTATAATGATTTTTTTAATCTTGATGCCAAAATTTAATCAATCTATACAATTGGGACGGATAATGTATAATTTTTAAAACTTTGAACTGCAATTTTTAATAATAATAAAAAAAGTAAATATACTATTCCAACGACCAACGGTTTTATACCCAGTGTTGGGATATTTGTTCAAAATAACTTGATTATGATGGAACATCCGGTGGCATTTTTTAAAATCACTTTTAACGACACATTTCCAACAATAGAATTTTTTTTTTCTATTTGTAGTATTTTTTAAGAGATATAAGAGTCACATGTATATTACAAATTAAATCAAATATCTAAACGATCACACGTTGCGAGTGAGACTTGAATTAATAATTTCTTGGAAGAGAGCGAGTTTTTGGTGCCTCAATTTTGAGGCTCGAGCAAGCCCTTCTCGACTATATAACATATTTTTAAAACTATTGTCATTTTACTTTTTTTCTTTTTTCTGATAAATTATATAAATAAATAAAGAAATTTTTAAAGATCGTGCGACGGATGATTCAAACTCATAACCTTAGGTATTGGACATTAACCTCTTATCACTGAACCAGGGACGAAGATGAGCACTTTATAAATCAAATAGGGAGAGAAATAAAGTTTGGCATATGACCAAAAAAGTTGCAGTGAGTATGCAAATTAAGCATGATGGTTTGGCAGCATTTTGGGAGTGAAGAAGAGCTATGCATTTATAAAGCTTGAAGCTGGATAAACTTGTAATAGCAATTTACTTTCGAGTTGGGCTAATGATGAAGGAGCCTACATTGTTTCTGCATAACAATCTTGTCCTAATTCTCTCTCTCTCTCTCAGTGTGTGCGTGTTTTTTTTTCGATATTGGGTCATAAATACTCGAGCTTTTCTCATTTTTTTGATTTTGCAACCCAAAACTTTAAAATCTACATATAAATATTTATATTTTGTATTTTTTTAGATTTTGCACCAATCAAATTTTTACTCATGGCAGCCATATTAACATCCCAAATCTATAATTGCATGTTCTAGATCAAACATTGACAACAAACTTATCTACTTCATTATGAACTTCAAACTTCCCTCTTAATCTGATTGCCGTGTAAATAATGATTTGGAGGTAAAAATTCATTGGGTGTAAAATTAGAAAGAATACAAAATTTGAGTATTTATAGACAAATTTTAAAATTGAGGCAAAATCAGAAAATAAGAAAAGTTCGGGTATTTATAGGCCAATGCAATTTTTTTTTGTCAAAGGGCGAATTGAAGTACCAAAGAGGTACTTATTTCAAATAGGGTGCCAGTAGCATACAGTAACTTGTTGACAAATAATTATTTTCTTAATTAATTGACTTAACCTTGTCAGCATATTGGTATATAATACTATATGAATATATATATATATATATATATCTATCATTTAGTTATATAAATATAAGTCTGTCGAAGACTTCAAATCTAGCAGCGTAATTACAATATGTTATATCAAAACATAAGTGAGTTATTTTCCATGCTATTGACAGGTTTTGCATTTATTTTTCAAGACTCAATTATTAGACATTCGAAAGGAAGTTGGAAAATTTTGACATAAAAATTAGTTCAAATTGCAATAAAGTCATTGACTAATATAGTGATATATATATATATATATAGGGTGCGGTTATAGTGAGAACCACAATTATCGTGAGAACATAAGAACCAATAAAATTACTGCATCTGCTATACAAATTAATGCATCCGCTATTAAATTTAATGCATTCGAAAAAAATAATTTTTTTGCTCCCTTCAGGATTCGAACCCAGCACCTGCATCCATCCACCAAGATGATGCATCCACCGTAGATCTTGATGATCGAATGGCTTAAAATGGTTCTCCGTTCTTATTTTATTAGTGGTTCTTATTTGAACCTTTCCCTATATATATATATATATATATATATATATATATATATATATATATAAAGAAAGAACCACTAAATAAAAAAAGAATAGAGAATCATTTTCAGCCATCCGATCATCAAGATCTACAGTGGATGCATCATCTTATTGGATGAATGCAGATCCTGGGTTCGAATCCTGAAGGGAACAATTTTTTTTTATTTTTTTGAGTGCATTAATTTTAACAGCGAATGCATTAATTTTTACAGTGAATGCATTAGATTTGATGATTCTCACGTTCCCACAAATAATGTAGTTCTCTCTAGAACTACACCAATATATATATAGGGTTTAGGGTTTATATAATTTTTACAGTCAATATATATATATATATATATATATATATATATAGATTTCATGGAGAATGCTGAATATTTAGATAATAAATAATGCGTGAGAAAATAGCGAACAAGTCAATAATTTCTATGAACAAAAAATTAATGTACCATATGAACAAGAATTTTAGTCTGGGTTCGAATCCTGGAGGATATGAGATTTCCACCATATATTGGTCTGTTCGTAGAATTTATTGATTTGATCGTTATGTTACACTATCGTAAGAAGTGAGAATAATGAATAAGTCAGTATATAATGTTGAATAAGGCAATATATTATATAGTATTCAATAACGATCTTAAAAAAATTAGTAAAATCTTTGCTACCTTCAGAATTCAAACTCAGGTAAAATTTTGAAGTAGCCAAAATGAAGCATAAAACACAATTTATGGCCACACATTGAAAACACACAAAATTTGGCCATTTTTATTGATTTGGACGTTTTTACCCTTAATGAGGCGGACCGGGTAGGATCAGACACGCAAGTTGCGTGCCGGGTCGGGTTAGGCACTTATGGCACTATTAGTGCCATAAGTGCCAAGATTTTACTTTGGTTTTATTTTGGATTCCGTTGGCACTTATGGCACTCAACGGAAATCCAAAATAAAACAAAGTAAAATAGTTATTTTGGCACTAATAGTACCATAAGTGCCATACGTGCAGCACAAATACAGAAACAACAACATCATTTAAACCCTAAATGGATAATCTAAACCCCAAATGGATAATAATCTAAACCCTAAATGAAATATCTAAACCCTAGGGGGAAGTGTTTAAAATGGTCATTTGGGTAATTATGGCACTATAAGTGCCATACATGCAGCACAAATACAGATCAGATCAGATCTGATCTGCCGACACCTGGTGCTCCTCCGCCGCCGTCCTTCCCAACGACACTGTGACCGTCCTGCAGACCGGCGGCTACAACAACGGCGATCGCGCCGCCCGACTCTACAAACCCTGCGCTGCCGCTGACGCCTCCTGCGACTGGTAGGAGATCAACCCCGCCCTCGCCCTGCGCCGCTGGTATGCCACCAACCACATCCTCCCCGACAGTCGCACTACTACAAAATTACACATACATAACACTTCATACATAACGGTTTTTTTAGAAAACCGTTATGTATGAGCGCATTTTTTGAAAAGATAACGGTTTTGACAAAAAACCGTTATCTATGTAGTGTTGTCCATGGAAATAGATAACGGTTTTAGTGAATCCGTTATGTATGAGCGTTATCTATTAGTTGCATACATAACGGTATTATCGAACCGTTAAGACAACTGTTATCTATTAGCGTCTTTTTATAACGGTTGTTTTAACCGTTATATATGAGCGCCTCAATACTGTTATGTATTAGTATTTTTTATATTTATTTTTAAATTTAATATTTTATTATAAAATATCAAAACCCTAATAACCCCCACCAAATTTCCCCAAATTGAACCCTCTTTGTTTCTCACTTAGCCGCTGCCGCCCAATACCCTCTCTATCTCTCAGCTCTCATCGCCGTCAGAGACGCCGGCCACCGCCGCCCTCTGTTCGCAGCACCAAAGCAGGCCGAGCAAGGCGAGTGTTGGGCTTGCTCTGGTTCGTCCTTTACCGTCGACGAGCGTGCAATCGAAAATTGGTGCGCGGGGTTGCGCATAGATCGCCGGTTCTCGCCGCCTCCGGCACGGTGATGGGAGTGGTGGTTCTTTTCCTCCATCATTTTCTACTTCTTTTCCTAAATCTCAAGAATCCTAAATCTCTAGGGTTTTGATATTTTTTCTCTTTCGATTCTATTCCATCCTGCGCGCCTTCGTCACCGCCTGAGTTTCCGTCCACTGCGCTGCGCCTGGGAGAAGGAGCGGTGCAAGGCCGACATTCTCTCCCACCCTCTCTACGACCAGCTCCTCTCCGCCCACGTCGCCTGCCTCCGCATCGCCACGCCCGTCGACCAGCTCCCCAAGATTGACGCCCAGCTCGCCCAGCACCAGATGCTCGCCAAGTACTCTGTTCTCGGACACGCCCACCAGCCCCTCCACGACAAGGACCTCGACCATTTCATGGTTTGCTATTTTTGCCTTTGCTTTTCATCTAATTTTCCACTGATTTACCAGTTTTACATGGAAATTTATGACATATTGTCCGCAAGATTGAAACTTTTTTTTTGTCTGCCACTTTGAGTCATTGTAACCCTCATTCTTGGAGCAATTCTGCAAGCGTATCCTAATTTACTAGATTCAAAGTTATTAACAAAATTGTTTGATTTAATATGGGTTAGAACTAGTTATTATATTTTCCACTGCATAAACAATCATTCTTTTTTGTGAGAATTGTTGTTGGGATTCAGTTGTTTGCTTGATTCGCAGCTTAGACAACCTAAGAAATAGAAACCAGCATGTTTAAGATTTCTGATCAATTTGGACATCCTAGAATTACTATCATGTTTCAGTTCCAGTTTGGGAGATCCAGTTCTTGCATTCCCCTCTATTTTTTCCATTTCAGGTAGCTTCTTCGCTTGATTATGTATTTCTTTCTACATTTTATGCCTGCTGGATTATAGATTCATTTCAGGTTCAAGAGATTCTGCATTTTATGCCTGCTGGATTATAGATTCATTTTTATTGATTGATTTCATAGATTGCTGTGTTACTGGACTGTCCCTCTATGGAGATAAAGCGAAGCCGAAGACTTATGCTGTGCGTTTCGCGACTCCTGATGGGTAAGCTTGAATGCTTGATGGTGAAGATTATTTGCCTGAAACTTGAGAGTTTGTTTTGCTTCAATTTTAGTTGATTCTGAATGTCATAGTGTTATTACTAGTGAATTTGCTACTGCATATAATCTTCACCATGAACTTGAATGTCATAGATATAAACTTGAGTTTGTGTTGCTTCTATTTAGTTGATTCTGAATGTTATAGTGTTATTACTAGTGAATTTGTTGATGCTTATGTGTTGGGAGACATGCATCCTTCCAGCTATTAGGTAACATTGTCGAGGAACGGATGCTTATGTGAATATTCATAGATAATAAATAAATATTTATTTGAATTGTTTAAAATTCAAATAAATTATGTTCCTTACCCGTTTATACATTTTCTATTGTAATCGGACTCACTATACCAATTGTGCTTTGTGGAAACAAGGTTGATGTCAAGAACATTTTCCTTCAGTCTCTTTCCATTGAATTCTTGCCTGATGTATCACCTGAATTTCTAGACGTGTATAGTGGAAAAGGTTGCATTTATGTGATTGTGCTCAAGTAGAATATGTCATAAAGTGGAATATGTTTTGATAAAAGCAATCTGTAGGGGGTTTTTTGGTGAGCTTATGAGTTATAAGTTCTATTTTATGAGTCATATTTGCTATCATGCTACTTATCTTGCCTATATCTGGTGCATTAACTTATCTGTTTTCAATCTTTACTGGGAATTCCTAAAATTGAGCCCAAAAGTTATCTGCAATATATAGTGGAGGTGATCACCAGTCTCTAGTTATGTGCTATATTTACAATCTTACCTTTTATGTTTGGTGAACTGGATATGACTGAAGGCAATTCCTTTTCAATGTTTGTTGTTTTACATGGTTCTTGGGGGCAGGGGCAGGGGCCGCGACCACGGCCGCAGCAGCAGCAGCAGTACTTGTGTTGTTTTGCATTTCCAATTTGCGCGTTTCGCGACTCCTGATGGGTAAGCTTGAATGCTTGATGGTGAAGATTATTTGCCTGAAACTTGAGAGTTTGTTTTGCTTCAATTTTAGTTGATTCTGAATGTCATAGTGTTATTACTAGTGAATTTGCTACTGCATATAATCTTCACCATGAACTTGAATGTCATAGATATAAACTTGAGTTTGTGTTGCTTCTATTTAGTTGATTCTGAATGTTATAGTGTTATTACTAGTGAATTTGTTGATGCTTATGTGTTGGGAGACATGCATCCTTCCAGCTATTAGGTAAAATTGTCGAGGAACGGGTGAAAAGAAAAAGAAAATCGTAATGCTGTTAGAAATCGTAATGCTGTTAGTTATCTATATCCATGTTACTTATTAAGTTAATACTAATCCACGTTATCTATATCTTTTCACAGGAAGAACTTGCAGGTTACTTATTAAGTTAATGCTAATCCATCTTTCTCTGGTTGCACTGATCCTAACTTGCACTTTGTTGAGTCACATGTTCTACCCTTAGAAGCTTGAGAGAGGTTGTTGAGCTGCTGAAACTCATCAAAGTTGGAGCATGAAGGTGCTTCTGTGAAGTTTCTTTTTTTTTTTTTTTTTTTTTTTGAGTTAGGCTCAAAACATTATGTATGAAGGTTTTGGATGATAATGTATGAATGTTTTGTATTATATATAATATATGTTATTGATGATTTTATCATTTTATTGTTTATAAGTTATTTATTTATTTCTTGAGATAAATAACATAAAATTGAAAAAAAATATTAAATATTAAATAATAAAGATAACGGTTAAAACCGTTATAAAAAGTACAAAAAATTGTTAACTATGATGAAAAAAAATAAATATATCTCTAATACATAACGGTAAAAATATTAAAACATAACGGTTCCTACCGTTATGTTTGTCTTACAAAGATAACGGTTTAAATCGTTATAAAAAGTACAAAAAACTGTTAACTATGATGGTAAAAAACAAAAAAAAATTCTAATACATAACGGTAAAATCTTAATACATAACGGTGAAAAACCGTTATGTATAACTATTATAGATAACGGTTATGTACCGTTACGTATGAGCATCGTACCGTTATCTATACTATTATACATAACGGTAAAAAAACCGTTATGTATGACTATATCATAGATATCACCACTATACTTATCGGTTTTTTGGGGTCATAGATAACGGATTTTATCCGTTATCTATGAGCGTTTTTGTAGTAGTGTCGGCTCATCATCGTCGGCCGCCGCCGCCAGTTCAGCTACGAGTTCTACTCGAGGAGATCGGAAGCCGAGAGGCCGCGCAACCTGCCGTTTCTGGAGAGAGAGAGAGGGATCAGAGATGAGAAAGAGAGAGAGAAGGGTAGAATAGTCATGACATACAAAAAATGGCCAAAATTTATCTTTTTTTAAATGGTGGACAAAATTTGATGTTGTATGTTGAATATGGTCATTCGGTCCTATTATTTCTTAAAACAATGCCTACAAATCAATTTAAGGCGTTGATATATGAGGGATCGTATATGAGCAAATCTGCATTTATGCTTGTAGACTTCAGCCCATTCACCTAGCTAATTCGATCTCCAATTCCCCTCACATCTAATATGCTATGATTAAATGTACACTAAAATTAATATGTGGTTGATCTCACGCAAAATACAACAATTAAAGCGTGTTCTACAAATGCTCCCTCCATCTAGTATATATAAGCTTTTTTTTTTTTGAATGTTCTATTTATATAAACTTATTTTCATAAAATATAATATCTTTTATTTATTATTATTATATTTTTATTTAATTTTTAATTTATCTAAACTTTAATTCATCATTAAATAATAAAATGGGCATATAGTTACTAATATATTTTAATTTTTAAATATTTTTCTTAATATTCGTGTAAATCCCGAACAACCGTGAGTCGGTATCTACCTATGTAAATGAGGGGAGGAGAAAAAGGAGATTAATTCATAATAAAGAAATTAATTAACATTGGCCCTTGCGCGACAAGCTTGATTGTAATGCTTATCTTAATCAATTCTTTAATCATATATTAATCCAATGGATTCCAACCATCCCCCATTAAACAACTGGCGCAACCTAGCTAATCTAATCTAATTAATGTGGTCCACTTTAAACCACACTGTTACTTTCATGTGATGTGCACCTAAAGTTTGGAATCTATTACACTCTTGCATGTTCTCTTCTCGAGAAA
Organism: Salvia miltiorrhiza; assembly: GCF_028751815.1. Classification (NCBI taxonomy): domain Eukaryota; kingdom Viridiplantae; phylum Streptophyta; class Magnoliopsida; order Lamiales; family Lamiaceae; genus Salvia; species Salvia miltiorrhiza. Next base: position 1,110,104 of record NC_080390.1, on the reverse strand, counting down.
TTTTACTCTACACACACCATTTTTTTTTTACATAATTAATCTTAGTCTTATCTTAATTAAACATATATGTATTTGATGTAGATAACCTCCCATGATTAACATTAAATAAAATGTAAACTTTCTTGGGTGAGGTGCTTTTGGGTTGAAAGTTTGATTTAAAGGATGTTTGGGTACACTTATTTTAAAGAGTTTATAAGCTCCAACAGCTTATACGATTTTTGAAGATGTAGTTTTTTAAAAGCTTATAAATTGTCAAAGTGTGTCAATAATTGAGCTTATAACTTAGAGACAGAAAATCAAAAAAATATTTGAAATGATATATGATAAAAATAATAAATTATAAGTAACATTTGTAAAATGATTATTACATATAAAATTATGAAAAAATAAGTTGGGGTATAAGCTCTTAAAGCTATTTAAGAACTTATTTATTTTTTAAATACTTTAAAGGAGTTTATAAGATCTTAAACAATTTATAAACTATTTTTAAAAATTAATTATAAGCTGAGCCAAACACCCTTTTAATTTATGGGGGGAAGACCAATCCCTAGGGTTTGAAGTTGGGATTAATTAATTAATTAATGCAAATTGCGCATGAAAATGGGAATATTTTAGAGGCTTAACCACAGCCGACCAAAGTTGAGGTCACCACGTGAAGACTCTCTCTCTCATCTCCAGCAGCCTGTTTTCTCATTTACAGATGTTAATGGTGTGTCTATATTCTTGCATTATTATGTCAACGCTTTCTTGCTTCTTCCATTGGATATATATATATATAGGGTCAAGTCAAACGGAGAATTATTATATATTTCATTTTGAACAAGTCTATATATGTTACGAACAGATCAATATAACAAACGAACAGACGTATTTAGTAAAAAAATCGAAAAACTCGCCACCAACAGAATTCGAACTCGGGGCAAATTGTTGTTCATGCGGTACATTGATTTGTTCGTAAAAATTATAGATCTGTTCGTTTTTGTTTCACGAATTCTCTATTCTCTAAATATTTAGCATTCTCTGTTTAACCTTTCTATATATATATATATATATAATTAGTTAGGGTTAATTAAGATGTTGAGTTTGAGTATTTTATTTTATTTATAAAAAAAACTAAATAAATAAATGAATTTAGCATATTTTGATTTGCAATACAATACAGGATAGTGCCCTCGAATTAACGAAAGTAAAAATGGTGAGCTATTCAATCTCACTTAATTAGACATATATATGCATTAATGAATGGTTTATTAACTTTGGAAATACTTCTTTTTTTCATGGGTCCATAAGCCGCAGAATGAATAGTTATATTTCTTCCGTCCCACCAATTTAGTTCTCTTTCACTTTTCACACGTATTAATAAAATACATTTAATTTTCTTATATATAAATCAACTCATAAATAAATTTCCTAAAAAAAAAACTCATAAATTGTATTTTTATTTTTTATACTCTTATTTATTATGTTTACACATCATTTTCACATTTAAGTGAAACATTAAATAAAGTTAATTTAGTAAAATAATATTTTTTTATAAAATTAATTAATAAAGTGGACTATCTTTTTGGGACATCCCAAAATAAAATAAAGGACTAATTTCATGGGACGGAGGGAGTATATCAAATACTTAACTTATTAACATATGCGATTTAATTTAATCATGACTAATTAATTGGCTCTTCAAATTAATTCATATAAATTTCAGGTATTATATGACGCTTACTATATAAATTTTTCGATATATTTCATTTATAATTCACTATCGGTATAATTAAGTCGCGTGAATTGCACATGTTATGCTATTGTAATATATTATTCGATATCATAAATAGATAGGGTAATAGACTTAATGATAATTCTTTAATTTGATCCAGAAATATATAGACAATGAAATAGACTTTTCTAATCTTTTGTTTATTTACTTATTTTATTTTTAGATTTTATCCGTCTGCCAATATTTTTAATAAATTACTTCTTCCTCTCTCATGCCCTAGTTTATGCCAATAAATAGGAATTAACAATTTAACGAAGCTTACCAGAAAATTTTGGATAGGATAATGTTGATTATTGAGTTATATATAAAACTAAGAAAGCAAGATTCCCACATATATGGAAGAGCTTATACAATTTAAATATGTGGTAAACTTATTCTACAAGATCGGTTAGAATCAAGAATTTATAATTACGCGAACTCGGGGGTTTAATTAAATTAAATTAAATCCACAGACGATTTTCTCTAAACAATTATATTAATTATAAAGACAAGAACTTTTATATCTGAATAAATTAATATAATTTTTCATCTTGGAACTTGTTAAACTTTTCCAACATATGAAGATTGATCATTTCTTCTTCTTTTTTCTCAACATTCTTAAAGTTGTGTCAACTTGTTGAAATCTTAGTGTCTTGTAAAGTAGGGAGTTTGAAGGGCATGACAAATGACAGGAGTTGTTAAATAATTTGTCGAGAAAATAATTATATTTTAATCGAAAAAAAGAAAGCAAAATGATTGCGCTAAACATGATTTTATCGACATCTATCACAACAACGTATATTATATTATTAAATCAATCCGAACAAATATTAAAATAATTCTAAATTATCTTAATTAAATTGTGTAACATTTAAGAGTGATATTAATAGGAATATTAATAACATATTTAAACTAATATATAACGAAAAATAAGTAATGCACATGATATTTTTCTACGGGTTGATTATATTAATACAATCGATCGTAAATGCCTCATGAAAATTTAATTATGTGAAACAACATTACATAGTACAATACTGAAATCTTGTAGTGATCAATCTTTACAGGTTGGCTGTCTATCCATATATGAATTGCATTTAAAATATTGCTTCAACACTAAAAAAATCAATCTTATAACTCAAATTCTAAACGATCAAAATCGCGCCTGCTATGCTCCAATGACGACTTGTTTATTATCCTTGCCTTTGCCCTCTCGGCAATACAGTGAGAATCATTTACAGATTTACTACATAAAACATCCACCTTTTAAGCTTGACTCAAAGCAATCATTTCATGTTTGCATCAAGAAAATGACAATAGGTTGCAGTGAATGATATCTCGAAGAAAATATGCTTCAAAATCATACACATGAAAGAGTTATCTTGCAACTTTTATAGAATACATATCATGGTCAATAAGCACCACTTCTCACATCTAGATTCCATAAATAACCGCTGCAATCAACTCTCGAAAACTACCAGTCATTCAGTCTGCAAAATGTTGGTTGAGATAATGCTCTTGAAAAATAGGAACCATCTGCATCATTATCTTTAAACCATAATAAAATTGCATTAATTCCACTTATTCAAACTTGACCAACTACACAATCTACATTTTTTAACCACTAAAGAATAAGAAAATGAAAAAGAAGATAAATATTAAATGTATACAATTACTTCTAGAGAGTCGAAGTAAATTTCAAGGTAAACTCCATGCAACATTGTTAGAGACAACATTGATTTTATAGACAGTACACAAAATATTGACAATCAAAAGTCATCAACATTATTAGAGGCAATATTAACTCTATACATCAATTGATATATCTCTTTTATTTTCATTGTTCTTTTAAATAATTAAAAAATTTATCGATCCATACTACGTATGCCCTTCAAAATAAAATATTAGTATTTGACATATATAGAGATGATTTCTTTCCTATATTGAATGTGAACTTGCAATTAAAAATAAATAAATGGCAATTAATTAATTTGATGTTTTTTAAATAGAAGATCGGAATTTAGGGTTTTGTCCCGACATGAACTGGAAAACAACTTAGATGTGTCTTGTGATAATAAAAACATCAAAACCCTGATTCTCATGCTGTTGTAGTTGTACTTTATTCTTATTTTTAAGAAACACTATTAAGAGACTGGTTAATTAAAATAATGTTTTAATTAATTAAAGTAATGTTAATTTATTGAAAAATCCTCAAGCATATCCAATACTAACTATTTTGTACAGGAAAAATAGAAAAGCAAGCAACAAACATCTCTTGGCAGATTTTTCTGTCTCTTAATTAATCATCTCAACCATTAAGTTGCCCAATTTAATTAAAATATAATGCACTTTCTGTTTGTTACGTAGGTAGATTTTTTTTATAAAAAAAAATTACAAGAGGTATCTGAATATAATCAATTATACAATCCGCAAGCAAGCGACACCTCACCACCACCCAAATGGTGGAAAACATCACCGTACTCTTGTGAGAAATGCCCTGCGTATAGTACCCCAACACCAAATTATACAACGCCTCACCATCATCCAAACGGTGCGAAAATATCACCGTACGCAAGCGAGAAACGTCCTGCGTGTGGGATCTTAACACCAAATAATACAATACCGCACGCAGAAGGAAATACAACATCACCTAAAGTGAGAAAATATCATCGCATGCAAATAAAATTGAATCCAAAACCTTTTATAAAAGAGGCTCTTTAAATTAAATGCTTCAATTTTGTCGGTAGAGCAACGTAGATTTTAATTAAACGTAATTCAGTGTAAAATTAAACTACATAACGAGAGAGGAAATGTTTGTTTAAACGGCGCCCAAGATTTGAATTAATATAATATTGTCAACACTGACCCCAATAAACGTGCTCTTTCATCTTCATCAAAACAAATTCAAGAGTTGAATTCTAACACTGAAACTGTATATATGTAAATTTCTATCTTAAAAAAAATGTCATTTAATGAGTTTGTTGCAGATATAGATACTATATATAATAATAGTAGTCAATCTTCACAAGTTGAAGCCTGCTGTTTATAAGATCCACGGTTTCCTCAAAACTAATTAAGGATGTCGATTGACTCAATGTCTAATCAGATAATCGGATTATTCGGGTACGGGCTAATCGAGTTGAAAATTTTTTGAATTAGAAATTTTCAATTCTAATCTTAAATATTCGGGTTTCGGGGGCCAGTCGAGCTCAAAAATTTATTTTAAAAAAATTAACAAATATATTTTTCTTGATAATATTAAAATATTTGTTATAAATAAATACACTCGTAAAATATTTCAACATCGATTTACATAATAACTAATATACAACTCTTAAAGATATAAAGATACAATACTTTTGTTAAATAATTCTTATATTTTAATTTTTACATCTAAATATTTTATGTTAAGTATTGAATCAAAAATACAGAGAGGTGAAATGATGGGTATAACTTTCTAATATTGAATCAAGATATATTATTCTACAAACTTTTGAAGAAAAAAAATCTTATTATACTAATTTTTAATGAAGTTGAAAATCAAACAACGAGAAAAAATTTATATAATTATGTGAACACATTATTTTCAAGTCATTCTTATAGGGTTTCCGATTATTTTCGAGCTATTTGAGCTGTAATTTTATCGAGTGGAAAATCTTTAAGGCTAACTTTCTCATATTAATCAGGCCAGCCCACGAATTGCTGATTGAATTGACATCCTTCATATTAATACTTTAGCATACAGCATCTGTAGTAAGTAGTCAATATTATATGACGTTTGCTTATACTGAAAGACCAAAAAATATTTGTAAAAAATTGCCAAATGCATACTCGGGTGATTCATGTGAATGGCCCAATTTGTTGTTATACAATTTGATACATATGTAAAGCATTTAAATAGCCCACTAAAAATAAAATAAAATCATTAGGGCCTAAAAAGCAATTTCTTAATTTAGCTCATTTTGGCCCAAGTTCAAAAAGTAGCAAGATGAATTAGATAGCCGTTTTTGTTGACCATTTTTCTCTTAATCTTTGCATTAAATACGAGAACGGATGCCATTGATTTCAAACGGAAAAACGAAGTATGGAAAGAATAAAAATTACCAAGGCTGTGAATCGGCTATGAATCTTGAGGCAATTCGTTTCGGCACAAGAATTGAAAAAAATATTACTAATATTTAGTGTGTTAAGTGTGATAGGTAAAAAAGTGAAAAAGTGAATAAAGAGAATTTTTTTTATCATATAAAGAAATGACTCAAAATTCGTGGGACGACCGAAAAAAAAAGTGACTCAAAATTCGTGAAACAGAAAGAGTAATTTAATGATGAGGCTTTTAATAACAATAAATAATGTTGTTAGATAATATAGATCGAATCCAATCCAATCCAATCAGTCTGACAAGTTGCGAATACCACACTTACAAGTATCCTATTAAAAAAAGGGTGTGACTTCGTACGATGCAACTTCCGCCCGTGAGTATGTGTCTCACGAACATTTTTTATTTTTTTGAATTACTCGCGAACATATTTTCAAATTGAGTATGTCACTCAGAATCTTTTCGGTACAATACTACGTTCCCTTCGTCAAGACACAAAATTATATGTAGTGGTCGATAAATACAAAGTAAAAATATACTCCATTTGTCCCATTGATCTTGTCATATTTTCCTTTCTGTATTGTTTCATTGATCTTGTCATGTTTTTATGTTTGATAATGATTTTACACTACAAACAATACGACCCCACACTTTTAGGGCCCGTTTGATTTTCAGTATTAGATTAATCAGGATATAAATTATCCTGATAATTTAGTGTGGATTAGTCATGATTTCTAATCTCAGATGGGTGTTTGATATCATTGGTAATTAATCCCAAAAAGTGTTTGGTATCCATTGAAATAGGTTGGATTAACATATCAAATACCTAAATTAGTAGCCTATGAAGGGGGTGGAATAATTAGTGTGGGTTAATCCCATGGGGGAGGTGGGATAATTAGTGTGGGTTAATCCCACAAAATAAGCTAGGGTCTTGGGATAAACCTGGAGTTGACCATATTAGTAACACATAATATCAAACACTACATAAATCCATATTAATTTAACTTATCCTGCTTTTAAACCCATATCAAACAGGCCCTTACTACACTAATTATACTTTCCTTAATAACCGTGCCCAAAAGAAATAGTATATCAAGAAAAGAATATTCAACATGGAAAGCCAGGTAATATTCATTCCCACAATCTTCACTCCAATCATACCTAAAAAAAAAAGTGAAGATGAACAAACTGCACTACATTATAATCTAGAACCAACATAGAAAACTCACAATAAACAAACAAATCAAAAAAAAAAAAAAATGCATGATAACTAGCTCACTACTGAGATCTCCCAATTCACCAAAAATCAGATCTTGTATATATACAAAGCTGAAATACACCAAAACCATAGCTAGTAGTATCCAGCATTCATCATAACCTTAAACTCCTCAAAACTGACAAAGCCATCACCATCCCTATCCACACCTTCAATCATCTTCCTACACTCCCTCCCACTGCACCTCCCACACCCAAGCCTTGCTAGCACACTCCTCAGCTCCTCTGCAGAGATCAACCCATCACCATTTGCATCAAACACTCCAAAAGCCCCCATCATCACACTCTCTCTACTAACCCCTTTCCCATCTCCATCTCCATCGCCATCGCCATCGTCATCGCTGCCCACGACGACCATGAACTCGTCCAAGTCGACGAGCCCATCGCCATCGCGGTCCATCTCCCTCACTATCCCCTCGGCCTCCCTGGCCGCCTCGCCCCTCTCGTGCCCCAAGCTCAGGAGCACCCGCCTGAGCTCCGACGGCGAGAGCTTGCCGTCGCCGTCGGCGTCCATGAGCTTGAACACTTGCTTCAGCTGGCTTGAAGCCTCCATGGCTGCAAAAGTTAGTCTCCAACCTCTGCCACTCGTTTCCACTTTCTTGAAAATGGTTGGCTTTCTTGAGAAGTTCATCACCTTTGCGAGGTGATCTCTCCCTCGCCGGAGCTGAGAGATCAGACATTGTTTTGCAGAATCTAGCATGATGTTTTGGTGTAGTGAGAAGATGTGTGAGCATGTGATGGTTTTTTGAAACTTTTAGACAGACTTACCTGAGCTTTGTAATAATTTTACAGCTATGAGGACCTACACAGGGTCTCGTTTTCTCCACACAAAGAAACAAACTAATCATGGAGGAGTAGTCCATTCCACCACACAGTTGGTGGGATTTGAATCTGAATCTTCAAATTTATTTATTTTTGTTTTTTATTGCCACTTGAAGATTTTAAAGATGTTTGTAGTCGTTATTAGAAAAATCCTCAAGCTCACCAAAAAGGAACGTGACATACATGGCTAAATGTCGTCGGTAGAGCTATTGGATAGATCATTTTGGATACTAGCGTGATGAATTTCAATGTTTAGTACATAGACACGTTCCGTCTCCGTCCCCGTCCCCTAAATAACTTTCTATCTTTCGTTTTTGGACTGTCTCCTACAAAATTTTCTATCCTGCCACTAATAATACCTCATTTATTCTTACTTTTCACCTTTTCACCACTCTCGATACTAATTATGATACTTTTTCGTCACTTTCAATACAAATTATAACACTCCTTCACCACTTCCAATACACTCAACAACTTTATCTTGAAATCTGCATCCCTCCCTCTTAGAAAGTTATTCGGGAGACGGAGGGAGTATTATACCATGTGGCCGCTCCAACAATTTAAATAAAAGTATACAAGATGGAGTAGAAAACTAAGCCAGAATGCCGGCTATTCGTCTTTACATTAACGCAGCAATAAAAAAACATCAATTGGCAAAATATTGCAAGAAGCAAAATCTATATTTTAACAGTTTCAGACAGCAATCACGACTAAATGAAGAATATCATGGGTGGAATTGTGATGAGACGACGAAAACAAGTAATTCCATCACCCACATAATAGAGTTGAAAAAAATTGTAAAATGCCCACAAATCAGCAAGGAAGAAACTTACCTCGTGAAATTTTCAAAGTAGATTTGTTGCAGAATGAGATTTTCTTTTTCTTCTCAAAAACCATTTGATCTGAAAATGGAGCAGCACAGCTAAGGCATACATGAATGATACAACACTCCAGCTCCTATAAACTCATCGTTCTACAAGAACAACCCAAAGTCAACCGGCAATACAGAAACTTTAATACACTCTAAAAAGCCTATACTTGCAAAACAATTTTTGTAAAGAAAAGAATCGAGTAACCCTCGGAACTATCATACATCGGAAAAAAAAAAGGCGTGGGTCGGAGATCAACACGAACGTAGGAGAACTGGACCCACTGATGAGTTGAGCATATCACTTAGGGCTAGTTGGACCTCATTCGAACCGTGTTCACAACTTATCAAGCTCGAAAGCAAGGGAAAGAAGCAAGACAGGTTCTTCTGAAATGACGAATCTCCTAAGGTGCTTATAGCCTGTAGAGTAGCAACAATGAGAGGTGCTCGTGCAGCTAGTTCTCTTCGTCTTCCAGATCCTAGAGGTATCGTCCAGTGTGGTCGTCTGTCGAGAGATGAGTCGGGGATATGTCCCGAGCAGGCAACTACAATGTAGAATTGCAAGACCTCTTGGCAGAGGTTGACAAGATAAGACTCCACTTCTGACTCCTCATAACTAGGCGGTCTGTCAAGTGCAAGATTCTGCAGGAATGTGAGGCAAATTTGGTAAGATTCATTCTCGAGGCGAAGTAGAGGAGGATCCTGCATTTGCGTCATAGACCCAAGTTCCTGGAGCTTTTGACGCAGCACTCCATCGCTATTTATCTTGTGAGCATGAAATGCCACAGCATGCACAGCATCAAAAAGGATAACAGTGTTTTGAACTGATAATTGAGCTCTGTACATGTTGTAGATCTCCACTATAGCCTGCCATATTCCATGCAAGAGTTATTGTCAGATGTCATAAAGAATGTAATTCACTAATTCAAGAAGAGAAATTTTTTGTAACCACTTGTATTAGAAGAACTAAACGAGAGCACTGGATTAGATATAAAACTTTTGATATTACCAACCTGTATTAGTAATAGCTGAATCGCAGCTCGGCACTTGATATCCGATATAGCTGCATACAGACGACGTCTCCTTAAGTTATTATCTGAGTCATCATTGGAGGTGACTGTCCCAGCAGATTCATCACGACTGTTCTCATTCTGATCTTCTCCCTGAGCCTCGGTTTTGCTATTGTCATCAAGGAAAAAGGAAAAGTCAGGACGTGTTTCATTAGATGCTTCTTTGAGAGATGAAACCACATCGAACCACTTGTCTTCAGAGAACATCTCCCCAGCATTGCTCATTAGGCGAACAAAAGCAGCAATACCAATACCAGCAAGGCTTTGATGAGGACGTTTGATAAAACTGACCAGTAGCATCAGCACCTTCTTCAGAAGGGGATTGACAGTATCATAAAAATTAACAAAAAGATCTACAACTAATTGCAGAGCCAATGTGCACGTCTCATAAAGCCATGAATCTTGATCGAGTTCCTCCATGTCACCATTGTCTATGTGCGCAGAATCATCACTTGATGGATCTATAGCACGCCGAGCATCATCAAATATTCTAAACAGGACAGATTCAAACACCTTCTCCCACAAGGCTAGGGAGAAATGTTGCCCATAATTGCGTAAAGTATCAAAGAGTAATTGAACGGCACTCTTCCTGATTTCAGGCCTTGGGTCAAAGCTCAGCTCAGATAAACCTGGAGAGGGAGAGATATACTTTCATTTAACTAGAAATGATCACATTCTGCATATGCAGAGGCAAAAAGAATCTTTCTGGATGAATCAAGCTTCAAATCTAGACAGTATCAGAGGTAACCAGCTTAATTACCAAAAAAAAGGACATTTCTTTACCTGCCAACAAAGGAAACCATAAATAGAGATGGTCCACCCTATTTGCAGATTCCCCATTGTCACCTTTTCTTTCTTTACCACTTTGAGGTGAAGATGGAGAAGCCACTTCAGGAGCTTCCTTCCCTAGATTTCCTTCAGCAAGTTTTTCAGCACAGTACCGAAGGAAACCAATGGCATTAAGACTAATTTCTTTGTTGAATCTAGTATTGGTGAATGCAATTAAACAATTTACACAGTCCGTGAATGTAGTAGATTCCGTTTCGGTGATATATGGGAAATAATCACGAACAATCTTCTCAATTATTTCGAACGAGAGAAGGACAATGTTCTTATGATCATCATAAGCAGCTGTTGTGAAGACCTGCAAATAAGAATGTAATCAGAGGGCCAAACGCAGAACTCATCGCCATAAGCTTTACAAGGAATTAATTTTCATATGGCAATAAAAATTAAAAAGTACAGGCACCACTTCATCCACGGTAAGAGTTCCATACCATGAACATGCTCTTCCATCCTGACTTGACATTATTCACACGGGATAACACCATCTGAGAAACACATCTGATAATCAATTCTCTGATTTCAACAGCACTACTTTTGCGCATCACAATTACAAAAGGCTTCATGAACTCATTCTGAAAGTTATAGTTAGCCAATTCTTCTCTCTCCAAGAATTTCATTGATAACTGGCGCAAAGAGTCCATTGCAAATATTGCAATAGAAAGGTTTTCTGAACAGCCAATGGTCACAAAAAAATCAGAGAGTACTTGCCAAATTTTTGACCATACAAGCCTAATGCGATTCATGTTGAAGTGCCTGTTAAGAGGGAGCAAAATAGAAATTACTTGCAAAGCAAAAGATGTAAAAAATGGTTTCCATATTTAAAGTGGAAAGGGTCAAAAGACCAAGTGATGAGTAACATACGCGATCTCAACAATCTTAGTGAGGCTGAAAACCCGAGGATCAGATGTAGATCGTAGTTCATCCATAGATACCTTGCAGAGAGCCTTAACAAAATCAACTATTGCCTCACTATTCAGCTTTTGGCTCCGTATGAATATGCGGTTGACATCACCAACTTGTTCCAACATGTTTAAGTTAGAGACCAAGTTGTTCATCTGTTCAGATGTAATTCCAGCACCAACATTACCACCAATACCAGCACTGTCATATGAACCCCTCCTCATTGCCGAAGCTGCATTCTGAATCTTCCCAGCTCCCTTCTTTTTGAGAACAGGAAGAATATTTGATCTGGTTTGTTTAGATTTGTCAAATTCATTCTGCTGGATTGCAAAGAAAGCAGCATCTGGTGGTGCACCTTCACCCAGAAGGTGCAAATGCTCAAACCGTGAAACACATGTTAATATATGTTCCCATGCATCTTGTAAATAGTTCCCATCCTCATCAGCTATGGTGACTATAGCCTGTTGAAGCAAGTAAACTGACGGATTAGAGAGCTCAGAAAATCTCAAGAATTGCTGAACAGGAGTAACAAGCTTTAATCATTTCCCTTTGGTTTCAAGCACAGAACTGACTAAACTTATCAGGAACAGCACTTTCACTCCACGCACAAATAATATGCAGCTAACCAAATCCAAATACATTTAAGAGTATGCAGCTAAACCCTAAACCCTAAACAGAGGAGAAAAGACCTCAGGCTTAAAAGCACCATTCAATTATATCTTGCCAACTTTTTATCCATGTAGCCATGATTAATGAACTACAACACACTGCCAACAACCCAAAAGGAAATAAATAAATCAATAAAGACAGAAAGAAAAATGATAACACTCAACAAGAAAAGAAAGGTTAGGGGCAGGAAAATAAATGAGAAGATAATGATTGCACATAGTTGCAACAAAAAGACAAGAGACTGAATGTCACAGGGAGAAAAATCCAGTCATGACAGTAAAAACCTCTAAAACAGAAAAGAATTGGGAGTCTTTTGTTCATATCATTATAAGCTTAATCATACAACACACAAGCACAAACGAATTAAAACCTACCTTGATTGCATCAATATTTTTCTTTTTAATATCAGCAGGTGAGTGAAGTGAAGTGAACTTGGCTAATGATGTCACAAAAGCATCTCTATGAGTTTTCATGGACATTCCTGCAGTGACATGGATTGCACTACGAAAGCCCTCTAAGCAAAGGGCTAAAACAACTTCATCATCACTTTGATCAAGAGGAACACTGAAGGCAGCCAACATTGGAGCCCAACATGCTTCAATCATGAATCTGAGGATCACTGTATCTATCGCAGGATAATAAACTGACCTACAATTTCCCAACAAGATGAAGATCAAACCAAAATTCTTTTTTTTTTATAGAAATGCTAACCACCATTTATCCAAACAAGAAGAAAAAGATCTACAAAGCCTTGCTTCTTAAACTGACAAAAAAAGGTTTTTCAAGCTTCATCATTCATCAAAACCTAATGAATTCCTAATTTATCCTTTTTATGTATTTCATATTTGTCACTCAAAAAAAATAGACAGGAGATTTTGATGTTAAAGCCTTTTAAGGATAATGAGGAACACGGCAGATAAATAAGAGATGCTTGGGGGGGCTTATAACGGGCCCAAGGCCTACTCCTAGGTTCCTAAGCCTATCATGCAGAAGATTCAAAATTAAGCTTACTCCGACTTGCGAGCTTTTTCTTTGAACTGTTCCTGCATGTGTCTCATGAGGTCATCACTGGTCTCCATACTGTCTTCCCCACGCTTACGGATCACAATGTTTAGTATGCTATCCAAACCTAAAACTCTGTTTGAGTTCACAGACTGCTTCTGTTGGACGGACAAATTATCTTCTTTCATTTTGATTTCACTTCTAGATATCCGCTCATACAATGATCTCAAGTACTCCTCAGGCAGATCTTTTCCATCATCAATTCCACGATTGTTCCTTATAAAATCCTCAGCTGACATCTGGATATAAAACTAAAATTTAGCAATTGCAAGAACTGAACTTATTAAACAAAATCCTATCAACCACCAGTTTATAATTTTACCTTGTTCTTCACCATAGGGTTGTGTGCATCAGTGTTCAGTAGTATAACAGAGTATGCTAGCACATAAGCTGTGTCGGCACTTGTAAAGGTCGTTGGATTACATTTGCAGTACCGTTCAGCAAACTTTTCCATGATGCGGTCAATCTTTTGTGCCTCACCAGGCAACCTAAAGCCCTGTAGGAAGACCCTGATAGCCTCATCAAACTCCATCCCTTGGAATTCAAATGAATTCACATAAGCATGCATTACTTTCAGCGACATATCTTCCCTTTCACCCAAATAGTCACCAATCAGAGTTTTATCCAACCCATATGCATTTTTAAGGAAAGCTGCTATCTCTTCTGCAGAGTTTCCCACCTTATTTGCATTTATCAGGAACTCAATACCTTTCTTGGGTTTCCGGTTAAAAAGAGAGATGCCTTCCTGCCACATAGACTTTATTTCAAAGACTGACAAAAGAAATATTGACCATATTAATCAAACAAATATAACCTCAATTGTACCTGAAGTTCAAGTTTATAGGCACGGCGCTGCTCCAGGGTTGAAACATCAGAAACTTCACTGGAGGCTTCAGATTGTGTATCTGATCCTTCGGTTGGCTCATCTATATTGCCATTTGAGTAAGGGGGACTCCCAGTATCAGAACCATTATCTGCAGCATCTAGTTTCTTTGATGACTGAATATCTGGAATTCGCAATTGTTTGTTCATCCAGTTACCCATGCATTTCAGGATAGCAACTAAGCACTTCATAGCTTCTAGCTTCATACTAGCATCTTGTGGAGGCTGAAGCGTACTTGAAACACCAGGTGGAACACCCTGAGCCGTTTTAAGTAGTCCATTGACCATTCTGGAATAGATAATGAAATGAAAAGAGAAACAAGAGACCTTAAGATTGTTTGAATTAGCAATCATATCTTTTGCATGCATAAGTTTAAGAGCCCAGCAGTTATATGACAAAGGGGTTCAAAAAACATCAATCCAAAAATATCAAATATATGTGGGCTGAAAAAGTCCAAAGAGATTGTTACCTCTCGAATATATTCGAAGCATTAACATCACAGTCATAATTGAGGAATATGTCTATCAAGATCTGTGAATCAACACACAGCTTCTCCAAAAAGCGAAGGACTGTCATCTTCTGCTGAAAATTGGGTTGCACAACATTTTCTAGCACTCGGAGGACAATCATAGGAAAAAATACCCCTATTTCTGCTTTCAATCCAGCTCTAAAACGCGACACCAGGCTTATAAATATGGAGCACGAAAGCTGGAATACAATCATATGAGTTGAAGCACTGTTCTTCAATAGTGACAAACACAAGTACTGCTTTATAGCATCTAAAAATCTGTTTAAGAAGAAACACAAGCGCCAGTGATTGGTGATGCTTAGATATTAGCATTCAATTCGAGACAAGAGAAAACAGCTGTAGAAGAAAAAGTAGGGTACTCAACTATCTTATGCAAAAATTAAGGAGAATAATCAGCTCAAAGAAAAGGAACACATACATAGACTCTAAGATGCACATATATATTTGAACTAGGATATAACCAAAGCTAGAAGGAAGAAATCTATAGTTAGAAAACTAAGAAAATGGAAAAAATTAAAACGAACAGCAAATGCCTGCTTGATAGTAGAACCGTGAGCTGAATTCAGAACTGATCCATCAACCATATATCATTGTCATGGTAATTATACCAGCAAAATCTACCTTCTTGAATCAACTCAAAGAACACCATATCATAACTCTACAAACTAAGCTTGATGGAAGAACTGTGTGCTGAGCAGAGAACTGATCCAGCAACTATATATCATGGTCATGCTAGTTATACAGGCAAAATATACCTTCTTGAATCAACTCAAAGAACACCATATCATATGATCCTTTTAAGCTATTGCCTAACTTGACAAATTCAGCTTGAGGAGCTGAGTAGCATAGGTGCTGATAAGACTATGCCATAGGGGCCAATCATACCCGTTAGGAATTTACGAGTCAATTAGTAACTTGTATAATTAGTCATTCAATTTTCAAAAGGTCGTATTCTGAAGTGTTTACTTTTAGTTTCAGGACAAATAACCTGAACTAGGGTAATATCAAATCTAAAACAACTGATGCAGAAAACCAATGCATGGTGAAACATTTACTATTGTAATATAGCAAAATGGGCATAAAATGCCTGCTTGACGGCAAACACTGGAAGTCCATTCAGAACTAGTGCAGTGAGCAAAAAGTAATCAGCTAGTCACTTAAACTAGTTTTACCATTCCCAATTATCTGAGGAAGGCTATATTATATGGTCTTGTTAAACTACTTTCCAGTTCTATTACAGTTTGAAGAAAAGTGTCGCCTAGAAGATTGACAGGACTGAAAATAAGATGAGTCTCTAATGACATGGGGGACCAATTAGATTTATCATTAGGGTCAATTTAGTTGTTAGTCATATAATATACCCAAAATCTACATAGAAAAATCCCATTTCTTTACATTCACAGTGATTGTATAAGAAGCCTCCAACTTAAGGGAATCCTATGTGATAGAATCAGCTTAGTTTCTACAATTCAGAAGATGCAATCCAGGCACACCGAATATGCATATCTCATCTAACTTCTGAAAGCATGGTAAATACTCTTATTTCAATAGTGTTACCCCTCTCCAGTTATATAATATGTTGTAGTTAGTCCTGTCACACCTTACAGCATCTTAATGTTCTACAACTAATCTTGCAAGCCGAATATTCATGCTTAGGCATCATAGCGAGCCAACATTAAATTTCAAAGACATAAATTGAGCAGTGTAAATTAAATAATTTGGAGGAAAGAAGCCAAAACAACGCCACAATCAAATACCTTTCACTAGTCCTAAATATTGCCCCAGCATTTTCCAATAAAATTTTGAGCAATTCCAATGCCACGATCTTCCCCTTCATTGCCTGGGGATCCGCAACAGCATCCTTGGGTGGAGTCTTCATGGAAAGCTTACACAAAGCTCGGAAAACCAAAAAAGCATCCCTCCTCAACTTATTTCCAATCTGCACCTCCAAATCATCATCCCTTTCTCCCTCACCGTCTGCTAACTCTCCTTTCCTACCCTCTAATGCTGTCTTATACATGCTGATCTCCCAATACTTAGCGTCCAACATATCCTTATCCGTTGAGTCCAACAGATCCGCTGGATTTGTGCCCTCCACAGTTGAGGTCTTCGTCTCAAATGCACCGTCATGAGCCCCAACCCCTGATCCCGCCACACCACTGGGCGTACTAGGGCTGAAAACTCCATCAATATCCTGCATTATCTTAGTAATAAAGCCCTGAACGAAAATCATAGAACCATCCACATCCGTCTTCTCTACTGGTTCCATAAGCTCTGCCACAACAATAGGCTGCAATGGCACTGTCGAGGAATCGGCCTCCATTCTCCTAAACACAATAACTAGCATCTGAACCAACGACGCCTTGGCGGTCGTCTGATTCACCAAATTCTTACTATTCAAATATATATCATAACAAGTCCTCACCACTTGCAGCAGACAATCACCGTGCAGTCGCAGCGAAACCGACGTAACCGCCGAAAGAAGCGACTTGATCACCAACAACTCCGCATTCTCGTCCCCCAACTCGTGGCACTTGCAAGCGGAGTCAATCAACTTTGAGAGCAACTTCGCGTCCGCGCCGCCGCTGGGGTCCGCTTCGCCGTGCAAGTACCCATGGGCGATCAATTTCTGGACCGCATCAAGAGCGGGCTCGGAGACTTTGATGTAGTTCGTGGAGAGTGCGTTGATGAGCGGACTGAGAACGATCTCGGAATCGTACAGGGAAAGATCCAGGAGGACGCCTTGCAGCAATGACGCGTCGGCATCGGATTGCGCCGACGGCGACGCGGGGGGCGTCGCGGCGGTAGGGTTTCGATTGGGTGAGGTGAGGTGCTCGATAACGGATTTGCACTCGGCGCCGAGCTTGGAATGCTTGCGCCACGAGGCATTTTTCTGGATCTTCTCGAGCGCGGGGATCAGGACTTGGCTTAAGCGGGAATCGGCTTCCGAAGAAGCCATTCCCGAGCTAGAAGATGAAGGCGGGAGGATTGATTTTTGCGCCGGAAATTGACGCGGCGGAGTCACTGGCTGTTCTGAGCTTCCAGTTTGGCGGCGGAGGCGGTGGTGGTGGCGCAGTGGCGGATCTAGAGAGAGAAAACGAGAGGAGCGCGGAGGAGCTCTGCGAGAGGAGCGGAGCAGTGTCTGGATCGTGCAGGTGAATGGATTTGATTTTGGAGTGTCAAGTTCACGACGCCTGAAATGACGAAAATGCCCTCTCTGGTTTTGTTAACTATGGATTATCAATCATGTGTCATGATTTGGAAAATTAATAAAGTTTTTTAGTATAAATCACGCCATCTGAATCTCCGTGGAAATAGAAATTAATTAATTGGTTTCGTTAATTTACTCAGAAAATCCATATTATATACACGTGATCTGTAATTTATAGTAACAGTGAAATGATTTTATATAAATTAATCAGATATGATTTTTTTTTATTTGATTAATCAGATATGATACTCCGTAGTATATAATTTTTCGGACCATATTACGTATATAAATTAGTTTCAAATTAATTTGAATGACAATTTTATAATTTCTTTTAAAATAATGACCTATTATATGTATACAAAAATTAAATTAATTTAAATTAACTTAATTAGAATTATATTTAATTATTAGCATAATATTAGCCGATTGTATGTGAAGCAAAAAACATGATACGATAACAATAAGATTAAAACATTATCTGCAAATTGCATAACAAATTAACAACAATTTTAAGTTTTTAACAAAATATATAATATTATTGGCAAAATACAATTTCCAGCAATTCAAATTCCAACTTGAAAAGTCCCGAACCCTAACTATAAAATATGAATTAAATATTTATTTAATAAAAATAATAATATTTGATTATTCCCTCCGTCTCATTAGTAATATCTCAGTGCTTTTAAGCCCACATATTAAGAAGAGTATAGTTAGTGTATTTTTTTTATATAAATTAACAGTATTAAATAAAAAAATTTAAAGGTCGCGCCACGGTGTATTAATTAAAATGAGTTCATGAAATAAAGTGAGATGAGCTCATTGTTAATATAACATTGTAAATGATTAATTTTTTATTATAGGGTATGGAACATTACTAGTGAGACGCCTCAATTTAATAATTGAAACATTACTAATGAGATGGGGGGAATAAAACAATTATATATATATACGAAATTATTGTGTTCTATCGTATCACATGATAAGTATGCGAACATAATAAGATTTGACATTAACTCATTAATTTCATGTGTACTTATTCACGTCCTACTTTTATATCGTCTCCAAAATAATCCGCCCTAATTTTAAACACTTCATATTTTTTAATTTTCTTTTTAAGAAAGAGAATTCTCAAATGTAGACGAAAATTTAGACTTCGTTAGAGTTGAATGACTATTCAATATCTGAGTTCTAAGATGTTGTTTAGACATTTACTAGTATTTCCTAAAGAACATTATACCAATTTAAAGAAAATAATCATCATCATTATACATATATCAGCCCATTTTATATTTATAGGGGAAAAAACGCTCATTTAAAATATTCAAAGGTTTGCATGAAAAGCCGAGGAAGAAGAAGAAGGTTCTCGAAGACTATATGTATTTCTTTGTATACTGGCCCACGAAGATGGGCCGAATAAATTTTAAGCCCAATATCGCAAATAATCCACACTCTCTAAAATGTTTTATAGTATCAATTGTTTCCAACAAACTCAATTCTACAATATTTTGTAGGAGTTTCAGTGTCAGAGATAGAAAGCACTAATGATTTCTAGCTTTTCATGTTGGATCTTTGCCTATGAAATATCTTGGGGTAGCCGGCATGTGAATTAGATTAGGATATATTTGATTACTCTGAATTATTTTAGATAATAGTTAATTAATAAATAATTGGACTATTAAATTAATTAATGAGATACAAAAGAAAAGTTCGATCTATTTAAATTGCATGAATATACGTGTATATCATATTAGTGGATTCAATATTTATTTGCTATGCAACGAATAAATCATTCTCATTGTAGTGTGTTTGTTATCTCTACACATAATTTGCATACAATCGAAGTTATTCAACAAATAAATTATTCTGATTGTAGTGTGTTTGTTATCTCTACACATAATTTGCATACAGTCGAAGTGCTCATTCAGTTACTAATTTTCCCCATTTGAAGTTGTTTAATTATGGTTTTAATCCATTAAGTTTGCTTGATTTGATTCCAATACCAATTGAGGAACGTGCAAATTTTGATGGGAAAGCCAAAGCTGAAATGGTGAAAAAGTTGTATAAAAAGGTGAGGCTCAACATTAACAAAAGAAATGAGCAATACGTCAAGCAAGCCAACAAGGGCCGAAAATAAGTCATATTTGAACCAGGAGATTGGGTGTAGCTAAATTTGAGAAAGGAGAGATTTTCTTGAAAAAGAAAATCTAAGTTGCATTCAAGAGGAGATGGACTATTATAAGTGATTGCAAGATTGAATGATAATGCTTACAAACTAGACCTTCCAGGTGAGCATAACGTAAGTGTTACTCAATGTTGGTGATTTGTCAATGATGAGGATGCATTCAGGCTTCATAAGTGAAATAAGATGGATCCATTAAATATTCAAGGTCCAATTACAAGGGCTAGAGCTAAGAGAATAAAGGAGTCCATGATGCTTTTACTAGCTTAAATTAAAGCTCAAATCCAAGAGAATTCTATATTAGACCAAATGCATGGTGAATATTATTCAAGTTGATGAGCTTGATCCTACTTGAAGTATGGGCTCATAACACATCATATTTTGGAGGCCCAAATTGAAAAATGAAACCTCATTTTGTGCAAAAGGGAGGAGCTAAATAAAAAGTCATTTTAAGATATATTTTTTGTGTTTAATAAGTGGCTTTTACAATTGTGTTATTATGTGTCTTTTTAATATAGTAGTGATAAGTGTGTGAAGCTCTCATGAGACCTTTTGATCCTATAAATACTTGTAATCATTTGTAATTCACACACCATTGAATATAAACGAAAATTGGCAATTTTCTTGATAGTTGAATTCTCTTTGTAGAGTTTTTCACTTGTTTAAGAACTAATCAAGACACTTGAGCAACGTCTTGTGACGTTCAACCATACTGAGGTTCTTAGTTAATTCTATAACCAACGGGGTCGAGGTTTCTACGCTCTTGTGGTTGATCAAACTAGATTCTCGATCTAGGGAGACCGATGCCAAACTTTTATACGTGGGGTTCTTAGATCTTTATATCCAACGAATCATTCGTCCAATTCAATCTATATAAGTGTTAGCACGAACGGTACAAATTCACACCATTCATCCCAAGGTATGTCACAACAATACTTGGGACAAATGGTACAAAATGATCTATTCCCACTACTCGTCCCAAGATCGATCGCGCCAGCATTTGAAACAAATGGTACAAAAGAACATGGTTGTACCATTTGTTCCAATTGCTGGCGCGATAGATCTTGGGATGAATGGTGCGCATAGGCTCTTTCGTATCATTTGTGCCAAGTGTTGCACGCTAGTACTTGGAATGACATAAAAATGACACAATTTATTCCAACAAAAAAAACAAACATAACCTTGCATTTAAACAAATTCAAATATAATTGATGAACACAATTCGAATAAATTTTTTTTCCATTTTCTTTATTTTCCATCAAATCTAGTTACAACTCAAATAACAAAATCAAAAATAACAAAAAAAAAATCCACAATATTAAATTTTGGGTTTAAATTATTGAAATAATATTGGGTGGACAATTATTCATTTCCACCTTATAAAAAATTGCATGTTTTGTATCACTTCTTTTCTTTAAAAATTAACAATCATAATTAATTCATAAAAAAAAATTCCAAAAAAAAAATGCAACTCAATCATAGCTAGCTAGACAATTAAAACACCATTAGAGAAAAACTTAATAAAACCTTTGATTAATTAATCGACCATATAAAAACTTACTTTCCCACTTGCAAGTACCAAAAAAAAAGAACAAAATAGAAACGGAGCAAATTCCCTCGAGTTTCAGTTGAGCAAATTAAGCTACTTGATCAGCTTGCTAATCACTTTCAATTATAACTTTTTTTTTTTTTTCCTTTTTCCATTTTCATTGTCTACCTAGAATTGGGCGGCATAGATGAAGCCTGATTCCTGCATCTCACGGTAGGCGGAGCATGCCGGTTCAGCAGCTCACGCGCTAGTTCTTGGAGATCGCCGCCGCCGCCTCCTCCAACAGCGGACGTCGCGGCGGCGCTGGAAAACTGGCGCTGCTCGATTTGCTGCCGCGGATAGAGGCTCCAAGAAGAGATCTGCGGCACCGCCATATCGCCGCACACTGCCGAGAAGTCGTAAGCCGCCGGGATCGGAGGTAAATCTAGTATGGACTGCGACGCCGGCACCAACAGCTGCTGCGGCGGCGCCGGAGTCGGAATCGGAAGCTCGAGGGCGGCGAGGTGGGCTTGTAGGTAAGAGAGTTCTTGTTGCAGATTCACCACCTATGTAACACAAGTTCAAAACATGGATTTCCCAAAAAATATTATGTCACATTACATTACATTACTATTTAATGATAATCCATAATAAAAATAGTAGTACTCCACTATATAAGTTAGTCAACACATAAGAAAATTAAGCAGCAAATGCCTTCTGCTGAAAGCAACTGAACCATGAGATTCAGACATAATCTGCTGTACAGATTACTTATATATAATACTATGTTAATCTTATCTTCACACAATCAATTCATATATAATGCTCTAACTTAACAAAGCATATGCATACATATATAATAAAAAGAAAATGAACTAAAAGAATTTGGGAATCAGTTAGATAAAAAAACCCTAATTTGAGTTACGAGATTAAGGGCGGAGCTAATTTGTTAAATCAGGACGGTAAGTTTCAGCATTTTCAAAGAGAGGATTATATGTTACAGAATTTAAAAAATGAGGTCTATATGTTACGGAATTTGAAAATGAGGACTATAGCTTACATCGCGGCTCGAAATAAGAGTGTGAATGTAAAAGATGAACTCCATAACATATGGTCTTTTTTTTTTCTTCTGAAAAACACTAAAAATTACCTTCATGTTTTAACAATTAGCTGATTAAGGGTGAGTAATTAGCAACGATGGATGATTAATTAATAATTAGAGATCTCCATTAAGATGGAGTAATGAAGTTAGGAATCCAAGCAGTAGAAAACAAAGATATATATGTGGATTGATGAGGACCCCAGTGTGTACACAAAACTAACCGACCAAAACCTTAATAACAGCAAAAAATGAAGAAATTTTTACAAGAAAGGAAAGCAGGCAGATACATCATCGTATAGAAATGAGTCAGGAATCAGGTTTCTTGATTTCAGCGAAACATGTAACTACTGTTCCCCCTCCCATTCAACACATATCATTCTTCTCCAATACTGTGTGATAATTTCTTCTAACTTTTAAATTTATAATCTTGATTTAATCCAAGTTAAATTAGATAAGTGAAATTTCTTAGTTAAAATAGGAGCTCATTTTTAAAATAGATGAGTCCTCATTTTCAAGTTTCATAACATATAATCTTAATTTTCAAATTCTATAACATGTATAGTCATCTTGCTGAAAAACATTGAAAGTTACAGTCCTGCTTTAACAATTAGCTCGTCAAAGTTGAGAGATAAGGCCGGATTCCACTTGGGTTTTCGAGACTGGGAATATGTAAAATTAATCATGTTAGTACAAACTTATGCATGCTGATTTTGGCTTTTTTTTTTTTTTTTGAACACGAACATACATGTTAATATGAATTAAATAGGGAAGTTTGTAAGAGAAGAAGACGAGTTGAGCAACTGCGAAGAGAGAGATGTTTAAGGATGAATAAAGGTAGATAATGATGATTTGGAGAGAGAGAGAGAGAGAGAGAGAGACAATGACCTGTTGTTGAAGGGCGAAGATGTGGGCGACGCAGCCGTAGATGGGGTCCCTGAGGCGCGACTGCGCCTCGTAGCAGATGGTGACGACGGCGTCGAGGCGCTTGTGCGGCGGGATGTGGAGGAGCAGCTTCGACACGTTGCTCGCCCCAAACACCTTGTGCACCGCCGCGAAGTGGGCGGCGCCCTGCTCCGAGTCGAAATACGGCGCGAATATGCACCCGGACACGCACTTCCGCCGCAGGAACTTGCATGCCCCGCACGGCCCCCCGCCGCCGCCGCCTCCTCCCGCCGCCGCGCCGCTCCCGCCCGCGCTTCCACTGCTCATACCTGATTAATCTGATACCGACACCCCACAAATGCGAAAAAGCAAAAAGAGGATATATTAATTACATCACTACCAGGGTTTTCATCTCCGGAGAATTAAGGGATCTAGAGAGAGAAACAGGTTTTTTTTTTTTTTTAATTATCTCTCTAAAAATAATTTTATTTGGCTTTAGGGTTTGGTGGTATTTGTTGCTTCCTGGGGGTGGGGGTGGGGGTGGGGGGTAGGGGGGTTGGTTTTATAACACAAAATTAATACTTTGAAGCCACGCGATGAAGCAAACCCCCCATTAGCTGCTTGCGTGAAGCAAACATGCGATAAGCCACCTGCCTTTTTATTTATCTCGTGAATTTGCCTTAACACAACTCTTTTCCTCTTTTTTTTTTCTATAAATAAATAAATAAACATACATACATACATATATATACCAATAAAATAGTGTATCTAACTATATGTAATGAAAGTAGTACACAAAAGGTAGCAGTAGCTGAGATTTCAGACAAAACATATTAAGGTTTGTGATGGATTAAGAGGCGTGTTTGTGAGAGTGTGTGTGTTGGGGTAGCTACTGCGTGTTTTGAGCAGCCTAAAAGGCCAAAAAATGCCAAGTAATTTCCACTTTTTCTATACCTTTTTCGATGATGAAAAGGACTACTTTCTACACCTCTCCATCTATCATCATTCCTTTCTTTATATACAGATGGGCTTAGGAATACCACCTCTCTCTCTCTCTCACGATACGTATTTTAATCTCGTATTTTGGTGTTTTGTATTTTGTGGATACAAGCTATAGAATAGTTTAACTTGTACGCGAGTGTGAAATGAAATTATTGGAAGCACAACGGCATTAAATGTCTAATTAGAGTATAAATTCGATACATGAAGTTGTTGATTCATGGTGTGAAATCATATATCGAATACAAGATAGTATGATTTATCGCTCGTTTGGTATGCAGTATGGAATAAGGTGTGATACTGTGATATGTTTAACTGAGATGTCTTTTACTCTATATCATATTAATATCATGTGTAGTAGAATACATTAAAATACCTGTAAAATAGAATACTTTCTCAATCCTGTATACATAGGCTGATTGGAATTTACGCAAGTATTAAGAAAAATAATTGGAAATGAAATTATATAAGTAAACTTCCTAATATGTCCATATTTATTATTTAATGATGAATTAAAGTTGGAGTAAATAAAAAAAATTAAACAGGGATATAATAGTAAATGAGTAAAAAAAAGATTATTTTTTATGGAAATTAAATAAGCCTATATAAACGGCACATCCGAAAAAAGAAAACAAGTCTATATATATGGGACTGAGGGATTATGTTGTTTGGTATGATGTATTAAGATTATATAAAGTTAATAATAGTTATAATAGTATTTGTATTACGCATACCACATCCCTAGGTGGTATACAGAATCCCTAAAATCAGTAATATTTTTCAACTTTTAATTTATAAAGAGTCATGTGTTTCGTATATTATTTTCTAATTATCAAACAAAATATTAGGGCATCATAGATATATTACACCCTAATTATCCGTATCAAACGAGCCGTTACAGTATCGAAGACCATTGACCATTATGTGTTCAGCTGTGGCATATCCGAGATTCCAGCTCAGGGCGGCTTAGTCATAAATTAAGCGATGTTGTAACTGAAAGATAATGAGATAGAATTTCAAATTTTCTAGAGTGAAAAAGTTGCAACATTAATTATCACCTCTTGTATTCTACTACAACTTCAATTGATTGTAAGATAAAACATTCCATTGTAATAAATAATCCAAAAATAAGAATTTGAATGTCTAGATTAACTATATAGTCTAGTTACACCGTATAATTGTTACGTGTTAACCACTTTTTATTCCATTTTCAAGTTGCGGCTTGCGAAATGGTTAATTTCCCAAATTAACAAAAATAGAGCTAAAGATAGAAAGTATTTATTCAATTGAATTTCTTTTTCGATTAAGTCGGACAATTATTTCGTTGAATGGATTTCGCTGCTTAATGTAGCATATGAAATTCGACAACAAAGACATCATCTAGGGAGAGACACTATTTAAATTTTTTTATTGCGTAGGGAAACTTAAATGCATAAAAATATTTAAGTAAAATAAATTATTCGCGTCTTCCATATTTTGTGACGTCGGATATTTAAATAATTATAAAAATTGTCGACCTTCAAACGTCTAGAATTAATTTATTGTTGAAAGAAAAGAAAAAATAGCGTATATGACAGATAGGAAATTCATAGGCATGGACAAAAAAAATTCAAAGTTAAAGGAAAACTAAGTATCAAAACTCTTCCTACATAAGATGATTTTCAGTGCCAACCACCAACACTTTCTATCATGAGATGGATTTTAGTGTCAAATACATTAAATTTGTAATAAATCTATACGAGGGTTAATTGAGTATGGAGAAAAAAGTTGAAATTTTTATAACCGTATTCATATATAATTTTCAATAAAAAGTAATTTCAGTCAAGAAGCTGACATATTCTTCCGTATATAAAGGAGTAACGGCAGGCGGAAGGGTTTTGCAATCAAACTCGTGTGAAAATATCACATACTAATACATTAGAAGATGGCAAATCTTGCCAGTAAACAATAATTTATTTTTTAAATTACGTAAGTAGATAAATAAATTTTAAAGATCGCGCGATGGAGAACTCGAACCCAGGATTTCAGATCTTGGACCGTGTGAAAATTTTAAACCACAACTTGAGTTGGTTCTTAGTGTTGAATGCCAAACTCTTCTAGCATGGTATGTGAGTTTCACTACATAACATTGAAATTCTAACGGATCGATTTGTGTATCTACTAAGAGGGTGTTTGGTTGAGTTTATAAGCTTCTTAAAACACGTATAAGTTGTTTAGGAGCTTATAAACTCTTTTAAAGTATTTGGCAAAAGAAACTTTTACACCACTTTTACGCTATAAAAATAAGCACAAAAAATAAGTTCTTCTACACTAATCTATTTTCTCACTATCATAGAAGCGACAATCATTTTACAAAAACAATTCAGTTATCATTAATTTGTTATTTCTGTAACTAGAATTTTAACTAACTACTTCACAATTTACTGTCTAACTTATAAGCTCAACTATCCAAGCATTTTAATTACTTATAAACTTTTGAGGTGTTACATCTCATAACTCTTGAAATATTTTATGAATTTTTAGAGCTTAATTATATATAAACTTTTTAAGATAAGCTTAGTCAAACACCAATCGAACCTTTTCTTAAAAGGAGTGAATACTAGTACTAATTAAGCTATGATGATAGAGTAAAAAAGAAATAAATCAAAAAAGGGATCTGATTGTGTAATCATGCTTATGGTATTATATTTCTACATTCGCAAGATCCACACCATTTTTTTTTTCAATACAAATTTTTTGCATAAACCACGTGATAATAAAAACAGTACCCATTAACATGAAAAACCGAAGATAGAAATCATAAAGCCATGAAAATGCAAAAAACGAAATCCAGTGATTTACTAATAAACTCAAAAGAGTGAAGAATAAACCCCCAAAATGAAAAACTAAACCCAATGAATTATATATACAAATGATAATAAAAAAAATGTAACTTAAAATTTATATAATTAAAAATAAAACCCAAAACTTGAATATTATTGACGATAATTAAAAACTGAAACCACATCCCCAAAAAATTAAATAAACATCAAAATTGAAAAAAAAAAAAAAAAACCAAGCAAATTCATTAGAGGATTTAACATGGTTGGAACTTGGAATATCAACTTAAGGAAGTCAATAAAATAAAATACAAATTCCTTAGTTAGAATGAAGTTATAAATGAGAGTTATAGATTGTGTAATCTTGTGTGATTGTGCATATTTAGTCTATTAGTATTAAATTAGTGTGTGATATGAAATTAATATATGTATGTAGTGTATGTATCACAAGATTAATGTAAGAGTTTTAGAGTAATTAGCATGAATATTATTCATGTAATGCAAAAAAAAAAGTGTTATCACAAACTCAATACCTATATCAAAACACTCCTTTCATGTTTAAATCAAGTGTTTTAACCACATTATCACTAAATTGAAAATAACAATTAGCATAAAAATAAAGAGAAAAGGGAATATTCATGTTAGTCAAAATAGTCAAAGTGCCACGTAGGATTGGATGATGACAGTCATAACCGAAGGGGAACATTGATGACATCAGCACTTTTGTGAGATCTACTCAACGTTTTGTCTTTTAGTGCAGTTGTACTCTAGTTATATTGCATGTTGCTATTGTACACGTCTCATTTCCACATTTTATATTATTTTAATTCAAATATGGCATTTTATATTACGGGGAAAGAAAAATGCATCCAGAATGTAACACGAAATAAATGTAATGTTACAAGATTTAGGATTATTATTTAAAGCTTAGGAAGCAAGTTTCGTCACAAGCAAAGAAATTAATTAGATATCTATATATATATATATATATATATATATGATCATAAATATAATTGACGAGTTATTTGTGAATCGATTGAGAGAGCGAGAGAGGACCAAATATATAGTGAAATTTTTTAGATTAAGGGCCAGTTTGATAGCGTACTAGAGATAAGCAAATATTAATTTTGTGGAAGAAAGTAGTGTAGATAATATGTTGTTAATTAGCACATCTCATGTTTGATATATCATTGTTAATACCGGCATTACGCGAAATTTGTGTTTGATAGCGGTAGTTTAGAATTGAGAAAAGGTGTATAATTTTTTGATACGGGGGATGGGGATTGAGTTTAAGCAGGGAGATTACATTTTTACCCTCAAAGCAACATCAAAATTCCCTCTTATCTCTTGCGCTCATTTTCGGTGGGAAATTGATATCACCATAGCCGCCATATCCCTCATACTCTGGAAGTTCGAAGCCAACATTCGCCTTCAATTTTTTTAACAAATATTCATTAATCGAGAACTTACCCAATAGCATCTGCAAAGTACTTGCAAATAAATACCTATTTCTACCAACAGAGAAGGAACAATTTTCCATCTTCCTAATTTGGAAACAGAGAGGATGAGGGAGGCGATGATGGCGGCGGTCCCACTGACTGCGGCTGTGGTTCCGAAAGGATAAAAGAGAAGGAGGCGGTGGTTCCGACAGTAAACTCGCCGGTAATCGCAGCGGGGTGGAAGCTAGGGATTTTTGGGGATTTTTTTTAGAGGGATGCGAGAGAGAGGTAGATGCGAGGGAAACGGAGGGGGGTGGTACTGTGGTGGTGGTGGTGGCTGGTGGCTGGTGGCGACAGAGGTCGCCGAGTTGGAAGGGAAGGGAGACGGCAGCATGGCTGAGTGAAGGAAAGAGGAGGACGGTGAGAAGAGATGAGGGAGGGCCAATTTTTTTTGACGGAAGGGAGGCTAAAATTGGAAGATGGCAAATTTTTTTTTTTTGATGAAATTACATTATAAATAATACAAACTAAACACACCCCACCTAGTGGTTATTGTGGCCGAGAGTACTCGAACCTGTGACCTCTTGGACAACAGGCAACCACCCTAACCACTAGGTCATCCCAATGGGACGGAAGATGGCAAAATTAATATCAAGTACTGTTGACGAAGGTATTGGGGAACTCGGGGGGAGCAGGTACACAATTACAAAGTGTAACAGTAACTTTACTGCGGGCCTTCACTTATTTGCGGGCCGCAGCTATAGCAGATATATCCTATCAAACATGTAAATAATGCAAGAAATATAAACAATCAAGCCTTATATTCCCTATCAAACAGGCCCTAATATGATTAATTATGAAGCTTTTGAAGTATATTTGTTATTAACTGTTGCGTTTATAATAAAAATTAGAGCCTATATATGTACCACTAACTACTAAGCACTTGTAAACAAGTAATCGATAGTAATGGGAATAATGGCCTACTTATTAATTCCTACGCTTAATTTGTATGTATTTAGCATTTCCCATGAAAACCTTTCTCGCTTTAAAACATATTGCAATTCTTAAAAGAGGTGTTTTTGGGTACAATTGAGTGTACCATACAATTGAGTTGACTCGCACTCAGACCCTAATCCATCCTAATTCAAACTCGTATACTGACTCAAATCGATCGTGTAAATGACATTATTCGGTACAAATGACATTGTCTGTAATTGACACTTCTTTATATAAATAATACTGCGTATAAATGACACTTCTTGTAATTGACACTACAAGATTATAAATAACACTATAATATTTTAAATGACACTATAAGATTGAAAATGCTACAATATCATTTATATATCCGAATAATGTCAATTATAGGCAGTGTCATTCGTATGACTGAATAGTATCATTTATACGATTTGGATCAGGATGCGTGTCAGAATCTGGATGCAGGTCAACTCGATTATACGGTACACCCTATTGTACCCAAGTTTTTATGTTATTAAAGAAATCAAAACACACTTACATAATACTACTAATCTTCTAAATTAATGATCCGAACTCTAACTTATTGATTGACCAATTCAATATATATTGTACCGTCTTTTGTTTTTGTTGGTAATTTAACTATTATATATGTATGTTATTTTTTGAGTTCCAGCAACATTTTCAAGATAAAGTGATAACGAAAATCGATCAATTTAATCTCTCTTTTCATTGATAATCAGAGGTACCTTTGGTTTTCATTTTGTAAAAGTAAAATTCGGATTGAAAATAGTAGTAAAAGGTAAATAAAATGAGAAAAAGGTGGTGAATTTGATGGATCAGCAACAGTGCGTAACGGCGCCATTGCCGCGCCGTCCGGTTTCTGTCGAATTCGTGTTGGTGTGAAGACGAAGCAAATGACATTGATGGACCATCCCGGCCCCACCTTTGACTGCCACGTGTCGCGTTCTAACCAGTCCATCGCTGTTATAAACCGTGTGCAGCGACACTAGCTATAATTAGTAAAGTCGTGATTGCACTTTGGGTTAACTAGTTTAGCGATTTACATTAAATGCTTCAATTTTTATATATTTGCATTTTAACCCTATGCCAACCAAAAAATTCATACAATATGAATTTCGATAATAATCATATCTCATGAATGTGAAAAAGTCCAAACAGTAGAGTACTCATAAAATTGTATACTTCCATTTAAATATGGGTACTTGTAAAAAATATCATAATTTATATGTATATAATTAATTATAGGAGTATCAGTTTTTAATTCCTTTCAACAATTATAAAATATCCAAAATTTTCAAAAAAGATAGTGTTGCTTTATCCATGTAATGGAACTGCATGCGTAATTTTATTAATGAAAAATATGATTAATTATGTCTTCAAAAGTTTTGGATATGACTTGTTGGTTGTCAAGTGTGTCAACTCTAAAAAAAATAAAATTATCAGCTTTGAGGTTGAAGTGTTGGTTATTAAAATGGGTATTGACCTATAAAATACTCGATTTTTTTTTCATTTTTTTTGTTTTGTACTCTAATTTTAAAATTTGCATATAAATATCTGAACTTTGTATTCTTTTTAATTTTGCACCCGGCGAATTTTTACCTCTAAAATCGTTGTTGACATGACAGCCGCATTGACATTTCAAATCCTACAATTACATGTTCTAGATCCCACATTGATAACAAATTTATCTGCTTCACTATCCACTTCAAACTTCCCTCTCAATCTGGCTGCCATGTCAACAACGATTTGTGAGTAAAAATTCGTCAGATGCAAAATCAGAAAGAATAAAAATATAAAGTTCATATATTTATAGACAAATTTCAAAGTTGAACTGCAAAATCAAAAATAATATGAAACTCAGATATTTATAAACAAATTTTAAAGTTGAACAACAAAATCAGAAAATAAAAAAACTTCAAGTATTTACGTGCCAATTCCCAATATTAAAAATGTATTTTACACACTCAAACACACGAGGCACAATAATGGATTAGTTTTTTTTAGTGACATGTTCAATTGTCAAAAGTCAACAATTAATTTCATTGAGTAGCACACAAACACGAGTAATTTCCAAGTGATCATTAATCTAGGAATCGGCAATTCAACAACGTTATGTCTAGAACACATGGCCTTGACGTTTTCTGTAAGGAAAATAATACTCCACTATTGATAGAGATTTATGTCGCAATTTTTAGGCAAAATATATGCTTCTTCTACTTCAGCTTCCAGCATTGGACATACGTGTATACAATTATTCGACTTTAATTACTAAATAAAATATTTAGTTGTTTGACTTAAAATAGCACTTGACATTAAATTATTGATTTTTGTATTGTCTTCCATAGGTTTTGTGTATATTATAACAAAATTAATATATATAGATATGGTTGAGATTTAAGTGAAAATTATAAATGAACAAATTCATGAAATTCATTTATCCAGTGTGAACAAATTAATGTTACGCGTGAACAATTACATTAGTTAAATACATTATTCTTGTGTTACATTAATTTGTTCGCGTCGAATTTAGAAATTTTATTAATTTATTTATATATTCTCATTTTCATAAAAATATTCATTCTCGCGTATAAAATATGATGAAATACTTTATTATAATAATGATATTTGGACAAAATTTGTCCGGACAAAATATGATGAAATACTTTATAAAATAACTTTATTTAAAAATTTTGGTTCAAAATAATATAGAATTTAGCTAGCTTTATTGTTTTCTATATATTGTAATTTTTTAATAACCTTTTTAATTAGTATTATTTTTAAAGTACACAAACTACAAATAAAATAACAAAAAAAAAATTTGTTAAAAAGCATTCAATTTTCGCTTTTCAGTACTACTTTTGTATGCAGCAACTAATTTAATTATTTGACTACTTATTGCTTAAAAGTTAAAACTGTTATTGATATCCAATATTGAGAAATGTGGGCCATACTCGATTTTTGTAAATAGGCCCAAGCCCAACCCAAAACTAATAGTTAGTATATATTAGAAATACACAATTATTTCATCTTAGCTTTCAATTTTTATCACGAGAGAAAACGAGTATACATCCGCCTCTGTTCAAATTCGAAATTTGGTTACGTCATTAGCCGCATGATTATTTTGTGATTAAGATAATGTTTGGTGAGATTATAACATCTTTAAAATAGATTATAAGTTGTTAGAACTGAATCAAGAAAATTAAGAACGTATGCTATGAATATATAAAATAAATTTGTAATGTTTTTGTCTTTTCGACTGCAAAGGTATTTATTAATTTTTTTTATCATTAATAATTGATCGCTTTCAATAGATAATATACTTTCTATTCAACCTTTCTTGTGACATAATTGATCTTAAATAAGATTTAATTAATTTTAATTTTAAAAATCTTATTTCACCATATGCAAATGTTACTGATTTGGTTAGTAATTTTCTATAAGCATATATGCATTAGGGAACGAGTCTAATTTTAAAACATTCCTACAATAAAAGATAACAAATACACACTTAATTAACTCAAACTATAAATTAAGAGATAAAACACCCAGTGATTTGATGAGATTTATTATATTAATATTTAATATAGTAAGTATTGGAACAATAAAAAATTTCAAAGCTATTTATGAATGTGATTTAAGGAGGTCTTTTGTGAAGATAAAAAATTTAGATTTGTGTTAAAAATTAATGAATTGATCTGTAGGCCTTTGAAAAGTAAAAAAGATTTTATCATTGCGTTAATTATTGTGAAAATCAATGACACTCTGACATTGACTGCTTGAAATATTTTTGTCAATCGACAAATCAAGTAGTTGCTGGTTAGTCAACTAACCGGCTAAGTAGCCGTTGATTGACTAGCCGACAATCACTTATCTGCTAGTTGGCTAGCCATTGACTTCTTGATTTGTAGAAAGACAAAATATATAAGTAGTCAATGTCAGAGTCTCGATGACACTAATTTTCATGAAAATTTTGTCATTTTCGTTCTTTTGCCTAAAGACTACTCCTACGACGTATCCACTTGCATCGCATATCATGAAATTACTAAATTTACCATATAAACTCATATTCGAACTAAATTCAATATTCCATTATACAAAGTAAAACATGTATTGCAATGTCGCAATTGACTGTAAAAACTTTATCTTCCACAACCTAATTGGTCTAGGCATTCACCCTCTAAGATACGTCACACAATTTTCAATCTTATTAATATTTATCTATAATGCAAAGTATGGATTTTTAACAATTAATTTTGTGCCGGGTTGTTTGGTCCAAAGCCTACGAGATGGGTTTGCAGAAATAAAGTGAAAAAAGCATTTAGTGTTACGGGGAAAATTATGAGCAATCACTTCAACTTTGATCGTTGCTTTTGCCATATGGCCCTACTTTTTGCAGATTTCAACTATTTCTTTCCAAATTCTTACACTACTCCAACAGTATATATAACCCTACCCAAAATCATATTTCCTCCGTTACATTGGGCTTGTCCCATTTAGTTTTGGCACGGTTATTAAGGAGAGTATTATTAGTATTTTAAATGTGTAGGTAATAAAGTATAAAATTGATAAAGTAGGAGATGAAATATGATAAAATAGGAAAGAAAATGTAATAAAGTGATAAAGTAGAAAAGAGAAGATGATAAAGTATGAGATAGAATGTAATTAAAAATTCTTATTGTTTAATTAATTGTTACTATTTATAGAAATGAGACAAGACAGTGGAACAAACAAAAAAGGAATACGAGACAAGATCAATGGGACAGATGAAGTATAATTGTAGTCCAAACCTTAACTGGTGTTGAACAAAAAAGAACCTATTTACATGTTGGATTATGTTTGAAAAATTAAGAGAAAAAAATGGAATAGAAATTAAATTACACTTTCCCTTTTTAAGTATTTTACTATGAGCAACCCCAAATCTCATAGAATTTCATGACTTAATACCGTGAAAGTCATATTGATTTATCATTTCAAAGACATTTATATATATATTTTTGTCAAATATAGCAAATACTAAGAAATGTAGTCATATATTATATTCTCTTCTCAAAGAAAGAAAAAAAAAAGAAAGAAAGAAAGAAATGTAGTCACATAATTAAATATCGTTAACTGAATATTTAATATGTATACAGCTAATTCTGAAAAAAAAATACACATGCATGCATTTTGTACCTCAATAATTAATATAACCCACTTTTATATAATTTTAATATTAAATAATTCGTTTAACTATCACATTCCCCCACCCTAACTCAAGATTATGACAAACAAATATTTTCATTTCATCACGAAGGAGAGCATTGGTACGATACGACTCTGAATTACGAGGATTAAAAGAATGAAACAATAATTTATTTCTGTATATAAATGTATTTCACAAATAATTAATTAAATGATATGTGGGCCCAACTGAGTAGCCCACGTGTGGCGTGGGATAAAATTTCAACCTCGATGTTGGTGGTGGGCTTGACTTGGACTAGACCCATACGGCTGCATTAATTTCGTTATCACCGCGCGGCCCACCAAATCCACTTATCTTGATTAATTATTATTTCCACTTTCTCTAAATAATACTCCCTCCGTCCCAAACGAAATGTCCTATTTCTTTTCGTAATAGAGATTAAGAAATGTGTATAAAGTAGATAAAGTGGGTTGGTGAAAATTATTTAAATATTAAGTGTAGAGAGAAAGTGCATTGCCAAAAAAGAAAACAGGACATTTCGTTTGGAACAGCCCAAAAAAGAAAAATAAGACATTTCATTTGGGACGGAGGGAGTAGTATTAGTAGGAGAGGTTACGAATTTCAACAAAAAAAAAGAGTTAAATATATTGTAAATAAAGAAATTGATTCATATAAAGAATAGATAAATAAATTGATATATTAAAAATAATATATCGTAGGATAGTATCTTATAGATTATTTTCTTCTAACTATAGCAAAATGAGAAAAAATAACTCCTATTTTCTAAAGCTGGTGGGGAGTGTTACAAAGCCGATAATTTTTCAACTGTTTTAATTTGGACTCACTCAATTAGGTTGTTTTATTTAATTCCCACCCTATAGATTGAAATGACCAATTAATGATTTGTGTGAGCCCATATTATTTTCTACTTTTTCTTTTTTCTTTTTGGAAGAAAAACAATTAATTATTCTTCTAACCAACATATACATATAATTGAATTGATTAATATTCACTAGTTTGATAATGGATAGATCTATAGTTGACCTTACACCACGTTCAATTTTGGAGTCGAACTAAACATATAACCTAGAAAATTTGATAAATATTTTCTCCGTCAATAAAAAATAGTCTTTTTCTTTTTATCATTTTGAAAAGTTCACAATTTTTTTTAATAATATTCGCAATTAATTACTATTATTAACACTATTTTTTAAGTTAGTATATTTAATTATTTTTATTAAAATTTATATCTTCCTTTTTAAAGGATTTTTTCTAATAGATGGAGAGAGTAATATTTTGGCCACTTACTTATGATAAAGTTTTTGTAGAAATAATTAAGTTGTCACATTCGAATTTAAATTTATTTGACACACTTTGCTATCACGAACTATGAGTCCCTTTAATTAACCACAAATCCCTACAATCATTATTGGACAAAAAGAGCAACTATCATTTTGCCATCACGATTCATCATCACATGACCTCGGTTATAGTAAAACTAGCTACTTCTCTGTCAACTCGATCATGAGTAGCAACATATATAATTATCTTTATCGAATTTTCTTTTTTATAGGCGAAGTTTTTTTTTTTTTTTTTATATACTCCCTCCGTCCCTAAAATAACTTCCTCTTTTTCCATTTTGGAACGTCCCCCAAATAACTTCCTCTTTCTTTCTTTCCATTTTTGGAAACCTACCCCACCACTAACAATACTTTATTTATTCTTACTTTTCACTTTTCACCACTCCCAATACTAATTATAACACTTTTCACAACTTCCAATAATAATTATATCACTTTTTCTACACTATCAATACACTTTACAACTTTTTATTAAAACCCGTGTCGTCCCCAAAGAGGAAGCCATTTCAGGGACGGAGGGAGTATAATAATTAGGTATAGTTAAGATGAAGATACATATATTAAAAAGGAAACGTATACAAAATGGGAGCTCGTTTGCGGAAAGCATGTACACATAATTTATAATTAATGAGTTGAATTTTTTTTACTTTCATTTTCTTCGGATATTTTTCCAAAAACTAAAAAATTTGAGCAATGAAAACCAGAAATTCGAACTAATACATACTCCCTCCGTCCATGAAAGAACTTCCTATCTTTTCTTTTTGGGACGTCCATAAAAGAACTTCCTACCTATTTTTGGACTATACCCCACCACTTATAATCCTCTTACTTTTCACTTTAAACAACTTCCAATATTAATTATAACACCTTTTCACTACTCTCAATACACTCAACTACCTTTGATCCACTCTCAATACACTCAACAATATTTTTTCTTAAAACCCGTGTCACTCTCTCCTAGGAAGTTCTTTCATGGACGGAGGGAGTATTTCAGTATTCGTAAATAATTAAACTGATGCTATAGTAATATGTTACTAAGTCTGAAATAAGAAATTAATTAGAAATAGGAGCAACTAGCTAGGGTTTTCAGTGAGTAAAACGCTGTTTGAGTGTGTGTGTGTGTGAGAGAGAGAGAGAGACTGATGGAACTGACAGCAGAAAGGACTTGGTAGTAGTGGGGAAGACGATGGGATGTCTGTCTCACGAGGGAAGGTGTCGCACGTGGGGAGTAGAGAGAGAGAGAGAGAGAGAGAGAGAGAGGGGGGGTGGCTACCTGCGGCGGTTGAAAGAAATGCTGTGACCGTGATTGCATGGCTCAGCGTGTTTGCTTCACGCAATTCATTATCACAAATTAAATCCATACATGTATTTATTTTCAATCTCTTTCTTTACTTTGCTGCGTTTTTACGTTTTATCCATGCACTACCACTGCACATACAGTCTCTTGTTAGATTTATTTTCTGCAAAATTGAAGATTTTAGGTGTCCAATTGATTTTTTTATGGATTTATCAGTTTTATTTAATTAATTTTATCTTTGATTTATTCATTAGTTTTCTTTTCCAGTGTCTATGATCTGCATAATTGGTTAAATTTGTATGATTGATTTATTGATGACATATTGTCATTTAGTTTTTGATTTACGATTTCTAGTGCTTATTTCTTATGAAATTATCTTGGCAATAATTTACATGTTTAATTATGCAGTTTGAGACGTATCGGAAACAACTATTATGCAGATTTAAGAATGTGTGATATGATTTGAACATTGAGAACTAGCGGAGATAAGTTAATCATATGAACCAATTCTTAATGTGCTTTTGAGAGTGAATACATTTATTGTTTTCACCGCTTTTAATATACTCAACAACTTCGTTTTAAAACATGTGTCACTCTCTTCTAGAAAGTATTATTGTGGATGGATAATGCACATTTATTTAGAAAAAAAAATACTTTGAAAAGTAAAAATTATGGTGAGTAGAAAATGAGAAAAAAAAAAATAATAAAACGATTTTTCAAAAAAGACGTACGTATGGGTGATGTTTTGAAAACAGTGTTGAAAAGTATTACTCCCTCCGTCCGCCAAAAGTAGACTACTTTGGTTGGGCACGAGATTTAATAAAATTGTTGATGATTTTGATGTAGTGGAGAAAGGGTCCCACCACTTTATGAGATGTGTGGTTGAGATTGAATTTGGGGTGAGTTTTTTTGTAAATAAAGAGTGTTTGTAAGGATAAAAGATTAAAGTGGGTGGTGGGACCATTTCCATAAAAGGAAAGTGGTCTACTCTTTGCGGACGCCCAATATAGTAAAAATGGTTTACTTTTGGCGGACGGAGGGAGTATAGTTTTAAAAAAAATGTTGATTATTTGATTGGATAATGTAATTTACAAATTTTAACTTTTTTTTTAATGGGAGATAATTTTAACTTTTCTATTTTTATGGGTCACTCTCACGTCTCAATTCAGCAGTAAATATTTTTCCACTTAAACAAACAGTCAAACTTTTAGGTTACATATATCTAGATGTTCATTTAAAAAATTAAATATTAAACCTACCCTGGCCGGTACTATATATCAACGGACCCACCACCAAATAAAGAAAAAAACTCTATATATTTAGCCAATAAATTTAGTATATATATATAACATGAAAGTTGCAAGGAAGCATTGTGGATTATTTTTTATCATCTAAACAAAAGATTTATCTAATTGAGAAGAAACATAAAGCAATGAGCTGCGACAGAGGTGGCGGCGGCGGCGGCGGCGGAGGGCCTTGTGGTGCGTGCAAGTTTCTTCGACGTAAGTGCGTGAAAGGGTGCGTGTTTGCACCGTATTTCGACTCTGATCAGGGCACCGCCCACTTCGCCGCCGTGCACAGGGTGTTCGGAGCCAGCAACGCCTCCAAATTGCTGCTGAGAATTCCGCCGCACTGCCGCCTCGACGCCGTCGTCACGCTTTGTTACGAGGCGCTGGCTAGGGTTAGGGATCCCGTTTATGGCTGCGCCGCCCACATATTCACTCTTCAACAGCAGGTAATATACACTTGCTATATTCTTATCTTCCAAAAAAAAAAAAAACAATTATTTGCTTACTTTTTGCATTTAACTTCAACTCTACCGTTTGAATCTTGTATTTTACTACCGTGAACTATCATCACTTTCTTAATTAAACAAAATAGGTAAATATAAATTACAATAGTCATATTGCTTTCTTTTCATTTTCTTTCTTTATTTCTTTTAATTTTTTTTCCTTTCCAAATTTGAAAGTATATATGCATATGTGTCTGCGTGTTTTTATGTGCATGAGTATTATTTTGTAATACATAAGTGATATTATTAAAGAGTGATGCTAAATAACATTTGGCCACCCGCAAATTTAAATTAGTTAAATAGGTAAAATATTGATTTATTTATAAAATAGAACTATGATTTAATTGGTTTACTGTACTGTCTACATGATAGTATTTTTTTAAAATTATTTTGTAACTTTTTTTATTTTAATAAAAAAATAAAATAAAAATATAGATGCAATTTTTCTTTAAAAAAAGTAGGTACAATATAGACAATACAATAAAATAATTCAATCCTATTTTTATTTACAGAAATAGATCACTGTATTTGTGAATGATCACTGTATGATCGCGCATAGATTTGTTGATTACTAAATTAAGTTAGTGTATTTGCCCAAATAAATTAATGCTCATTTTTTCTTGTTAGAGGGACTGGAATTACTCCCTCCGTCCCACTCCAATAGGCTCATTTTCTTTTTTGGGATGTCCCACTTCAATAGGTTCATTTTTTTTTGGTAAAAAAGTTGTACTTAATTGGTGTGGACCACACACCACTCCATTAAAAAGTAAGTTTTCTTAATCTCCATGCCCAAAAGAAGTGAGTATATTGGAGTGGGACGTAGGGAGTACTAAGTAACACCTGTGCAGTAAATTAATTTACTTTGATTTATGTGTACGTGAGTTGGTCTAACGGTAAATGATTAATGTCAAAATTTGAGGTTCTAGTTTCAAGATCATCCTAATACGGTATTAAAAAATTCTTTATTTATTTATATGATTTATCCATATATATATATGTACCTTGGCTTATGTTTGACTTTTTTATGACTTATTTATTTATTTTTAATGAAATTACTACTCCCTCCGTCCACTAATTCATGACTTAAGGAGCAAAACACGGGTTTCAAAAAAAAGTGTATTTTTATTAGTTGAGTGGAGAAAGAGACCCACAATTAATGTATTGTTTATTAGTTGAGTGGAGAAAATGTGTATTGTTTTGAGACCCACTAATTAAATATAAATAAAAACTTACTAAAAATGGATAGGCCTTGAGTTGGTTGACGTCCCAAAAAAGAAAGAAGGCCTTGAATTAGTGGACGGAGGGAGTATATAATTTTTCTTTAATTCGTAACATCGGAATACTAAATTTGTCTTGTCCGAATTTTCAGATGCATTATTTGTTTTTCGTGCTTTATTCAGTTTGCAGACACATTAATAAAATTAGGTTGATAAATTATTTGCTAATTAAGGTGTATTAGTAGTCAAAAAAGTAATTTTCAAAAAAAAAATATTAAAAAAGTGCCCCGATTTCATTTTTCGGTCGATTTGCGTACGACACTCCCAATTTATCGCGAATAATTCTCAAGTTCGAATACTTTATATATACTTTCTTATATAACTTGAAAATTCTCTTTGATTTAACTTAATTTTGTAGACTTTTACATTTAAACAAGATTCTTATAAGTGACAAAACTAACATATATGACTCTCTACTTCCATCTCATAGACATTATCAAATAAATTCATAAGCCGATCTCATACAATTTTTTTTTAGATATGTAATGCTTTTGGATAAATGAGTTGAACTTCTTGTTTTAAATATTAAGTATATAATTTATCCACTCTTAGTTATTACCAATTAAATTAAATGGCATTTGGGCCTACTACGTGGCAATATGGGCCTAGAACTTTGACCTTAACTCAACCCAACAAATTTTGGACTGAGTTGGACTGTGGGTCCAAAATGGGCCATGCCTTGAATATTGGATTAAATTCTGAAAACCCAATACTTTTCTTTGGAAGGTTTCACAATTCCTATACACCCACTAATTAACATAAAAACAAGGATAACTATCACTTTAAAAATATTTGTTAAATTTTAAACTATCAACTTTATATTAATTGTACGATTCGTCCATTTTTTTAGCTCTGAAAATTTGGTATAATTCCCCGAATGCCACGATGTATTTAATTAGAATTATTATTCTTTTTTCTAACCTATATTGTACAAAACGAAGTCATTACATGTCTTATTAATTAAAAATTCAAAGAGTTGAAAACGAATGAATGATACAATTGATACAAAACAGATGGTTAAAGGTTTAAAAATGTATTTTCGATCATTCAAGATATAACTGATAGTGCGAAAATTGTATGGATTTAGGTTGTGAATCTCCAAGCCGAATTGGCATACACTCAAGCTCGCATCTCCACTCTGCAGTGCGGTCCGTCGCTGCCGATTCTTTCCTCCGTCGCCGACGCCTCCCCGTCGTCGGTGGATATGGTGAGCTTTTGCAGCTCAGTTGATCAAGAAGTTGAAGATGATGGCGACCTTCAATCACTAGCTCGAGAATATGTTTCTAGATACTTCCCTGGAGTTAGATTCATGCCTCCAACTCCACACTAAATGCATATGAGAGAAAACTTTTTATTTTTTTTTCCGTCTAGAATTTGTAATATCTACATTATCTAGCCATCTCTTATTTTCTTGCAGCTTAACATGACTCTTCTTGAGTAGTTGCAAGAAAAAAACATATCAGTATAAATTATGGGAAATGATTTAGAGAGAGTTAGCTTATGACCTAGCAAATCAATTTTAATTAGTGGGTCTCTTTATCCACTTTTACACGTCTCAATATTTCTTAAAATTTGCATCTTCTTATCTATACAGCACTTATCACGGACTGAGAGAGTACATAAAAAATCGATTTATTTAAAAATATTTGTTGAAAAAAAATGAATTGTTTGTCCACATTATAGTTATTTTTGTAATTTTTTTTTATAATTTTTATAATCTTTCTTTTTCTTATGTACAAAAATTAAAAAGATATAGTACAAATAATTACAAAATAGCTGTAGTGTGGACAAAACAAGTAGAAAATTAACTAAAACTTATTTTATTTCGAATTGAAAAAGTTTAAATAAATCTATTTTTTTTTATGTATTTAACCATTTTATATTTGAATATATATATTGTACAAATATTGCGAATTTTGTTGCTAAATTGTAAAAGGGGCAAAAATGAGCAATACTCAATCTAATCAAGAATTTCTATGAAATGTAAATTTATACTCCTATTGTCTCACTTATCTCGATACATTTTTCTTTTTCAACATCCCATATATTTTGAGACATAACCTTATTTAATAAAAATTTTACGCATACAAAATACTATTTTCTTGATTCTAGTGTAAAAAATAAGTCTCAACATAGTCGGGGACAAAGAGAATATATTTTTCTTTATTCTTTTTGTCCTTGCTAGTCAAACGTTGACTTTCCCTTAATTGCATTTTCAGACACCAAAACCACATTAATACACCGTTATTAAGGAAGTCCAATCCATCTTGTCAAACTTCTCCACCGATTTCTTTTTTCCTCATTTCCCAAAAATTGTTTTCAATTACTACAATTTACCAAAACTAAAAAAGATTACTACAAAAAAACCGTGATGTCCCACCTCACAATCACCAACATTAAACACATAATCCAAACATTAGAAACCATGAGTGGCTTAATTAGTAATTAATGGAAGTTTTCATGGTATTTCTGCTTCTGCATCTGACCTACAACATCTGAGGGGAAAAGGACACAAGGCAGGTCAGCTGCAAAGGAGAAAAAAGTTTGACAAATTCCTACTCCTTTGGTCCCCTACAAACATTTTAATAATGCCTTCTCCTTTAAATGGCTAGATATTAATTCTAAATTCAAAAAGAAGCTTTCACTTTTTCCCATTATTAAAGATTAGTATAGTAATATTTACCTCCATTATTTCCACTGGATTAATTACGCACTTTAATTATGTTTTCTTAGATCTTGAATTTCTGAGCCGGGCTGCAAGCATTTTGTTTTTAAATTTCTGGGCTTGCGTCAAAATACGTTCTTGCTCGAGAGGAAAAGCAGAAGTAACAGTTTTCAAGAAAACTGTTATTAGCCGAGCTGAGGGGTAGTAATTGTATACTGTGTAACAGTGTAAAGGGTAATTTCTTCCACTTCCTTTTATCTTTTATTAGATGAAATTTCTTGATTTAATGAGTATACTTGAGCTGTGAATTTTTGTCACCTTTTTTTTTTTTTTGGTGTATTCACCTTTTTTGTTTCTGGGTTTTGCATGGCTTGATTTAAGTTCCTTATTTTTCTTGTGATCGCGGCAAAAGATTTAATCTTTTTGGGTTTGGGATGAGTTTAGAGAAGGTTCAAGAGTTCGGACATTGGAAAAAATGCGAATTGATTTTGGAATTTTCCGAAGTAGATTTTAGCAGCGGATGTTTCGATCAACTTTCTGTTAGTTTTGCTTGGCTGTGTTATGTTTGAAATTGTGGCTTTGGAATTGAGACAGCCCCATCTTTGGTATTTCCATTTTTAGCATATGTGAAAGATATTTAGCCTTTATTGTTTATAATTTTACAATTTCTTGATCAATTATGAATCTTGTTACCTACATTTT
Organism: Salvia miltiorrhiza; assembly: GCF_028751815.1. Lineage (NCBI taxonomy): Eukaryota > Viridiplantae > Streptophyta > Magnoliopsida > Lamiales > Lamiaceae > Salvia > Salvia miltiorrhiza. The sequence continues at coordinate 1,065,897 of NC_080390.1, read as the reverse complement.
GTTAGATTTCACTATTTCTGGCCTTAAGAGTAGTAGAACTTTTATCAACTCAAGTTTATGTGGTTAAATTTTTTGAAGGGAGATCAGATTTCTAGTGTTAGCATATCGTAGAGCATCTTCATTAGAGGCGATGGATTCGGAGAAAGCAATGGCTGGAGTGACAGTAATCGGGCCTGGAGCTCCATCAACGTATCATGTAGCTCCAAGGATGGAGAGTTCTGAATTTGGAACTTCTCAAATGACTCCACCAGCGATGAGTGCAGCAGGCTCGGAGAGGAAGAAGAGAGGCAGACCTAGGAAGTATAAGCCCGACGAGTCATCAAGCAGAGTTTTTTCTTCAGTGCAGGTGTCATCATCTGCTCCACCTGCTGCTGGCAAGGCCTATGGAGAGGATGTTAAGACAGGCGTTCCACGGGCCACCACTTCCGAGAAGAAGCATAAGAGTAAAATTGGAACAGAGAAATTAGGTATTAGGATCGCGTTCTGTTTCTAAGTCAATAGGGGTTTGGATACATATTTGATGGAAAATATGGCTTATGGTGTTCTGTTCTTCATATCATTTCCTTGTAGAAAATTTGACCTTATGATTTCATATCATATATGAGGTTTCAAAGGGATTATGCGATACTTTAAACGAGTTTCTAATATCTTCCTCGTATTGTCAGATGACTGGATTGAGTGTTCAACTGGCTCGAGTTTTTTACCACATGTGATCACTGTGAATGCTGGCGAGGTACGCTTGTTAAGAACCAGAGGAAGCTTGTCTAGTAGTGTCATTCACTGTCTAACTGATTTCGTTGTTGTTAGGATATCTCGATGAAGATAATGGAGTTCTCTCGACAAGGGCCACGGGCCGTGTGCATAATTTCTGGCAGTGGGAGAGTGTCTAATGTGACACTTCGACATCCCAATTCCTCTGGTGGAATCTTGACTTATGAGGTTGGGCTTTTAACTTTTGAAAATCTCAGCACATTCCCATTTTAGATTGAATCAAAGTGAAAGCAAACTGAAGTAATGGAAGAATCTTCGTAAATATTCTCATTGTTCGCATTGTCACTGTACTTGCTCGAGATTGGATAAGCTAGTGATGTCCACTCTCATTTCTCTTCAATAGCTACCATCAACAGCTTCTAGAATTTTAATGTGTTATAGAAGTGAAATATTCCCTTTTGAACGTGTCTGCATCTACGTGTTTCATCTTGTTCAGGACTATAAACAGTATGCTATTTGCTTCCCAGTAGTTGGTCTCATGATTAAGATTTCCATATCTAGATGTGATTGTCTTTTTCGTTTTTTTTTTTTTTAACTTGGATGATAATTCATAAGTAGGCACTAGTTATCACCTCCTGGTTGTTCATAACTTGGATGATAATTCATAACTTGGATGGTAACTAGAGGATGATGCGGTTCGAGTTTTTTTTAGTTTTTCTTATATATTGCTGCCACAGATTCGCCTCTTGCTAGGGCGTAAACAATACAATCCGATCCAGGAACTTCGACACTCACTTTATAAGCCATTCTATTAATGCCTTCTATTTAAGACACTCTTGATCATAGAGAGACTTTTGTAGTGCTTTGTATAATGTTTAGCTTCTTATATTCAAAGTTATCAGACCGAGCTTAACTAGTGCTCCCCATCCTAGATAGAATCATACGATTTTCATTACCCACACGGCACAAGAAAAATGACCACTGGCCACTGCACCATCATTGTTAGCTTTGCTTCCTTGTTCAGACCGAAACGAAACAGGACTCAAATGTTTGATCTGGAGCAATTGCTTCATCTTGACCCAATTCCTGTTTCCTTTTTGCGTTTCAATCTCCCTAGAAAAGCATCACCATAAGATCATGCGACGATATTAGCTGGAATGCATCACGAGCATTAGCTGAATCCTACCTTCGCCTCTGTTTGAACCTAAACAAAGTGGCATAATGTGATAATCAGGGTGTCTAATAACCATTTTAGTCGTTAGTATTCGTGATTATGGGCCCTTTTTTTTCATCCAAACGATACGGTTTAATCTATACAAGGTCCAGTTGTGTTACAACATAGCTGTTGTTCGCTTCCCTATTTTCTGTATCATAACTCAGCCTAAAAGGTTTCTTCCAATAATTGATCACTAGGGTCTTTTCGAAATTCTTTCCTTTTCTGGATCCTTCACGCCAACGGAGATGCCAGACAAATACGGAAGATCCGGTATGATGACCATAACCTTGTCCGGAGCTGATGGCCGTGTCGTGGGAGGTTTGGTTTCTGGATTGACAGTTGCTGCCACTCCAGTAAAGGTACACTTCCAATTCATCTCTCTCTCTCTCTCTCATTGTCACTGCATGATCTCTCTATCTCTCTCCATCTATCTATATATATACATATATATCAGATTGTTGTTGCAAGTTACCTAGTGGGGAGTTCCCTTGAGGTGAAACCTAAGAAGCAGCAGTACACGGTGAATGCATCAGTTCCCGGTGGTGCCAACGAGGACAAGAGGATCTCCGGCAACGTCCAAGGGCCTAGCTGCTCCAGCTCTGCCGACAACCCCACTGGCTGGGCAGCAATTCAGACTGCAGAAAAGTCGAGGAAATCCGCGGCCGACATCAATATATCACTGCAGGGATAGTCTTAACAATCAAGATGTTTTAGTCTTAACAAGTATGACCTCCAAAGACACAATGCTATATAGGATTCATCTTCTTTCCCCCATTCTTGACATGTATTGCTCTGCTTATATAATGACAGATTTTTGTGTTTTCACTCTCACTAATAATGCACCACACATACAAATCCACATTCAAGGGTGGCAATGCAGCTCATTATGTGACACATTAGTCTAAATTACTCAACAATATGTTACCTAATTAAGTTGTGGAGTGACTAAAAAATTATGGAGTGAGATGAGAGTGAAAGTCTTCTCTTTTGTAATTAAAGAAGCCAAGCTTTGGTAACTGTCTTATACCTACCTTGTAATATAATCAAAATAATAGTTGGTGAAATATGATGATTCCATTATTCATTATTTTTGTTTCACTTAAAATATTATAGTTGGGTCCAATGATTGATCTTTGCAAGTTTGTGGTCAAAGATTAGAAGTTGGAAAGTTCAATCTGTTGCACAACTTTTCCTAAAATGATTCTCTTATAAATTTTACTTATTATTGCCACAAATGAGTTTTTCATGTATTTCTCTATGAAATATCTCAAATATAAAAGAAAAAACTTAACAAATATTGGGAAAATAGAAAAATTCTTAAAATACTAATCGTCGATGTTTGAAAATTCTGATATGAGGAGACGATGAAATTGTACCTATACTCAGAATGTTGGGTATAGGGAGGTTTTCCAAAATATTTGATAGATATTTGTAATATGTTATTTTATTATTTTATACTCCCTCCGTCCACGAAATGAGTATTCATTTTGGGGTGATATGAATTTTAAGAAATTGATTAAGTGTGTGTGAGTGAAATAAGGGGTCCACTTTTATTATAAGTGGATTGTGTGGGGTATACTTACCAAAAAAGGAAATGAGTACTCATTTGGTGGACGAACCAAAAAGAAATACGAGTACTCATTTCGTGGCTGGAGGGAGTATATGTTGCATTTGTCTTACCGTCATTATGATTTTCCCAAGTTTATTTTTTATTTACTTATATTTATTTGTTATTGATTATTCTACTTAGACGACAAACTTGTTGTCACAAAAATAGATTATTTCAACATGTTTGTTTGGAAATCATTTTCTGCTTACAATTATAAGTAGAAAGAAATTACCAATCCCTCAACAGAAAAAGATGAAACTAATGGGAGAAGCCAAACCAACATTGCTATTCACTTCATATTTTACCATCAACACCTCTTTCTTGCTCTTGCTAGAATTCTTCTCTCTCAATCAACATCGCAATCATGTCCAAATCTTCATCTCTCTCTTCTACCTCGCCGTTGCAGCCATACTATACAGAAATCCAAAGCCAAACTCTCTCAGAGATCATAAACTTCTCGATCACGGTCGCAACATGATCACAGACGTCGACAGCATCGACGATCATCATGAGGTTGAGTGCAAGAAAAGCAACGAGTTTGACGGTGATCATGGATGCGATCGTGAGAGTGGCTACGAGGGTGACGACGAAGATGATGAAGACGAGAATTTGAGCGGCAAGATCGAAGAATTCATAGCTGGGAGGAAGAGGGAATGGAGGGAAGAGATTATCAGAAAAAGGTTCTTGTGTTTTGAAGCGAGGTCGTTTTAGATATACTTGGGTGTCTTGTTTGTTTTTGTACATTCAAGTCTTAGGATTTTTATGTTACATGACTAAGAATGTTTTTTTTTTAATTACAAGAGACATCTAATAGATGATCAAATCAGCAACCTGCACGCAGACGAGACCTCTGCACCACACAAAATGTGGAAAAACAATCGCACGCAGGCGGAACACTACCCACACAAAAGTGAGAAAACTATCCGCATGCAGACGGGATTGAACCCAAGACCTCTCACAAAGGAGAGTCTTTGGGTGCCTCAATTTTGCCACTTGAGTTCATCGGCACATGACTAAGAATGTTAGAATGCACATTTGCATATTTATTTTCATTGATTTGCATCGACAGATAATAGAACAACAAAAATATAAGGCTGCAAAGCAATTACTGGAATTTAAAACTTTATTGTTGTTGCCATATGTATAGTGAACAAAATAGGTAGCTGCACAGAAACTTAGCCACACCAACATTGAATAATTTAAGACAGATAAGATACTAAAACTGCAACTCTTCTGGTTAATGCTAAAACAACATAATGCCATTGACACAAGAGCTGAACAAACAGGGAAAAATACGAGCGAACGCATACAAAATACGGCAAAAATCGAGTGTTCAATCACCTGACCTCGATCCCATCTGATGTTGATGGTGCGAGGGAGAGAAGAAGACGCTATGACGAGCAGAGGCAGGCAAATACTAATTCTTGAATAGCTCCAAGCAGTGCTCCTGGTCGAGGTTCCGGCTCCAGAACTTCTTGTAATACTCAGCGTACGTGAAATCTGTGTAGATGGCTCGATCATCTCCCGTTATAAGTTCCTTTGGAGCGCTGATGTTTGCTGAGTCGCATGGGCAGAGGAACGAGGCCACTGACAGTCTAACTTTGTTTGCATTTACAACGGCTCGATGCCAAACGCTTTTATACTTCCCATTGCTCAAAGCCTACACAAATGAGTTAGATTAGATTATAAATGATATAGACTAATCCACCACATGATTAAACAGAACAAACAATTTCGAGCATGTTTGATCTTCATGTAAACGTTCCTTAAAGCGATTGTAAACCACAACATCAATCTAATTAGTTGTTTTTTCTCATGCATATGAACTTGGGAAATTGTTCATGACTCCTCCCTTGCCACAGAAGCATTGGTTTTCTCATGTTCATTGCAGATGAAAGGTCAAGTTTATAATGTCGTAAAATTGGAATATTCCACAGTTCATGAAAGTTTAAGCAGCAAATGTATGGATTCATTGTGGCAAAACAAATACGGATATCAAGTAGTTGCTAGCAGAGCCTTCGAGACACCACCCCGTGGGCTCGAGGCATTACAAAAGTTAGAACCAAAAAGGAGCTCGAAACGAGATATTCTAGTTCACTTTGTTATACAACCATCTCACATGCTAAGATTCGACCCGTAATGCAGTTTCTTTATGAGGACATTCTTACATCTCAAGTATAACGAAATTTTCGGGTTTACCTGAATTTGGTCACCAAGATTAATGACAAAGGCATCTGGCTGAGGTTTTATTGCTAACCATTTACCATCCTTAAGAACTTGAAGACCAGATACTTGCATATCTTGGAGGAGAATGGTGAGGGCGTTGGGATCCGTATGAGCCGGCAATCCATACGTGAGATCGGGTTGTGGGCACGAAGGATAATAGTTGATGGCCATATGCTGCCCTTGTTCTCCCAATACATCCTTTAGGGAGTCTTTCTGTAAGCCTAGGCTCTCCGATATGGCTTCTTGCAGCCGGAACCCGAGCCCTCGAACTTCTTTGCAGTAGGCACTTACAATATCCCTACAAATGCAAATATATTCATCTTCACATTCAATTCCTTTACATTACACTACTACTTAACATGATAGGGGATTGGCTTACTTGAAAGAAGCCGGATTCGAAGGCCATTCGGGTGCATATTTCTCCAAGGGATAACAATGGAGCCGGAAATAGTCCCTCCAATTGTGAACGGTCTCCTTCCTCACGTTGAAACTCGTTGAGAGTCGCATAGGCTTGGAAGGATCGTCCGAGTACAACTTCATCTTCTCCTCCACGGATAAATTGAAGAATTCGTGAGCCACCTTCACCATGCTATCCACTAATTCTTTCGGCACAGCATGATTGATCACCTATATATATATAGAAAACACATTCAAAAGAGTAAAACAAACATGTAATGTGCAAATAACTTGGTGCTTTTAGACTAGTAGTTGAGTTGAGCATCATTAGGTAACCTGAAAGAATCCATATTCTTGGCAAGCATCGCCGATCTGCTTAACTAACAGGCCACGATCTTCACAACTCAAGTCGATGACCGGAACATGATCACAATCCGTAACTTCGGATAGCTTAGGCCTATCAGATTCGGGGCGGATGTAGCTACTAGGGAGGCTCGAGAACTCTACTCCACTAATGACCTTCGTTTCCATGGAGCCGAGCTTCACTAATGCTCGAGATAACTGTCGAGGACGGCCTCAGTTTGAGGCCTCGGAAGGTTTCAGAATTTTCGACTGAGAATACAGAGAGAGCAATGTGAATAAGAGCCAGCTTGAAGAGTGAATCTTTTAAAAATGCCCTTTGTGTTTCCAGATTGCTGCTGTGTGCCTGAACAATTTCAAAGGTATACAGATTGAGCTTCTCTTCTCCCAAATTGTAATAAATAAAAAGCCAGAAAATTGCAAGAATCCAAAACCAACCTTGGACCATTTCTCATATCAATACAACAAGCAAAATGAATCCAAACAAGCATATTCGCTTTATACACAGTCAAATCTCAACTAATTCTCAGAATGTGTGGTTATACATAACTAAGAAGCACTAATAGTTGTGAATCAAGCATAAAACTTGTTGAAATACTCATGAGGTGCCATTTTATTCCTATACAGTAACATACAGAGGCAGAAGATGCTGCAAAGAATGGTGAGGTAAGCTCTAAATTCTTAAATTTCAAGAGTCTGACAAAATTCTCAAAGCATATTGCAAGTAATACTTGAAGATGCTCAAAGAGTGCAGAAAATTCTAGTTCCAAATTAGATGCATATCTAACACAGGATCAGTCTCTCAACAGCTTGAGAAGTTCAATTCCTTCTCAAATTCTACCTTATTGCTAGGTATCTACACAATGATAAAACTTTACTATATATGCTTGCAACAATTCTTGGAAAGGACTAATCCAAAGAAATTAGCAGCTTCCCCAAAACAAAAAGTTTGTCAAGTTTCATACTTTTTTGGTTGGGTGATGAAGGCATGCAAAACTTGGGATGTTTATTCCACATTTGGTATAATGAATCTAGGGGTGGGTAATCTTCAAAGATATGCCACTGTCTAATCATAAATAGACTTAAATTTTTTTATATACTTAAATTAGGCAAGAAAAACACCATTTTCAATAAAAAAAACGAGATTCTCATCTCCTCAAATGTCATTCACTCAAACAAATTCACCAGATTTCAGTTCATGCAATGCTGCCTGAGAGATAAACTGTTCATGAACTTAATACAAGTTGCTCAAAAATGGAATTATTGCAAATCAGAGATTCCAAAATGTATGTATTCCGACAAAAGATTAGGAGAAACAAAAAAAGACAAGATTTTTGTCAACTCACAGAACTCAAAAGCACCTTAAACTTTATCAGCTAATTAATACTCCTATTTATATACCAAGTTACCAACCCATAAAGCTATATCAACCAACCATCCCAAATCCCACATGCAAAGATGCCATTAACATAAAACAGAGCAGAAAAAAGATAGAAAAAAAAAAAAAAAGTGTGTTGATTGTGAAATTTGAGGAGGAGGAGAAGAGAGAATAGTGACACCTCTCCCTCAGGCAGTGTCTTCCACTCCCAACAATTCTCACCTTCATTTCACAGGGGAAAAAAGAGCACGACGCCTTCGAATATAAAAGCGGAAAAAGTAAGTTTTTTATTAAAAAAAAAAAAGAAAATGGGCAAAAGAAAATAGTAGTATTAAATACCTGCTTGAAGTTCATGAGTGTTGAATGTCGATCGAAGCGTTTGCAGGCAGATACCGTCAATCGATGCCTGCCCGTAGCTCTCGGATTCGGAGCCCAGCTGACGTCAACACGGAGAAATCGAGTGACGTCATATTTGGCAAAATTTTTTATCAAGAGAGAAGTAAAATGGAGATAGTAATGGGAAGTTGCTGCTGATATAATGAGTGGCGTCGGCAATGACGTCATAACGCGGTGGAGATTTGCGTCGGCGCCTACGTAACCGTCGACATCGGTGGCGTAGTAGGTCGGCGGCGCTGCTTGCACTTCAAAATAAATTCAAAAAGCTTCACCTTATAATAAGGGTATTATTGGCTAAGAAAAAGAGGGTATTATTAGTCGCAGATGCTTAAATATTAATCACTCATTATTTCATCGGACGGTCAGATGATTTTATCGGGTGATTAAATGATCTTGCCACCCATCTAAAAGGAACATCATATCAACAATAACAGAAAGAAAACAAAACCACTCAGGAAGGAGACGACATCTCTGAGCTTCGGACTAACCATCACATCTTCAAATATCATTAAATTCAGCGACATATATTTATTTTTGTGACAATCATAATAGCTATCCAACTCAGCATATCACAATTTTATTCAATGGAATTTATAAGTGTCATTATTTATTAAAAATCATGTTATTACTGAAACGTTTTATTGTTATAATATATAGTTCTGTGTATTGGAAGAATTCATGTGCTCAGATAATATATATTAGTCTCTCCGACTCAATATTGTTGGCTCATATATGGATCATAATTAGGATTGGATTAATTACTTAATTAACAACGGTATAAAACCCTAAATTCTACTCTATTTTTTACCCTTACCGATTCTCGACCACTCTCTACGGCTCCCTCTCTCATTTCATCGCTCCTATCTCTAATTCCATTGATTTTTCACCGGCTTCTCTCTCTCTACCCATTGCATTCCTCTCTTTCTACTCTTCTTCATTGTCTTCCTCTATCTAATTTTCTCTTCGATGGCGATGCATGTGGCTCTCCGATTCATAATTATTAAAAAATAATTAAAAATAATACTTTAAATAAGTGAATCACACATATTTAAAGGGTTTATGCCGAAAAGAATGAGCTATTAATATTGAGACGGCGAGACTACTAAAATATGACTAGTTACAAGAGACAATACGTAAGAAGATATGCTTAGAGCATATTTGTCGAAGTTATAAATTTAGATTAATCTAACAATATTATTTCCAAATATAATACTCTATGTTTGTAGCATTTATAAAAAGATGAAACTCTTAAAAAAGAACAGTAATTTTTTTTTTTTAGAATTACAAGAGGTATTAAATAAACAAATCACACGCAGTCGGAATCTCTACACTATATAAAAGTGAAAAAATTACATACACGCAGACAAAATCACTATTCACACAAAAGTGAAAATACTACTCGCATAAAAATAAAAAAATTATTCGCACGCAGATGAGATTGAATCTAATTTTTTTTACAATTTTTATTTCTTAAAAATATCTCAATTTTATCACTTGAATTAGACTTCATCGACAAAAAGAAAATAGTCACATATAGATAAGGATAAGTTTGAGCTAAGAGAAGTAATGTGTGGCAAAGTTGTCCTTGACGTGGCGGATGGTAGCTAGAGCTAGATTGCGAAGACCTATTCTTTGCATTATAAAATTATATATGGGTTCCCATACTTTATTGGAGTATATGATACATACATTACATATATAAATCATCAAAATTAAAGATTTTTCTTCATGTCCAAATCATATATAATTAATATCATCCACATTTTAGCACCTTCTACCAAGTCATACATGAATGATGAATAAGGCTAGGGTTTTGAGTAATATTATCGTGGCATGTACTGTGTAATAGGACATGTGCTCAACTGCTCATCATCATGAGATGATAGAATGATAAATTGTGATGGGTTAATAAAACAATAAGTCCATATCCTACCTTCTTGCATAATGCATGTCCTACCTTTGAGAAGAATGAAAATCTAAAATGCTTAAAATCATTAAGTCTATATTAAAATGCTCACTCTTTTATAAATACATGTATTTTATGTAAAAGTTGATTAAATTATTCTTAGTATTTCCATCATTATTGTATTTAGAGACAACATACATTTTTAAAAAGTTAATGATTCGACAGCTATCAATCAAAAGTCCACATAATCGATGATGACTAGATCATCTAGCTACCCTAACTAACTAGGGCTGTAAACGAGCCGAGCCGAGTCGAATACTAGCAGGCTCGAGCTCGGCTCGTTTAAATATTCAGGTGTTCGAGCTCGACGCGTCACCCACTTATCAAGCTCGAGCTCGGTTCTAGTTCGACTCTCGTGATGCTCGATAATATCAAATTCGAGCTCGAGCTCGACTCGTTAAATGTTCGTATATATGATGTTCAGGCTCGAATTTGTTATAAATATAAGAAAATTTTCTTAATTAATATGTTATTCGAGCTCGAGTTCGACTCGTTTAAGGCATGCATTAATTCGATTGAAGACTCGACTAAAGGTTCGCGAACAATCGAATCCAAACATGTTCGCAAGCTCAACAAGCCGAGCACTGTCAGGCTCGAGCCCGGCTCGATAAAAATCTCGAACTCGAAATCAGGCTCGAGCTCGGCTCGTTTATTATCGAATCGAGCTCCGAACGAGCTTTTTTCGAGTCGAATCTCAAATAGCTTGCTAGTAGCTCTGTTCATTTACAGCCCTAACCCTCACTACCCGATCTAATAATCCGGCATTCGGAATAACTAAATGATTTAATGATCTAGATTTTTGACTGATATATAATTATCAAATCGTTCTCTTCTTCGTATCTTTTTTATATATTTTCGATACAACCATACTTGCACAAGAAATGTGCAAGTCTTACACATAATAGGATGTATAAAAATAAAGATTTTATATTTTGAAAGCACATATTGGACGTTGCATGTGTAAAACTTCTAACCCATTAACCACGCATGTGATTGATATTGATTTATGGATATCAATAGAATTCCATATTAGTCTATTTCTGCGTCCACCTTGACTTTCCCTCTCTCTCCAATTTCACCAAAGTCACAACCACATTATTATTACCCCTTTCTTTTCCAATGATAATAAAAGCAAAAAAAATTTAATAAAAAAAGGCAGCTGTCATGGCATATGCATGTTTTGGATAAATTCAATGTCCAAGATAATGTATATGAGGCACAATATAATTAGTGCCCAACTTGATTCTACAAGGTTCATGCAACTTTTTTTTTTTACAATACATCAATTTATATATTAATAAATTGATGTAAAATCATCATTTTGTTATACTTTGTGTTACATTCTCGATTAGTTAATATTATATCTTTGTAATGTTGATCATTTTAGAATATAAATAAATACTTCTTTCGTTCCATTTTGATAATTCCATGTATATTAAAAAATATATAATTAATTAATATTTTTTGAAGAATATTTTTTATATATATGTAATTATTCTATTTTGCCCTTATTTATTATTCCACATATCATCTTCATAAACATTAAATAAAATTATTTTAATAAAAATAATAATAATAGAATTTAAATTTAGAAAATAAACTATATCTTAAAATATCTCAGAAAAGTAGGATGTTAAAATACTACACAAAAACTTATGACACGTGCCCACATTCATCCAAATTCATATTAGCTTATATACTTTGTAATGTTATTAACATTAAATAAATAATACTTTATCCGTTCACGAAAATCAAATTGTGGCTTGAAGGACATAGATCTTAATAAATGATTGGAAAATGCATATAAAGTGTAGAAATGACCCATCAAAATTGAATGAAGAAAATGACCCATCAAAATTAATGTGTTAAATGGTTGAATATTTTGTAAATTAATATTAAGTATGAATGAAGTTTAAAATATAAAAGATCATTTTCGATAAAAATTAAAAAAAAAATCTTAACTTTTGTAAACGTGCAAAAGTAATAAGATTATAATTCTTTTATGGACGAAGATATTATTTGATTTAGATCTTAGTCTCATCAAGACATCTATACAAGACTCTCAAAGTAATACTATCCCTCATAAATTTCCCTCGTATTATTAACCGATATACTTCATCCATCTAAGAAAAATATTATAGAAGATAATGACAAGGATTTTAAAGTAATATTTATAAATGACACGTCTATAATGAGATAATGTTAATGACACGTATGCAATGAAAATTTGAGACTATTTTTCAAGACATAGAAAGTAGTATTATCTAGTAATTTATTAATGCTTAGCCCACTGGCCACCAGGTCCTCACTTAAGTGAAGTGACCCGGGTTCGATCCCTCTTGGGAGCGAATTGGAGATTGGAGATATAAGGTGGATTTGGTGAATGGAGAGATAAGGTGGTTCTTGGAGTGGATGGGGAACTAATTACTAACATCTAACATGACTTTGCCCGATCAAAAAAAAAAAAAAAAAAAAATAATGCTTCGTCCATCCCACTAAATTAGTAGCTTCTTTTCAAGATATTTATAAAATGTAATTCATTTTCTTAATTAAAATTAGGGATTACAGCAAAAAAATACACGAACTTTGATAAAAGTTGCAATTTCCACCTGAACTTTCAAATTAGTCAAAATATACCTGAACTTATATTTTTTGTTGTAAATTTCACCTGAACTTGCAATGATTGAACTCCGTCGAGGTGAAATTTACAACAAAAAATATAAGTTCAGGTATATTTTGACCAATTTAAAAGTTCAGGTGAAAATTGCAACTTTTATCAAAGTTCGTGTATTTTTTGGCTATAATCCCTTAAAATTATATTAAGAATTTATTTTATTAAAACAACTTTACCCATTATTTATGTTTTTTTAGGGATGCCCATTATTTATGTTTAAATAAGTGTAAAATAACCAAATGCATTTACGTTTTCTTAATATATGTTAGAACTATTAATTTTATAGAATGAAAGAAATATTAAATAATTTTCCTTTTGTCCATAAAAAAAATTGTCACAATTTCCTTTTCATTTATAGTAAATTATATTCCCTTCGTCTATCCACAGAAAATTTATCACTTCCATTTACAATAGTAGAGTCCACACAACTTCACTCACATTTAAATTAAATAAGACTCTTATTTCACTAATAACTTCATTAATATTTTATTAAAAATTGTGTCATCCACGACATGACAATTTTTTTGTGAATGGAAGAAATAATTAGTTCAAACATCACGTCAATGAGACCTGGCTCAAGTGACAAAGTTGAAGCACACAGACTCTTCTTTGCAAGAGGTCTTGGGTTCAATCCCGCCTACGTGTGGATAGTTCTCTCACTTTTGTGTGGATATTGATCCCGCATACGTACGTGAATAGTTTTTCTATCTTTGTACAATGCAGAAGCATAATGACAAAAGATAACATGACTAGTATTCTCTTGAGTCTCTGTCCTATTTTTTTTATTTTTTATTATTATTTTTTTATCACAATGCATCTTCAATCGACATGAAATTGAAAAAGGGAAAAATAAATGTAAGGTAAAAGAGAGAGTGGGGGACAAATACAAATACAATTGACTTAGTCATTTCCACAAAAACGTGTAGGGTGGCGGTGCACGTGCCCCTTTTCTGAGTGGATCTGCTCCCTCCACCGGTGCTGCGGCGGTGCCGCCTCGATTATTTTATCTCACTCCTCCGCCCAAGGCGGAGGACCTGTTTCTTCTTTCACTTCTCTATTTTTACCCATCCTCTCCTTCTCCAACCTCACTTCGAGGTGTGCTCACAACTCTCTTTGGATGCAAATTTGTCATAAAAAATAATGAAGAAAAAATAAAGAGTACGAAAATTTTATTATTCTCTCCGTCCACAAAAAAATAGTCATATTATAAACGACACAGATTTTAATAAAACGTGAAAGGAGTTGTTAGTGGAGTAAGAAACCCACTTTATTATGAAAAAAAAGGAGAGAAATTTTTCGTGGATGAATGAAATACTCCCTCCGTCCCAGCCAAGATGATACATTTCTTTTCGGCACGCGATTTAAGGAGTTGTAGATTAGTGTTTTAAGTGTGTAGTATAAAAGTGATAAAGTAGGAGAGAGAATGTAATAAGGGAGAGATTAATTAGTTGTAATTCTGTAATTAAAATCTCTTATTTTTTCATATATAGAAATGTAGGATCTTCGTTGGGACGACTCAAAAAGAAATATGTAGCATCTTCGTTGGAACGGGGGAGTACTATTTAGTGGCATTCACCTATTTTATTCTGTATTTGGAAAAAGAAATGTCTATCCTACCTAAATATGTACAAATTGAGCTTTGGTTGTGGTATAATTTTTAGCTTTCATAGTAAGAAGAGTGAAAATGGTATATACCTATTTTAAAAATAAATTTTCAAAAAATATCTATCTTTTTAAAAAATATATATATATTATACTCCATTTGTTCTTGAAAAAAATCTTACTATTTCATAAACAATACGAGTCTTGATTACGTTGTTAAAGTTGTTATAAGTAAATAAAATGTATAATTTGTAGGGATAATGATAGCATAATGATACCATTTTTTTTCCTTATGTCGAGCATTAGTATATTGAGTCTCGATGTAGTTGTCGAGCATTGATCCATTAACCGCGCTCGACTCGCAAAGATCGAATATTAATTTATTTATCAAAAATGCACTAATATTTGACATACTCGACTCGCAATGGTCGAAGATGTCGAGCATTAGCGTATTTATCACAAATGCTCGACATGCTCGACTTCAGCAAAGTTTTCAAGTTTGAGTAATATTGAATAACGCGATGAAATTTCGGATTTATTAAGGAAACTTTATCCTTTTAAATTTAATATAAATAATTTTTATAATTTTTTTCATTAGGTATTTTTTTATTTTTGTGAATGAGTAAAAATCACCATTAATCATAATAAAAATGCGACTAAGTTATAACAACGATACTCTTAAGAGAAATTAAATAATTCTATATGGCCCTAAGATTTCTTTACATGGTTAGGGGCAATTGCATAAAAGGAAAATTATTGATTATCCCAAAATTGAAATTCATTAATTGTCTATGGCTTACTTAGAAGGAGGAAGTGTCCAACTAGGGCCCAGAAGGTTTTGAATACAAATTAGTTTGTTCTTGTTTCTTTTTTCTTTGGAGACCGAATTGGCTTAGATATACTAATTTGATTCTAATTCTTTTTTCTTTCTAGAAATAATGCTTCTAATTCTTCTTTACTTTTTCTCTATAAATAACGACGAGAGACAAGAATAATTTGCAGTCGCTATTCAAAATGCGTAATGAATAAAGAGGTGGTCTTGGGTACATCCGGATGTACCACTTTGACCGCCGCTCTTATTTGAACCCATATAAATAATACTACTATTTTGGGTACGGGTCAACCCGGTTGTACGGTACGCCCAAATATATCCAAGATTTTGTGATGAAAAAAAAAATTGTGTCATTATAAGTGAGAAAGAGAAAATACATGTTTCTAGCATAACTCAAACTTGCTATTTATAGAGGTTTCAAAGATAATAAAAGAAAAAAGAAAATAGCAACGACGACCAAGTTTATCAAGTTGAAAATCATCACGAACAATATTATTTCTTATGGTTAGCATAGGTAGCACACGTCTCCAAGGAGACACCAAGCGGTGCGAACTTTTTTTATTTATTTAATAAATTACATAAGTAAATAAAAAAAATTTAAAGACCGCGCGACGGATGACTTAAACCCAGGATCTCAGTTCTTGGGCATTAACCTCCTACTACCGTTAGATCAACATACGCACACAACAGTGCGAACTCTTATCTATAAACAGCGAGGTTTAGAATTCAAATCCCACCGCTCTCTCTCTCTCCCCCAAGTGAAAAAAGAAAAGAAAAGGCATAGGTAGCACATATGTTATATGATGTAATACTAATACGCAATACACGAGTGTTAATATGATAATATGAGTAACCATATACAAAAACTATTATCTTTATTCACAAGTAACTATATATTAAGCTATCATGTCATCAATAGGTATATAAATAAGAGACGAACTCGTTCAAACTATATTATTAAAGGTAAATCTCAAATTATGAATCTTCTCTGTGTGTGTTGGTCAAACGATAAGGGTTCGAGCCCCCTGTGACGAGGCCTTTTAATTTTTTTATTTAATATTGTAAATTTATCAAATTATGAATCTTCCGCGTCAGCTATTGACTCTCACTCCATACTTAATCTATTAAACTAAAATAAATTATTAAATTTTCGCTCGTAACATCATAATAATGCTGCAAGCTACCATAATATAATGTCAGCTGATGCATCAGTTCCAATCAAACAAGTATTTTATTCAACAAAACACCAAAATTCAACAAGAAAGACTTTCACAAAAATTTAAAAAAATATCAAACTTACATTACTACTACAACTTGAACATGGCGTGGGGGCAGCCCCATGTGAGTATAATAACCGATCGACTTCGATTTCCAGTTCCAAATTCGCAAACCTGCAAAGTCATGACGTTCATGTCCCAACAAAACCAAGATTTTAAATAAATATCGACAAATGTTTAATGCTGTCATCAGTGAGCACAGACTAGAAGCTCAGCACAGGTTGAAGGAAGGTTCGACGTTTATGGAAATAGTGCGAACGAATTCAAGTGTATACCGGATGCCATCTTCATGCCACCTTGATCACCTTCTTTTGCTAAAACAATTATAAAAAAAAAAAAAAAGATCGACATCAAGTTAGAAAGAGCAAGAGCAAGCATGACTTCTTGGACATCTTATGGTGACCGGTAAGTGAATTCCATAACAATGTTTATGATGACTACAACGGTTCAACTAGAAAGCAGACAGTTATTCAAAACTTGTGGTGTGAGAAATCTCAATGTTCATGACCTGTTCCTATCTTGAATAAGCAATGAGGCGATGTATTGACTAATTTTAGGCTTTTTTTAGCTGATTATATTGACAAGTTCCCAAATGGGCCGACACGAAAAAACTACATCTGCTAGCCTCTTGAGGTCCTACATATGTCGTAGCATGAAGATTTTAACTGTTTTCAAACACTTCAATCAAGTAAGCCATCTCACTTGCTTCACAAATAACTAACAAATGATTTTGCTTAGACTGGAATAGTGTAAATCCTATAGCTAATAAAACCAACACAGACACATTTAGTTCTAGTATTTCTATTCACCTATTATTGGAATAACATGAAATCTAAAACACTGCATAAAAGTTTACTTCTTGAGTAGCTGTTCCATATGAAAGTTCATGTAGAATATAGTCCTTCCAATTCTTAGGGAGCACAAATATCACTGGTCGGGTTTTTCATTGTGGTTCGTTGTTTTTGTTTTATTTTTGCATTTTTATCTTTCTTGAAAGCAACAATTCAAGAATTCCTGTTCATTTGGGCAGATCGGTAGTTCATTATTCCGTTGTCTAATCACAATACATCCACACCCCAAGGTATCAGTTCTGGCAGTGGACACGACAAAACTAATTTGTCACTGTTTTTTCTTTTCTGCTACACTTGAATAATTACCAACTGCGCTTTGATAAATATTATATACAATCTTCACGCATATTAGAAAGCCCTTTTTACAGTTTTGTAAAAGTAACAAAAAATTCCTGGTCCCTATTGCATAAGAGCAAATGTTCCACATTAGACTTAGATCTACAATTACTCACTTCCTAGTTTTTCTCCTGATTCCACGGCAGCGCTGTGTGATATTGCCTTAAATCATGACCAAATAATATTGGAGTGACTTAGCTCTCTGAATAACAATAGTGTAATGATTGTGCCTTCTTCTACTCCTACTACCTCAAAGGATGTGATATTTCTCAGCATTCAACGGGTTAACTGAAAAATGTAAGACAATCCGATGCACAGGAAGACTCATCAAAGAATTGTAATAAACAAAAGCTTACAGAATGCATCATTAATGACAACATCAAATTAGATTGATCATTCATCCACGATGCTCCAAATCATCCTGAAACGAGACGTGAGTTTTAGAAGCCGGAAAAGCAAGAGACACCCGGAATTTACAAATCTATATGAAAATATCGTATATGCTTACAGGAATATCGTCAATGCCAGAAAGATGACCAGATACCCAAGCTTGAATAATCTCACCTTCTTCTCCCAAGGAAGCTGGTTGAATATCTCAGTTACATCTACAAAGTGCTGCCGCCGAGTATATCTAATTTTAAGTCGATACCAGTCAGCTACTATTTTCCAGTAAAAATGAAAAGCTAAAAAACAAGTACTTAATTTAGTTGCAAGTAGTTCTCAAAAAGAGAGAAAAAATTAGTTGCAAGTAATGCACATTGGATTGCAGATATAGAGAAAAAAATATTGAATGAACATGAACTTCTAGTGGACCCATTAATATAGTGGTAACGAAAGATGTTTTTCAAGGTAATATGTAAGTGAATCAACTTCAAGTCTGCTACAGGAAAAAATCCAGAAAGCCCTAACCATGAAGGAGGCAACTGGCTCTCAGTTCATGCTGTAGAAGACAATTTTTAACAATTGAAATCTCACAGGATAAACAACCGCTCACTTAGTTAACATCTCATTCCCAAATTAATCAGCAATCGGAATCATAATTAAGTCCATTAACCCAGATGTTGCAGAAGTAGAGGTATGATGTCACTTGGAAAAGATCCGAATCATGTAAACTTTTAAGAAAATATAAACTTGTACTGCTGATACTAGTTGCATTATGCAGCCACAAAGCGCATCCTTGGCTGGTGCTTATCTACACTATATAGTTTTGAAGTACCCTACAGCAAAATAGTACCAGAATGTTCGATCAAACCAGTGAGGATATACCTTTTTACTGATTCGTGCTCAGTTTTAATTATCCTTTCGCAAGTGGGACTTTTCTCAATCTACTTTCCCAAAGTTTGATTCTATGCATCTGTTTCTATATAATCGAGATATAAGGATTTTCTCGCAGAAGTAAGTTTTAAGTTGAGTTCTCTGGATCTTCACCACTACATACACCTGAACAAAGTTTTCTCTTATTAACAGTGCAGAAGCCGAATCGGCTCAAGTGTTATCAGCTTACATTGACCATGTGATGGAAGAGAAAACATTCAACATTATAGACAATGTAATCGGAACAGAAACTTACATTGTTACATTGTAATATGCAAATGGTAGGCAGAGCAGAAACATAACCCAATGTCCTGTTGTAAGATGGAGAAGGCATAAAATTCCTTGTGCAATAAACTCTGGCAAAACAGCCTTATTTACTCGGGATGCTGAATCATATGGGTTGATATAATCATACTCAAGGTCGGCCAAGCACATTAGCTGCAATACAACTTTTTAGGCATCATTTTCCCATAAAGTAAAGGAAAGGAAGAGATAGACCACATTAACAAAAAGAAAAGAAAAGAAAAGAAAGGAAAAGAGGAAGTAGTAGAGAAGGACAAATAAATAAGATAGCTTCAATTCTCAGCTTGTCCCATTGGCATCCTAGATTCTGCTCGAGGCACGGGCACTTCCCTACAGTAGCCTCATATTTATCGGACTGTAAGATGCAAAATCGTCTCTTCATACGATTTTAACATAGCAAATTGGTATCTTACACAGTAACTTACTAACTTATGCATCAAAATGAATAAATGATGGGGTTCTACAAAGATTTCAGTACCAAACTTAGCTCCATACGAGGCTCTAAAACTAAGATTTCATCGGTAACATTTTCTCTATTCTCTGTTTTAGGCAAGATCTCACACCAATCACTTGCGGAACTTCACTAATCGTCATGGCTCATCCAAAAAATGTCGATGTCTCATAAATCACAAACTGTAACGCATTTTGTTTATAATCTTTCCTAGCTGCATTTGTTCATCAGCTGTTAATTACTTCATAAATCATGAACATCAATAACACTGCACATAGCCATCCCCAAAGATTCTACTTTTATATAATCTACACAAGATACAGCTACAAGAAACACATTTTCCAATGTTCTCAACTATTTATGCCCCCCTCCCCCCATAGTCATAATTTCAATTTCTCATACGCCCAAATAATCTCACTTCATCGTTCATTAACAGTCTTTTCCCCAATGCAGCCCTTTTCCCCACAAACAGTCAATTGGTATCTCAGTTCTAACAATCTATCTTGCTTCAATTCCATGTAGACTTACAGTCACAGATTAATCGAGAAAAAAGTAAAGGAAAGAAAAAGAAGAATTTTGTTCCGAGATCAACGTGAAACATAAGCTAGTCAGAATATGATGCTTAAGAGCCGAAGTGAAGTAAAACAGAGTGAAAAGCAACTAATTTACCTGGAAAAGTATAATTCCAATAATACCTATGACGAGAAAGAAGGAAATTAGCCATGCAAATAAATCCGCCATTGCTGCCTCTCGTTCCTCTCTGTGTCTCTCTCCCTCAGATAGGTATGCTAAAGGAAACGACTTTGACCATAGAGTTAGGTCTTGGGTGCGGTCAACCGCATCCTATGCGGTCACAATTTGCTCTAAAACACATTATATGTTAATTTTGACAATTTAAATCAATTTAAAAGTTGTGGCGGAGTGGTAGGGATTTCCGTCTTAAGTTTCTCTCTAATGTGTGTGAGATAGTGGGTTCGAATATCACTTCTCCCAATCTTTTTTTCCTTTCTTTTTTCTTTTCTGAATTTTTACAATGATCTTTGTTTTTTTTTTGTTTCAGTTTTTGTCTTTTTTCTTTTTTTAGCTCTTTTTTTTCTATGTTTCTGTTTTAATTTTTATTTTCAACACTTTTTTAACTTTTATTTTTATTTTTTCCATCTATTTCTTTTTTTTTAATATTATCTTTATTCATATCAATGGTTATTTTTTCTTACAACTATAATTACTTAACCAAATAATTAACATTACAAATTTTCGTGAGTAAAAATAATAATTTTCGTGGAAAAAAAAATAATTTTAAAATATTACATTTATTCATATGCATAATTACTTTTAATTAGTATAATAATTACTTTTAATTAGTATAAAATGTACATTTGTTAGCACAAATGTATACTTATGTTAATATAAGTATTTACCTTCATTCAATATAAAGTATTTCTAAACCCTGAACCCTAATATAAATATTTACTTTTAATAAGCATATATATATATATATATATATATATACATACATATATATATATAGGGTGCGGTTATAGTGAGAACCACACTTATCGTGAGAACAT
Organism: Salvia miltiorrhiza; assembly: GCF_028751815.1. NCBI lineage: Eukaryota > Viridiplantae > Streptophyta > Magnoliopsida > Lamiales > Lamiaceae > Salvia > Salvia miltiorrhiza. The sequence goes on along the minus strand of NC_080390.1, from coordinate 1,044,431 downwards.
AAGAACCATTAAAATCAATGCATCTACTATATAAATTAATGCATTCGCTATTAAATTTAATGCATCCGAAAATAATAAATTTTTTGCTCCCTTCAGGATTCGAACCCAGGATCTGCATTCACCCACCAAGATGATGCATCCACCGTAGATCTTGATGATCGAATGGTTTAAAATGGTTCTCTGTTCTAATTTTATTTAGTGGTTCTTATTTGAACCTCTCCCTATATATATATATATATATATATATATATATATATATATATATATATATATATATGTATACTTACAATAATAATTATTTGATCAAATAACTAAAAGTACAAATTATCAAGAATAAAAGTAACAATTATGGTGAACAAATGTAATAATTTAGAAATATTACATTTTATTGTAACAATAATTACTTTTTATACAATAATAATTACTTAATCAAATAGATAAGAATAAAAGTTCTAGCCAATAAAAATAACTTTACTTTTCTTTATATCAATAATTACTTTTGTTTATAAAAGTAAAAGTTCATATGATTAATAACATTAAACATTGTTGTGAAGAAATGTAATGTTTCGAAAATATTACATTTCTTCATAATAATTATTACTTTTTATTACATTAAAATAAATGTAATAATTTTATAAAATTATATTTGTTCATATCAATAATTACTTTTTATTATGATAACATTTACTTCATCAAATAAATAAAAATATTAATTCTCATTCATAAAAGTAATAATTATTATTTGTGAACAAATGTAATAATTTTAAAATATTACATTTATGCATATCAATAATTAATTTTTATGACGATAATATTTACTTCATCAAATAAATAAAAGTACAAATTCTCATTCACAAAAGTAATAATTATTGTGAACAAATGTAATAGTTTTAAAAAATTACTTGTTTTCATACTAATAGTTACTTGACAAAATTAACACAAACAAAAATTATGAACGACAATCACCAACAATGATTTTTCAACAAACACAAATCAGCAGATAATTTACTAGGAAATACAATTATGAGGAATCAACGAAAAATAAAGAAAATACTGAAAGGTTTTAAAAACCAAAATATATTAAAAAAATGCAAAACAAAAATAAGTAAATATATAAAAAATGCTAAAAAAAAAATAGGAAAAGGAAAAAAAACGTTTAAAAAAATGATTTGATTTGATTTAAAAAACAGCTTATGTTTGATTTGCTCTGTCTGTAACATCTAACTTACAAAAGTAATATTGTCATTTAATTAACGTATAGATAGTTATTAAACAAAGTATAAGTTTATGTGGATAAATTTGATGGTTATAAATATAATTATCAAGATTATTAATTATATTTAATAATTGCAAACGTTCATAAATACGAAAATGTAAATTTGATTATTATAAATAAAATTATAAAGAGTATAATTTACGTTGATAAATGTAATTGTGAATACTAAATCCTAAACACTTAATACTAATTAAATCCTAAATAATGAATACTAAACCCCTAATGGTAATATTTACTTTTATTTATACTAAGATATACATTTGTATGCACAAATGTATACTTATATCAATATAAGTATTTCTTATCATTCAATATTTTCTACAACCTAAATCCTGAAAACTGAACCCTAAATAATCAATACCAAACCCTAGACACTGAATACTAAACCTTAAACCTTGAATACTAAACCCTACTGGTAATATTTACTTTTATAAGCCTAACATATACATTTGTATGTACAAATGTATACTTATGTCAATATAAGTATTTTTAATCATTCAATATTTTCAACAACCTAAATCCTGAAGACTGAACCATAAACACTGAATACTAAACCTTAAACCTTGAATACTAAGCTGTAATAGTAATATTTACTTTTATAAAGCCTAACATATACATTTGTTAGAACAAATATATACTTATGTCAATATAAGTATTTCCTATCATTCAATATTTTGTAAACCCGAAACATTGAATACTAAATCATAAACACTGAATATTAATTAAATCCTAAATAATGAATACTAAACCCCTAAATAATGAATACTAAACCTTAATGGTAATATTTACTTTTATAAAAAGCCTAACATATACATTTGTATGCACAAAATTCTAAACCCTAAACACAAGTATTATATAAGGAGATTTAATTTCATTTAATATAAAGTATTATATCTTCTAAACCCTAAACATTAAACTCTAAACCCTAAACACTTGATTGATTGAATTTAGAATATCAGATAAATGACTATTTTCATACATTATAAGTATTATATTTTCTAGATGTAATGTTTACTTTCATTGAAAATAAGTATTACTTTACATATTATTAATTAAAAAGTGCAAAGTAATTATTATTATCACAAATAGTAAATATTGACATAAAAAAAGTAATGCTTGTGAAATATTACTTTTCATCATTTTAATAGTTATTTTTTCTTACAACAATGATTACTTGAATAATTACTTGATTATTTTTTTATGTGTTTTATTTATTTCTATGTTATTTAATTAGCATAGAATATACATTTGTTAGTATAAATGTATACTTATATTAATATAAGTATTTATGTTCATTCACTATAACTTATTATATTTTCTAAATCCTAAACCCTGAACATTAAATCCTAAACCTTGAACACTAAACTCTTAACACTAAATCCTAAACTCTAATAGGAATATTTACTTTTAATAAGCATAAGTATACATTTCTTAGCACAAATGTATACTTATGTTAATATAAGTGTTTACATTCATTCAATACAAAGTATTATATGTTCTAAATCCTGTATGACAACAATAAAAATAAAAGTAACAACTATCGTGAACAAATGTAATAATTTATAAATATTACTTTTTATAACGATAATAATTACTTGACCAAATAGCTAAAAATAAAAATTATAGCAAGTGAAAATAAGATTACTTTTATTCATATCAATAATTATTTTTATTTTTAAAAATAGTTACTTTAGTAAAAAGCTAAAAATAAATATTCTTGTGAATAAAAATGAACATTATTGTGAAATAATGTAAAGTTTCACAAAATTACCTTTTATCATATGAATGCTTACTTTTTCTTAAGATAATGTTTACTTAATTAAATAATTAAAAATATTGGCATTATTGATGTAATTTTTCATTTCTTCTTGCTTTGAGAAGAAATCAATTTAGAGATCCCACTATCTTACAAAACTCACCCACAAATCAATATTGCTAAAAATCCTAACATCACATGTAAGCATAACTCTTCGACTTGATAAAACTTGACAAAATCATCAACCCACAATCTTCAGAAGGGGCCAGCTTGCTGTATTTCGCCGGAGAAAGAGGAGGATATGGGCCGCCTCAACGTCACAGCGCTGCTGCTCTCGAGGTGAGCCGTGCGGCGGCGCCTCGAGCTGGAAACATTACCTCGCTCGCAACCTCCTCAGCGCGGCCATGGTTGGGGTGGAGACGTCGTCGGCGAGGCTGACCTTCTTTGCCTCAGATCGGCATTCAGTGGAGTACCACGGCTTCTTCGAGAGACAGCAAGAGAGGGGAAGATAGAAGGGAGGGTGTGGGGACGGGCGGCGGCAGACGGAAAAAGCGGCGGAAGTGCAGGTGGGTATGGGCGGCGGGGAAGGGGCTGTGGGGAGAGAGGAGTTTGAGGGAGAAAAGGGCGAGATAAGAGAGTGAACACTGAACAGAAAATTAGGGTTCGGGTAAGGAGAGTGCGGGTCGGGCCGGATGTGTAAATGGGTCGGGGAAACCCGGTCGCCAAGAAAAATTATCAGCACATCAAAATCAATACCCCTGCCAAAAGTCAGCACCGCAAAATTAATCGGAGTTAGCCAATATTTCAATTTTGCTAAAGAGGAAGAATAATTCTCTGATTCCTCCGATCATGGCGGAGGGCAAGGAGGGTTCTGAAGTCAAACATCCTCACCAACCTCTACCTGTAAGCTTTCATGTCGATTTTACTGTTTAAATCCCGATCTTCGTAGTGGAAACTCTATCTACAGCTCTAATTCATCTATCTTTAGCTAGGAAATATTGCTCTAATTAGGTTCAGGAATATCTATTTATCTAATTTTCAAATTGGATGTAGTTTCTAGAGGTGTTGTGCAAGAGTTCCGGCAAAATTAGGCGTTTTGCTGCCGGAACTGAAGCGCGTTTCGCGGTTAATTTGATAAACAAGAAGCTGCTTTCTAACGACGGCGGTGGAGGAAATTTTTTGCTGGCAACACACATTGATGCAGTTAAAGACGGGGAAGAAGAGCCCGTTAGCTTTGGTCCTACTTCTATGCTTGTGGATTATGGATCGGATTGGAAGCTGCAAACTGTGGTTGAATCTAATGGTGAATGTTTTTTCTGATCTTATCCAATTCTAGGATTTCTTGAATATTTACCTTGGTATTTGTATGGAGTAGATATTAGTAGTATTTGGAACCAGAATTTACTTGTATTGATTTCTGTTTGTGTGAATGATTTGTTATGCTAATGTCTCATTTTTATGTTTCTTTTGATAGGTGATAAAGGAGAGGTCCACATTGACAGGGAGAGAGTGCCGAAAGCTTATGCTCATGTATGTGGTTTTTCGAATTTGTGATTTGAGGAGTATGTATGTGTTTTATTCAGAAATAGCAGTAACGTGGTTTTGAATGTGGTGTTTCTTAGGTCATTCTATTCATGATATGTGGTTTTTAGAAATAAGTTAAGTCCTTTTATGATCAATTTCGAGTTTTACATGCACTTGTTTGATATAATGACATTTATTAGTACATAGAGATCACAAATGCTTGGGAGATAGCTATCTAAGTAAATGGTGGTTTCGCTTCTTATGAAGGACGTAGTTGTGAATGCGTGATATTCCTGATACTGTAAATATGTAATTATGTTACAGGCAGGGGCGGGGCTGGGGGGAGCTTAAGCACCACATCCCCAGCCAATTTTTTATTTAGCCTTATAATTTCATATATTATTGGATAACTTTTGTCTTTAGCACCTTTTGTAGCTGATACTTTTCGGTTTTAGTTCCCCCGAAGCTATGTTTCTGCATCCACCTTTGGCTATAGGTATCATGGCAGGATAAAAGAATTGGATGCTTTTAGAATTGTAATCCTTGTATGAAGAGTTTGATGAGCATTTTTCATGAGATTATTAAACTGTGAGTTGAGAATTGTGGTATTTCATATGTTGTTATCTGAGAAAGTTAGTTATATTGTCTCTTCAGACCAATCATCCTCGGTAATGCTCTAAGGAGCCTAAACACGAAACACAAACTATAACAGCTATTGCAGAACATTGTTATGCTTTTGTTGACTATAAGCATTTCCAGACACAAGTCTAATGTTGGTACCCTGCTTTTGCAGGGCGTTGATGGTTCACATCCGACTATGGAGAGACGGTCGTCGCCCATCAGTTTACTGTACATCGGGAAGATATTGTTAGCCTTTCTTCTCTTATTCGTGATTGGTGCTGTATTCACTTTGTTTCTGGAAAACCTTCCTCAAATCATCTTGTACATCAACTCTTCAATATGATTAGAAAACTCAACTCAAATCTAAGTCCCTTTTCATATAGTTGTTTTTATTTCTTATATGATTAACAGTCGGTGTACCATCTATAATATTTATTTTCTTGAGGTTGGGTTGCTAGGTTTGATGACATAAAAGATCTCATGTATTTGATGATTAGAGTTTGTATATTTAAAAATAATGTTATAATGTTTAATTTTAAAAATAATGGATGTTGTTTCAAGTTTACAAATATCAGTCTAGATTGACGAAAGTTTGATAAAACTTGCAGATAATAGAGGAAGTAATTGAAGATGAATTCATTTTGAAGCGGGTGGGTGACTCGAAAATTCCACCTGTCCTAGTTTGATTTATCTATCTATATATATATATAAAAGCTCATCCAACTTCACAATTTTTTTCCCGCCCAAAATTAGAGTGTAATTTCTATACCAATCACTATTTAGTCCTATCTTAAATTTGGTAATTAATAATTAATTAAAGCATTAAATATGATAATTAGTTGATAATGATATCATAAATATGTCAATATGGACAAATCCATTCACATATTAATTAATAGTCGGTTATATATATACACATGTATATAATGTAATACATAACATATGTATGTACATATCAATGTACTTATTTTTTGTGATTTATTACATATACTATATTAATATAGATAGTTTATTAATACATAACATATGTAGATTTATGATTTATGTATATATTTTGTTTATGGTAATTAGTTCACACCTACAAATATTATAGTATAGTAATTAATGATTCCTCCAAATATATTCATTGTCCATTATATATAATGTAAGAATAATGAATTACATTACAACATGAAATATGATAAATTTCAATTAGTTAAATTTACAAAATATTAGCAAAACTTTTCGCAAATTAACTTTCCAAAAATTACAAACCCTACACCACTCTCGACTTATGAGCACCCTTCCAACATCCAGCATTGACGATCGTCGCCGCCCTCAACACCATAGTCATTGTTGCTCTGAACCCAAAACGCACCGCCGCCCTAAAACCTAGGTACATCTCCGCCACTATCAACCCACAACCACTTCCACCCTAAACCTTGATAGATACCGATGAGGCGTTCGATGCCAAGATCTCATAGGAATAATATTTCAAACATTAACACACAATTTCTAATTCATAACTACCACATAAAACATATACTGCAAGTAATTTTATGTGGAAACTTGATCTTTGAATGTGTTGATCACTAATCTTTGGTTGTAGTAACTTGATCTTTTAATGTTAATTTTGATTGCTCTTGATTCAACCTACAAATCTTTTAGTTTATTCCCTCCATAGGCGGAGCCGGGGGGGGGGGGGGCAGTGGGGTCACTGGACCCCCCTGGAATTTCCAAAAATCCCAGGGGTATTTTAGTAATTTTACAAATATATTTAAAAAAAATAAAAAAATATTAATTTTTTCTAATTGGAATTCCAATCCCTAACTTCTGCGAATTTCAATCCTTAACTTCGCTGCACATCATCTATTTCTTCGCTGCTCTCCGTTCGTTCTCACTCGCAATCGCCATATCCCATTTTGACTCTATCGTTTGTCTACCGCTGAGCTGCCTCCGTTCGTCTCCCTCAGTTCATTTGCCTTTCGTTGCTCCGCAAGTAAATGTTGTGTTTCCTATTCTTGGTCAATAATAGCTCAATGCTCACATAAATTTATTTAAGGGGGTGTGGGGGAAGTTCATGTTCCTTAGTCCTTGCTCCTTACCCACTGTTACTCTAGTTTTATTTAAGGGGTGTGGGGGAAGTTCATGTTCACATAAATTTATTCCAGTGTCCTTCCAAAAAATAAAACAATAAATTATCGTACTAGTTTAGTGATGCTAGACGACTAATGTGGTGGTTATCTCATCTGTTATAATAATAATTCAAATGCATTTACAGACAATATTTCTGGTATGATGTATTATGTATATTGTGACAGAACAAAGGTAATGTTGCTAAATGTTAAGGTATGTCTTTTCTAAAGAAAACATATGCTATAATTTGAGACTTTTCTAGTTTTTTAACTTGTTATATAATTTAAATAACATTATAATTATATTAATTATTATTATTTATTTTTAAAAAAATTTTATTTAATTATTATTTTTTTGAAAAAAAAATTTTGGACCCCCCTGAGTCGAAAGTCTGGCTCCGCCCCTGATTCCCTCCTATAACTCGAACATTGGATGAACAACAAACTGACAAGCACAATAAATGATAGATGGGCGTGGAACACAAGAAAAATATAAGACAAAAAATTTGTCTCCTTTAGGAGAGGGGGTGGAGGGGGGGGGGGAGGAATACAATATCTTGAGATGTGTTATGCGTCCCCTCCCTTTTATTATAGAGGTTTTTGGGTTAAGATAGAGATTTTCATGAGGATTACGACTGGTCTCCTAATAAACTTAATTCTATTCAGTTGAACCCAACTTAATTAAAGCCATTTATATGAATTCATTCAATATTACTCTCTTCAGAAGGTTGATATGCATTAAGGTTGACTTTGTTTTAAACTTGTGAACATCAGGGTTGTGGCATGAGTGAGTTTGAGCACGAGTCAGCTTGATGTCCTTCGGTCAGTCAGCTTTATCAGTTTTACATTGTGAGCAGCAAAGTCTTCGTGATGGTGGCTTGGAACGTACTGTGATCAGCTAGCCCTTTGTACTGATCCTTCAAACTGAGATTTTCCTATTAGCCTCATACTTCTTCAGTTGGATCTTCTGTTGGAATCTTGTCTCAGCTTGATCTTCAGCTACGGTTTAGCAGCCTTCGACTTCTTCAGTAAACTACAATTTAGCTTATAATATTTAGGGTAAATATTCAATTTGTCCCATCGTTATAAGCGTTTTAACAAAAATGTCCAAACTTAAGGATAAGTGCATACAAGTACCCATCGTTTCAGAGTTTAGTTATTTATGTCCCGAAAAAAATTCCGACATCTGAAAACTGACGTGGAACATTCTCAACTTACGCAACATATTTTATTGGTGTGGTGAATGTGTCACGTTAGTTGCGAATGTGGAATTCCGACATTCCACGTCAATTTTCAGATGTTGGAATTTTTTTCTCGGAACATAAATAACTAAACTCTAAAACGATGGGTACTTGTATGTATTTATCCTTAAGTTAGGACATTTTTGTTAAAACGCTAATACAATAGGACAAAATCGAATATTTACTCATATTATATCCTTAAGCTTTGTTTTGGTCACTATCAAGCTTCCACCATTGGATTTTACTTTGTAAGTTCAAAATACTAATAAATGGAATATGTGCTAAAATAGCATATAACTATGTAAGTTCATATATCTAATAATGGAATATGTGCTAAAATAGCATATCACTAATAAATAGAACACTATATATATTTGTCATGATCATATCCTCAAAGAAAACGACTCAAAGCCTTCGTGCTCGGCTCCAACACCACTTTCTTCCACTCCTCCGCCGCATCCTCATTGTTGGCCTCAAACACCGTCGTCGCGTCGAGGCGGAGCAACTCCACCCCCAAATCCTCCGGCAGCCTCATAATCTTCTCAACTTGACGATACGCTAACTCGTGAGTGTTTGCTTTGATCTCATCAATCGCCGCCGCAAGAAGCTCTTCCCGGCTTCCGTCGTCGGCGACGCCCTCGGCCTCGGTCCTAAAAAACTCGTCCAGCTCCGGCACCCCCACCGCCCGCCGTATCCCGCGGCCGTAGTCCCCACCGGGAGCGTAGAACCCACGCGCCTCCTCCACCAGCCCGAGCTCCACCATCTTGTCCACCCTCCTCGAGAGCACCGTGCGCAGCACGCGCATCGCCACGTCTACCCAAAGGAAGTGGAATTCGCAGGCGCCGGCGCGGCCGAGGGCGAGGGCCTTGACGAAGGAGAGTGAGCCGCCGGCCACGATCGGGAGGCGGCCGCGGCTGGCGATGCTCGCCGCCGCGAGGGAGGCGTGGCGGACGAAGTCGTCGGCCGTGAAGTCGTCGTCGGGGTCGACGAAGCCGAGGAGGTGGTGGGGCACACCGCGGCGCTCGTCGGCGGCGACCTTGTTGGCGATTACGTCGAGGCCCTTGTAGACCTGGATTTTGTCGGAGTTGATCACCTCGCCGTTGAAGCGGGTGGCCAGGTCGATGGAGAGCCGCGATTTTCCGGCGCCGGTGGCGCCGACCACCACCACCACCTTATCCTTGCGGCTGTCGCGGAGCGTGATCGGGGTTTCATTGTTGAGGTGATTCGGTAACTTCACCGTCGGGCACGAGTGCATGCATGCAGAGATAGACATCTACAATAATAATAATAATAATAATAATAATAATAATAATAATAATAATAATAATAATTTCGAACTCTCGAAATTATGCATTTCATACGAATGAAAAGATAAAATAAAATCATTGACTTGATATAGAAAATTTGATTAACTATGATCTTCTGAAACATACTCCCTCCGTCCCATTCTAATAGTCTCATTTCTTTTGGGCACGGAGATTAAAAAATTTATATTTTAAGGGAAAAATGGCCAATTAAGTACATTTTTTTTACTTAAAATGAAAAACAAGTCAATTTAAATAGGACTTCCCAAAAAGGAAAATGGGCCTATTAGAGTGGGAAGGAGTGAGTAATTCGTATGTCAACCAAATATATATATCAACTCTTTAATATCAATTGCTCGATCGATTATAACTATACTACTCATTCCGTCTCAGACTCTCAATTTTTAGTATCCATCTTTTATGTTTTGGGCGACCACATTTTAGTATCAATTTTTATTGTTAGTAAAAATGAGTGGGACCCTTGCTCCACCCGTTGCTCCACTTTAATTATTTTAACACTCACATAAAAGATGAGACTATTATTTCACTCATAACACACCAAATCACTTTAATAAAACACGTGTCACCCTCAAATGAATACTAAAAGATGGGACGGAATGAGTAGTTAATATTAATGAAAAATATTAAAAGAAACAAATTAAATAACCAACATGTTATATATATTCACCTTTAAATATAGCTGCACGTGCTGACTATTTTCCTTTGTCTCAAGACACAAAAATATTATGGGAAGAAATGTTTCTCTGGAAAAATTATTGTTATGCTGAGCACAGACACATACATATATAGCTAGAATTGACCAATAATCAGATTACTGAAATGTTGTTTTTGTATGAATATGATTTACTTTTCTTAAAAATGAATTACATTTTTTTAAAATGTAATTTAATTACTCACCAAAAGGTAAATTAAAGGCGCCTTGTTGATTGAGTATTAATTACATTATTATGTTATTCGCATCCTTAATTTTAGGGGTAAGCAAAAAATCCGAAACCGAATAACCGAACCGATCCAAACCGAAATTTTAAAATATGGTTCGGTTTTTTCGGTTTTTCGGTTCGGTTCGGTTTATTTTTTCATAAAATTTCGGTTTTTCGGTTCGGTTCGGTTCGGATTTTTTAAAACCGAACAAAACCGAAAAACCGAATTATATTTATAATATATATATATATATAATATAATATAATATAATATAATATATATAATATTTTAAATATAATTTTATAGTAATATCTAACTTCAAATATATTTTTTTAATTTAATAGTTTTTTTGTTTTTTTTTCAGAATTTTTGATTTTTTTTTCTTCAAAATTTCGGTTTTTTTTATTAATTCGGTTATATATATATATAATAAAATATATATAATATTTTAATTATAATTTTATAATATCTAACTTCAAATATTTTTTAATTTAATAGTTTTTTTTTCGGTATTTTTGATTTTTTTTTTCAAAATTTCGATTTTTTCGGTTTTTTTTGGATTAATTCGGTTTTTCAGTTCGGTTCGGTTTTAACTATGAAAATTTCGGTTAATTCGGTTCGGTTTATTCGGTTAATTCGGTTCGGTTCGATTTTTTTTTTCCAAACCGAATTAAAATATGTTTTGGTTTGGTTTTAGCAAAAACCGAACCATATAACCGAATGCACACCCCTACTTAATTTTACCAGTGATTTTCTGTATAATTATGATTAATTAATGGATTCTGACGAATGAGTTCCATAGCAATCAATAATTTGTATGATTTTATGAAACAAAACCAGATTATCGTGGTTGAATAACTATATTATATTAAGCGGTGTTTACCTTAAGTGATAGAATAAATCGATAAAAATAAAAGATTTGATTATGTGAAGGATAAAGTAGTCAAGAAATTCAAAATTAATCGATCTATTAAAATAATTTATTTGGATTATGTTAATCTTCCCATCCTAAAATCTAGTCAAAGTAATAGTAGTTTTCTGTTTTCTTTTTCTTGGGGTATAAAACGTAACCAAATTATGATGACCAAGAGTAATATATTATAGGATTAACTGTGGTTTATATTTCAGATTTTCAGCATCTTTTAAAAAATATTTTTAATTTAGTTATTTAATAAAAAAATTCAATTTTCATCATTTTTTATAAAATCTCGCTATACAACATCTGGCGATGGAACGATGAGTCATCTTACCGGATTTTTAGATGAAATCTTCTTCTTTTTTTTCACCTCACCTAATAAAACAACGTTGTTCCACTTAAGAATCCGACGAGGTGACTAGTCATAATGTCACCAAATTTGTATAGTGGAATATTTTGTGAAAAATACTGAAAGTTGGAGGTTTTTTAATGAAAAATAAAAATTGAGAATTTGTTTGAAAAAAGGGGTTTTTGCAAATAAAATCACGAATAATTTTGAATTTGCAATTTTAACGCGACTTTTAAAGTGTGGCGAATTAAATCATAACCTTTTCAATTTTTGCAATTTCGTCCCCTTAATTTTTTCCGGCCACCGGAGTGATGAGTTGGAGTTTATGTGGATTATTTTTTTCCATGTAATTAATTTATGACTAAGATTAAAATAAAATTAAAACCAAATTCTTTTATTTTTCTTCTTTTTCGTCGAACTTATTTCAGTATCCCCCATTTTCCTTAAACTAGTATGCCCTCCCGTGCGATGCACGGCCACGATATATTTATTTATTTTTAAAATTTGAAATTATGTAAAAATATTATTATTTATGAATCAAATTAATTAATAACAAAAAATATATTATTTAAATATTAGTATTTGATTTAAAATAGTGTATAGTAATAATTTTATCAACTTAATGAGTAGGAGTATAATATTAAGTTCAAAGAGTATTGTATAATAATAATTAAATTTACCGAAAGTTTTTTGTTATTGATTATTATTTTCTACTATTAGAATTAAAATTAATAAATACTTTTATAATATTATCTCGATATTTGTTGATAATTGTGCATTATATTTTTTAATTTAAATATTTTTATGTATGCTTTGATAAAATAATTCAACAAATAAATATTATATTTTTTAATCAAAAGATAAGAGAAGATATATAAATTTTGTAGGAGAAAGAGATACAAATAGAAATAATATAATAACAAAATAAGGAGAAAGAGAAAAAAATAAAGAATATTGTAAAAGAGATAGGAGAGAGAAAAATAATCACTTTAAAATTTTAAATTATAATAAATTATTTATTTCAAATTCCTATTTAATAAATTTTAAATCAAATTGAAGATCTTGTCATGATCTTTAACTTAAGATACACATCAAATATATTTTTATAAAAGACGAAAAAGAAGTAAAATAAAAGAATTAGTTTTTGATTTTGTTTTAATCTTAGTCAACGATTTAATCTTAGTTAGAAATTAATTACGTGGAAAAAAATAATCCACATAAGCTCTAACTCATCACTCCGATGGCCGGAAAAAATTGAGGAGACGAAATTACAAAAATGAAAAAGATTATGATTTAATTCGCCACACTTCAAAAGTCACGTTAAAATTACAAATTTAAAATTGTTCGTGATTTTTTTTGCAAAAACCCCTTGAAAAAACGCTAAAGATTTGTACGAGTATTAAAATATATAGGTGATTTATGTATAAAATAGAAGGTTATTGACACAATCAATAATAAAAAAATACATTGATTTATTAATTTGAATAATTTTAACACAAATTTTATTTCAGGTCAAATTAAAGCAAGCTTACTTGGATGAATTAACTTTGAAATTTAAATGAATTAACTTTGAATTTAACTATATGAATTAAATTCAAACATAACTTTAATATTTTCATCCATCGAATGACCACATTAAAAGTTCAGCAGTGATTAAAATAAGAAAATGAAATCAAATTCATTTTATTGTTTTGCAAATGTTTATTAAGGAAAAACAAAAAGGAAAATTCTTAGGGAAGCTTTACTCCGCGGGAATGGATGCAAGAGAGTGACAAAACTTCAAACGCCACCGCTTACCTCTTGCCTGTTTCTTTTCTTTCTCCGATTTTAAGCTGTGAAAATGGCTCGAAATAAGGTAATTTTTCTCCATATTTCATTAACCATTACATTTGTGTTTTTGTTTTTCACTTTCTCATCTCGTAGCTGTGTTGGTGCTTGCCTGCGCACAATCGAGTTTGTTTGCTGCGTGTGGAATGAGGATGGGATAGACATATATTTCTCTGTTGCAGTAGTGAAATTTATAGGAAATTTAGATGGAAAAATAGCAACTTCTTTTTAATTAATATAAAATAAAGTAAAAAATGGATGACAGGAAGGTCTGGTGCTGGTGATTGAAGTTGGTCCGTCGATGCATGGCGTGCTGCCGGAAGTTGAAAAAGTTTGTTGTCTGCTTGCGCAGAAGAAGGTAAAATTCAAACATTTTTGTGTTGTTGCGCTCAGCATGATTTTCTATCTCAAGCTCAATTGATGATCTTGCATCGTCGCCTCGTAATTTGGGCGTTTTTTGATAATTGTGTGAAACTGCCCAAATTCAATGCGTTTGCACTAGTGTCTGGATTTTCTCTGATTTTTTTTTTTTTCACCTGCCTACATTCAATTTACGCAGCTGATTTATGGCAAGTATGATGAAGTGGGGGTTGTGGCATTTGGCACTACAGGTATTTCCAATGATTTTTGGTTGACGTGGTGATTTCGCATTTCTGTTTATAGTTTTCATTTTGATAGTGTGAAATTGAATTTGCTGTGTTGAAATTTCAGGTACTAAAAATGACTTGACAGTGGAAGTGGGCGGGTACGAGAATGTGACCGTTTTGAGGGATATTAAGGTTGTTGATGGAGATCTTGTGGATGTTCTACATCAACTTCCTCGAGGAGGTGCACCTGGAGATTGTATCCATTTTATGTGGTAAAGTTTGGTGTATGTTCAGCTAACTATGCTTTTACTGGAGATGATCTATTGAAACTTTCTTGCTTTGGTATGGATTGTTTGCGTTTGTCATGATTTCGCTATATCTCCAGTAAAACTACCTTTGTGTTCCATTGTAATGGGGAAAAAAACTTATCAGCATGAAGGATGAACAATTCCGTTAGCAAGATGCAGTGAACTAGTTGGTTGCAGTTGTCTAATTGAATTTAATGTTTTATCTGTTGGGGGATTAATCAGGTTTATAGCTGAAAATGATATTTCTCAGTTGATGTAGTTGCTTGGGAAAATGATTGCATGGTAACTAGAGTCTGTTTTGATGTCTTTCTAATATGATGGAACCCATTACCTTAACTTTGCTGAAGTTCTTGATGCTGTTGTTGTTGGGATGGATATGATGATAAAGAAGTATAAGGAAACTAACAAGGGAAAGAAGCGTTTATGTCTCATAACGAATGCAGTTACTCCAACCAGAAACCCATACGAGGGAACCAAGGAGGATCAAGTAAAAACAGTTGCAGCACAGATGATGACACATGGCATGAAGATGGATTGTGTTGTTGTTAGAGCCCAAAAGGATTGGGATGTGGACAAGAAGATTGTGGAAGAGAATGATTTCCTTTTAGGTCTGCTTTCCAACAAATCTTCTTCAAAGGTGTATGTCGGGAATGCAACTTCCTTGTTAGGTGCACTAAGAACTCGTAATATATCGCCAGTGACTACATACAGGGGTGATTTTGAGCTGAGCTCTATAATGAAGATCAAGGTTAGACTCCTGCATATGGTATTTTTCACTTGTTTAATCTTGTAAATATGGATAATATTTCAAATGCCTGCTTTTTAGTTCTTCACCTTCAACAATGTCATTATCAGCTCTTTCTTATTTTTGACTTTTAGATTGATAACTGAAGTACCAAATCTTTTCTTACATGTGATATTTGCAACATGCATATGTTTAGATATTTTTTCAAGTATAGACAAGTATGCTATTGGTTGATTGGACATAAACGTGTTAAGGATAAATAGCATATAGATTTTGGAATCTATATTGAGTTATGGAATGTTTCTAGAAAGCATTTTGGGTTATTCGACCTCATTTAGTTGAAGACAATATACCACCTTTAGCTTGACTCTTTGCTTTCATGCTGAGCGCTCAGGATCTCTTCCAGAGAGTTGACAAGTATACTTAAACCCATATTTTTGGTTCTCTGATACTGATATCATATTGAATGACCTAACTAATGAGAAGCTTATGCTGTTAGACTGGAAATACCTTTTGATATTTAATGAGAAGCGTATGAACTACTCGGTAGGTTAGAACAGCTCAGCACTTAGCGTGTTTAGTTTCCACTTGGTTCAGTAGCTGTTTATTGTGTGCGCTTTGAGCTTTTGTTTGATTTATGCAGTTGCATTGTATTATTCAGATATTTTCATCAAATACATCTTTACTTCGCCAAATGTTAAACATTTTGGTTGTCTTGATTTGTTATTAGGTATGGGTCTACAAGAAAACATGTGAAGAGAAGTTTCCCACTTTGAAAAAGTATTCTGATAAAGCGCCTCCAACAGATAAATTTGCCTCACATGAAATTAAGGTTGATTACGAATACCGAAGTATTGAAGATCCTAAGAGAGTTGTTCCACCAGAACAAAGGATCAAAGGTTACAGCTACGGTCCTCAAGTAGTACCTATATCATCTGCTGAGTGGGATGCTGTGAAGTTCAAACCAGAGAAGGGTGTGAGACTTTTAGGCTTTACGGATGCTTCAAATATCATGAGGTAAGATCTGGGTGCCTCTTGCTAACCCTTGTAATTTTTGTATTACTTAATAATCCTCATGGAGTTTCTGAAGAGTTTGTTACTTCAATCACCATGTGCTCAAAGACATTATTATATGAAAGACGTAAACCTCCTCATTGCTGAACCTGGAAATATGAAGGCCGTTCTTGCAATTTCAGCATTAGCAAGAGCAATGAAAGAAATGAACAAAGTAGCTATAGTCCGCTGTGTGTGGAGACAGGGGCAGACGAATGTTGTTATAGGGGTTCTAACTCCTAATGTATCAGAGAAAGATAATGTCGTAAGTAGCAAGCAAACATGCTCCGAAGCCTATGTTGATAGCATGTCATTTGAACTTGATATTTACATTGTGCCTTCTAAACTTGTAGCCAGATTCATTTTACTTCAACGTACTTCCTTTTGCGGAGGATGTGAGAGAGTTCCAGTTTCCATCGTTTAGCAATCTCCCATCATCAATGCAGCCAAATAAACAGCAGCAAGAGGCTACAGATAAGTTGGTACAAATGCTCGATCTTGCTCCAGCTGGCAAAGAGGAAATTTTGCCACCCAATCTCACACCTAATCCTGTTCTTGAGGTACTATCTCTGCTGATTGTTGAAAAATCAGTTTGATTTACTAAAACATGTCTCAGATGAATATTACTTCTCCAGTATTTGGTAGTGGATGGGGGTGGACCGGCATTTGACGCTGGAGACCCCAAGATACCATTACCCATCTAGTGCCCATACCCCAACCTTAATTCTCTTAGCCCCAATTTTCTTTTATCTAGTATATTTCAATGTGATTAAATTTAAATAAAATTGTATTCGACTTTTCCTATCTATCTTTCGGGTTATAATTATAAACATATTTGTTTTTACAATAAAAGATTTTATGAAATATTTTTTTTTATTATTTTGAAAATGACACACACTTTCCCACATGACAATTTCAGCGCTTTTACCGCTCTCTTGAGTTGAAATCTAAGGACCCAAGTGCTAATGTCCCTCCGATTGATGAGACCCTCAGAAGGATAACGGAGCCTGATCCCGAACTTCTTCATCAAAACACAGCCGTGATTGAGGAATTCCGCAGGTCCTTTGAACTCAAAGAAAACCCAAAGGTTATATTTATCTCATTACACTACATATTTCTCTGTCACAACATCCCTTAATATTTTCATATTAAAAGTTGGTCTGTTTTGCAGCTGAAAAAATCATCCCGAAGAATAAGAGAAAAACCAACTGGATCGAGTGAAGAAGGAGAAGGAATTGCTGCTGCTGGCCAAGCAATGGATGCTACTGAGCACATGTCTACAGTCAAAGTCGAGAAACTAGGAGATTCAAATCCTGTTCAAGAATTTGAAGCCATGATGTCTCGTAGAGATGGTCCAAACTGGGTTAGTAAAGCTTTCCAGAGTATGAAGGATAAGATATTTAATCTATTAGAGAACTCCATTGGAGGAGACACGTATCAGAAAAGTCTCGAGTGCTTAGTTGCTCTCCGCAAAGGTTGCATTCTCGAGCAGGTATGCTACCCGACTGCTTTTCCCTTTCTCTATTGCTCCCTTGAATCGTATAGAACTGGTACGTACGGATTAATTTTGGAATAATCACCCAAATTTCTTACAGGAACCAAAACAGTTCAATGATTTTTTGCGCCATCTCATCAAATTCTGCCAGGAGTTACACCTAGACAGCTTTTGTGATATTTTAGCATCAAACAATGTGATGCTAATAAGCAAGAGTGAAGCACCTGAGAGGTTTGCTCTCATAATTAATTATCTTCATTTTGCTGACTCCTTGCTTTTCAACTCTGTACAAAACGAATTCCGATTGATGTAACATTATCCCCACGCAGCAGCGACATTCCAGAAACTGAAACGCCGGTCTTTCCACCAAAGAAGGAGCCAAAAGCTGATGATCATTGAGGCGATATCCATGGATGCGTGGTGGCAAGAAATTTCTCACATGGCAGATTTTGACATGAAAAATATCGATAGTTTTACCATTTACGTTCAAGTAGCCAAAGAACTCAGACCAAACAATTTCAGTCACACTGAAGCAATGAAAGTGATGTTCTATGAAGTCTTTTAACAGTCCTCCAATGCTTTTTTTTTTTTTTTGCCATCTGATTTCGATCTCAAATGTTATACTTCCTCCATCCCATTAAAATTGACTTATTTTTTATTTTGGAATGTTTCGCTAAAATTGACTCATTTACATAAAAGAAATACCAACTCTTGAAAAGTTGTCTCACTTTTATTCACTTTACAATTTCTAATTTTCGTATCCAACAACATTGAGCCAATTATAGTGAGACGAAAGGAGTATTTTATAATGTTCGTAATACGTTTTTGGCTGATTCATTACCTGTTTTTTGAGGCACATTTGTTTTAATTAAATTCTAATTGTGATTAAAGTTTTTTAGCTGATTCATTACCTATTTTTTGAAGCACATCTGTTTTAATTAAATTCTAATTGTGATTAAAGTAACTTCTGATTATGAATTGTGCATCCAATGTTCGCTATGTTTACTCTTGAAGAAAATTAAAACACACACACATAATTGTACAGTAACTCAGTAATATTCTCAAGGTGCAAAAGAGGCCATCAGATATTGAGATTTTACAATAACTACCAATCCTTACCACCATTGTTTTGCGCAGAAGTAATTTTTCTGTACAAGACCAAAACGGCAAAAAGAAGCAAGGTTTTACCCTTGTTTAACATTTTCAACTCTCAACCTAGTTTCAGACCCCATTACAAGAATCTTATCTGCTTCAATCCTCGTTTCTTCCACGATGTCAAGAGTGTCAAGCCAGAAGGGAAGGGAATTGAAGCCACACAAAACAGAAGTTAGCCATACACTCTCACCAACTCAATGTCGTAGATAAGCCATGAGTTTGGCGGAATATTTTCTCCTACTTGAACATCTCCATAACTGCATCAAAATCATAACATAAATAAAATTGGGCGGATTTGAAAATCAAATAAATAAACTTTCACGGGAAAATAAGATGTAAGATGGTGCTAGTAGTTTCTAAGTATTTCTTAGATTCAACACATACCCCATTGAAGGTGGAATGATTAACCTCCTTTTATCACCAACACACATACCTAATGAAATCATATATAGAGAACAAGGTTATAACTGAAGGATAGAAAAGCAAATGACAACTAGTAAGAATCAGTTTCAGAAGTAGATACCATCAATACCAACATTCCATCCGTCAATATATTCTTCATCACCTGAAAGTAGACAGAATTAAGATGATAATAAGAAAACGTCTCAAAAATATGTCATTTTGACTTCTCTTCTCAGAAGAGAAAGACAATTGGGATGGAGGGGGTTCTGTTAAACATGAAAACATTTTTAAACAATGTTTTGGATTCTTACCTAACACAAACTTGAAGGCAGATTTACCCACATTTGAGTCGTAAACATGCCCAGTCTCCATCAACATACCACTGTAATAGATTTTGATCTGATCCATATTTCGTTGATCCACAGTAGGTGACAGGATATAGCACACACATATCAGATCAAACATGAAAGCTGCCATTCAGACTTAAAGCTATTTATCTCTGACTAAGCCAACAATAGAAACATACCTTTTTGCCCAGAGCAGCCACTTTCCCACCTGGTGGTCCACTTCTCAACTCTTTAATAGTCAACCCACTTGATAAGGTCCTCGTATCGAGTGCCACTATTTTAGTGCTCTCAGTCTCCGTCTCAGTCTCAGCGTCTTGATTATCTGACATTTGAGTGGCACTCATGTTCAAATCTTTCTTGTCTTTAGTCTTCTTCTTCTTCTTCTTTTTCTTGATCTTATCAGGTTGACTGTCATTAACTAGTAACTCAGATTTTGTGCTAATATTTCTGCAATAAGAAATTTCTGTTAAAGTCACAGCATAAGAAACTAAGAGCTGAAACATGGAAATGATTACTTGAGGGAATTATATTCTCCTTGATGAGTTGCATGCATTGTAGTTTACAACTAATTTCTCAGAATTGGAAAGAATACTAGGAAGAGCCATTGTGTTGAAATAGGTTAATTTGCAAATTCTGAATTATCTTTGTAATAAGTGAGTTTGTATTGAAAATGATGTTGGCATTTACCTATCAATCTGGCCCTCTTTATTGTCTTCATTTGATGCTGGCAGATCATCTGATTTTCTTTCAGCATGTTCTTCTTTCATGACTTCAGCCGGAAGATCATCTATTTTTCTGTCAATGTGTTCTTCTTGCATGACTTCAGCAGGCAGATCATCTTTTTTACTGTCAACACATACTTCTTGCATGATTTCAGCCGGCAGATAGTCTGATTTTCTTTCAGCAAGTACGTCTTGCATGACTTCATCATCACTCTGCACATTGTGACATTCCACGCCACATTTTTCCATACTGGTTTCTTCTTGCTTCTGTTTCTGTTCACCGTCTCCATTTGCAGCTGGCAGATGTTTTGTGACATTGTCAGTATGTAGTGAACCTTGATCAAATAAATCTTCACTAATATTGTGATATTTTTCATCAGTTCCTTCTGTAAGTTCTCCTCCCAACAGTTCACTCCGTCTCTTTTTTGATTTTTGGCCATTTGCAGAGTCCAATTCTAGAGCTCTCATCAAATGATCTCCACCAACTCCCATGCTTGAGAATGTAACAATAGAACAAAAACTCATCAAGGGTACTAATAAGAATTGCTAGTGAAAGTTATAGTAACACCACTTATCAATTATAACTAAATAATCATAAAGATGCACAACTCAACCGACTTTCAAAATAGGTAATAGGAAAAAGAAAAGAAATCATACAGATCAGATGAGGCCTCAGCTTCATTCTCTTTACACTCTCTGGGAACACTAGGATCCTCATTATCGGTCTGAACTTCACTGGTTCTCTCTGTCAGAAGGCATTCTTTTCTTTTTTTTGTGGGCTTTTCCCTGATCGGGGATCAAAGTAAGTCAGAAAGTGAGTATATTGCAAGTAAAAGCAATAAAAATATAGACATTCACACATTGATAGATGATACTCACTGATCAAGAGACTGCATCTCATTAACCTCTATCCCTTCTTCATCCAATGATGGCTGTTGTGTCACCCTAAAAAATAAAATCATATAATATATATACAATCACTAATATTGATCATATATTACTTGATAATGCATGCTGAACATTCAACACTGAACAAAGAAAGCGGAGAAATTAGAAGCAAAAACATGCCTTAAAAGCTAATTCAAAATCTCTAATAGTATACTGCTTTATTACCTTTCTGTTTTGTCACTGATATCTAGAGGATCAACTTCTTGCTTTGTTTCACTACCATATATATCATCATCTTTTGCCTCATCATCCGATTCTCCAACGTCACATTTTGCATCTCTTTTACTCTCATCATCCATTTCTCCAGCCTCATCTTCCTTTTGGGGTGAACTCACATCATTATCTGATTCAATCATCCATTGTTTTTTCCTACGTAGTTTACTTCGACCCTTTTTGCTCTTCGACTTATTTTTTTCTGGCATAACCTCATCCATTCCTTTGATAACCAAAAAGCCCAAACCATAAGGAAAATAATTTTCGACAGCATTACACTAGATAATGAAAAATTGAAAATATGATTAAAATCTTTGGGTTCTTGCATTATGAGAGGTTGTTAGGATAAGACCCTTAACAAACTACAGTACATCAGCTCCAAATGAACGAACAGAAATTAGCATTGATTTGTCTAAACATACCTTTGCTATAAAAAATATGGGACCCTGGTGAAGAAACTTGTAATTCGTCATCATTAATGAAACTGTCCTCATATCCATCATCATCATCACTATTGTAATTAGATCGATCTGTGGGGGAGTGTTCAATATCCACACCATACGACTCTCTGATTAAATCATAGTAAAGGAAGGCCAAGAGACATTTACCAATTAAAACCGATGCAATAGGAAAACAAGAATGACACTGTTGAATTTTTGAAATGTGCTATGCAAATAAACTTTTCTCAACACTTCACTGCAAGCAAGATAGCAAGTAGCAACGAGTGATCACAAAATTGTAGTAAATCGTAAGGCACTAAACTAACTTCATAATCAGAATCCACGAACATGAACAAGGATACGTATCACTTCGACTATTTGACCGCCCATTTTGACGGATATAATAGCCACTGAGGTACACACTTCGTGGACCAACAACAGAAAAAATCACATCATCCGCCTCCTCAAATTCCAATTCTACATGGGATGACTCCACTCGGCCTGGTAGCAGCACGCAGAGCAGAACCGGGCTTTTATTACCCACATTACACTGTACGACAGAGCTCTTTAAAGACTCGCCAAATCCCAATGTCGCCTAATCAGTCACAAGTCACAACATAGACAACATCAATAACACTCATTGAGAAACAACACATCAGCACAATCTCCAATAAGGCTTTCAGTAGCTCCTAAAGCACAAGAAGAACCGCCCAAACTTCAAATCTCTTTCTCAACCAAATTCAAATTTCATCACAACCAATATACCCAACACAGAAGCAGACAAAGTGCACCAAATCATGTCACATTCAAAGCACTTTCCCAAATGAAAGAACTCAGATCCGATTTTTAGATTCTTAACAAACTAAGTACCTGCGAAATCCGAAGTCTTCCTCTTGCCTTCTCACAGGAATGCGTTATCGGCTGCCCAGGCCGCACCTCCACGCCTGCAATACAAGAACCAATATACAAATCAACCACCAAAAAAAGAAGAAAACACGAGGGATTTATTCTTCCGTAAATAGATTGAAAATGTGCTTCGTTTAAGAAACAGAGGGGCTAACCCCAGAAAGCCATGATCCGAAGAGTATTGTGTTAGCTTCAAAATCAAATCAGTGTTTTGATTTCTTCCCCTTTTAAACCCCAGCGTGAGATTGATAACTGATGAGATCAGAGGCTATATAGTGAGAGGTATGGCGGGAGAATAGATTCTCCTTTTTGCGGCGACCTTTCTTTTCCGACGATAAATCGCTATTTATTCATAATTTAAGAGAAAATATAACATTTACTACTACTTTTCAAGAGGGAAGAAAAGGAAATAGTCACAATAAAAATGGGTGAAATCACACCGTATCCATTAGATTGAGTAATTTTAAAACTAATATGGAAGGAAATAACCGGTGTCCAAATATCCAAATGTAACTTTGTTGGGAAAAATTATATGTTTTGATTAACACCAAAATTTAACGATGTAAATTCTTGATGATGATCAAAATTAGATGAAGAATCAGAAAGTTCCCAACTGAAATGTAGTATGTTGAATCCTAGGAAAAAAGACTTAGACAATTTTTATGAAGAAGTCTAAAACTGTTAAAAACTCAATTGAAGATCAAATTGCAAATGAAAATAAGTAGGCGATCCATCTGAACGAGAACTAGATTGATGAAGAAATTTCAATTTGAAGGATCGGTAGTCGACCAAGTTGATTAGGTTTGTGCCAGATCACCAGCACGAAGACTTTGCTGAACTGAAAGGTGAATTGATGGAAGTATTAGTCTACTCAAGTTGATCGACTAAAGGATACGAAGCTGGCAAGTACTCAAAGTCACTTATGTCACGTCAAGCCAGCAAGCTTAAAGCGAAGTTAACCTTTTTAAGCTTATCAATCCATTCCAAACATTTAACAGCAATCGTCCAAAAATGAACTTATTCTTTATTGTAAAATTTCAAGTTTAAACTTGAGAGTATGTTAGAAGTTCATAGACCAGGCGTTCTTCATTGTAAACATCCTAAACTTGTATCTGAACATATTGATCCTTTCAAGTGTTTGTACTTGTTATGAATGTGATATTGTTATAAATACTGCCTCAAGTGGATAAATAACACATTCACGCTTCAAAATTCCAATCAATGCAAACACATGTGATAGAAAACAAGGCAGTAATCTTGCTAAAACATGAGACTTTGCAATGCATGCACAAATGAAGAATCAATACCATTTGAGCTATTTGCAAAGTGGATAGTAAGTATAGGAGATGTAATAATAAGTAGAGATTGAAATGAAGCCACTCGAATAAAGAAGAGAGGTCAAGCATCCTTCAGTCTGAACATGTCGAACATCATAATATTGCACGCTTTCATCTCAGTATGGATAAAGAAGGTAAGATGATGTGGGGCAGTGACCAAAATTTTCCAAAACGTAAGCAACATTACTAGTTTTGCTCTCTGTGTCAAAAAAACACAACAAGAAGAAAATTCGCCTCGTCAACTTTTCACCATAACAGTATTGCAAGTCGCATCCTTGTCTGTCTATGAAATTCTAGTGATGATCGCTGAGGTAAAAGCCTGTAGTAATTCCCCACCAAGGAGACTGTGAACGTCAGGTTATATGACTGCCGTATAACGAGAAGCCTCATCTAAGCACCGCGGTTTAAACATACTCTCAACAATATTTCATGAAGGATTAAGTGTGGGAGCTTCCCACAGCTTCACTTTCTTGTCATTGCTGGCTGTTGCTAGAACAACTGTTTGTTTATTATCTGCAGGGAACAGAAGAGTTACAATACAATTCTTAGCGCACATGAAAATGCTTTGGAAAGAAAGTTCTCACAAATGAATTTTTGTAAAAGATATTGAAAAGAATGTATAAAATAAATGAAAAGCACACTATTACAATAAAAAACAAATGAAAGAAAGTTACCCATTAGAATGGTGACAGGCGCCCAAGCCATATCTGTGATATCACCTGCATCATAGTTTGCCAAAGTCAAATAAGCAGTTTACAAGTATGATTTGGTTTTCTAACATTTGGTTGGTTAAGTGACATATTTACAAGGAGTTCCATATATTTTAACAAAGGAAGCATATTATGACATTTGTAGATTGAGTTTCAAAAGTTAATTGCAGGCGTAATATTTTGTGGCTGTCCTTTATTGCGTGTCAACTCCAATACTAATACATGATCAAAACGATGACTACAATGCTCTACAAATTGAATCTCAAAATTCATATCTTCTTCAACTCCTAATGAACCCATAGGGGTTGAACTCTTCTGGCAGACTTAATCACCGGTAATAGGAGGACCTTACTTTAGCATCCACCGAAAATCATGCCTCCAGATGGCATTACATCCCCCCCCCCCAACACACACACACAAACAAAATAAAGTATATATATAATACAAGGAAATGAAAAGATCAGGTTTACCATCATGGGCTTTTTCAGCAATGTCCAAAACCTGTCCTGTCTCAGCGCATAGCCACTGCAGTGTTGAACCATGGGTTGCTGCCAGTATCTTGCCATCAGGAGACAAACTGAGAAGATCATAGTGTAGAGTAGTGCCATTTTCATCATGAAGTGGAATAGGAAACACCTTCAAAGTCTTGGGATCTTCATCTAGATGATATCGAACTACATAAAACAACAAAAGTCAGCAGGAACCTACACTATAATAATTGTCAGAGAGACGAAATATGATAACAATAGCCTTAGAATCTGACGGACATCTAATGCCAAGCTACAAAGAATATCTTTCATGTAAGAGGCAAGGTTTTAACTAGTAGTTGATTCTGTTATCTCTTTGGGTGCTACTACAAGTTGGTATCCCGAGTTAAGTGTGTAAACCACTGATTGCTTTTTGGAAAGACTCCAATCTAACATTCTCATTAAGCTCAAACTTTATCTTCGCACAATTTATAAAGTTCACATAATGAAAACCAAAAGAAAGCATAGAAGTTAAGAGACTTTTCATACCATTGATATTCCATATTCTTATTGTACCATCCTTGGAAGCTGTGATGATCTGTTCTGAATTAGGACTGAAGCATAACCATGTTACTGCACTCTGACATCATAGAACAGGAAAAAAAAGGTTGAAGCAGCATAAGAAAGATGGTGGAAGCACATGAAGCAAAATACCCAGGCTTCCAGATTAATAACTAATAAAAAGATAATCTCAAAGACCACTGATACCAATGTAGAGTCATTTTTCCAATATGGAGAAACAAAATCAACAGCTTCAGACAGAAAGATAAAATACAAGCATCCAACACGTAAGTTCAACTTCAACAATATCTATCAGACTACAGTTTAGGGTTCACCACAAACCTCAAATTACATAACCAACAACAGCAGCACTTAAAGCTTCAAATGAGTCCTTAAGGTCAAAATAAAAGATGCGCTGGAATAAAATGATGAAAAAATATGCACATTGAACCATTACCTTGTGACCTTTAAGTTGCATAGCTTTCAAAATCTCCTTCACTGAGCCATCTTTTGAATACACAACTTCCCAAACCTGGAAAACGAAGCTAGCAAGATTAAATCAGAGCTGCGTTCCACCAATCATGATTAATATTGAAATAAATAGCATATTAAGCTTTAAGGGGGCCAGCTGCTAGCATAGGAATTTCAAAGAAATGATTGATGGGGCTGGAGCAGTGTTTCACATGACTCATGGCCAGATGTTGCATGGGAAACATACTGACAGACAGCAGATCAACTATTACACACTTTTAAAAAATTTTGGAGCATGAATATAACCTATCTAGCAAAAAGTATTCTGGTAGTTATCCCTTCCCTTAAATTCTAAGAATATGGCTACTAAGAACTTAGTTTTAATATTAAATTTCATTTTCAAACCTATGGCTCTAAAAGGTGAGAATTATTCTACATATTTCCAATTTCAAACCAATCGATATAGCTTCATAAATTGCACTGAATTGTGTATGATATGAAACCAAACCAGCTGTTGGTTTTTCATGCATAATGGTTTGGGTCCCTGGTATTATCCTAAAAAAGCATGACTATTACTGAGGGCAGCATCTATTTTCAAGAGACGGCCATTACTTGAAAGTAGCCTCAATTCCTTAATGATTAGTTCTAAAGGATGAGAGTTTCAGCATGGTTGTGGCATTTCCCGTAATAGATCCGCAACATTTGTCTATATGGATTCAAGAGTTATTACAGTTTCATGAAACACATTTAACATCGTAAGAAGGCAAGAATCTCCATGATCTGTGAGTGAATTATTTATCACAAGAAATAGATCTATAAATAGAGATACATGAATTGCCCATCAAAAGAGAAATGAGACAATTATAGAGTAAAGAAATGCCACCTTCACATCAGCAGTAAAGGCAGCTGCTGCAATAAAACGGCCATTTGGTGATATAGTAGCCATTGTATTTTTAAGCTGATTTGTATCAACGTTACCCAATGATTTCCCAGTTTTCCCATGCCAGAGTATAATATCAGTGCCTGAAGGAAAATGAAAATAAAATATGTGAGAGATCCATTCAACCTTCCGCTTTTCTCAACTACAAGGCATAAAGGGCTTCAAAGAGAATCGTTGTCATTACAGTTTGTACATGAAAATAAGAAGAGCTGTAGATAGCAAGAAAAAACATACATGAAGAAAAAGTGTCAAATCTCCACCACTTTTATCAGTTTATGCAAGTTTAGAAACCGATTTTGCAGGTGTTGACGAGATGTATCACAACAAAGATTTGAGTAGATACTTTGAATGTTCCCATGGAGCTCATGCAGAAATTATGAATCCAGATATACAAAACGTATTATGCCTGAATGTTCTATTGAACCAAAAACTATATAGATAAGTGGCATAGTGAAGAATACATGGACAATGAAGCAACCCTGGACATGAAAAGTCAATGACACTTATAGAAGTTAACTCTTCTTAGATTTAACATGCAACTACATTCTTCATATAACGGAACTGGAAAGATACTATAAACCGATATCGTACTCATAACTCATGAGAGTGTAACATTAAATGGTAGCAAAGTCGAAAGCTGTCCTGCTACAAAGCAGCCCTTACAGCTATAAGCAGAGCTATTAAGGAGATAGTAAAGAGAATATTTTATACTCTAAGAAATAGCCTTATAAGCTTCCTTAGCAAACCCATCTTCATGCAAAGATTGATTGATTACAGATACCATAGAGTACCTTCTGAGCATGACAAAATGATAGTACTCCCATCAGCGCTGCCATAAGTTGCCTTGGCCCCAACCAATGTTATGATGGCTCTCTTGTCATGAACTTTATGATGTTCCCATTTGATTTCAGGGAGAGGGAGCTTGCTCTGTTGCTTCTGGTCTCCAATTGTTTTGGGTTTTTCTTCTTCATACATGTATAGAGATGACCCTGAGAGTGCCTGGGAAGCCACAACAATAGAAGATGCATCACCAGCAAAAGAAACTGCCTTCGGATGGCCTCCCGCAGGTAAATTAATCCTCAGGAACCTATAAAGACCACGCAGATAAAAATCCAAAACAATTATACACTTGCATTGATCTAAAAGAACTATGAGTAGAGAGTAGAGATAAGTGGTACTTGAAACTTTTGCTTGAAGCATCGTCCAGCCTGAAAATCCTAACAACACCATCTCCACAAGCTGTAGATAATTAAATTTGTACAGAACTTCAGAATTGATATGAAATCAATTGGAACTGAGCAGCAGAGCTTGATAATATCTTAGATTCACACTCAAGATAGACAGCAATCACAAGCTATATGTAAATGTACATATAATGCCACATTAATTGCGCAATTGGAAACATAAAAAGGAATTTGAAAAAAGAAAAAAAGAAACAGGAAATACAAGAAACTTACCAGTCGCTAAACTACGGCCATCGGGCGAGAAACTAAGGCCGGTGACAGCATCGCCGTGCCCTTTCAAAGTATTCAAATCCAAGTGATGATGCTTCTTATTAGCATCCTAAAATTTCACAATTGCAGATCAAATTAATTGCGATCCTAAGGCAGAGAAGTTAAGCCATCAAATAGTACACATCAAAAATTTCCGATCGTTACTTTATCGGCTGCATGAGAATGGGAATGAGATTTGTGCTGAGGCTTCTTGGCAGCCGAGGGCTTCGAAGCGGGCTTCGGGTTCGGGTTGAGGTTCTCGGGTCGGGTGATGGACTGAATTTCCGATTTTCTCTTCCGGGAATAAGCACTGAATACCACGAACGCGATCACGGCGCCGACGATCCCTGAGAATGCGAAAATCGAGAGAACTGCGTCCATTTCTTAGAATTTGTCGGCTATCCTTCCAATTTAGGGGATTTGCTGCGACGCAGAAGCTTCTGCAAATCTTGTTCAAGAATTGCCACGGCGGAAAAGTCGCCTGCGATCTGAAATTTCCAATTTCAGTTAGTGTCGCGTTTGCGAGCAGCCGCGATTTCTTTAGAGCATTTCTTAAACCCAAAGTCGTAGGTGCCACATTATCAAACACTATATCATTTTAACATTTCTTTTAATCCTTTGTAAATATGCGTATTTTCATTATGCTTACATGTTTATTTCATAAATTTCATTATATTTATTTCATAAAATTAATCAAAGGAAATAAATTATTCAAAGTTGTTTAAAGATGAATACGAAATAAACATAAAATTGTAAAAAACGAAATCGAAGGTGTTTTATATATTAAGAATAAAGAAAGAAATTAATCAAAAATTTTATAACGAAAAAAATGAACAGAAATAGAAAAAAGAAATGGCTGCAATTAATTGATCTCGCTCAATTGAATTTTTTAAAATAATAATAGCCATAGAATTAAAAATATATTAATTCTAATCATATTTTTAAAATAAAATACTGCATTAAAGCAATGAATAGTTTCATATACTACACATTAAAGCTGACAATCCCAGCTTCATCTAAAGTTACTAAACTAGGAATTTTCTAAGTTCTTGATAAACTACTAGACTAAACAAACCTATGCATTTTTCAGACAATATTGCGATTAAGTTGGAATTTAAGAGCTTCAACGGCTACCAAAATTTAAGTTCCATATCCAATTTGGCTTCTTCAACAAACTCCTCCATTCACAAGCCAATTGTATATCCAGCTTTTGATTTTTTGCTTCATATATATCAACCGTGTCGAGATTATATTCAAAGATTCCTGCAAATTAGACTAACCACAAACCAAAATGATATTAGTAAACGAAAGAGGTGATCATTTTCATGTGTTTTGCATGGAATAGAATAGGACTAACCTGCTGCTGTTTGCGAGGGGCATAAAATAAGCCTTCCGTTTTTCAGAAAAATATGTTATTGTTATCCATTGGAAGCCCCTTTTCTGACAATAGCTTAAGTTTCTGCCAAACAACATGATCACAATGACTGGATGAGATACTGATGATGGTGAAGCAGATATTTTGATCGTCTCGTGCTACGATCAAATAGCTGGCTTAAATTTGAAACACTATAAGAAAAGAAATGGACCTAAAACATAGTGAAGCTTGTCATGATCTCATGCATGACAGCGGCAGTTTTGGATGATATTTAGTAATTTTAGTAGTTTTTGTGTTAACTCATTATCCAAGTACCGCGAGAAGGATCTTATTTTACACTATCGTGTATCGGGCTTGTTATACAACAACACATTGCAATCTAGAAAATAAATTTGTAGAGTTGTATAGATTTTACCGTAATATATTGAGGTGGATCATCAAGGCTAGTTGTTCCAAGGACTACTTCTCTTCTTAATTTGGTTGTAAGTTTATGGCAAACCCTAAGCTGAGGACAGAATGTATATCTCATCAGTTGAGCACAATCATAGCAGCCAGCACTCTGTCATCCGATGAAAAGTGTAACAATCAGAATATTTACCTCGGATCTCGTTGCTCCACCGATTATGAACACAAAGATGCGTTGTCCCATCTTTTTGTAATCAGTGTTGGCAGTTTTCAGGACTGAATCACTGGAAAACCAAGCAGACAGAGATAATACATACAACACATTTGTAATAAACAAACTCAAGTGGCAATCAAAATTGAGATAAATTTAGCAGTACAAGTTGGTAAACAAGTTCCTAGATGACTATAGGAAATAGTGATTAATCATTACCTTGAATATCCATCATCAGAAGTACGAGATTTGGCCCACTGTGCGGTCCGTCTTGATCTCATAGAATGGGGAGCAGTAGTAGATTGGCTTGGTTTAGTTGGTGGAATCTTTGAGCCTCCACTACTCGAGTCGCTGGCAGTGTTCACGCATTGGTACTCGTCTTTTGGCAAATCTCCTTTACCCAACTGCTCAATTAACTCCTGAGAAACAAACCAAGCCAAAGAGGTGATAGTCTGGTAACAAGGTCCAGAATTAGTACACATTCATCTTCCTATGTGATGAGATTATAATGCTTTTGTTGTATATGTTTAAACCAAACCTCTAACTTGGGATAAAACCGAGATAGTGCCCACCCCTCCTCTTCATCTCCAGCTCGATCTTTTCTTTCTGCATTTTTTTTCTAGTGAGGAAGGAATTAGTTACATTCAGGTCTCAGTACAACACCAGTATCGGTTCTCTATATTGTGGCATGATTTAAGTTAAGAGTAAATATTTACCTTTGCTGAATCAAATTTAAGGGAGAAAGTACCCCCTGAAGTCTTTCTGGAATCTGTTGCCTCAATTAATTTCATATTTTTGACACTTTGCATGTCCGCTTCTGATAATTTTGCCAACTGAAGAAGCATAACAAATATCGCCATTAGTCTAGTAAAGCTAGAGCTAGTAAAGCATGTAGGCAAGCGTAGAGAAATGAGTTTTCATATCCAATATGCAAACATGAAATATCAATGTATGCCTCAACTCTTATTTACTCAACACACACACACAACAAGAGAGTGGGGAAATAGATAGATCAGCAACCTGCATGAGTTTGTCTGCTTTGTCACCCTCAAATTTCTCTGGGCTGACACCACAATATATCATCAAAAGCCTCAACTTATTCTCGGTTGATCCATCCTGCGGGGTCAAGAAAATGATTTATCATACCATCTAAATAATAAATATAGCTGAACCAAGAAGCAAACTGGTAGAGGCGTCCCTTACCAAAAGCATTAAGATATTACCTGGTTCGATCTCAGATAAGTGATAACTTCCTTCGTTCCTGCATCACCAAATACAAGATCCTGCTCCAGTTGTCCAAGGTCCCGAAGATCCAAATCTCTGATAAGTGTATTGAGTTTCCCAGCAATCTAATGGGATAAGAAGATCAGTGTTCTTTCTTTATTTTCTTTTTTTGAATCATCATAAGTTTTCTCATTGGCCCATTAATTACACATTTCTTTAGTCTGGAGGAATAGTAGAACTCTATCTATGATCAAGTGATTTAATAAGTAAACCCAAATTTACGAAATTTGGCTATTTGTGGCATAAACTTTTCCTTATATCACATAGTACATTTAAGAAATGATGATATGGAATGATCTTCAGAATTATGAGTTTGAGGAACAACCGCAACATGGATTGAGAGTTTCTCCATCTGTTCATTATATTGTGGCAAAGCTTGAACCATTTTCTGTATGTCTCTTGTGGACAACTCACTACCATCTCTACAACAAAGCAGAATGTAAATTATTAGAATTGACAAGAAACAACAAAAGTGAGGAAAACAACAACAACCACAACAACACGACAATGACAACAGCAACAATAATATCGATGTTAACTACAAGAATGGCTATAATTATATGTAAAAATGTGTAATGTAGATGATAATAGTGATGAAATGCAGTTTCCCTTTCTCCAATTAAATAAAAAGGACTTTAGCCGATGAGAATAAATGTTGAGATTTCTCATAGATTATTAAACTAAATATTATTTAGCAACACTGAAGCATATTATGATTTCACGCATAGATGTGGCAGGATATCATAGTTATATTTCAGAACAAACGAAGTACACACAAATACGAACGCCAACCTCTGTTGTAATTGAGCTGCTTTGTTTTTAGCAACAAAGTTCGTCATCTTCTCACTCAACCGTTCACTAGCCTAAAATTTTGAGTAAGAAAATTCAGATATGAGTAAATATCAGAGAAGATATGACTCTTTCAAGTGACTGCAAGTAAAAATTGTCTATGCATGAGAAAACACCTCTGCGATGTGAGCATGCCTGAGCTCAACCCAGAGAGCATCATTATCTTCCAAGAGGACTTCTTTTTTTTCAGGCTCACCACCTGATTTGCTAGGAATCTTGCATCCACTGAATACCATCAGAAAGTTCCAAGTCTGAAATTCGGCTGCTTATACAAAGACATTTACCTCGTGTACATATTTATTTCCTTCCAGGTCTAGTAAATCATGACACATAGCATCATACGTCCATTCATGAATGATGGGAGCTATCTGGAAAAGGTCAGTAAAAAATAAAAAAACAAATAAAACTAAAAGTAAGTTATTACTCATGTAGATAAAGTTGTGTAAATTGACTTTTTGGAACCTGATCAATCGATCTATCCACTATAAGTAATTCACAAGTTTCCGCTGTTGGAAACTTGGGAATGGAAGATCTATAAGTTGTGATGTTCTTCCAAACTGCTTCAGCAAGCTTCTTGGGAATTAACTCTCGACCATTTCCATTGTCGCCATCCCCTCCCTTGGAAGCTTTATACCTCACAAAAGGAAATTCCTGAAATTTAACATTAGAAATGTAGGCAAAAGGAGATGATAACAAATGACATGGACACGTTCTTGTTGATTTTACCTATCTGGATATGGAAATCTAGAATATAAATTTTTTATACCGCGTCTGGTAAATAAGGAGATTTGTTCAACACTGTTCAACTAGACTCACAAAACATTTCAGGTCTCCTTTTTCATGTTGACACATGGATGCATGAGTAGATGCATTTGAAAGATCAAAGTATTGATCACCTTTAATGAAGCAAAAACAGTAGCAAGTCTCGTGGCCATTAGATTCAAACATGCGTCAGCCCTGCTAGTATTCTCAGCACCAAAGAGTTCTCGAAGTGCATTTTCTTGATCAGTTGTGAATGCCTGATATAAAGTTTATCTTCACATTCCATGATGCTAAAAGAGCTTAATTGAAATCCATAAAGCATAATGTTTTTTAGCTACCTGAGTATCTATGGGAAAGTACTCCAAATTCATCTGCAATTTGTCAAAGGTAAATAGCTCAACAAAAGAAACTCCCTAGATAACAATGTTGTTTGACTCTAATTATTTATTGGCAAAACTAAGCACACTATTTACCTCTCTTAGGGCACCAATACGTGGCATAACACTACTATCACTCTTGATGTGAGACACTAGGTCTTTCGGTACAGGTGTACTAAAGTATATATATGCTCTGCAGCCATATATTGTGAAGTGAGAATAGATGCAGTCACACTACATAAAACCATATTAAATGCAAAAGAACTTCATAAAAATTATCAGACGTACTTCCTATATAATGGTTCTCTTCCTGACATGTCAGACAAGAACATGACGAGGCTGACAAAGATAGAAAATTAAGTAATCAGTTCCAATATCCTTGCTAGTCGTTGCTTATCAAAACTGTATAGTCAAAATATTATTTAAGGATTAGACATCCAGCACCAGGTAGAAGATGTGTTTTTGTTAAGGATAGTAAAAGAAAATAGCCAAGGACGGTAAAAGGTGCTCAACAAGCACTGTTGTTAACTAATTCAATATAACAAATGTCTCTTATCTTTTTCTTCTAAGGAACCACAGTCTAAAATTAAATGAAAATAATGAAGAATGGCAATACTTCTCCCTGGCAGGCTGCATGAAGTATATTACATCCATTGAAGGCATAGGCTCTCTCCTTTTAAAAAGTTCTTCCACCACTGCAGAAGATGAAAACGACATACAGATATAATAGCCAAAAAATGGTTTTCATAAAGCTTTCTTGCGATATGTATATGAGTTTGTAAATGCCATATATATATTTGGCAGATCAAATAATGACATACACCAAAAAATTATACCAAAGTTGAAACAAACAACATATCTTGTGCTATGTGACATAAATTTAAAATTGCTTACATGAAACATCTTGGTCTGTGATATCTGCCATTTTACATGAATGAGACATCACTTTTACAGTAACTTTGTCCATGATGAGTACCTGAAAACAATGATCATACATTCCCATATAACAAAGTTGCAGTTTGCATCATACTAATGGTAACATGCAGCGACATAAATTATACCTTCCATGATGATCTCGTACCTCCTGCTTTAGCATCTTGGAGCATTTCATACAATAATCCTACGAGGTGTTTTGTCAAAATTATCAATCCAAATACTACCCATTCTCATGCAAATCTGAAGCTAGTTCACCATGTCATGTTCGCACAAAATAGAGATAAAGTGCAATTTAGTTTATAGACCTCAAACTTAGCAAGTAAAATGAAATAGATAATTGATGTAGTATCCATGTAAAATATTCCTTCAGCTAATTCAGAATGTAATGACATGATTTTCACTAATCCTCCTAAGATAAAAATAATTTAAATCCAAAAAAAAAAAATCAAAAACTACTTATTTCCATTTGACAGCCACTGCTCGTTCAGTACATCAAATCCCCAAAAGGTATTTCCATAGCAGAAAAAATCAACAAGTTCTTCTTTCCAATGTAAAAGAGAGCTAATCCCTAGAGAATTTCCAATTTCTCTATAAAACACAAAGATACTACTTCGACTCTCTCAGTTGATCTCTTCGCAAATCGATTCTAGCATACGAGCTACCGAGAAATGCAGAGAGGAAAATGAGCGCAATGAAGGTGACCGGAGCTTACGATCGCGGCTGACGAGGCGGAGCGTCTTGTACTCTGCGCCCTGGGAGCACTCGGAATCCGAGAAGGACATTTTCCCGGCGCCGGAATTCAAATCGAAATCGAAATTGTTATGTTATTTTTTGGGGAGTGAAGGAAGAATGAAACAAAATTGAGAGACGGTTAAAAGTGGCGGTCCGACTTTGGAGGGGAAATGTCGTTGTATTTGTGGGGACCCACAATTTGCGCCAACGGTAATGTTATAACAAAATATGAAAACAAAATAGAACATGCATATTTTAAAATAGAAATATACATTTTTCTCATTATCACATATTTCTCTTTTTATCTCATTCTCGTTAGGGACGGACCCATGAATTTAATAATGATCGGGCGAAATTTTATCGGATGATTCTAATAAAGTTTTAAGTAGAGTAAAGAAAACACAAAACGAGTTTAATCTTGAAATAGTTATTTGAGATTACATAATGACGACCGGACGAGATTAATATATATAGATAAAATAAATAAATTAATCGTATATATAGGTAATAAAAAAAATCAACCGAACGACGGCTGAGGGTGCCTGACCTTTAGATCCGTCCCTGATTCTCAAATATCTCCTCGTCGTTCTCACTCAAAATTCGGCCAAGTCAATCTCATAATTGATTCTTTGATTTCTTTCTTACTAATTCATTATTTTCTTTTAGATCATAGATATCTATAAGGAAATAATCGTCAATCTCATAATTGATTCTTTGATTTCTTTCTTACTAATTCATTATTTTCTTTTAGATAATAGATATCTATATGGAAATAATCGATCCTCATACGTAAAAGAACAAAGTTTGGAGCAATCAATCTCGTATGCATATTTTAATTACTATTATACCTTTACTACAATAAAATAAACTTAAAAATAAAAAAATAATATGGATCGTTGGATTAATGAGATGAATGTACATACCAACTGAGTGGCGGGTGAGATTTAGTTTAAATGTCAAAGTAGGTATTCATGATATATTACTCTTAATATATCAATTTATTTATCTATTCTATTACATGGCGAGCTCATTACTCTCATAATACTCTCAATATATCAACTTATTTATCTATTCTACAACATGGCGGGCTCATTTATCTATTTATAATACAAGTAATTTTTCCACTCACAATACACCCATCATTTATATAGAACGCTCGATGCTCAGAAATGAAATATGGATATTTTTTTTAATTTCTTTTAATTAGCGATGGAAAATTTCGGGGACAAAATTGCTGACCAACTCTGACAACATTAGCAGATCACCGACGGAACACTAATACGTTGGTTTACGGAATACCGACTAAATAAACGATGATCGGTCAACAACATCAATGTTCCGTCAACACAAATTGATACCAACGAAATAAAGTGAGATACCGAGTCACCAACAAAATATTTCAATCGATATTCGACTAGAGGGTGTTTGGCTTATAAGCTCCTTTAAAGTGTTTGACAAAATATGCTCCTAAACAGCGTATAAGCTCCAAAAATAAGCTCCAAGAGCTTATAAGCTCCCCAAAAAATAAGTTCCTCTACCTCAACTTTTTTTTTTTATAATCTTATATGCAACAATCATTTTACAAATATTTTTCAACTATAATTTATTATTTTCATCATATATCATCCAAGTTCATTTTTCTTCGATTTTCTCTCTCTAAAAAAATATTTTCTGTCTCTAGCAAAAAAATTCTCTCTCTAGCTTATAAGTTCAATTATCCAAACACTTTGACAACTTATAAATTCTTAAAATTTACATTTTATAAGCTTCTGAAACATCTTATAAGCTCCAAGAACTTATAAGCTTTTTAAAATAAGCTTAGCCAAACACTTGTGGCACGTAAACTTTATCCGATCTGAGTAGCAAAGCTTATTTCTAACCTACATTATAAGCAATAAATATGAAAAACTATCCCACTTCTAACACAATGGTGGCGAAAATAATGGCGGTGGTGGAGGGGATTGTTCTTAGTGTTGAGTGTGAGCTTCAACCGATACGCATATACACGGATTCTATGTTAGGGGCTAGGGTGATGGCGGATCCAGCCGAGGAGGCCAACTTTCTTCCGCAGGATATACGAGACATCCTAAGTGCAGCCCGTGAGAGTATTCTTGTAGGGGTTTTCTATATGTATCGATCGGCAAATAATGCCACTCATAGTCTTGCGCAATTTGCGCGTCACATTGAGTGCTCGATGAAGTGGATTCAAGGTTTCCCTAGGTGGCTTAGGGATATTATACAGAACAATACTGACTATATTTGGCCTCCGTCTCAAAAATATGAAAAACTATCCCATGAATCCCTAGACCCACAGCACTTATAAATAATTATTTTTAAATACATGACTTACATACTGAATATAAAATGTAAAACATTAAACCCACCAACCGATTAGTTGTAATATAGGTTAGTATTATATTTTATTAGTAGTAGTCAGTAAATTAAATATTATCCTAACAATTTAATATGTCACGCATGCATTCATTAAAAGTACTCTATCGGAAATTTTAGTTATTTTTATCTATTTCTTTTTGGCATCCCGTCATACAAAAATTAAAATACAAGAACACATGTCAACAATTGAATCAACACTAAAACTAGTTGACTATATTAATATTAATTAAACAGAAGATTAGGTAGATCATCAAATAATGTCGTTAAATATAACTATATACTAATGTGTAACCGTGGAATGTGCCGTATTAAAATTTATAGAATTTTATATACATATAAAATCTAATTACAAATACAAAGAGAAATATATTAATAAATAAATATAATGTAAAAAAGAACATATAAAAATTTCTTAATTATATCAAAATTGTCACTTATATCTCCAGTTTTAATTTTTAGTTTCATTCACATCTGTACTTAAACTTTACTCTACCGAAATCGACAATTGTACTCTCTCCCATTTATTTTTACAATAATGTCTCTTATCTATGTAGGTGTGAATATTATGGAGGTGATCTCATGTGGAATCGATTTTTTTAAAAAATCACATTCACAATGACACTACTGTTTCACATGAACTAGTACGCCACTCCCGTGCGATGCACGAGGCATGACATATTTTATAATTAAAAATTATATTACATTATTATATAAACATCAATCTATTATTAAATCTAATTAAGAAAAAAATAAACAAATAAGTTTACATAAATAAATAATTCTTACACACACATCACTAAAAATTAAATAAATTTAAATAGTATCCAAATTTTTGGTTTTTTAGATATATAAATCAAATTCTATTTGTTGGAACGCATTAACATGACCGGTACGGATATCTAACTAATTATTCATCAAGACATATATATTAAAATCAATACATTTTTTTTAAATTTTATTCTTTAAACTAAAGAGTTCTAAAAAGAATCAATAGTATAATCAAATTTTATTCTTTAAAAAGAATCAATAGTATAATCAAAGAGTTCAAAAAAGAATCAATATAATCTTTTTCTCCTTATTTGCATTAAAGGCTATTATTATTAAAACGTGTGCAAAAAAATATACAAAGGTCGATATCAAACAAAAATATAGAAAATTATATAAATTTAATATAAAAAAAGGAAAGCAAAGAGAGATTAAAAAAAAGTTGTATGTTAAATTTAGGAGAGAGGAGAGATGAAAAAAAGATAACTTTAAATTTTTGTGAGGAAAGAGAAAAAATTCATTTAAATTTTAATCTACCATAACTTATTTGTTTCAAATTCATTTTTGATGATTTTTATATCAAATTAATATCATCTTTGACAATTAAAAATAAATAAATTAAAACACAAGAAATACTAAGAGAAGGGAGAGAAAAATCGATGAAAAAATATCACCTTTAGAATTGTCATTTTATATAGTATTATATAAATATAGATAATTGTTGTCATATTTTTTCTATAAGGAAACGAAAATAAAATTGACAAAAAAAATGAAAATAAAGAAATTAAGTAAACAAAAATATAAAAATAAAATCAAAAGATAAAAGATAATTCATTAGAGAGAAAAATAATATGTTTGATATTTCTAAATTTTATAATATTTTTATTTTAACACCATATCAAATATAATATTTAATAAATTAAAATTAATTTCATGATCTTTAATTTGATATACATATTCAATATTTTTATCATTATTAAAATATATAAATATTAAAAAAAAGAAAAGAAAATAACAAAAATAAATAAATAAAAAAGGTGATTCATTTTAGAATGAAAAGCGGTATATGGTTGGGGGGGGGGGGGGGGGGGGGGGGTGGGGGGGGGATATAAATAACAAATATGCAGTTTATTTCGGTTGCATTGTGTTAGCCGAAAAATAGGAACCATGATCTTAAACTTAAGTAGAAGTAAAACACGTCTTTTTAAATTACATAAATAAACAGCAGTTAAATATTAGGAATATTCTGTTAGAAAGATGACGGTAAATTGGATGCTGTTAAACTAGTTCTTTATATAATATATAAATTTTTGTGGTGAATATGCCATGTGATGCCATGCGTTAATATATGGATTCCTTACATTACGTGTATATATTAAGGTTAATATTAATGTTTCGTGTTACTAACTTTCAGCATTTTTATGAAATATTCTTAATTTTTGTTTTG
This sequence comes from Salvia miltiorrhiza, assembly GCF_028751815.1. Taxonomy (NCBI): domain Eukaryota; kingdom Viridiplantae; phylum Streptophyta; class Magnoliopsida; order Lamiales; family Lamiaceae; genus Salvia; species Salvia miltiorrhiza. Next base: position 1,003,724 of record NC_080390.1, on the reverse strand, counting down.
TTTTCTTTTAAAAACCATTTAACTTGCAGCATTTTTTTCTAATAAAAATTGTCACCCAATTCAATTTTTAGCGACGGAAAAATAATTTATTTATCTTGTCGGAATATACGGTAATTTTTTCCCCTTTATCATATGAAACAACGTCGTTTTATTTCAATCCACGGCTTATAGTACATAGCGAACTAATTTGTAGTACCAAACAAACGTCAACCAACACCATAAAAAACATTAAAATAATAAAAATAAGACGAAAGTAATTACTTATTATTTAATAAGCCCCTTTTCTTTGCATGATTTAATCGCGCCGTCAAACATTTCCTCCAATCCATACTCGTACTTGAATCCAGTGGCTTCCAGTTTCTTCGTCGACAGCCCGGAAAATTTCACCGCCGTCACATCCTTCCACGAACTGTCCAACAAAAATAAAATAAAAAACATCAAGTAATTAATTTAATTTTTAGAAAACAAAATACAAGTAATAATTAATTAAATGATATATATAGTAATTAATTACTCAGGTGATGGCATCTTATATTCTGGATATCTGAGGGAGAGGAAATCGCAAAGCTCGGCGATGCCGAACTGCGCCGCCGCCGTTATGTATCGGCCTTTGGCGTCGGGATACTCGAGCAGGTGGATATGAGCTCGAGCCACGTCGTCCACGTGGACTAAACTCGATTCTTTTAGGTGCTGGTAGTGCCCCTCATCACCTATATATATATCATCATACACCCACAAAAATAATTAATTGGAGTATATATATATATATATATATTTTTTTTTCAGATGAATTCTCTTTGACGAAAAATGGTGGAATATATATATATTGTTTCAGAGTTTTACTCTTTTTACAAGTTCTTTTAATTAGAAAAATTTTCTTCATAAGAAGAAGAAATTTACAGGATATAGTCCCTTCTTCCATCATTTCATTTCAATTCATGATAATATTATCACAAGTTATAGATGTGATAATATTTTCATGATAATATAATTTAACTCATCTCTCTATCTTTTTCATTCTCTCTTCATAATATTTTTAGATATTTGTTCATTAAAAAGATATGAGATAAAAAAGTATGGGATAAAATTTTCTCATATTTTTTTACTTCTTTCTAATGATAAACTTACAATCAAAGAGAACACGCCCTTAAATGCATTTACATTGATTGTAAAATTTTCACTAAAAAAATATGAATAAAAAATATGAGATTTTTTTTCTCCTTTCATTTATTATCAGATATGGAAAGATGAAAAAATGTTGAAAAACGCCACTACCAAAATATAATACTCCTTATTTAACATTTGAGAGAAAATGAGTGTAAAAAGGTGGCTGAGAAAATATTTTACTCTGCTTTAAAAAAAATCTATTATAATAAGCATGTGAAAATGACGAGAAAAATGATAAAATATATATTTTCTCTTGTTTTCTATTAAAATAAACGAACCTTATAAAAAATGTTTTAAAAGATGGCATGAGGGTAGACTTTAGACAACCACCACACTACCATCAGACATAAATAACCAATAATTCATTTTCTATTTCCAGTCATCGTGGTAGGAAAATTAATTAATTAATTAAATGATTTAATTACCGAGAATCAAGGCCAGGGAGACGTAAACGGAATCCGGAAAATTAGGGCAAATGAAAGGGCCGGTGATCCACGTCGGAATCAGGGAGACGAGGTCCAAGCCGAGCTCCGCCGCGAGATCGATGGCGGCTTTCTCCGCCAGCGCCTTGGTGACGATGTAGGGCCCCCCGAAGGTCTTGAGGCTGCGGATGAAGTCGACGTCGGTCCACGAGTCCTCGTCGATGAGCTTGCCGCCGCTGTTGGCGGGGTCGAAGGCGGCGGAGGAGATGCTCGCGGTGTAGACGACGCGGCGGACCGTCTTGCAGTCGGCGCAGGCCTGCAGGATGCCTCGCAGGGCGGTGGTGACGCGCTTCAGCTTCACTTCCTCCGTCTCCTTCTCGGCGAAGTCCAGCGGGTGGGCCGTGTGGAAGACGCCGCCGCAGCCCTCGATCGCCGGGGCGAACGTCTCCGGCTTGTCGAGATCCGCGTTGAAGATCTGCAACCGCTCCGCCGCGCCGGGGAGGTTGGTGATGTAGCTAATGTCCCTCTTCCGCTCTATTTTTCCAAAACCACAGCTTCAGCTAACACTCAAGATTTTTCTAATAATCACATTCATATTCTGATTAATTTAAGAGGCGGTCTTCTGTGAAATCCATTTTATGGTGAAACCGACTTCACATGACACTATTTCGTTTTAAAGTATCATTTGTATGTTGTCATTTGTATGTTGAAGTAGTGTCACTGTAAAGCCAATTTCATGGTAGTTGTTGTGCTAATTTAATTTTATAAGATTGTAAACAAATCATATATTCGTAAATATTTGATAAAATATTTAAACCTTATACTATCTCCGTTCACGAAAAAACTTCCTATATTTTTTTGGAACGTCTACAAAAAAAAACATTTCCTATATATTTTTGGACTATACCCACCACTTATAAATATCTCATTTAACCTTATTTTTGATATTTTCATCACTTTCAATACTAATTAATTACATTTTTTCACTATTTTTAATACACTCAACAATTCTTTCACCACTCTCAATACACTCAACCACCTCTTTTTTCTTAAAATTCACATGTTATTCCCTTTTAGGAAATTATTCGTGGACGGAGAGAACATATATCTATATATATAATTAAATTGTGAATAATATCACAAAAGAAAAAACACTGATTAAGGACAGGTGTCTCATCAATTAAAACCTTCTTAAAGAAAATTTAATGAAAAAAATCTTAAGAAGAAAAAAGAGTGTCCCTACTCCCTATATATATAAAGTTTGAGACATAGGGAAATAGAAGTCAACTAAAAAACACAAGTAGTCGAGACGAGGGCAGAGCTTTAAATACAATATATAAAAAAGAATTATGGTATTATATGGATAACACAGATTTAAAAAATGAAACCTACAAAGAAACATTAGTCTTATATGAAATAAATTAGTCGATAATATTAGAATATGTGAAAAAAATAGGAACCTGGATCGAGCCTGACAGTGGCGTTGACGGCGTAGCCATCTTCGAGTAGCCTCTTGATCATCCATGATCCAAGAAAACCAGTTCCTCCAGTCACACATACCTTTTTCCCATTTTCATTCACCATCCTCTCTCTCTCTCTCTCTCTCTCTCTCTGTATATATCGATGTAACTTGTGAGAGAAACGAAGCCATGCATGTCTGTTTAAATAATGGCAAGTTGAAGGGCATTCCTGTCTTTTGCTCTTGGATAATTAATTAATCTCCGGCAGAAGATATTTATGCATTCATTTTCTCAACTTGCTTAATTTATCTAATGAGAATATGATGCAGTTATGCCACACACTACAAATTTTGATGATAAATAATTATGATGTGATTTTAGCGGGAAGGGAATCTTATTTTTTGTGAAAAATAAAAGTAAAAAATAAATCAATATAATTTACAAATAATCGTATTCAGTTAATAAGGTGAAAATCTCGATCTTTCTATAATTCAATTTTAAATAAAAATGTTTATTAATGTTTTACATTAATTTATCGAATAAATTATTAACATATTCGTATGTGTTCGCACATATTCTCCATTTAGTATTAGTATTTTTAATGAAGGGTAATTCGTATATAAATACATAAATTTTATTCACTTTTTGGTATTTAACATGAACTTTAAATCCTAGTTATAAATACGTGAGCTTTACTCATTTTTGGTATTTAACATGAACTTTAAAACATAGTTATAAATACACGAACTTTAAACGTATTCAATTTTTGACTCGTTTTTCATTTTTCTCGAATTAAATTAAGTTGATTTGGAATGCCTGAATCTTGACGTGGATAATTCGTCGTTGAGATACGACGACGTTGTTTTTCGTTAGAAGAAATTAACCCAAAACTAAAATATTAAAGTGAACGAGAAAAATTTGTCTACAAATTCTACAAATTCAAAAGGCGAATTTCATCTTTAACATTTGGGGATTTCATAAAGACAATTTCGTCATTCAGAAAGCCAAATCTAGAAATTCAGAATATAAAAAACGGGATCAAAAATTGAACGGTGTTAATTTGTATAGCAATAAACTGTCCACGATTCAGGCACTCCAAGTCAACTTTAATTTGGGAAAAAATGAAAAATGAGTTAAAAATTGAATAAGTTTAAAATTCATGTATTTATAACTATATTTTAAAGTTCATGTTAAATACTGGAGTAAAAGTTAATACAATTTATGTATCTATAACTAGAATTTAAAGTTCATATTAAAAACCAAAAAATGAGTAAAGTTGATGTATTTAATTATTTATACACCAATTAGCCTTTAATGAAACATTTCAATATATATATATAGGGAGAGGTTCAAATAAGAACCACTAATAAAATAAGAACGGAGAACCATTTTAAGCCATTCAATCATCAAGATCTACGGTGGATGCATCATCTTGGTGGATGGATGCAGGTGCTGGGTTCGAATCCTGAAGGGAGCAAAAAAATTATTTTTTTCGGATGCATTAAATTTAATAGCGGATGCATTAATTTGTATAGCAGATGCAGTAATTTTATTGGTTCTTATGTTCTCACGATAATTGTGGTTCTCACTATAACCGCACCATATATATATATATGTATATATCAGAACCGATCACCTACCCACCGTGGGCAGGCATAATGTGTCCACCACTGATGACAATCTTAATTAGAGTAAGATATGTTAATTTTCTTTTCAAATTAAAATTGTCAAATCAATGGTGGACACATTATGCTTGTCCACGGTGGGTAGGTGATCGATTCTAATGTATATATATATATATAGAGGCGATCAGCTCTTTCATTAATGCTTCAACTGCCAATAATTAATTTGCCTAGTTGACCGACCTACCACTGAGATATATATTAATTACTATAGTAGATTATCAATTATTTCAGTGAAAGCAATTTATATATCGAACAAGGAAGTTTTTTTTGAGAAAATAAGGAAATAGTTTCATTATACGCTAAAATCTTCATTAAAAAATACTCCCTCCGTCCCACCATTTTAGTCCCCTTCCACTTTTCACACATATTAAGAAAATGCATTTAATTTTTATATTTTTATCTTTTATACCCTTATTTATTATTTTCACACGTCCTTTTCACATTTAAGTGAAGCATTAAATAAGGTTAATTTAGTAAAAACAATATTTTTATATAGTATTAATTAGAAAAGTGGACTATCTTTTTGGGACATCTCAAATGGAATAATGGACTAAAATGGTGGGACGGAGGGATTACTCTGTTTAGAAATAAAAAATTGTGGTCCCAACTTGAGATCAGTTATAATAAAAATTTAAATTATCATGATTCATATACTATTATTTTAGTTTTCGTCTTAAAGAAACACACCTCTATTTATGAATAAATAATATATATATAGGGTCGGTATCTAGTGTGAATTTCTAAAATTTGTGAAACTTAAGAACCTTTCTAGACCATTGATCTTCAATGATCCAATGGACGAAATTAAATATAGACTTTGCATAATTTTGTGTTAAAAGTCGGACATTTCTTAAAATAAATGATTGAGGGGTATTTTGGTGAACATTGTTAAGTCAGATAATTAATGATCATATCAAATCCCATAATAACCGCATTGAATATTATTTACTATAAAAAAACATTACACCTACCATTCATCTGTCATCATCATATTACTTTTGTTCATTGAAGAATGTTAGTGTTCATGTTTTGAAAATATGTAATGTCTTTTGTTTCATTGATTTTTCGGCAGTGGAGGTTTGTTGAAATTGTATATATTTTTTTAATTTAGATAATTGTCATATTCATGTTTACATTGTTTAAAACAAAATATACCCTTATTCATATAAATATATAAGTTTATTCATCGTATATATTGTTCATCACATAAGTATATATTGTTCATGTTCGTTCATGTAAGTTGTTCATCGTCATCGTATATATTGTTCATCACATAAGTATATATAAGTTTGACTCAGGTCCTATTGTTCATCACTATTGTTCAAAATAAATTATTTTGTTGTTCATGTAAGCCTCTAAGTTTATTTATCTTCTTTATTTACACGTGTTCATCACATAAGTATATATTGTTCATGTTCATTCATGTAAGTTGTTTATAGTTGTGGTTGTATAAAATTTAGTTTACAATTAGCGTATAATTCTATGAAAAATGGCGACAAAAACAATGAGGCTAAAACTCTAAAATATGATAATTAATAAGTTGTCAAATACAAAAGATTACATGTACAGATGATAACATGATTTTAGGTAGTGGACAGTTTTAAAAATTGTTAAATGACAAATTAATCCTTCATTCCATAAAAAGCCGCCGATGCTTTTTGGAATCTACAGCCGTTAGATTTAATCAAATCAGTGGCCATAGTAAGTTCCCCATTCTCACAAATATTTAGTGTTCTCACATGATCCTTCCCCTATATATATATGTGTGTGTGTGTTGTGTATATAGTATTTATATAAAGAAAAAAATAAATCAATCAAAAGTTACATGCATCTACTTTTAAAATTACCATCGATTCAATTGAATTAAATTTAAAATTGATTTAGAATTGAAGTTGGTTTTTAATAATATTAAAAATAATTAATCAAAAAAAATCATGTTGTGGGACTCGAAAGATTTAGTACACGTTTTAATTAATAAAAGTGCGGATTCATATAGATAAAATTGATATACACGTCAAAACAACTTATTTATTTATTTTTATTTTTTTGAGTAGTCTTACTATTTTTATCTATCAAGACTAATACTCAAAAGTAAATGTCACCTTAGAGTTATTGACACCTAAATACATGAACTTTTGATCAATTTGATTTTTCCCACCAACTTTAAAAATTGTTGCACTTTTCCCACAATTAAAATTATTGCTCATTCTATGTGGCATATTATTGAAATCTCACCATTTCAAAATCTCTCAACTCTCCTTCATTTTCAATCATTCTCATTTATACATGTATATTTTATTTTTATTAAATTAAATAATACATTCAAAGCATCACCTCAATTCATTTTTATATTAATTTTTTATTTATTTAAAGAAGGTGTAATTTACTTAATAATCTTATACACAATAGAAAAATATTCTCTCTCCTACGCGACAATATGAAATTTCACTCTCCAATCTCCTTAATCTGCAATCATTATATTTTCCTAATTATAAACAACATATCCCAATAACATTAGTAATATTAATTAATCAATTAATAATGACATTACAAAAGCATAAATCAATTAAAAGTATTTATGTAGGATGTTAATTGTAATAGAAATATTTATTAATGTTTATCTTGGATTGACACATATCTACTTGCCTTAGAAGATGAGTTATGTGAATGGGCTAGAAAGCCCATGATGTTTTAGCCCATGGATTGACACATATCTATAGACTATAGATATGTATTTCTCGTTCCATTATACACACACATTTCAAATACATGCAATACCATCTTAAAATCATTCTCCCTTCCATTATCAACGAGAGTCAGTCCGCGTTTGTGCCGGGTCGTCAAATCACCGATAATGCTCTCTTGGCTTTTGAAATTTTCCACATGATGAAAATGAATTCGGCTAAGAAAAAAGGAGTGTTTGCTTTTAAATTGGACATGGCGAAGGCTTATGATAGGGTCGAGTGGACTTTTCTTGATTGTATGATGCGAAAACTTGGTTTTCATACGTCGGTTGTTGAGTTGATCATGCGTTGTGTATCTACTGTCTCGTTTAGTGTCTTGGTGAACGGTTTTCCTGGGGAGAGTTTTGAGCCCAGCCGTGGTCTCCGGCAGGGCGATCTCCTCTCACCTTTCTTGTTTCTTTTTTTGTGCCGAAGCTCTTTCAGGTCTTCTCCGGCAAGCCGAAACCCGTCAGCTCATTCATGGGGCCCACCTCTGCCGCACGGCTCCCCGTGTGAGTCACCTTCTCTTCGCGGACGACTGCATCATTTTTGGTCAGACTACTCCCAATGAAATTGCTCTGGTGCGGGATATTCTTGGCGTTTATGAAAGCGCCTCTGGGCAAAAAGTTAACTTGGAGAAATCTTCGATCACCTTTAGTGGGGGTACCCCTGAGGAGATTCGGACGGCCCTAGCTGAACAACTTGGAGTGGCGTGTGGAACGAGACATGGGACGTATCTCGGCATCCCTAGCACCGTGGGCAGATCAAAAACGGAAATCTTTTAGATGCTCATTGATCGGACTCGGAAAAAGGCCAAGGATTGGAAACGAAAATTTCTCTCTGGGGCTGGAAAAACGGTTCTTATCAAGGCTGTTCTCCAGTCTATTCCATCCTATTTAATGAGTTGTTTCGCGATCCCAGAACAAATCTGTCAGAGACTTAATAGTATTGCAGCTAGCTTCTTCTGGGGCCAAAAAAATGACGAGAGAAGAATCCATTGGAAGAACTGGAAAAAGCTTTGCAGCCCTAAGGAGAGTGGGGGGCTCGGTTTCAGAGATCTCAGCCTTTTTAACCAAGCTTTATTGGCGAAACAAGCATGGCGTATCCTTAATGATGAAACGACGCTGTTGGCCCGCTCTCTTAAAGCTCGCTACTTTCCTCGATCGGACTTGCTCCTTGCTAATAATGCGCATTGTCCATCCTTTTCATGGAGAAGCATTTTAGTAGGACGTAATCTCCTTTCCGAGGGAATAGCTTGGCGTATTGGAGATGGCTCGAGGATTAGGATTGGTCAAGAGGCGTGGTTACCGGATGGTAATGGGCAGTTCAAGAAGGCTTCGGTTTCGGTGTTTTGGATGGATAAATGTGTTAAAGAGCTTCTGTTGGAGTCAGGAGGGTGGAACTTGGATGTAGTGCAAACGGTGCTTCCACCGGGGGAGATCTGGAAATTCACAAACCAACTTTCAGCTGACCCTCTGTTTCCCGGTCGGCCTTTCTGGCCTCTTGGCAAGGGTAATGCCTACTTTGTTAAAACTGGGTACAGGTTGGCATGCTCTCTTAAGCACCGTCTTGAGGCCTCGGCTTCGGGAGGCATGGTGAATATCTTTAAATGGATCTGGAATTTGGAGGTTATTCCAAAAGTCAAGTTGTTCTTATGGAAATGTTTGGCTGGGGCCGTCCCGACTGCGAAGGAGCTTTTTGACCGCTCGATTAACGTTGATCCGATTTGTCGTCGATGTGGTGAGCACACTGAGACTATTGAGCATGCACTCCGGGACTGTGCTTGGGTTAAATTCTTCTGGGAATCTCCCCCCTGCGGTTACAGCCTGTCCCGGATGGAGAAGTTTGGCCCATCCCCTTTTGGCTCAATAAGATTTGTGACTCCCAACACAAGGAAGTGCACCAAATCTTCGCCAATCTCGTCTGGTCCCTGTGGTTCGCCCGGAACCTTCTGATTTTTCAAGGAAAAGAGATTAGCCACCAAGACTGCCTCCCCATTGCGCAAAGGGCGACGTGGTCCAAACCTACCTGCTCTCCGACAGCCACGACCAAACCTCTGCGCGTCTCCTGTTCAAATCCCGGTCAGGTTAAGATCTCTTGTGATGCTTCTGTCACGATTGGTGTCGGAATGGGCTTTGGAGCGGTTGTTACCGAGGGAGTGGAGTCGCCATCGGGCTGCCGTTTTGGTTTTGTTCCTGGTGCTGTTTCTGTGCTTGAAGCGGAAGCCTTAGCTATCCTTGAAGGGTTGCGGCTGAGTGAAAAGTTGGGGCTCCAAGATGTGATTTTGGAAACGGACAGCCTGGGGCTTTTTTGGATGCTTACAAAAAAGGAGTCGGATCTCTCCTACCTTGGTGACACGCTCAGGGCGATTTTTAACCGGGCTGCCACCCTTTCAAGCGTCGTGTTCAGCTGGACATCGAGAGAAGGAAACATCATAGCCGATAGGCTTGCTAGCTTTGCTTATGTTTCCCGGGCGATGCCCTATTTTGTAGGCTCCCTTCCTGCTTTGTTGAACACTTTTTCTTCTTCTTAATGAAATCTTTTCCCTTTCTAAAAAAAAATAAAAAAAAATACATGCAATACTTTTTATTAAGAGAGTTTTGGATAAAAGGCTTTCGATGATTCTCATTCATTCTAGCATTCTTTCGATAAAATGATCATTATACTCCCTCCGTCCACGAAATGAGTACCCATTTGTGGACGGCACGGGTTTTAAGAAATGTATGGAGTGTAGTGTGAATAGTTTAAGGGTCCCACTTTTTGAGAGTATTAATTAAAGGGTTGTGTGGGGTACACTTGCCAAAAAGGGAAATGGGTACTCATTTCGTGGACGGACGAAAAAGGAAATATGAGTACTCATTTCGTGGACGGAGGGAGTAATATAAAAATAAGTTTTAATAAATACTCCCTCCGTCCACGAAATGAGTACTCATTTGTGGACGACACGGATTTTAAGAAATGTATGAAATGTAGTGTGAATAGTTTAATGGTCCCACTTTTTGAGTGTATTAATTAAAGAGATGTGTGTGGTACACTTGCCAAAAAGGGAAATTGATACTCATTTTGTGGACGAACGGAAAAGGAAATATGGGTACTCAATTCGTGGACGGAGGGAGTATAACTGTATATCATAGTTGTTATAAGTTTATTAATTAAATTTTGGGTTTATATTTTTTGGCTTTTAAAAGAAAATGTCGATTATTGATACAAATAACACCTATTAAATAATCCATTTCATTTTTTAATAAGTAGTAGTATTATATTTGGAGATGAAACTTAATTCGTCTCAAACTTTAATTTTAGCCTTGTCCTCATCCAAACTTTTAGTTGTTTGATTTGTTCTTCAATGCAATATGTTAGGTGAAAATGAGTAAATTTTTACACACTTCCTTTGTATATATCTTTTAACATTTTGAAAATATTTATTATTTAGAGATGGAGCGAGTATTTACGACTCATTTAATTTTCTGAAATAATGATTTTCATGAAAAATGAAATCAAAATTTTCATACCTACTTTGTAATTTGCAACAACTTTTTTTTTTTTTTTTAGAAAAATAGCAAATAGCTTCCAATCATACAACCCCTAACACATTTACCTCTCTATCTCTTAATTGTGGGCTGTAGCCCCTCAACATCTCATAAAGAATGCAAAATTCCCCCTGTTCCTGACGGACACTTAACACCGTTAAATATTTTTTATTTCTTTTATTTATTATTTCACTATAATATATGTTAAGCAAAATGCACTCCAACAAACATTTTTACGCAAACCTCAACCTTAATTAGTACTCCCTCCGTCACGAATCTTGACACGTATTCCTTTTTGGGCCGTCCTACGAATCTTGACACATTTCCAAATAAGGTAATACTAATTATTTCATTCTCTCTCATACTTTATCATTTTTATACTTTATTACCTACACACTTAAAACACTAATCTACAATTCCTTAATTCCCGTGCCGAAACCAAACGTGTCAAGATTCATGGGACGGAGGGAGTACTAACAACTATCATTAAATATAAATTCGTATTTTTTGGAAACAATCGACGAGTACGCAAAGATTAAGATTGGGTGCTTATAAGCTTTCACGTATGTTTCTCTATCAAACTACTTGGATATCATGGTCAATGGATTGTGCTTCTTGGAGAAATAAATAGAAGCAATTGTATGAGCATATTTTAATCTTCGCGTACTCGTCGACTGTTCCCAAAAAAATGCGAATTTATATTTAATGATGGTTGTTAATTATTAATTAAGGTTGAGGTTTACGTATAAATATTTATAGGAGTGTATTTTGCTTAACAAATATTACAGAAAAATAAGAAATAAGAAAAAAAAAATTAATGGTGTTAAATGTCCGTTAAAAACAGTGGAAATTTTGCACTCTTTATGAGATGTTGAGGGGCCACAATTAAAAGATAGAGAGGTAAATGTGTTAGGGAGTTGTATGATAGGGAGTTATTTGCTACTTCTTCCTTTTTTTTTTTAATATGATAATAAAATGAAGCACAATTCAATAAAATGCTTCTATAAATAAAATGCATATACTTGATCACATTTTTTACGACGATAATAAAATGCATATACTTGATCACATTTTTTACGTTCTTATCGTCGATACAATCTCTTTTATGTAACTATTTGAAATCTTACAAATTTTCGTATGTGTTTGGTTGTTTCATTTTCGTGTGGGACCTTAATTCTTTTAATTGGTTATTTCATGTAATTGGACATTAATTTGAACATAAAAATAAATATAGTCTTACTAATCTTACACAATTTTCTTTCATTGATCTCTTTTCAACCACAATGATTAGCAAAGGAGTCATTTTCAAAAAAGAAAGAAAAATAAAAGGGCTGTTATATACTAGAGAGAAGCGAGATGTTATAAACTTGAGAGAAGCGAGAGAATAGATTAGAGCTACAAATGAAGTTCACAATACACCCATATTTATAGGTGTTAAACCAAGTGTGAACGTCCGGTGTGAACGTTCACACACGTCCAGTGTGAACGTTCACACACGTCCAGTGTGAACGTTCACACACGTCCGGTGTGAACGGAGGACAGTCAACTCCGGCGGCTTGAAGATGTCAAGTGTTATTCTCCCTCTAGGTTTCTTGGTCAACACACATAAGATATATCTAGAAGATATATTTACAACACTTCCCCTTGATTGACCAATCCCTAAAATAAAAGATGTTGCCTCATTAAAACCTTGCTAGGAAAACCCAATGGGACAAAACCTAGTCGAAGGAAAAAGAGTACAACTGCTTCCCCTGAACTTGAAATCATTGAATATCTTTGAGTCGACGCATGCCGATCTCGTGTACCAACTTTCTGAATGTCGATGTTGGTAATGCCTTGGTGAATAAGTCCGCCAGATTTTCACTTGAGCGAATTTGTTGCACGACGATATCGCCACCCTTTTGAAGGTCGTGTGTGTAGAAGAATTTGGGAGAAATATGCTTCGTCCTATCTCCTTTGATGTATCCTTCCTTGAGTTGCGCGATGCAAGCAGCATTATCTTCATATAAAACAGTTGGTTTGGCCTTTGATGAAGCTAACCCGCACGACTCTTGGATATGACTCGTCACATTTCTCAACCATACACATTCTCGACTTGTTTCGTGGATTGCAATGATTTCAGAATGATTTGAGGATGTTGCAGTCAAGGTTTGCTTCACAGACTTCCATGATATAGCAGTTCCACCATGTGTGAAAACATATCCAGTTTGTGACTTAGCTTCATGTGGATCGGATAAAAATCCTGCATCCGAATACCCCACTAGAGTATTATCAGAATTTTCTTGATAATATAATCCAAGGTCAATGGTACCCTTTAGATAACGTAGAATGTGCTTAACACCATTCCAATGTCTCAAAGTGGGTGCAGAGCTAAATCTTGCTAGAAGATTAACAGAAAAAGCTATATCCGGTCTAGTATTATTAGCCAGATAAGTCAACGCTCCAATTGCACTTAGATATGGTACTTCAGGACCAAGTATCGTTTCACCCTCTTCAAGTGGTCGAAATGGATCTTTCTTAGTATCAAGAGATCTAACGACCATTGGTGATGCTAATGGATGTGCATTATCCATATAAAAGCGTTTTAATACTTTTTCTGTATATGTGGATTGATGGATAAACGTTCCTCCACGGATACGTTCCATTTGCAAACCAAGACAAAACTTTGTCTTTCCCAAATCTTTCATCTCAAATTCTTTCTTCAAATATTCAGCAGTTTTATTTAGCTCTTCAGGAGTCCCAATTAAATTTAAATCATCAACATAAACTGCTATGATTGCAAATCCACTTTCGGTTTTCTTAATGAAAACACAAGGGCATATTTCATCATTCTTGTATCCTTCTTTCAAAAGATACTCGCTCAGTCTATTGTACCACATACGACCAGACTGTTTCAACCCATACAACGATTTTTGCAGTTTAATTGAATACATGCTTTTGGGTTTTGACTGAAATCCTTCAGGCATTTTAAATCCTTCAGGAATTTTCATATATATGTCAGTATCTAATGACCCATATAGATAAGCAGTCACTACATCCATAAGGCGCATATCAAGCCTTTGTGACACAGCCAGACTAATCAAAAATCTAAAAGTAATAGCGTCCATTACTGGAGAGTATGTTTCCTCATAATCAATTCCTGGTTTTTGTGAGAAACCTTGTGCTACGAGTCTTGCTCTATATCTCGTAACTTCATTTTTCTCGTTTCTCTTTCTAACAAAAATCCATCTATATCCAACAGGGATTTTAGATTCCGGAGTTAAGGCTATAGGCCCAAATACTTTCCGGTTATCACAGGAATTTAATTCCCTTTCTATAGCTTCTTTCCACTTTGGCCAATCAAGTCTCTGTTTGCATTGTGCAACAGATTTTGGTTCAGGATCCTCATTTAAAACTTGAAGAGCTATATGAAAGGCAAATATATCATCAACGATGATATTTTCTCTCTCTAGTATCTGATTTGAATGTAAATAATTTATTGAGATCTCATGATTTTCAGATACTTGTAATTCTTCAGGAATTACATCACTTTCATTTGATTGATTAGTCGTTTTCGTCATTGTTTGGTTTCCATCTTGCCCCTTTCTTCTTCTAGGCATAGAATCTTTGGAACCAACTGGTCGACCACGTTTTTGACGAATTTTGGACTCATTTGCTGCCAAAGCTATTTGTCCTTCAGGGACATCAATTTTAGCTGGAGTATTTGCAGCATGTATGTGAGATTGTGTCACTTTTCTTGTATCTACAAAAGCATCAGGAATTTGATTTGCAATCTTTTGCAAATGAATAATCTTTTCAATTTCTTGTTCACATTGATTTGTTCTAGAATCAAAATGTGATAAGTTTTTCTCATTCCAAGAGATTTCCTTGTGCTTTTCTGGATGTAGATTTATTCCTCCTAATGTTGGAAATGTCATTTCATCAAAATGACAATCTGCAAAACGTGCAGTAAATAAATCACCTGTTAAAGGTTCTAGATACCTTATAATCGATGGTGAATCAAATCCAACATATATCCCAAGTCTTCGTTGGGGACCCATTTTTGTTCGTTGTGGGGGTGCAATTGGGACTTGAACCGCGCAACCAAAAGTTCGTAAGTGAGAAACATCGGGTTCTCGGCCAAAGATAATTTGCATTGGGGAGTATTCATGATTAGCTGATGGCCTTAGTCGAACTAATGTTGCAGCATGTAATATGGCATGACCCCAAGCAGTAGTTGGGAGTTTTGATTTCATAAGTAATGGTCTAGCAATAATTTGAAGACGTTTAATAAATGATTCCGCTAAACCATTTTGAGTATGGACATGAGCTACTGGATGTTCAATCTCAATTCCAATAGCCATACAATAGTTATCAAATGCCTGAGATGTAAACTCACCAGCATTATCAAGACGAATTCTTTTAATTGAATTGTCTGGGAATTGAGCTCTTAATTTTATGATTTGAGCAAGTAGTCTAGCAAATGCTGCATTTCTAGTAGAAAGCAAGCATACATGTGACCATCTAGAAGAAGCATCAATCAATACCATAAAGTATCGAAAAGGTCCACAAGGTGGATGTATAGGTCCACAAATGTCTCCCTGAATTCTTTCTAGGAAAGATGGAGATTCAGTATTAACCTTCGTATATGAAGGTCTAATAACTAACTTGCCTTGCGCACAAGCATCACATGGGAATTCCTTTGTAGAAAGAATCTTTTGATTCTTTATGTTGTGCCCATATGAATTATTGATTATTCGGCGCATCATAGTCGCTCCAGGATGTCCAAACCTATCATGCCAAAGCTTAAAGCTTTTTGTATCATTGAACTTTATGTTCATGACATGGTTTGTCTCAATTGCTTTTATGAATGTGTAATACATTCCAGAAGGTAGTGTTGCTAATTTTTCTTTTGTCAGCTTATAGCCTGAAACAAAAGAATTTATGTAAAGATATTCATTGTTACCTTCTGCAATTGTCTCTATGTGGTATCCATTATTACGGATATCCTTGAAACTTAGTAAGTTCCTTTTAGACTTACTAGAGTACATGGCATTTTCAATATCTAATTTAGTATCATTTGGCAAAATGATACAAGCTCTTCCGGAGCCTTCAATGATGTTTGATGCACCTGATATTGTGTTGACATTATCCTTGGCTAATGTCAACTTAAGGAAATAATTCTTCTTTTGAAGAATAGTGTGTGTGGTGGCACTATCAGCAAGACAAATATCACAAGATTCCATTTGATTTTCTGAGATATTTTGGAAAAAAAATCAATTATTATTGAGTAAGCATTTGATTTTTATTATTGTAATAAAAAAAATAAAAACAACATCTTGAAATTAAAAATAAGCAATGTCATCTTAACAACTAGAAAAGAAAAAAAATTAAAATTAAGGACTAAACAGTGTCCATATTATTATTTTCAAGCACACCACCATCGATCAATTGATCTATATTATCTCCTTTTGGGTCATCAAAGAAGTCGGAGACATCTAAATGAGTAGTATCAATTGGACAGTCAAAGTCAACATTATTGGACTCCTTCTTGCCTTTTCCCTTGATTGAATCTTGATATAGATCTGCAAGGTGTTTTGCTGTTCGGCAAGTACGTGCCCAATGTCCTGTCATACCACACCTTTGGCATTCACCTTCCTTTTTGTATGAATTGTGCTCGTTGGATGCTTTATGCCTTTTGTTGCTAAAAGTTGCATCATGTGGTTTACCGCGTCCACGACCACGACCATATCCACGTCCACGTCCACGCCCACGTCCACGTTGGTTCCCACGACCACGTCCATTATCATGGTTGAAAGTTGCATTGGCTTCAGGCAATGCAGCGGAACCGGTGGGGCGGAGTGCGTGATTTTTCAAGAGCAATTCATTATTTTGCTCGGCAACCAACAAACAAGCTATTAATTCTGAATACTTTTTGAAACCCCGCTCTCTATATTGTTGCTGTAACAGCACATTAGAAGCATGAAAAGTGGAGAATGTTTTCTCAAGCATATCAGTATCACTAATTTTTTCTCCACAAAGTTTCAATTTAGAAACAATTCTAAATAATTCAGAATTATAAGCACTCACAGACTTAAAGTCTTGCAGTCTTAGATGCATCCACTCGTAACGAGCTTTAGGAAGGACGACAGTCTTTTGATGATCAAACCTGTCTTTGAGGTTCATCCACAATTCTTGTGGATCTTTGACAGTCAGATACTCTGTCTTAAGGTCATCATGAAGGTGATGACGAAGGAATATTAGTGCCTTAGCGCGATCCTGGTCGGACGCTTTGTTTCCTTCTTTGATAGTTTCTCCTAGACCCCTTGAGATCAGGTGAATATCAGCATCAAGAGTCCATGACATGTAATTCTTGCCCGAGATGTCAAGGGCGATGAACTCAAGTTTGGCTATGTTTGCCATCCGTGCAATTCTGCACAAAATAATCAAGGATATATTATCCAAATGTTTAATTTATTTGCTCAGAGAGCTTGTAATATTCTTCAGGAATATTACTTGTGCTACTTTAATAGCATCAATTTAAGATCTTGAATGTAATATTCTTCAGGAATATTACTTGTGCTATTTAAATAGCATCAATTAATTTTCAAGATCATTTTGAAAAGAAAAAAAAATTGTATATATATATATATATATATATATAGTATATTTCATAATATAACATATCAAATTTCAAAAATAAGAGCATAAGATTTAAATCTCTTTCAACTTCAATAGATTTAAATGTATATATAGATCATCAAAGAACACGAAACAAAATAATAATTTGAAGAAAGAAACAAATAGCAACATGATTCTTTGCCTAAATCCCAAAACATTCATATACGTTGACTAAGTATACCAAATCAATCTAAAAACATATACATAATTACAATGGCTCTCAATTCCCAATTGATTCGTTTTTTTTTTTTTTTTTTTTTTTTTTTTTTTTTTTTTTTTTTTTTAGTAATCAATTCAAATACGTCAATACATGGAATGCAATTTAAACAATAGTATCAACAACAACCAATAAAGAGAAATAGAATTCGAAAATTGGACCTTTTACGATCGAAGGGAGATGATGAGAGAACTAGAACTTTCGTGCTGATAACGTGTTATATACTAGAGAGAAGCGAGATGTTATAAACTTGAGAGAAGCGAGAGAATAGATTAGAGCTACAAATGAAGTTCACAATACACCCATATTTATAGGTGTTAAACCAAGTGTGAACGTCCGGTGTGAACGTTCACACACGTCCAGTGTGAACGTTCACACACGTCCAGTGTGAACGTTCACACACGTCCGGTGTGAACGGAGGACAGTCAACTCCGGCGGCTTGAAGATGTCAAGTGTTATTCTCCCTCTAGGTTTCTTGGTCAACACACATAAGATATATCTAGAAGATATATTTACAACAAGGGCTATATTATTATAGCTGGTGAAAAAAATTGATGTAAATGATTCTAAATAAATAACGACAGTTTCTAGAATTTCATCCTCAAATCTTGACTAACGAACACACGTTTTGAAAGTTGTTAGAATTTAGAAGCTTTCTACATTTGACCAGGACTTATTAATTAAGTTTTACGATATAAGTCAAGTCAAAAAAAAAGAAAAAAGTTTTACGATATAAGTATTGGAGAAAAAAATCAAAGGTTTATTTATTAAAATAAAATAAAAAAAATCAAAGGTTTATGGAATTTTCGATTTGTCAAACTTTCCTCTATTCCACCGGATAAGATAAATCATTTAGCGCTGTAATAAAGTATATTAGATTATGATATTATTCGTTTCAAATTATACATAATTTAACTATTTACGTATAAAATTAAATAGGCATGTGAAAAGTATAGTTGGTTTTGCTTAATTATACGATTGAATTATTACCTTTTTCTTTTATGATTTCATAACTAGTAATCATAGTTACGACTTACAAAGTAGATACATTTTTAAATCAAGTAATAATAATAATGTATATATTTTATACTATTTGCTAGTATTCATCAGCAATTTGTTAAACATACATTTACTTTTTCCCGCTATATTAATTTTGTTTCTATTATTTATTTTTCTACTTTTTTATTTACTTTTAATTTTAAATATTTTAAAAGAAAAATAAGTTGATATCAGGTTTTGTGTTTTACCTTTTCTTAATTATAATAATTTTTAATATGACTAATGGGAAGGATAATATATTGGTTTGTTTTATAACTCTTTATTAAAAAAATTACTTTTTAAAAAGTTAAATTCTTATTAGATATGAAGGGTATGTATTATAATGAAAACGCCGCATTTATTGTGGACAGATCAAAATGAAAAAAAAAAAAATCATTGTGGACGTATATATGAAGTATTTTTGTACATTTGAATATAATTTTATTTTATATTCATCTACTTCCTCCGTCCCATAAGAGTCTGCCATTTTTTTTTATTTTGGGACGTCTCATAAAAGCATGTACTTATCATTTTTGGACAATTTACCCACCACTAACTCTTTATTTATTGCTCGTGGATCACTTTCCCCACTTTCAATACATTTATCTAATATTTTATTAAAATCAGTGCCACAAAAAGTGATGCGCACTCTTATGGGACGAAGGGAGTATTATTTTATCTAAATTTTACCCATGACTCTTTATCTAAACTTAGATACCAAATGAGGCCTTAAGTTATTTAATAATATAAGTTTATAAACTATCATTATACTTTATACAAAATTGAAAATTTATGTGTTTTTCGATTCAAATTCTTTATTGAATAATTGACGTGGATTATTATATTATATATATATATATATTAAAAAAATTGTACTTTATTTATATTTTAATTATATTTAATATTTAAATTTATTTATTTATATCTTTCAATTTTGATGCTTCGTGTACATTGCACTGCGATCCCACTAATTTGACTAACAATTCACAATTTTCATATCTCTTAAGAAATAAAAATCATTTTATCTAAAAAAAAAGAAATAAAAATCATATTTTTCTTAAATCCTGTTTCTGTAGCACAAATTTTGTAGCTTTTACCTCGAAAAAGAATGAAATTATAAAATCGCCCCGCTAATTTCTCTCTCATCACTTCTCTCTCTATTTCACGCATGGATTCCATTTCCACCGTAGCTGGACTCATACTCATCAGGCGGAATCCATAAACCCTAACCACACCCCCCAAAAAACGCAAATTCGGAAGCTCAAATCACCGAATTGTAATCCCGCCTTCTGTTTCCTGTAGCTAATTTAGATTTGGTAATCGAGTAATCAAACAATTATTATGTATAGATCTGGTGCTGTGATGGCGTGGAACGTGTTCAAGTTCTGTACGGCGCTGCGGGGGCTCGGCTCGATCATGATTTTACTGGTTCTCGGCGTCGTCGGCGTCAGCTATTACGCGGTGGTGATCACCAATTACGGCCCTGGACTCGCTGCCGGCGGCCTCGATTCACTCGTCGCTTTCGTCGTCCTCACGTTGTTCCATTTTCTGGTAATCAAATTTGGAATTTTTGTTTGTTTCAAAATCTGATGCTTCCCTGTTTGTGAAATTCGGAAGTCAATGTTTGGTGGAGTTTGATCTGTCCGTTTCTTCAATTATAGTTCATTGCGCAATTTCGGCGATTTCTTTGTGGATTTATGGATCTTCCGTGGGTTGTGTTATTTTCTGTTGTAGAAGATGAACTATTTCACATTGGTGTAGCGGTGTAGGGACTTGATAAGTGAAATATAAAGTTCAGCAATGACCATTTTGTTTTTGATTTAATGTGAGCATCGTGGAAAGAATTGATCTTTAGTGGTTTTGACTCATATGGTATAAGATCTTTTTAATCAGGAAGAACAGTTTGGTGGGTGGAAAATATTTGTATTACGGAAGATTGATCAGCAAGTTTAGGAATTCAAGCATTTCCACTAGATTGATGATTATAGGAAATTGAACCATAGTGTAAGTTGAAGTTAGTGTTATCTGCCTCATTGAAAGTTAACGAAATGCGTTCATATATATTTTATTTTTTCTTCATTTGCATTGGGCTTAGTAAACTGTGGGATCTTGGTGAGAATTGCTCGTACATTGTCTTGATTCAGATGGTCCAGAATTCTGAACTAGGAAAGGACTATGAGTTATCTTTGGTTCAGCTGTTTGCTGTCCAATTTGAACTACTGATTTATATTTTGCAACCACAGTGGAATACTGTCACTCTGTTTGGCTGTCAATTTTGAATTTTCTTATTGAATGGACGCGTGACATAACGCTGCATGGCACATACAATGAAACTAAATTGCTAATGCCATTACCTCTTCTGCAGTTGGTGATGCTGTTATGGAGTTATTTTTCAGTTGTCTTTACGGACCCAGGCACTGTGCCTCCGAATTGGCGACCTGCAGCAGATGAAGAAAGGGGAGATAATGACCCATTGACTGCTTCAGAATTTCCACCTGACACAGAGAATGGAAGAATTCGCTTTTGTAGAAAGTGCAACCAGTTGAAGCCACCTCGCTGCCATCACTGCTCTGTTTGTTAGTGCTTCTTGCATAAATCCTTGGAAATTGTTAGATTTCAATGTTGGTTTTTCCCCAACTGATGAGTTTTGTTGGATTACCATCTTAGGTGGGAGGTGTGTACTGAAGATGGACCATCATTGTGTTTGGGTTGTCAATTGTGTGGGGGCGTTAAACTACAAAAATTTCCTCCTCTTCCTGGTACGGTATTTTAACTTGCCGAGTGTCATACTGGCTGGCATTCACCAATCTAGATAATTATGTGAATCTTCAATAGCTTACTATGGTTTACAAATGCTGTTTGTCATAAGATAGCTTTGGCACAAGAATTTTTTTTCGTTGCATTTCCACCATTATAATTAGTATTGTGACTATTGTCACCTAACGATATTTTCATTTCCAGCATGGAAATGAATATGTTCTGGCATTGTGTGGTTCTTGTGAAGGCTTTGCATACATGGTTGATTAGAAAAATGACATTGATTGCATTATTTTCTTTTTCGGCGCAGTTCTACACGTTCCTCGAGACTAGCCTTGTTACTTTATCATTACTGCCACACTTTATTGCATTCTTTAGCGATGGAGAGATCCCTGGAACTCCCGGAACTCTTGCGACCACTTTTCTTGCATTTGGTATGGTGACCTCTCCCTTTTCTTTCCTTTCCTGAGTTTTTTGTGTATTCTGCTGTGATATATGTAATGATTGCAGTCCTCAATTTGGCATTTGCATTGAGTGTGATGGGATTCCTGATTATGCACATATCTCTGGTGGCTGCCAACACCACAACTATTGAGGTATTTCACCTTCTTTTTGGACTCATAATTCAAGATCGAGAATGAGCAATGTCTCATCCTCATGGAACATTCGAGATATGTTGAATGCCAATCTGTACTTCAATGCTATATTTTCCAGAGCTACTTATTGGAAAGTGTTCCATCTTGATCTTTTGGTTATATTCCTCTGAAGCATGCAATGCAGCAATTGTTACCGTTATTATCCGATTGTAATATATATTTTTTTCTTCTGAAAATACATGGCTTGACTTTTCTTTTATTTTCTTTCTTCTTATTTTCATAATTGAGGTTTTTGTAGAAATGCTGCTGATGTTTTTGTTGATTTTCTATCCTAGGCTTATGAGAAAAAGTCTTCTCCAAAATGGCGCTATGATCTTGGGCGAAAAAGGAACTTCGAGCAGGTAAGGCTTTTATCTGGAGTAACAATTCCAACTGTGCTGTTAAAATGAGCATTTCAAAAAGTTGGTTCCAATTCTTTAACATACTTTTGCTTGTTTGGTATTTACCCAATATCATTAATCAATAGACTATAACACACATCTTCTTAAATGGTTGCTTGTTCTGCAATAGGTGTTTGGGATGGACAGGAAGTTCTGGTTTATACCCGGTTACTCGGAAGAAGATCTGAGACGGATGCCCGCCCTCCATGGCCTGGAATACCCTTCGAAGCCGGACCTAGGTGCTCAAGAATTCTGAGATGGATGATAGCAACAAACACATCATAAATTTATCACATCTTGTTTAAAAAATTGCTGGTGCTGTGAGCTAGGAATTCTGTGTTTTCCATATAGAATTTTTTATGGCGGCTGCGTCGTGCAGAAGCATCAGCTGAGAATGGTGCAGAGGAGAAGTTTGATGGATGGGAGCTGTGATTAGATGATGATATATGATACTACAAGATGCTGACTGTGGTGACCTGCCAGGGCCAACCCTAAATTGTTGTAACTTGTAAGCCTTGTTATTTCCAGATGTAGATTTAATCTTAGGATTATCTCTGTCTTCACACAAATACCCCTGTATTATAGTGAAATTCCACTCTTTCAATCTTTTATTCCTTTTCTTTTTTACTTATTACTTTTTGACTCTTGAAAACATCTGCTGCTAATGATTCTAAGCTACTTGCCTACATCTTTTACCTTATAAATGTATCAACTACATAATTGTAACATAAAGGGCATCTATAATATATACTACTTCCTATATTACAAAAAAATAGTTATAATTTGTTTTGTGATGTTTATAAAAAATAGTCATATTTTATTTATAAATATTAGTTTTCTATAATATATTATTCTTATCATATAGATTTATTTATTTATTTATTTTATCACATGATGAGTCTTATTTTTTATTCATAATATAATTAATAATTAATAATTATTATTAACATTACTTTCAAGAAGATGAAGGTGATGGAAGAAGTATTATATAATAGAGACTGTGTGTTTATGGGTATTTACAAAAAATTGTGTTTGTCCCACTGGTCAAACTTTGTGAGACATGTGAAGATATGAAATTAAAGTTCATATATAGCTAATATTTACTCTCTCCTAATATTTATTCTCTCCGTCCACTAATTCAGGACCTAAGTAACAAAAAAGGGTTTTGGATAGGCCTTGAATTGGTGGACGTCCCAAAAAGGAAAGATTGCCTTGAATTAGTGGACGGAGGGAGTATAATTTTATTGGTGCTTGATTAGTTTTTGTTTAGATTTTGACATTTACCATCCAAGGATTAATCTAATAATATTATACATTAACGACATTTGCGCGATAAAATTTGTACTAATTTCTATTTAAGGTGGCAACAAAATTCTAACTAAAATCTAAAATTCTAGAGATATAAGATATTTTAAAATTCTTACTAAAAATCTTCAAAAATTA
Source organism: Salvia miltiorrhiza (assembly GCF_028751815.1). Classification (NCBI taxonomy): domain Eukaryota; kingdom Viridiplantae; phylum Streptophyta; class Magnoliopsida; order Lamiales; family Lamiaceae; genus Salvia; species Salvia miltiorrhiza. The sequence goes on along the minus strand of NC_080390.1, from coordinate 979,586 downwards.
TTATTATTATTATTTTTTTTATCGGACAAAGTCATGTTAGATGTTAGTAATTAGTTCTCCATCCATTCCAAGAACCACCTTATCTCTCCATTCGCTAAAATCCACCTTATATCTCCAATCTCCAATTCGCTCGTTATTTCAAATCCCAGAAAGCTGGAACATTCAAAAAATAAATTAGAAAATCATTCTAATAAAATTCTAATTTTGAGAAAGAACGGGAACAATCTAGGCGCAGCATGTTGTAGATATGAAAGTATGCAAGAAATTCGACACGTGTCAGCTTTAGACGGATCCACTGTAAAGGCTATATATATTCCTCCGAGCTCGAAAATGTATTCGCCCTCGTTTCTCCAAATCTATTTTCTCTCTCATTCTAAGCCAGAGGCGGAAAATAGGTAACTCACGAATGAATTTCATCCTATATTTCCGTTCCAGTTATTCGCTTATGATCCGTGCATGTGTTTATAATTGCGTTTGGTGTTAATCGTTGCTTCACAGTTTTGATTAATACCTTGATATCGTGGATGATCGCGCGTGAATTGCTTTTGTGTCTGATTTGAATTTTATGCTTGTTATTTTTGGGTGCTGATGCTATATCACTAATTTGTTCTGAGAGAAGATGATTATCAACTCGCAATTTTGCGTTAAGTTGTTCTTTCCTGGATCGTGTGGTAGATTGGATGCACCTTCTATAGTTTTGAAGTTTCTGTGTGGCGATGAGTTGCTTTGTTGAATGGTTGATGGCTCTTGCACAAGGTTCCTATGGTGTGATTAGGATAGGATTGCTAGTTATATTTCTTTGATTTTGAAGTCTTTTGTTCTGATGCATTTGGAGCTTAAACTGGTGCAATGTAAAGTACCTATGATTTTGTTTGCGCATATGAACTTTATTTCCATTAGTTGTCAGTGATAGCATGAGAAATGTGGTTTGCTCCCCCCGTCCTTGAAACATTTACTGAAACTTATAGAGAATTGCGAGCGCAATGCAAAGCAACAGAGAAGTGAGAGAGGATTCCAGAGCTGCTGGTAGGCAGTTCGACAGTTCTGGTAGCTTTGGTTTCCCTGACAGCATGTTCTCCAGCATATTCGGAGGGAAGGATCCTTTTGATGATCCTTTCTTTTCCCGGTCCCATGGGAGTTTGTTTGGATCAGACAATGTTAGCTCCGGTAATCCTGGCAACGTGCAGCACACGAGCAGATCAAAAGGACCAGTGATAGAAGAGCTGGACAGTGATGGTGAAGGTGCACCAGAAGATGAGGAGAATGATGCTGGTAGTGCCTCTTGGACAAATAAAAACCCACTTGTTGAGCATCCTGATGATCAGGGCGATGGTAATTAGATGCGTCTTGGTTTTTGAATTCAACAAAATGAAGTTCCATCATCCGTGTGCTGACTATAGATCTAAATGACAGCTCATGAAAAGAGTCCCAGAAAAACAGGGGATGTGTCATCCACTGCAAATCAGAACAAAGTGGAAGCAAAGAAACCACTGTCTCACAGTGTGAGCTTCCAGAAGGTGACATATGGTGGGATCAATGGGTCGTATTATACAGCAACAACTTCTCGTAGGACAGGAGGCGATGGAGTACGTGTATTATATTTGCTTAGTCTGAGTGTTCCGGTTTGCTCGTTTATCTCTTATGTTGTCGCATGTAATTTTCCTCTTCAGGTAACGTGGGAAGAGAGCAAGCAAGCTGATCGAACAACAGGTCAAGCAGCACACAAGGTCTCCAGAGGAATTCATGATAAGGTGAGCAGATATTTTATGAGATATGATTCAGAGAATTTTACTACTACATTTCAAGGGCAGGGTTAGTTCCCCTGCATAGTTGCTTTTTTGGGAGCTAAAAATCTCATTTTATGTAAATCCTTGATATCAGATTGTTTTGACTCAAAGTTGGCAATATAGTGGAGCTCAACCCAGTGAAATTAGTTGTTTTTTCTCCTCAAGTTTTGTATTCAACAGTGGAATTCTTGATGCATATGGCATGACTTGCAGCTGAACATTCCAAACATACAATGAGACTACCATTTTTCTTTCAATATCCTCTTCTTTTTTGCTAGTGGCTTTAGAGCTTGTACACTGGCAACTGTTATTTGGGATTTTGTTGATTTTGATGACCTAGTTGAGAACTGGATATGTTTCGCAGGGGCATTCAGTCACGAGGAAGCTTGGTTCAGATGGTAAGGTGGCTACGGTGCAGACTCTACAAAATCTAAATGAAGGTCAGTGGTGTAGGAAGTAGAAATGGTAGATGATACCAATATCTGCTGCATAACAGGTAGTTGATGTAATGTCGTATGGCAGATGAACTTGACGGCTTTGAACAAGCCTGGGGAGGCATTGCAGACAGTCACCTCCATAGTTGGAATAATACATCTGATTTTCCTAGAATCTCAGGTAAAATAAATTCAGCAATTTTTCAGGGGTTGATTTTGTAGGCAAATATACCTTCATATATTTGTGATGTTCTTCACTTCTTCTAACAAACGCCAAAACTCTTGAACAAATGCCGGATGCCCGGAATAGTCGCTCTAATTCTATATGAAGATGGCTGATATCTAACATGATATCACCGGAGAGGGTGCTCCGGGTCCTGTATCTGATCTTGCTCGTTGGCATGCTCACACGTTCGATGATGTTCCGTGTCTGACAGGGATCCATAGCAATAGGCTTGGGCCATTGGCATCTGGCGGAAGCTTCCCTGATCTGTTCAGAGAGCTATCGCATGCGAACAGAAGCAGGAGTTTCAACCAGGACCAATCCAGCAGAGGAAAACCCAAGAAAGTGGTTACAATAAACATTGAATAAACAAAGCATAAACCGTGTTATATAGCAGCAGTAGTAGTATTAGTATTTAAGTGATTGGTCACGTTTTGTGCCCCTATTAGTGTTTCCGTTGGTGAAATGTTGTAGATGTTATGAAATCTCTTGAACATATTTTCGGCCTTCTATTTGATAATAATTTCGTATTATTTATGGTTTATTTTCCCTACTCTTACAAGATTTAGAAGGTGTATAAGGATCCTAAGCAGTAGACAAAAATAGAAGAATGATTTGTGCGAAGCAATATAGGGCTGTAAACGAGCCGAGCCAAATACTAGCAAGCTCGAGCCTCGGGTGTTCGAGCTTTTATCTTGATGATCGAGCTCGGCTCGTCATCCACTTAGTAAGCTCGGGCTTGGTTCGAGTTTGGCTCGGGTGATGCTGGATAATATCGAATTCGAGCTTGAGCTCGAGCTCGGCTCGTTAGATGTTTGTATATATGGTGTTCAAGATCGAATTTGTTATAAATTTAAGAAAATCTTCTTAATTAATATGTTACACGAGTTCAACTCGTTTAAGGTTCGTATACTAACTCGATTGAAGGCTCGACTGAAGGTTCGTGAACAGGCTCGCGTACATGTTCGCGAACAATCGAATTTGAACATGTTCGCAAGCTCAACGAGCCGAGCACTATTAGGCTCGAGCTCGGCTCGTTTATTATCGAATCGAGCTCCGAACGTGCTTTTTTCGAGCTGAATCTCGAATAGCTTGCGAGTAACTCTATTCATTTATAGCCCTAGAAAGCATAGACAAAACACAAAATCTTGGATACACCCGAGGTGACCCGTACTTAGAATGGTGTTATCACCCTAGTGTATACAAGATCACCTCTAGACAAAATTAGAAGAAGATTTAAAAAGCGTTTACTTTGAGGAATTAATTTTATTAGATAAAAATTGTGAGATTAATTCCTTGTTTACTGATAGATTGAAAATTTAGGATATTTTAAAGCACTTGATTATTTATATCATTTAAACTACTTATGTTTTATTCTTATCCCACTAAAAAAATGGGATTGAATACTCCTCGTACATCTTATTAATCATGCAAAGGAAATACCCCTTTAAAGAACGCCTCAAGGTGGGTAACATCTCAAGCAACAAAAATCATAAGATAAAAAGCGCAATAAACCGCACGATAAGTCATCATTCACCAAGTCAAAGATCCCTTAAACTCGTCAAGATATCAAAAACATGTCTCAACAACTGAGGAAAAGTGTGTCTTTGGATAATAAGAGACTCTAATAGGACCTCTCCTATATATTGAGATATGACTCGCACAACAAATCCTTGTCTCCACTAAATTCTCTTCTAGGCCACGAGAGTGCTGGCGGTGGTAGATTCGCTGCAGAGAAACACAGCAAGTTACTAAATACTCGTTCAATGCGGACGAAATGCTCATCAAGTCAGGTGGTTTATGAATACTACGGAAACAGCTTAGTTACGTAAAGTGAGGATGAACTTACTACTTCCAGACAGGTGGAAGCTTCTTGGTCTTCTTATAGTAGCGAGCAAGTCTGTGGATTCTGCTCTCAACGAGGATGAGCCTGAACTTGGAATCTTTGTCCTTCCTGTTCCTCTCCAGATGCTTCCTGATTGCAACAGCTTTCTTGATGAGGTGGTACAAGTCCTCGGGAATCTCAGGAGCAAGCCCTGTGGAAACAAAGTTATAAAATTGCAGCGGTGATGAATTAGGACGAGGACAAGAAGATGGGACCTGAACAGACATACCATGGGCCTTGAGAATCCTCAAGATCTTGCTGCCAGTAACACTCTTCACTTGGGCAATGCCATGAGAATCACGGAGAATAACACCAATCTGGGATGGAGTAAGGCCCTTTTTGGCAAACTTACAAATGTTTTCTTCAACCTGAATTAGCGTGATTAACATTAAATACACAAATAAATCTACTGTTGGGTCAAATGTATTGAATCTAATAACAAGAATAGCATGTATCAGCAGGCAAAGATAGTTTGTAACTGTAATTTTCAACTAAACCTAAGTAAGGGGGTGGTGTAGAAAAAAAGTTTCTTCAGTCGGTTCTTTTTTGTGGGCCTGAGCTAACAAACGAAGAGACATGAATCAACATGTATCCAAAGCGGTAGTAGAAGTGCGAAAAACCATGACTAAATAACAATCCTACAAAAAGTAGCCTCATATGAGAAGAGTAACTACCTGACAATCACTGGTGGATGAGAATTATTAACTTATCAAAAATTGAGAACATCATAATATAGATAATGTAAACTGTAAATCCAATTGATTAACTTAAAATTCTCAAACTAATAACCCACACAACTAAGTTTATCAAGTCTTAATTTCATCCAATGTTTTAAAAAACGAAAAAAAACGCCGCTTAAACGCCGCTTCAAAGCGGTTCGGCAAAATCCCGTTCCTCATGCGCCGTTTATCCCCCTCCCCCCTGAACGTGCGCCTCCGTCTCGCCGAGGCAGTCCGAGGCGGTGAGGCGGCGCCTCACACCGCGAGGCGTGCCCCTCTACACTTTGTCAAATTTATGAGTTTTCTTACCTAATTGAGTATGTATGGGCTGCGAAAATTCATGGGCTTCATGAAATTTAGCCCTAAATTGAATGGGCTTTTACAATTTAGGAGTAATTAGTATTTTAATTAGAGAAAAAAGTTATAAAAAAAAAAAAACTAGGATTCTCTACGCTCACGCACGCACGCACCCACCCAAGCTCTCCATCTCCTCCTCTCCTGTCCTCTCCATCTCTTGGCCTTGCCCTTCGCCATCTCAGATTCTCAGTTGAGGAGCAGACAGACGGCAACAACAGAACAAAGCATATAGCAGCAGTTAAGATTTTAAAGATTTATTAGTAGTTAAGATAGCAGAACAAAGACTTTCGACTTTAATAGCAGAACTTATTAGTAGTTAAGATAGCAGAACAAAGCTGAGAGCAGCAGTTAAGATTTTCGACTTTAATTTAAGATTTAAAAAACTTATTAGTAGTTAAGAACTTTTGTGTTTTGGAATAATTGTTATGTTTTTAAGTGTTTTGGAATATTTGCTATGTTTTTATGTGTTTTATGATATTAGGTATGATTTATGTGTGTTTATGAATTCCGTTTTTTTTATCCGCCTCACCCCGTTTCGAAACTTACGCCTCGTGAGGCAGACGAAAAACGTTTCGCCTCACAAAACGTACTTTAAAACATTGATTTCATCTTCTGTTTTTTCACCATCAAGACTCAAATGACACAAATTCCCCATTGCAAACGTCCACACAAGAGACCTCATCCTCAAATAAATGCTAGAGAGATGAATAATACTAAGGATGATCCTATGAAACACCTTCTAGTATTCCTACAGAATACCTATTCAAATAGGGGAAACTGTTATAGTACAATCCGCATATTAATCAACAAAAGGTGTCGAACAACCAAATTATACAGTTCACCAGTGCCCACTGAAATACCAATGAGAAAGTGAGGAAACCCAGCAACAGGATGATCTCCACCAGAAGCGTGATAAATGTAGAGATGAACTTAAAATAGATACATATGTTAGGTCAAGATGCTTAAAATGTTGATTGCCTATTAACCGTCAATTCGCAAATTAAGATTGTGCAGCAGACTTAAACATATAAATATCTAAACATGCAATTCACAGAGTATTAAACAATAAAGCATCACATTGTTCGACAAAGCAATTTAAGGCTCAACTAAACTCAACTGACATCATATATAAATATCAATCGGATGAATTGCTAATGAAAAAATCTCCTGAATAGAAAAAGCTGAAAAAAGGCACCGTAACCACGTACATCCTGGGAAGAGATTTTGAGCCAGCTCGGGGGCGTTCTCTTGTACGGAAGTGCAGACGCTGAAATACCCTTACTGCAATAATCGATCAAATGCGGTTTGAATAATTAGAAATACAAACACAGATAAACGAGCGGGAGAGAAGACCGAAAAAATCGTACCCTCGGCTGTGCATACGACCCATGGTGGCGGCTGAATTTGGCGGCCCGGCGGAGTGCGGCGGCGGAGGCTAGCTGATCAGCTGTTGAAGCGAGAAGCTGTACAAAACCCTAGAGCGATGAACGTAAAATCGGTAGTGAAAGGGGTTTTTATATATGTCTCGCGCATATTTGCAATTCAGTCCTTGATGTTTTTCTTATTTTACATTGGTTCGTAGAATTGGGGCACAAATATATATAACCAAAGTGTAATTTTTTTTTTCTATGATTTTATTTTTGATAAAATATTTTTTTATTGTTAAGTGGTATTAAATCGTAAGCTAACTCTAAAAACATCCACTATGATATTATCTCATAGCATCAATAACTTCCTTATTTTTTTAATTATTTTACATTTTTTTTGATAAATTAACAGTGTTAAATAAAGAAATTTAAAGGCGATCAATACAGCATACAATTATCTCATATTTTTCTCATTATATATTGTGGTGATTATGGTATTACCTCATAGCATCGGTAATTTCATAGGCCCCATTATCATAATTACTAATTTTATCACAATATATATTATGTATTTTAATTTTTGTATTGCCTTTACTTCAATAAAATTAATATAAGTACACGATAAATTAATATTTTTTAATAATTAAATTAAACACATATCAAGTTTCATTTTATTTTATTTTGTATAATTTCACCAAACTCAGAAAATCTCACTATTAACATATCAGTAATTATATTTTGCTTAACGAAAAGGCCCACTCACAATTTGGGCCCAAATAGAAGGCCCGATCTTCCTGAAACGGGCTATTATGATGGGCCCTACCCGAATGATGAGCGTTTATCTTATTATGAAGAAATAGAAGCAATGAGAAATTAGGAGATCTCTAAAATCAGAGAAAACGTTGCTGGAATTGTGATTTCGTGGATCGTGAGCTTCTGCTAAAAGTTGTTAACTAACGTAAGTTGATCTGATCTTATTTATCTGGACAAGTTTTGAGATAGAATGAAGCAAATCATCCTTCAATTCTGATTCCATGCGTGTAATTTCGCATGTGTGTGTGTTTCACTAAGTTGTAAGTATGCAACGAGTTGATGCTTTTTGGGGGGATAAACCCTAAAATTCAATGTTAAATGTTCTCTGAAATATAGGGCAAAGTTTTGGGATAAGCTAATTTCTATTGTATGTCATTTTTTATGGGGGATGTGTGTGTTTGGTAGGGGGTAAGTTCGTTTGCTGAAGCTGCATACATTGCGATTGTTATTGCAGTTCAAATCACGCAGAAAGAGCTGGAATTTAGATTCACTGCAGTTGAAGGTAGAGAGTAGGCCATTTTAGGGAGTACAGTATGGTGCTGGTGAAGAGAATATGTGTTGGATGGAATCGGTTGCTTTTGCTTCTTCCAGCACTTATTTTAATTCCTCACTTTCTATCAGGTATATCATTTCATCTTATTTCAGCTTTCCTTTATCATTTTATGCTGTTTTTATGTTTAAGAAATGGAAAAAAAGATGCTTCTTCCAGTCAAGGAGCTCCATCAGCAAAGGGATTTTCAGGATGTACCTAAGGAGAAGCCAAAGAAGTCCAATCATCTTATCCAAGGACCTGCTGCTGGGGAGGGTCTTGCTGATCGTTTGCAATGCCGAGGTTGGACAAATTCCATCCCTTCGGGAAAAAGTTTTAGCGTCTCACTTCACGAGTTCCCAATTTCTTTAATTACAAATAATTTGTCCACTGGTTTTATTGTCTCATCCATTTGTTAAAGATAATATATTTCCAGTTTTGCTGAACCTGGAACTGCACATTATGTTCACTATCTAAATATGTTGCCAACCAATAATTAAGAAATATTCTGTCAACTTCGTTTTGGTTTTTTTCTGATAACTTGCTAAATTAATCATCGATCGCATTGATGATTCCATATCATAGTTATCTATACACAGAGTTTTGTGCAGTTGGCTAGATACTACTGGACAAGATCTTTTAAACCAATTTTTCCTATCTATTTGTCCTTGTATATATTAATGTCGAGTAAGGATCATGATTCATGACTATGATAAACTTATCATTCATTATTTGAGTGCTCAACCTACAATATTTTCAGGAACAAGGGCTCTTGATAGAACACAATTTCTGAAGTTTCGTAACCATTCTCTCCCAACGGACCATGTAGCTTTAGTCACTGTATTCACCACTTACAACTCTACTGTTGACAGTAGACCAATTGAGTTGGTTACTGTTGGGAACATGTCATATAACAAAGTGGAGAGGTCGATGGCCATTTTGAATGTTTTCTTAAATTTTGTCCAGGTACTTTTTATATTATTATTTTCAAAACTGCAATTATTAAAAGGAGTTTGATTCTGCATATAACTATGACCCAATCATCTGCAGGAATATTAGTATGCATAGAATTTTACAGTAATAAATCATTAAATTGTACTATGAATTATCAGTAGTAGAAATTTCTAATTCAATTATCTTGTTTTCAAAAATGGGCGTATCATCTGCGAGTACTATTAGAAAAATATCGTGGAAAGCATTTCTGAAGTCAGTGGGCCAGATATCCTTTGTCAGTAGTTTCAAGTCTCTCTTAGTGCTTGAAACCATACACCTTTACTTTATCACAAGGCTTAGTCTCAAGCCATGGGGTTGCAATTCTTCTAGTGCTCTGTGTATGCCATACTGGTAGTCATTTGCTGTTTGTTGGCAATAATTTTCCTGGAACAACAATTTTAATACCATAACAGCCAGCAGTTTATGAAAAACTATCCATCCATAATGACACCTTAGTAATGCAGACTTAAATTAATGACACCATCTTATTCCCATAACATTTCCACTTTACTCAACTGGTTCAAATTAATCACACTATCTGGATGCTGTATGTGCGTTGTCATTTAATTGTCTCGGTTGAGGCTACTAATTTGGTGCTTCATAAATGATTGTAGGTAACCATGCCTCAAAGCAATGTTATCATTCTTACTGATCCTGCCTCTGATCTTCCGCTGCATAGAGATATGGTCACTATTCAACCAATACAAGGTGAATATTCGAGAGACAAGTTGATGCTTCAAAGAATCAGGTCTTACATTGTAAGAGCGCAGGGCATTGTTGGGAAATAGGACATTCTTTTTCTTATCATTCTCTGCTTAACTAAGTTTGATGGTACTTATATGTGTTAGATACTTTATACAAAGGATGTGGAGGTGATAGTCAACTAGTACATGTCAGAATAGCTGATTCAAATTGGCTTTACTTCTGTCTGATAGTAAATGCAAGCCTTTTGAGTTGACTTCCTTGGCGAACTTTTAAATTTTCTTGTTTGCCCATGAACTAGGATAATGGATTATTTACCTATAAATAGCATCTGATTGTATAAACAAATTATATATGTTAATTTCTGCTCTGTTAATCCTCCTCCTTTTTGTATTGTACTTCACTTCTACTAATGAACATTTTTAAATATTTAAGTCGAAGCTTACGTTTTATCCTATGTAAGAACCATCTCCCAAACTTTGTGGTGGATTTTCTTTAAAAGTTGATTTGCAGTTTAGTACCATCTATTTGTTTCTAAGAAATGTGTGTACTTCTCATTTGCAATATCTGTTGTTTGTGCAGATGTTTCTACAAACAAGACTTGAGAAGCTGGAACAGAAGCAGGAACAAGTAACTCATTTCATTTTCACGGATTCTGATATAGCAGTAATAGGGGACCTTGGAGAAATATTTTCTGACTATCCTAATTTTGATCTGGCTCTTACCTTCCGGAACAACAAAGATCAACCTCTAAATTCGGGATTCATTGCCGTAAGGGGTACTGCTGATGGAATTCAGAGGTACATTGTTTTTTCTCTGTGCTATGATTTTATGATTAGACTTGCAAGAAAGCATCCAAGCCTAGAAGTTGTTCTGTGGCAGAAACTTTTCAGTTTCAGTGTCGATTCTTCTAGTTCTATTTTATGAAAGGGCGGTGGTTCTCACTATTTGTCCGTATGCCAATATTTGGTGCTTGATATATGAGTGAATAATACTCTCTTTGCCCACAGGGGGGTGACGTTCTTACAAGAAGTACTAGAAGTTTACAGTTCAAAATTTATGCGAGCTTCTCGAATGCTTGGAGACCAACTAGCTCTTGCATGGGTTGTTAAATCTAAACCCAACTTTAACATCAAAAGGTTCTCTAGAAGAGAGGCTTTCCAAGACATGATTGGTGGTGCTTCGGTGCTTTTTCTGCCGTGCTCTCTTTATAATTGGACGCCACCAGAGGGTGCAGGCCAATTTCACGGAATGCCTTTGGATGTGAAGGTAAAGAAAACATGCCTATGGACTACTGAAAATTGATTTTTGTCATTCATTTATTGGCTCGGGTTTTTGAACAAACATTCTTCTCTCAAAATCTGCTTAATTTCTGGACACAGGTAGTTCATTTCAAAGGATCAAGAAAGCGACTGATGCTCGAGGCCTGGAATTACCTCTCGTCTTCTTCTAACCTCCCCGATACGCTATGCCTCATCTTGAGAAGTGGAAGAACAAAATATGACTTCTGAACTCGGTATGGGGACTCTTTTGCCGTTGCAACCATCATCGTTATCAAGTTGCTTCATTTTGACCGAGTGTCGATGAACTGATGCTACATCAAGTCCTCACTTTCGGGTTCGCTGCTGTTGGTTTCGAGAAGTTCGTCTCTGCTGCTACCCGAGACGAGAAGAAATCCACAGCCACCAACGCGTCTCACATCTCGCATTAGGCATCCCCGTCTTTCTTTCTCAGTCTTCAAAGGTGTGTGTGTTCTTGGAGTTTTGGTTCCAAAAATAGTTGGATTGAAATGCGACAAATTACCTATAAAGTCAAGTTTCACTTTTCAATAGTGAGATCTCAAGCTGACTATGAATTCGTTATTGCAAATTTTTTTTCTTTTTCTTGAAGAGGAAACCAAGTGGTCCATTTGCTATCCTCGACGCTCTGTTTGAAGCATTATTGTCAAAAACTAACTCAAAATGATGCTAAAAACAAGAAAGAAAAACTCATAAATTGCTACATCTAACTTCCTTTAAACGGCAATTCAAATGTCATTTTCACTTAAGTCTCTTCAGTTCCAAGTCAAGATTTCATTAATTAATAAAGACAACTACGAATAAGAATTGCAAAGTATTAAGCAATCTCACTTTTTTTTTTCTTTCATATTCAAATTAGAATATAACTTGATAATCATTGAAAGAAAAGCCGATTTCTTGATTTTTCTTCTCCTAATTTCTTGGCATACATACTTTCATCTTAAATCAGAAACCTAAGTTTTCCTAAGAAGAGCAACCCCCTTTCAATTCTTTAGCCATCACTACCACTTTTTCCCATAATATCTATGAATCCCTACACTATCATCTTGTTCATAGATGGAAATGAGAAATGCAGATAACCTTAATCTATGAATCTGAATCAAATGTGGCTAAAGAAGTTAATGATAGGTTCCCACATTAAATCAAGATCCAGATCCACCTATCAAAAACTGAAGATTCTAAAAGATCCCACAAAGATTCATTACCTAAAACATCTTGCATCAAAGCAAAACAGTTAAGAAATCTATACATGAGCAGCAATGCAGCCAACAGAATTTGGTCATTTTTTCATGATAAGGGCTTCAAAATGTGCAACCAAACTTCATTTATTGAATCACAACAGCCAAGCTACTCGCGTGCTATACTTGGATCGGATTTGGAACGACACATGTCCATCAAATCAGAAAATTGTGTCTTATCAGTTTATGAATTCTACAACAAATACAATCAATCCCATGAATGACAAAATCTTGTGTACCCTTTGATGCAGATGACAAACACCGGCGTGAAACAACGCCCACCGGCCACAAGAACTTCAATCGTGGGACGATGAAATCATGATATTCGAAAGCAAGAACAAATTGTGCCAGCAAAACACAGATATAGATTAAGAGAAACAATTATAAGAATCGAAATGGAAAAGAATAGAATGGTTCTACCACACAAATCCAAAACTTTTTGTACCCACTATCATTGCGCATTCTTCTTGCCACTCCCATAGTAACTGAGGTACCAGCGCGCAAACTTCTTCAGCCCCGTCTGCAGATCTGTCGTGGGCTTATACCCGAGCTCCCTCTGCGCTAAACTTATATTGGCGTGTGTAAACTGCACATCCCCATTCCTAGGCAGCTTCATAACCAACCGCTTCGCCTTCACCTTAAGCAGTCTCTCCAAAATGCTCACAAGATCCGAGACAGGCACAGGCGAAGTGTTCCCCAAATTGTACACACGCAGCTGAGCCGGCCCCTTCTTCTTCCCACCACTGCCGGTGCTCTTCTCAGCAGTATCCAATGCAGCCAAACACCCCTTCACTATATCATCAATGTAGGTGAAATCCCTAGCCACAGTCCCATGATTAGCAGCCTCAAAGATGGGAATCGACTTCCCTTTCAAGATATCCCTAGTGAAGAAGAAATAGGCCATATCCGGCCTCCCCCACGGCCCATAAACCGTGAAGAACCTCAATCCGGTGAGGGAGAGCCCATAGATGTGATTGTAAGTATGTGCAATCTCCTCACCAGCCTTCTTAGTTGCAGCATACAAACTTGCAGGCTGATCAGTCCTATCCTTCTCCGAGAAGGGCACCTTCGTATTCAATCCATACACCGAGCTACTCGAAGCCCACACAATCGAAGGCTGAGGGTTTGCTTCCTTACAAACCTCAAGCAAGCTGACTAAGCCAGCAATGTTGCTATGCACATAAGAGCTCGGATTCTCCATCGCGTAACGAACTCCGGCCTGCGCTGCCAAATGCATAACATGAGTGAAAGGCACGATTTCAAACAGCTTCTTCAACAGAGAAGCATCATTGATATCCCCCTCAACAATGTACACCCCTGTGCGCTCCAGCAGCGCCTGCCTCGCCTTCTTGAGCGAGGGATCATAGTAATGATTGAAATTGTCAAGGCCCACCACGCCGTCGCCGCGCCGCTTGAGGGCGGCGGAGACGTGGGTGCCGACGAAACCGGCGGCGCCGGTGACTAGAACGGAAATCCCATTTCTGGACCTAATCTTAGCTGATGCTCTAACCTTCTTCTCGAAGCTAGCATCTTGATACAAACTGGTCCTAAGGGACCTTCTAGAAAGATCTGAGGTGGCCGGGGTTGATGAAGATGGTGATCTATAAAAGAAGACAAAGATCAATCCGAGAAACACAAGCGACCAGAAAGTGAGCTTAGCTAGAGACGAATGCAGCCGCAGCCGGTTGTAGGGCGATTTCTCGATCTTGAACTTTCCCGGGGTTGATGGGGCGCTGTCAATGTGCTTCATCTGTGGCGAAATCCACTGAATTTCTTCCACTTGCCGTTTGAAATGCTAGGGTTTTGGATGGGGATTTTCGCAATTGCTTCCTTGGCTTCGATATTGGCGGATGCGGTGTTCAAGATTGGAGAGAGGAAGCAAAAGGGTGTCTGGAAATGGAGCTGAAACTTCCTCTCTCTGGTTATTAATGGAGGTGGGGAGGAATCTTCTGGTTTCTTGGAGGTTGGTGGTGGTGAAGATGCTGTATTTTTCTTTGGTGAAATTAAATTTGAAGATTTTGACGATTGAATGATTGGGGAAGAGAGGATTGATGAAATATTTAAGAAACAAAATGGATGGGATTTGATTAATGGCAATGGTAAGTAAGAAGAGAGTCAAACACAGACTGTCATAGTGTCATTAATGGCAAGGGTTAACGTCGATATCCATGAGATTTAGCCTTACTTTAATTGCAAATTTAGGGCTTTTTCTTCCAACTGTCATTTTTGTTTTATTTTTTGATTGATTTAATGGAAAGGATAAATAGTGAAAAAAAGAAAAAGGAATTGTGTGTTGAGTTGAGGGGTTTTGATTGGTTGTAAAGTGGGTTGAAATTTAGGGCTTGAGTTTCACATGGGTTTGTTAGAAGCGGCGGTGACAATAAATATTCTATTCTATGCCTACATTGAAGGAATGTGAATATATAGGTTAGTTTTCTTTGTCATTTGTGAATGATTACTATTTTGCTTATATGTTTACTAAGTGAAAAGTTTATGTGTTTAAATGGAGAATTAGGGATTGATGAATCTCTAATTCCAACATGTCTAAAAATAGTAAACACAAAATTGAATCTATCCCTTTTTTAAATACAATTTTATATCGTGATATCATTGGAAATAATTCTCACATTCACATTTAAAATAGTTCTTTCGTCCCGCAAGAGTGTGTTAGATGAGTGTATTGAAAGTTGGAAAAATGATTTACTTTATTATAAAATAAGTGTAAGAAATAAAGAGTTAGCCGTGGGGCAATATTCAAAAATGACAGATGCACACTCTTGTGGGACGTCTCAAAATAGAAATAAGGACAGACTCTTATATACACCATTGATATATCCATAGTCTAACGATTGAGATTTAATCATTGGGCAGTTGTTGTTTGATGTGTGAACTCTATGTAGAATGCGCATAAATTCGTTAAGTAGATTCGAATCCAAGAGCTTAATTCATTCAATCGTAGATCTTGATAATCCAATGACTGAAAATTATTCTTATTTTATATTTTAAAAGAAATTTTATTTTAACTCATGTATACCTATATATATATATGTGTGTGGGTGGGTGTGCGCACGCCTGTGGTTCGTATAATAATCTCTCCATATATGTATAGATATAATGAGTTTATTGTGAGTTCTCTATGAAGACTTATGAATTTGTTGTGAAAAATTATAAAAATTAAAAAACATATTTGAATAATGTGATATGTGCATATTTGATTCTGGATTTATTAAGTTCGAAGGAAATATATTATAAAGTCTTTGTTATTGTATTATGTTTACTATAAATAAATAAATAAATATACTAGCTAGACATGTATATTATGAACCCTATAATCTAAAATTTGATTTTGGTAAACTTTAGGGATTGACTTTCCTAATTCTCACTTCATGGACTTTCTTGAGAATCCCACTTTTAAATTTATTTCATTAGTTCAAGATAATTTGATAATCACTTAAGGAATATTACAATGCCTCAATCCTAATTCTCTCATTTTAAATTATTTTACAAGATAAAGAAATGCATGTGCACTTTTTTCTTCATATTTTGGAGTCGCTTCAAAGTTTTGCGAAAGTAATTTGCGATTTACTCGTGTTACATTAAATTTAAATTTATGGAACCAACGCAATTATTGCGTGTTTACATTTAAAAAACCAAACTTTTGCTTTTATTATGGTAAAAGCCAAACATTTAAAATCAAGTTGCAAACATTTAAAAACAAACGTTCGATTTAAGATTTACTGCGCTACAAGCCTTTTGAATAAATTAAAACATCGAATAATTAATTTTGAATACTGCTGCAATCAAATGTTTATTTTCCTTATTTAAATGTGAAAATAATACTAATTAAACATTCTCTATTGTTTTGGATTTGAATAGTGCATTATACGTAATTATGTATCCTAAACTCCCACTCAAAATTAATAGGTGTATGTATATATTTATTTCACTCTAAGATTAGGATTCGGTTAGTACGAGTGATTATGGTGTATAATATACATATAACATCTTAATATCTTATTTAGTACAAAATATATGACACTTTATAAATTAAAAGTTTGAAAATATATACAATTTGAGTGATTCTGTATATCACACGTGAATGTGGTATATGTAATACAAATCATAATTAAAACTATTATTAACTTCATATCGTTTTAATACATCATAGCAAATAACATATTATATTTATAAATATTTTAAAGCGTTCTACCAAATACTATGATACTAATATGGCATATTGTAAAAAACATCACGATCAAATATATCATCAGCCCTTATCTCATACCGCGTAACAAACAAATTCTTACTTTTTTAAGTTTTCTATATTCCTATGTAAGATTATTAAGTAGAAGTGATCGCTCAATCTCTATCATACTTTACATTAATTAATTAGCTCATATAACTTGCTTTGTACCATTATCAAGTAGAAGTCTACATAGTTTATTTATTTATAAGCTCATCTCCCTATTCCCTTTCCTCCTCCAAAATTTTCTTCTTTCTTTTTCTATTTTTGTATTTCTTTTGGTTTTTTAATAATTGGGTTTATAAGAAGGGATGAGAAATAGAGGTGTGTATAAATGCAAAGTATAAAATAGGTTAAAAGTAGAAGTCTACCTAGTTTATGTATTTATAAGCTCATCTCCCTATTCCCTTTCCTCCTCCAAAATTTTCTTCTTTCTTTTTCTATTTTTGTATTTCTTTTGGGTTTTTAATAATTGGGTTTATAAGAAGGGATGAGAAATAGAGGTGTGTATAAATGCAAAGTATAAAATAGGTTAAAAGTAGGGGCAGAAGCAGTCAAATTTAAATGTGCAGTGATTTTCGTAGTGCAGACAACCTTATTTAGCACCCTATGCCTCTATTATTAATTATTAATAATAATAATTATTATTATTATTATTATTATTATTATTATGGAATCACTCTACCTAACTAGAAGTTTGCTTCAACAGAAAGATCTTTGTGACTTTTGCTGTAACAAAAAAGAAGAGTCAAATTCAAGAAACAGAGAGAGAGATAGCAACATTTGCATAAGCATATTCCATAAAATACAGTTAATACCACACAATAATCACGATAAAATACTAATTAAAAATGTTGTCTTCATTTTAACCGACTTACGAAAAATGGACTGAAATTTTTTATTCATTGCATTTGCACATATAAAATAACATGATGAAATAAAATATTTATCAAAACTTGATATGAAGGGATGAAAGTGTCTTCACTTCATGTGATCCTCTTTCTTTTTGCATCTAATTTTAGTGAAAACATGTGAAACTTTATGGAGAAGATGGGATTGTTGTTCCCAACTAGTATCCTCTCTATAAAGGCAAATCTATAAATATATAACACCAAAACATATTAAATACATTACCTTCATTCATGTGTTCATGTGACATTACATTCATTCTTTATTTTTATTTATCTTAAATTTTCGATATATACATTCTCGATTCATGTACATTAAGTTTATGATTAATTACCTGTAAATTCACGAAATTTCATTTTTTTCAGATGTTTCCCACGATTTTTTAATTTTATATAGTAATCCACCACCTGTGAATTTCTTCTTAATGTTCATGCGGTGACAAAATCCGGCCAAATTACATGGCAATGACTTATCATTAGACCTTCATTTTTTCAGCGAAAGGTAATCTAATGATCTCTAAGACTAAGAGCATCTGCATTGGGGTTATATGATAGCCTACATGATAGCTTACTTGATGAGGGGGGGACCAGATTGAGTAAGGAGGCCGCATTGGGGTTACATGATAGTCTACATGATTTTTTTGAGTTTTGATTTTTGTGCTTTTCATTTAAATTTAATTGCTCAAATTTAAATAACACATTTTACTAATAATTAAATTTTCATTAAATTTAATTGCTTTTTATTTTTTTGCCACATTTTTCAAATTTCGATTTTTTTTTTTGTTTTTTTTTTAATATGGCGCGTGTAAAACACGCGCCGAATTTGAGGGCTATTAGGCATACGCGATAGAACGTGTAGCCCTCGAGTGACCACCGGCTGCAACGCCCTACACGATCTCACCCTTACTCGAGTAGGGTGGATCGTGTAGGTGCGTTGCCAATGCTCTAATGTATTAGTTGATTGTTGGGGATTCTTTTTGACTGATATTAGTATTCTTCCAGTGTCTTAAGAAAGAAGAAATTTGACCGGATTTCATAATCAAATATGCACTTAATTTTACAATTTCTACCTATAAATTACAACGTGAAATGATATGCTATCGAGGTTCGACGAATTGCAGATTAGTTTATCATGAAAATGAGCACCAAAAATAGAAATAAGGGAGTAGAATCAGAAAATAAAACAAACAAGGTTAGATTAATTAGTGTTTAATGCCAAAATCAAGAGTTAATTAATGAGTGAAATGTGATGAGATGTGGAGATGAAGAAGTGAAGGAGAATATATAATAAGAAAACAAATGTAAGGTGGAAATCAAGAATTATGAGAGAATAACATAACATTAATTAATTATTGAGGCATCACCGTCACCATGTGAGATGTTATAAGCTCACACAATTATGTCTCTCTCTCTCTCTCTCTCTCTGCATGTTCCATTGCCTTTACAGTTATTGCAGTCGGCAGCAGAATTTACACACACACACACTAATCATAAGCATCCATTTGTAGGATTGTAAAACGGTAAAATTAAATGTAACTGTCAATACTTTGTTTGATTCAACAATTTTTTCACAAGTGGTGTTACCTTTGTCTGATAAAGTTTGGCAAATTTGATACTCAACCAATCCATTTAATCCACATAGAATCAAATTCATTTCTACATATTAGCTAAAATTGACTACTCACTGATTCAGTGATTTTGCAGGTTGATCTGCAAAAATTAATTAATTATTATTAGTTCAAAATAAAAAGAGTGATGCTAAACGGTCACGTTCTAGCCACCCACAGATTAATTGAATAGAATTTTCTTAAAAAAAATTATTTAACTTATTTTTTTAAATAAAAATAAATTTTAATTATTTTATTGTATTGTCTACATTGTAGTTATTTTTTTTATAATTTTTTTTAGTTTTTATTAAAAAATAAAATAAATAAACAAACACAATATAGACAATACGATAAAATAAAATAGTTAAATCTTATTTTAATTTTTAAAAAAATAAAATTTTCTTATTAGTTAAATCTTATTTTAATTTTAAAAAAAATAAAATTTTCTTATTAAACTATTTTGTAGATGGCCATAATGTGACTGCATAAATAAGGTTTACATCGTTTCATCTTTACAATAATTTACCCCTACAAAAATTAGAACTCAAATTAAATTATTTTCTAAACACCATCATTAATCATTTTCTTTTTGAGAAGACCATCATTAATCTTATTTACACTAGAATTGTCAATTGCCAACTCCAACCTACATATTTTCCTCAAGGATTTATTAGGCCAATTTCACAAGAATACATTACACAAGACTTAATTATTATTCAAGAAATGGTCACAGCACACTCAATCTATGTCTACAACCAAAGTAATTCTCAACATGAAACATGGTTTTTACTGTTACAAACAATCTCAAAATTTGGCAACCTCATCACTGATGCCAACACTTCTTTCCTTCAGTGCTTCGAAAACGTAGCAAGCACGTCGAAATAGTTGGGGAAGGTCTTACGGGTGCAGCCGGGGTCCTTGATAGTTACTGGGACGTCGGCACATGCAGCGAGAGAGAAGGCCATCGCCATCCTATGATCATCGTACGTGTCAATGTCCGTCACCTTCAATTTCTCCGGTGGGGTGATCACAC
The DNA here is from genome assembly GCF_028751815.1 of Salvia miltiorrhiza. Taxonomy (NCBI): domain Eukaryota; kingdom Viridiplantae; phylum Streptophyta; class Magnoliopsida; order Lamiales; family Lamiaceae; genus Salvia; species Salvia miltiorrhiza. The sequence continues at coordinate 959,450 of NC_080390.1, read as the reverse complement.
AGTAATCCGCCCCTTCCTCGACTGTCGCTCCCAACTGAAACATAGGACGATGATATGATCAAACAACGGTAGATATATCCAGAGATGGAGGCGCGCGTAAAAAGCAACAAACCTTTCTAAGTTCTGTGCATATGGCAATCATTCTTTCGGTTTCTTTAACCCTCCAGCTAGCCACTGCAAACAAAGGGGAAAACGAGGTCAATTTGCGGGGACGAGAAAAGTAGCATCGAGAGCGGAAGAATCTGAGGAAAAGGAAGCAAAGTGAGCAAAAGTTAGTGAAAGGCATTGAGAATAGATACTCTTAGCTCAGTCAGGCCCATTTGTTTAAAGATAGGATAAGATGTGGGTAAAAGGATCAAAGGTAAGGTATTATAGTTTCTTTATATTCGCGTTGCTTTCCCCAACTATTTCACCCGTTATTCTCTAAAGAGGCGAAAATCAGAAGAGAAACACAAAAGTCGAAACAGGTTACTCGACCCGTTGTCCTCGAACCCAGTACTATACTGTTATTATGCTTATCATGGTCATGTTAAAAGAGGTTAAGAAAAACTTGGTATTATTAATATACTTGGGCGAACCAGGGGGCTTAGCCCACTGGCCACCGGGTCCTCACTTAAGTGAAGTGACCCGGGTTCGATCCCTCTTGGGAACGAATTGGTGATTGGAGATATAAGGTAGAGTTTGGTGAATGGAGAGATAAGGTGGTTCTTGGAGTGGATGGGGAACTAACTACTAACATCTAACATGACTTTGACCGATAAAAAAAAATAAAAAAAAAAATTAATATACTTGAGCGAAGGCGGCCGTACCATCTCTTATAGCAGTGGGTCCATCTGCAAAAAGCGCCACTACAGCGAGAGTCATGGCGACATCTGGCATTTTGTTCATGTTTATATCAACGGCTCGCAAATGTTTCCTTCCAAATGCATCACGCGGAGGTCCTTTAACAGTCACGCTATTCTCGGTCCAGGTAACCTCAGCACCCATTTTTTCAAGAACCTCGGCAAATTTAACATCGCCCTTCAAAATGGAAAATATGAGCGCAGAAGATGTTAGAAATCCCGTCATCTGAAGGAGGAGAAAAATCACAACATCAAATGGTTCAAATACCTGCAAACTGCTCGTTCCACACCCTTCAACAGTAACGGTTCCACCAGTAACAGCTGCACCGGCCAAGAAGTAACTGGCGCTCGAGGCATCGCCTTCCACATAAGCTTTCCCAGGAGACCTGATGAATGAATCAAGTTAAAGCTTCAACAAAATCGAGTTTCTCAAAGCTGCTTACAAATTTAGTGGAAAGGAACTTACTTGTACTTTTGACCTCCCCGGACCAAGAATCGGTCCCAGCTGTCACTGTGCTCCACTGAGACGCCAAAGCGTTCCATCAATTTAAGCGTCATCTCCACATAAGGCACAGAAATGAGTTTGTCGATGATTTCAATTTCAACGTCTCCTAGAGCCAGGGGCGCAGCCATGAGTAGAGCAGTAAGGTATTGACTGCTGATGGATCCAGAGAGCTTCACCTGCAACCATAAGGCAAGATCAGAGAGAAAATAAATCATAGATTCTCAGTGATGTTCCAAAGGCGAAATGTCATTTCCCTTCCCAAATTAGGAAGAAAAGCTCAGAACGAAGGAGAAGTCTGCTCAGCACTCTAATCCAGATCAAGTAAAAGTATGATATCTTGGCATCGAAAACAACACTAATGGCAACAGCACGTTAGTGCTTTGAATGTATTCATCTATTCCATTTACGTATAATTAGATGAGGAATAAGGCAGAAAATCCGGGATCCATTGCAAAGGCAACAGCACGAGAAACATATTTTGAGTAAAACATTCTCAAAGACATTTGATGAATTATTTTCAAGGCTGACAGCTGGCTTTCCACTGTGTCCATTTGAATTTGTATTCTTATCCTCTTTTCTCGCGATCATCAAAAAAGAGAAAAGTCGAATCATTTTGTCTCAGAGGACATAAATTAGTAAGGTAGGTATCAGTTTGAAGCTTGCATGCGACATTACTGTATGCGACAACATGAAGGCTAAAACGCCAGAATTAAATTTCGACTAAAATGAAGACCCACCTTCCCACCAGGAAGACCTCCTTTTCCAACAACACGAACGGGGGGACAATCAGTGCCCAGGAAACAATCAACGTCAGCACCAAGCTGCTTAAGTCCAGTGACTAAATCACCAATAGGTCTCTCTCTCATGCGAGGAACTCCATCAAGCACATAGCTGAAAGTCATAGAGTATAAATGCTAGACAGTAAGAAAATCAATCACATTAAGGATTAGTAGCAGCTCATTATACAAACAGACCAATCAAGATTATTTAATTTCATAAAGTGCCCCTTGCATTACAGCATTTATCCAAAACTCAAACAGAATCACGAAAAAAGCTCTCAAGGATCAGGCATAAATGTAAATATTATATGGGTGGAAAAGTGTGTATCCTAAAGATATAGATTAAAATAAGGCTACGGGTATACCTTGCATTCCCACCAGCAGCAACAACTGCAGCAGTCAATGGGCGCATCGCCGTTCCTGCGTTTCCTAAGAAAAGTTGAATTTCTTCCTTAGCTTCTTTAGAAGCTGGAAATAGACCACCAGAGCCTCCCACAACTGCACGTTGATTAGCTTTGTCTTCTTCCACATCCAGCCCAAGAGTCCTCAAGGCACCAAGCATGTAATGGATATCATCACTGCTTAGTAAGTTGTCCACAACAGTCGTTCCCTGAAAAACATTAAACAATTATTCAGGAACATAGCCAAAAAAAGACATAGACCCAAGAACTAACAGATAACTGTGGAGTACGTTCAAGTTCCACAGAAGTTTATTGCATCCTGTGACTGGCTAACTTATAGTAATATTTAAGGAGGGAAAAATAAAATATATATAAAAAATAACCCGTGAAAAGACCTTTGACTTTAAAGTATTTCTAACATTAATCAAATAAAAAGTTGGGGACGACATGTAAGGTTCAAAATGTGATAATATATCTAAAAGAACAGACAAATTATGTAATACTTCTCTTATCATACTCTCAATCTTCAGCTACAGATGGATAAGTGTTGCAAACATGTTATTCTAAATCAAATAAATAGAGATATTCCAGCATAACTGCAAACTTTACGCTCACAACTACCTGGAGGAAACTCCCATTTCAACCTGATTTAAGGCAGTACGGCATTATTATCACGAAAAAACGTCACTAACATATCAACATGCCATATTATCATGTCACACAAAACTTCATCTTATCTAAGCAAACTACATAACCAAATGAAGAGATGTCTTGGCTACTCCAATATATGGAAATACTAAGCACCAGTATGTGAGGCATTAACTGCCAGTGTGCATTGAGATAGGTGTAGCCTTGCCTAAAAGTCGGTACAGGTATCCGAGTGCTGCATAAACAAGATATCACGAATAATTTTGGCCTATGACAGAATATTAAAACCAATTTGATTATCTCAGATAAATTCAGCATTAAAACAAGTGTGGAGAACACATATATATAAGCATTGAGTTTAAAACAATAAAATCAATATGTGATAAACATTATACTATCACGCATTATGTGCATGCAAAAATACATATTCACACACAACAAAGGGAAAAAAAATGCAATGATATCGATACAATCATGATTCATGAACAAGTGAGGCATTTGACTCTTAAGACTCAAACCTACTGGAGAATTCTCAATTTGCAACTTTTTAGACGTCGAGATCTCTTGAACATTTTTGTTACTGCTTAAACCATTTTAGTAGCAAAAGCTGCGTGAATGAAATGAGCATATAACAAAGACTAATAGATCAAACTGTGCTACCTTCACCGCCAATACCCAAAAAAACAAACCCTTTATAACATGCATTTAGGCAATTAAAAAAAGCAAGAAAAAAGAGATCAGCATTGCAAATCAATAAGCAAATGTAAGTATTACCTCAGACAGAGCAGCAAGAAGCAAAATTCGGTTGGAAAGTGATTTAGAGCCCGGCAACTTTACAGTGCCGGAAATTTCTTTGATGGGTTGCAGCACGATCTCCGGCACCGTGGAGGGCTTCTCCGCCGTGGCGACCGAAGCCACAACTCTCAATTGGCTCGTCTTTTTAACCGTCAAGATCGAACTTTTACCCAAACCCCACGTTCTTTTCGACGAATTGTTGAGACTCTTGGAGGCGAGAAACAACGAAGACGAAGTTGAAGCTGGGGATTTAGCTGTAGGGGTTGTGAATTTGGGCGAGGCGAGATTGTGCGCCATTTTCGCGACGTGCGCCATTGGCTATGATGTGGTTGTTTTTTAGCAATTGAGAGGAGAAATTGGTGATTCGTGATGGGGTTTTGCAGGAAATTGAGAAATGTTGTAGTTGAGAAGATGGGGTTAGGTTGAAGTAGAAGGGGGTTGGCGAGGTAGAATGAGGTAAAGACTCTCTGCATTCACCAACCACCTTTGTGTTTCAAACGTGCTGTATTTCTTTCTTTCTTACATTTTTTTTTACGATGGATTAACAATAATATTAAATAAAGAAATTTAAAATTCGTGCCATAATAAACTCGAACACCAAATCTTTAATTTTAGGTATTAATCATTTATCGATTGGCCAACACACGCACATAACATTACCATTTTAATTATTTTCCCAACTTTAATCTACTTTTGTTTCGACATAAATTCGTATTTCCTTCCATTCCTTCAAATATCTCAAGCTTTATCAAAACTATATTAACATTATCCCGTAGAGTGGGATGTCTATTTTTTTAATAAAAAAAGGAATCAAATTAAACATTTATCGAATATGAACACTGGCGGATCCAAGAATGGGCGTTGGGGGTACTGCTGAACCCAAAAAAAAAAATTGTAATATTATACAGTAATATTTTATAATTAATAGTAATATTTTTGATATTTTGTATCCGTAAAAAATTTAAGAATCTCTTTTTAATTTTATTCTCTTTTTCATTTTTCTCATTACAAACACGAGCAGAGAACGGCTTGTCAGTGAAAAAGGCGGTGTTTGTGATCTGTATCTCACCTCTTTATTATTATATCTTCATTTAGCATCGTGTTGCATTTGTATGATTGTATGAGTGTTGTTATACTTAAGTTTATATCAATAATGAATAATGAATTAAAGGGATTGCGGATCTCTCTCTCATCTCAATATAGTATTTTATTCGACAAACATGCATCATGCATTATAAAATTATGTTATTTCAGTAGTAGACATGTGAAGTATTCATATAACATCAAAATTTAAATGCGATATGTGGATTGTAGAGACAGATAAAATCTTTTTATTTTGATAATCACCATGATAATCACTATGTTATAAGTTAATGGGTTAACTCTATCAAAATTTATGTCACTGCCGCTTGTAAATGACTAGAGCGATATTTAAGAGCTCTAAATAAAAGGGAGTAATAATGTCAAGATATATGAATTTTCACGTATTTTTTGTTTTATACATGGACTTAAAACCATATCTCCAAATATACAAATTTTTATTTCTTTCTGACTTTGCACACAATGAGTATTTTTGACGAATGAATATTGAGGTAGAATTCGAAACTGTCTACGTGGTTCAAACGGAAGTCTTTCTAAAGGATGTAGTTGAACATTAGGTAAATTCAACTACAATAATACAAAAAATATATTAACGAATCATTCACCAAACATATACATCATATGTAAAATCAGAAAAATAAAAAATCGTATATTTGGAGATACAGTTTTAAGTTCATGTGCAAAATCAAAAAAATATTAAAGTTCATATATTTTGATGCAATTGCCTTAAAAAAAAAAAAAACTTATGTCACAAAGAGTAGGTAGGAACATTTTTAAAGGAGCACCCATATAAAATAAAATTAAAATTAGCTTTCTAAGTTGGTTAAATAGTGGTATTCTTGAAGGCCATAGTTTGAGCCTTGTTGGTACATACTCCTACTACTTTGTGTGTGTGTGTGAGAGAGAGAGAGAGAAGCCACCAACCAGAGTTACCAACCACTAGAAATAGAATGGTATGGTTGGTGAGGTGTTGTGTATTATTTTATGGCTGCTTGAGTTGTTATACATCTCCAAATGGGCTCATTGGGCCTCTCATTCTTCCAACAACACAATCTAGATCAACATTTCACTACTATTATTATAATTACAAATATGCATGCTCCATGCCCCCTCACATCAAATTTACAATTTAATTTATCAAATCACATGCTGCTTTCAAGAATATATATATATATATATATATATATATATATATATAGAGAGAGAGAGAGGTTGCTCCTCACCTTCATATAGAATAAAAATTTGTTGATTCGGATCTACCTTGCATCATGCAAGGAATATTTGATTTGGTAGATGAAATATATAAAATTGATATTATTGAAGGATGATTAAATAATCAACTTAATTTTAAGGTGATAAATAATCTTTCAACTATATAAGTAGGATACGAGCTGAGTTATTCTTCATAAGCTGAATCATACAAACTAAACGTTTGAGTAAATTAAATTATTTTATCAATCATATCTTATTTCTCGAACTAAACGCCACCGTGAAATAATGTATATCAAGAAGAGAGAGAGAATATGCTGAAGCTTGAGGGGTTATTCTAATTTCTAAGTGGTGATGGTCCCACCACATAATTGAAAACCTACCCTTCAACATCCAAATGGAAAAGAGTCCAAAAACAGAGAAAGCAAACAGGTTAACATATTGCTGCTTAAACAGTGATATGAAAAAATCCAAAAATGAGACAATGTGGATAGCCCAATCCAAGACTTCAAACCACATATTTTCCAGCTACCACACAATACTTGATGCCATCACCATTTTATGGCCTCATTTTCCCTCACTAGATGAGGATAGAAATATGCACTTTCTATGATTGAATTCAATGGCTTCAATCCATGTAACATATCTATTTAGGATCATCAAATTCAGAGGTGTGCTGATAACAAAATGGTTATGATTTTTTCTGCTGAGGATGTGCTGAATTTTGGGGACAAGAACACTTTGATCAATGGCAAACAATAACTTATTTAAGTTACAAAATCAAGAAGATGTTCGAGTGTACATATTGAAGAGGATTCTTGTGCCTAATATATATCTCTCGATCACATTTTAGACTACAAAAGCTCAATCTTGATGGAACAAAAAAGGAAACAAGAGATTTGTGTAATTCTTTATTAGGAATATTCTCAGCTCTGCTGCTCCAAATCGAGTCCTTTTTTTTATGTGCTTCAATCAACCACAAATCAGAGATCCCAATGGAAAGAAGAAAGCTTAGATCAACTCTTTGGCCGCGGCTACAACGGCTTCTGCTGTGATGCCGAACTCCTTGTATATCTTCCCAGCAGGCGCACTCGCCCCAAATCGATCAATTCCAATGGACTTTCCTTTGGAACCAACGATCTTCCCCCACCCGAAGGTTGATCCGGCCTCGATGCTAACCCTAGCAGTGACGGAGGCAGGCAGCACGCTTTCCTTGTACTCAGCGGATTGTTCGTCAAATAGCTCCCAAGAAACGAAGGAGACGACTCTCACTGCCTTGCCTTCCTTTCTGAGCTCATCGGCAGCCTTGGCTGCGATTTCCAGCTCTGAACCGGTTCCAATCAGAATGACATCAGGCTTGTTGCCAGACGAGTTGTCTGAGATGGTGTATCCTCCCTTCTCCACTCCCTCGATGGAGGTGCCCGCAAGCTGGGGAAGCTTCTGGCGAGAAAGGGCAAGAATAGAGGGTCTCTTCCGGTTGACAACGGCCACCTTGTAGCATCCTGCTGTCTCGTTGCCATCAGCTGGACGGAGCATCAGTATGTTGGGCATCGCTCGGAAGCTTGCTAAATGCTCGATTGGCTGATGGGTGGGTCCATCTTCTCCCAGCCCGATGGAGTCGTGGGTCATGACATAGATTACTCCAGCTTCAGACAAGGCAGATATCCTAATGGATGCTCTCATGTAATCCGTGAACACGAAGAAGGTCGCACAGTAGGGGACGAAACCCGGGCTGTGAAGGGCAATTCCATTACAGATGGCTCCCATAGCATGTTCACGAACACCAAACCTCACGTTGCGCTCTTCTGGTGTGTTCTTCTGGAAGTCTCCGAACATTTTCAGAAGCGTCATGTTGGACGAGGCAAGATCAGCACTGCCACCAATCAGACCGGGGAGAACCTTTGCAAGAGCATTCAGATTTGCCTGAGACAGATTTCTTGTGGCATCACCTGGGCTCTCAGGTGTATATGTCTGAAACAAGCAGAATCTAAACATCAGAAATATATTCGAGGAAGCAAAAACATTAACTTGCTAGCATGATATCCTCAAGCATACTTAAAATATAATATACTGCGATATCAACCTATTGATGCAGTCACGCATACTCGAAATGTAACATTTGATTATCAATTAACAACAATAACATTGGTAACAAAAATCACTTACAGGAAGAGCCTTCTCCCAGCCAGCTGGGAAGGCACCGGTGACGATAGATTTAAGTTCAGCAGATTCCTCTGGGTACTTCTTCTCATATTCGGCAAACTTGGCATTCCATTCAGCTTCCAAAGCAGCCCCTTCAGGAGTGTGTCGGCTCCAGTGACTGCCACAAAGAGTATCCAAAGTCGTTCAGCAGCCAAGAAACATAGTAAGCCTCAATCTGACAAGTAAGCCATGATATCCTTACCTTTTAACATCTTCGGGCACGTGGAAAGGCTCAAATGGCCATCCGAGATTCTGTCTGGTGGCCTCAACTTCCTTGGCGCCCAATGCAGCTCCATGGACACTGTACGAATTGGCTTTGTTGGGGGAACCAAAGCCAATGGTTGTGGTAACCTGCTCGACAAAACACAAGGTAATTAGCATCAACAACTCTTTTGTGATAAAAGAATACTATGAAGTACATGACAAAGAAATATAATATATGATACATAGAATTTTCTAAAATCAACCACTCCATTGAAAAATATCTTACCTTGATCAGAGTGGGCTTGTCTGTCACAGCCTTGGCTTCCTTGATGGCAGCACGAATTTCATCATATCCGGTGTTACCATTCTTCACCCAGATTATGTGCCAGCCAAGACCCTCAAAGCGAGTGTCAACGCTCTCAGTGAAAGCAATCTCCGTGTCACCATCAATAGAGATGTGATTGTCATCATAGAAAGCAATCAACTTTCCAAGCCCCCAGTGGCCAGCAAGGGAGGCGGCTTCATTCGAGATACCCTCCATTTGACACCCATCACCAAGGATACAATATCTGTGTTCAATCCAATCCAAAAACTATCAGTAAGAGGATATAATCCTTGACTAAACGACCACGTGAAGAGATGAGAAAAATCAGCTCATTACGTGTAGTGGTCAACTATCTCGCTATCTGGCTTGTTGTATCGCGCAGCCAAGTGCTTCTCTGCAAGCGCCAGGCCGACAGCATTGGCAATACCTTGACCAAGTGGACCTGCATAAAAGTGGAAGAAAACAGTCAGATTCACAGAACACAGTTCAATCGTGCGCTACCAAACGAGAAGAAATTCTAACCGGTGGTGACTTCAACACCCGGTGTCTCAAAGTTCTCGGGATGACCGGGTGTCCTGCTTTCCCATTGCCGGAAATTCTTCAAATCGTCTTCCTGAAAAGTGCATAAGAATACACAATGCTCATGAAACTTATGAAATATCAGACACAATAACCATTGCACTTCAAATGATTAGCTTCATACACCAAAAGAGAGCAAGAACAAGAACAAGCATTCTCCCATTAACTAAACCTCCAAAATAGTGAAATAAACAATCTAAAAACTGATTCTTTAACCCACAATAGTAAATCATGATAACAGTCAGTTGACCTCAAAAAACAACTCGAAATTATCCCAATTCAAGACACTCAGAAGTCAGATCCATAGCTCAAAATCATATCTTCAAACCAAATAACTAGAATTCCAACTACAAAAAAACAGATAGAATATCAAGCAATTGGCGATGGCGAGAAAGCAATCGCACCTTGACGGAATCGTAGCCGGCGAGGTGAAGAAGCGCGTACTGCAGCATACAGCCGTGGCCGGCGGAGAGAACGAAGCGGTCGCGGTTGAACCAGTAGGGATTCTTGGGGTTGTACCTCATCACCTCATCGTACAATATGTGGCCCATCGGAGCGCACCCCATGGGCAAACCGGGGTGGCCGGAATTGGCCTTCTCCACGGCGTCGATGGCCAGGAACCGGATAGTGTTGACGGACTTCTCCACTAGCTCGGTTTCGGTGGTCTTCTCGAGGGTCTCGACGGCGGCGGAGGCGGTCACGGGGTGGCGGACCACGGCGGCGGAGCGGCGGCGGGAGAGGGAGGCGGCGGCGGAGGAGGAGGAGGCGGCTTTGAGGCCGGAGAAGGAGGGAATGGAGACGGAGGGCGGGTGGAGCTGCTGGGCGGAGCCATGGCGGGGGATGGAGGAGCGGGAGAGGATGGCTTGAGAGAGAGTGAGAGAGGAGGAAGAAGCCATGGCTCACAGTCACAGCTGCTTTCTTTGTGTTTGTCGAAATGAGTGAGAGAGAATTGGTGGAGATAAAAGGAGAAATATGAGGTGTGTGGGACTTTTCACAAAGAAAAAATTCAGTTGCCGGATAAGAATTTATAAATCTTTTATTTGTGTATGCTATTCATTTCTTTCTACTTTTTATAAGATCGATGTGATTTTTTTTTTAGTTTTATTTTAAGTGAGAGTGAGTGTGTTATGTTAGTTATTATTTGTACGTTGAGAAGAATTTAGACGGTACAAATAATGATTTACCCGCACAACCTATGTTTATAGCATGATCTTTATCGTGGGAATTATCACTTTTAGCCATTTTTCATAAAAACATAAGTTATATAGCCCCACTTTATAGTACATAAGTTAGACAGCCCTTTATAACTTAAAAGACTAGAGTGCCCTTTAACTTTTCAATACTTTTATTTCATATTTTATATTCTATTTTTATTTAAACTTTATATATAAATAAAACAATTGAAAATCAACATTTTTATTTTCAAATTCACGTCTGCAACTTTAAATTCACCTCAAAGATGGTGAGTTCCAGCCGTTCACCACGTCGCCGGTGCCACTGTCCGCGTCGCCGCCGCCGCAGCTCCGACCAGTCGCCGCCCCGTCGCGCCGAGCAGCAGCAGGCAGCGTGCAGCAGCACCAGCAGCACCAGGCCGTCCGCCGCGTCGCCGCCCCGTCGCGCCGAGCATCCCAGCCCCTCTCAGTTGCCGTCACGCCGCCTAGCCTAGTCCAGCCATGTCGCCGCTGCCAAGCCCCGCCCCGTCGCGCGCCCGCGCCCTTCACTCTCTCCTGTCAAATTTATTCCACTATCGAGTACTCGATCGTGTACTCCATCGAGTACTCGATCGTGTACTCGAGTGGTGAACTCGATCGAGTAGTGGCAGTCCACCAACGATTGGTGACACCATCAAGTAAACACAATCAAACATAACACAACACAAAATCAAATTAAATAAATTGTCATCAAGTAATGAAGAACTCGATCGAGTACACCACCGAGTAGTACATTCCTTGTTTATAACGTCAACGGGAGTGTATTTGGATATTATATAACATGGGGTGTGATAATCGATGAACACGTGGCATATATCCTAAGTTTGAACATAAAAGTCCACACTATGTCTTATGAAGTAGATATTCTACACTTCAATCATTTACTCTAGTGCCATAGTAAAATACACTTAATACTTATATTTTTCACCATATTCAGCATAAACGCATTAGTTAAGAGCGAGGGAACGCTTCGTATCATTAAAATTCACGAGAGAAATAGCAAAATTGAAGATCGTTCTTCACTACTCGATGGCGTTCACCATCGAGTACTCGACCGAGAGTGAAGAACGATGGTGATTTTTTTATCAATTATTGTGATTTCAACCCACATTCCTTGTTTATAACGTCAACGGGAGTGTATTTGGATATTATATAACATGGGGTGTGATAATCGATGAACACGTGGCATATATCCTAAGTTTGAACATAAAAGTCCACACTATGTCTTATGAAGTAGATATTCTACACTTCAATCATTTACTCTAGTGTCATAGTAAATACACTTAATACTTATATTTTTCACCATATTCAGCATAAACGCATTAGTTAAGAGCGAGGGAACGCTTCGTATCATTAAAATTCACGAGAGAAATAGCAAAATTGAAGATCGTTCTTCACTACTCGATGGAGTACTCGATGGCGTTCACCATCGAGTACTCGACCGAGTAGTGAAGAACGATGGTGATTTTTTTTATCAATTATTGTGATTTCAACCCACATTCCTTGTTTATAACGTCGACGGGAGTGTATTTGGATATTATATAACATGGGGTGTGATAATCGATGAACACGTGGCATATATCCTAAGTTTGAACATAAAAGTCCACACTATGTCTTATGAAGTAGATATTCTACACTTCAATCATTTACTCTAGTGTCATAGTAAATACACTTAATACTTATATTTTCACCATATTCAGCATAAACGCATTAGTTAAGAGCGAGGGAACGCTTCGTATCATTAAAATTCACGAGAGAAATAGCAAAATTGAAGATCGTTCTTCACTACTCGATGGAGTACTCGATGGCGTTCACCATCGAGTACTCGACCGAGTAGTGAAGAACGATGGTGATTTTTTTATCAATTATTGTGATTTCAACCCACATTCCTTGTTTATAACGTCGACGGGAGTGTATTTGGATATTATATAACATGGGGTGTGATAATCGATGAACACGTGGCATATATCCTAAGTTTGAATATAAAAGTCCACACTATGTCTTATGAAGTAGATATTCTACACTTCAATCATTTACTCTAGTGTCATAGTAAATACACTTAATACTTATATTTTTCACCATATTCAGCATAAACGCATTAGTTAAGAGCGAGGGAACGCTTCGTATCATTAAAATTCACGAGAGAAATAGCAAAATTGAAGATCGTTCTTCACTACTCGATGGAGTACTCGATGGCGTTCACCATCGAGTACTCGACCGAGTAGTGAAGAACGATGGTGATTTTTTTATCAATTATTGTGATTTCAACCCACATTCCTTGTTTATAACGTCGACGGGAGTGTATTTGGATATTATATAACATGGGGTGTGATAATCGATGAACACGTGGCATATATCCTAAGTTTGAACATAAAAGTCCACACTATGTCTTATGAAGTAGGTATTCTACACTTCAATCATTTACTCTAGTGCCATAGTAAAATACACTTAATACTTATATTTTTCACCATATTCAGCATAAACGCATTAGTTAAGAGCGAGGGAATGCTTCGTATCATTAAAATTCACGAGAGAAATAGCAAAATTGAAGATCGTTCTTCACTACTCGATGGAGTACTCGATGGCGTTCACCATCGAGTACTCGACCGAGTAGTGAAGAACGATGGTGATTTTTTTTATCAATTATTGTGATTTCAACCCACATTCCTTGTTTATAACGTCGACGGGAGTGTATTTGGATATTATATAACATGGGGTGTGATAATCGATGAACACGTGGCATATATCCTAAGTTTGAACATAAAAGTCCACACTATGTCTTATGAAGTAGATATTCTACACTTCAATCATTTACTCTAGTGCCATAGTAAAATACACTTAATACTTATATTTTTCACCATATTCAGCATAAACGCATTAGTTAAGAGCGAGGGAACACTTCGTATCATTAAAATTCACGAGAGAAATAGCAAAATTGAAGATCGTTCTTCACTACTCGATGGAGTACTCGATGGCGTTCACCATCGAGTACTCGACCGAGAGTGAAGAACGATGGTGATTTTTTTATCAATTATTGTGATTTCAACCCACATTCCTTGTTTATAACGTCAACGGGAGTGTATTTGGATATTATATAACATGGGGTGTGATAATCGATGAACACGTGGCATATATCCTAAGTTTGAACATAAAAGTCCACACTATGTCTTATGAAGTAGATATTCTACACTTCAATCATTTACTCTAGTGTCATAGTAAATACACTTAATACTTATATTTTTCACCATATTCAGCATAAACGCATTAGTTAAGAGCGAGGGAACGCTTCGTATCATTAAAATTCACGAGAGAAATAGCAAAATTGAAGATCGTTCTTCACTACTCGATGGAGTACTCGATGGCGTTCACCATCGAGTACTCGACCGAGTAGTGAAGAACGATGGTGATTTTTTTATCAATTATTGTGATTTCAACCCACATTCCTTGTTTATAACGTCGACGGGAGTGTATTTGGATATTATATAACATGGGGTGTGATAATCGATGAACACGTGGCATATATCCTAAGTTTGAACATAAAAGTCCACACTATGTCTTATGAAGTAGATATTCTACACTTCAATCATTTACTCTAGTGTCATAGTAAATACACTTAATACTTATATTTTTCACCATATTCAGCATAAACGCATTAGTTAAGAGCGAGAGAACGCTTCGTATCATTAAAATTCACGAGAGAAATAGCAAAATTGAAGATCATTCTTCACTACTCGATGGAGTACTCGATGGCGTTCACCATCGAGTACTCGACCGAGTAGTGAAGAACGATGGTGATTTTTTTATCAATTATTGTGATTTCAACCCACATTCCTTGTTTATAACGTCGACGGGAGTGTATTTGGATATTATATAACATGGGGTGTGATAATCGATGAACACGTGGCATATATCCTAAGTTTGAACATAAAAGTCCACACTATGTCTTATGAAGTAGGTATTCTACACTTCAATCATTTACTCTAGTGTCATAGTAAAATACACTTAATACTTATATTTTTCACCATATTCAGCATAAACGCATTAGTTAAGAGCGAGGGAACGCTTCGTATCATTAAAATTCACGAGAGAAATAGCAAAATTGAAGATCGTTCTTCACTACTCGATGGAGTACTCGATGGCGTTCACCATCGAGTACTCGACCGAGTAGTGAAGAACGATGGTGATTTTTTTTTATCAATTATTGTGATTTCAACCCACATTCCTTGTTTATAACGTCGACGGGAGTGTATTTGGATATTATATAACATGGGGTGTGATAATCGATGAACACGTGACATATATCCTAAGTTTAAACCCTTTGCCAACTTCTCGATGGTGTACTCGGTGGAGTACTCCATGGAGTACTCCATCGAGTAGTGAAGTAGCCTAAGTTATCATGTAATATCACTTATGATCTAAATAATTGCAAAAAATATTATTGTTTTTTATTACTCGATTGTGATTATAAAACATTTTCTATGTTTGTTTTCCACTAAATTTGAAGATTGTTTATTTTTGTAAGTATTGTCATTATAAAATATGTAATTATTAATTAATTATACAATTATAGTACATGTAATTATTAACTAATTATATGCTTGTGCGAAATATAATTGAATCATCAAATGTGATAACAAAAAAATTATCATCCAATCATAAAAAAATGCGTATAGTTATCCAATGACATCCAACGTTGAAAATTGCAATGACCTATATATTACAAAATACATATTTAGCAACAAAAAAAAGATAAGAGAACAATATTCTCGCGAGTACTCGATCGAGTACTCGATCGTGTACTCGATCGAGTACTCGATCGTGTACTCGATCGTGTACAAATCGGAGTGAACGAAATATGACTTGAAATTTGACAGAAGCGGCGTGGGGTTGGGGCCGACGGCAACAGGGGTGGGAGCGGCGCTGAGGGCTTGGACAGGTTGGACGACAACGGCAGGGCTTTGAGCCCTAGTTCGCAGAGGTAAGCCTTTGAGCCCTAGTTCGCACGACGGCGGGCTTTGGCGGCGAGCGTCATAGCCTTGGGCTTTGATGGCGACTGGGTGGACTTTGGTGGCGGTGGACAGGTCGCACGACGGGGGCGGGGCTGTGACGTTCAAGCAAGTGGTGCGACGGCTGGAAATCGCAGCGTGCTTGAAATTGCAGCGCGCGACGGCGACGGCGGCGGCGGCGACGACGGGTGGTGAAGATGCTCACAGTCGCCGCCCCTTTTTCTTTTTCTTTGAAGATGAAAAACGTGAAATTCAAATTGAGAGAGAGAGGATTGTAATTGTTTGTCTATTTTGTGAGAAAAAAATAAAAAATAAATAAGGGTATAATAGTACTTTCAGCAAAAAATGGTTGTTTAACTTATGTTTCATAAGGAGGGGCTATATAACTTATGTTTCATAAAAAAGGGGCTATAAAAAGATTTCCCTCATCTTTATCCATATTGGGATTCATAGCAATAATTTTATATGTTATACTATCTAGTATATGTAAATCTACTCTAGTATAATTCGTTAAGAGCACTCCCAGCAGAAATCCCAAAATTATGCTTCTATATTCCTCCCTAAAATTTTCCTATTTAATTTTAGGATCTCGATTTTATAAATGCATACATCAGATCTCTTATTTTCTACATAAAAACAATAATTATGTATGGGCCCTACTAATTATAAGCTTAAAATAAATTTAGGGTGGGTGTAAATTTAAGATTGAATTTAGGTAGGTGTAAAATTTTTTGTGGGCCCCATCCAATTTAGGGAATCTGTTGGATGCATTTTTTTTTTATCTCATTTTCAATTATTTTAGCTTAAATTTAGAATTAGTGATGCATTTAGGTGATCTGTTGGGAGTGCTCTAAATGCAATAGTATAATACAGTGTGTTGAGCACAATATACGTATTGGACTCCTGGATGCGACTCCTCAAATGTAGGTGTATTTATGTTGAATTGTGTATGCTTGCTTTCTGCATATTTGTTGTTGTGTGTGTAGTTATTACGAGTACTTGATCATTGGTAACTCACACTTTATCATAGTGTGACACTGATCTTTTTCACATATAATAATATTAAGATACAATTAAATTTATATATAATTAAGAATACTATAACAACATAAATCAAGTGGTACATTAATCACATAAATCAATATGATATTTTTTGAGTTTTTTATTTATAAAGGATCATGTATTTTATACTAAACGATATATTAGTTGTCATAGGTATATTATACACTTTAATCATCAGAACCAAACGATGGATAAATTGCAACTATACTTTGGAATGAAAAAATATCACTCCCTCTGTCCTGAAAAAATAATCATACGAGAAAGTGACATAAATTTTAATAAAAATAAACGCACTCTTAGAGAAAATAAAATCTTATTTTATCATAAATAGTTTAAATTGAGCTTTAAGGTTGGGGTTATTGTTTGGTGAACTTTTGGAGAGAGAAAGGGGTAACGTCGGCTCCTTGGCTGTTTGTGGCCTCTTGGGCTTATTAGTCATTACTCTCTCTCTCTCTCTCTCTCTCTCTCTCTCTCTCCGTGTGCGTGTGAGTGAATTTTGACATAAGATAAATTTTTTTAAACAGAGAGGTAGACAGGTCTTGCAAACTATTGGTTTTCACTTTTTTATTTCTTTTTAAGATCAAAATAGTGATGGCTGAATAGAGAAAGTCAAGTCTAAGTTCAAAAAAGAAAAGTGTTTAGTCAAAAATCTGTAGCATTGATCGGATATTGTATATACATTAATCATTATTTAACTCAAGCACATCAATATATGTGCAATAATGTACAATTACATGATATACAGAATATCATATTTTATTAAACGCAACTCTATAAAATCTAACACACTTCATAATTGAGGGCAGGGCAGATGATCATAAAAGAAGGGTAGGTGATCAAATTTTCTTTGTCATGTTTTATTCATTTGTTTATTCATCAATCAGCAAATTATGTAAATGAATAACCGTTCTAATCAGTGGTAGGTGCACCCTAACCTCGAAGAGCAGCAGCAATTTGAGTATACCACTAGAAGCAATTTTTTCTTTTCCTTTGCTTAAATTAATGGCTGGTCAAAAAGCCATTTTTTCAAAAAAATTGGACAGCCAACAAATCTGAATCTGTTGCCAGTTGAGTTTTATTACACAGTTGGTAACTTCTGTATACCAAGACTAGACTGGGAGGTAAGGGTTCGACTTCCACCAACACGTCTAGGTCGACATCAAGTGCGTGCTTATGACAGCGACGACAGATATCCCAACAAGAAAAGAAGAACCTAAACTTTGTGAGCAAAAACCTAGATCCAACATCTCTGTGACTAAACCAGTTTAATCTCCTATGAAACACAAACCTAGACTACCACAAGCAAGTAACGAGGATGGACTTAGGCGTTACCATCACAAAGCACACGAAAAATGGGAAGTTTGATGATGCTTAGCTTAGCATGCTGCTTCTTGATTACCAAAAGCTACATCAGTTTAGCTCTTTTACAGTTTGAAGTTGAGTTCCGGATACCTCTTCCGGTCACAGCGTAAGGAGCTGAAGCTGATGGTAAAGAGGGTGATTTATCAATATATGCATACCTCTCGTTGCCATCCCAGTATAGTATGATCCGGTTTGTAGCAGCATGTGCCCAGCTGTCACCTGTGGACCGGGGTTTATGGGTTAGAACTTAGAAGATAGCATACATGTAGTTTTGAGTTCTAATCCTACCTCCTAAACCACCCATATCTTAAAAGAGAAAGTCACACACAATGAAGAAGATAAAGTAAGGAGAAGGAGAAGTGTGAGGAAGATAACAATGTAAATTTATGGATTTTACCAAGAGCAAGAGTTAACTGAAATGAGCCTTCCACAAACTTGCTGGTTACTTGATTTAATACTACAACCTGCAGAATCATGTGGCATAAGCTAAGAATGAGTTATATTCTTATGGGGTCTTTGCATTGATAACAACTACACAGCAGAAAAGTAAAGGTTCTTGTACGAAGTCAAATTCCAGATGTCCTTACAGCTAAATTGAAATTCTTTGCAAGTTTCATCAGTTTTAGTGACATCCCACTAAGTAGTCGAGTCCTGAGTGCCATATCCGCAAAATCTTGACGGAAGTGGAAAGTGATGCTGTCAATAACGACAATCTTAACCTGTCAAACGAGACTTAAAAGCTATAAAACCCATGCACCTCCTGATTATGAGCCATTCAATTTCTTACACCTACATCTTTATGCTCAGAGATCAACTTCACCAAGTCATTAATCACAGCAATCTGCTCTGTGTAACTGCACACACGGAAGTAGAATATATTATCAAGAAAAGACTTCGGCTGTTTATCCACTCCACAGGCTTGAGAATCCCTCCGCAGCAAGCTGTTGTATTCTAGCATGTCCTGAGCACATGCCTCCGCAATTTGTAGAACACGTTCCACTATGAAACTGCCTTCAGTATCTGAAAACAAGTCAACACTAAAAGCTCAACACTCAGGAGATAACAATAGTAATATATTGAGAGCAGTCAGCATATTCTGCATACACGTACCAATATACACTGCTTTCCCTCCAAGGCCACCATAATCAGCTGGGATTTGGGCATTCACTGCAAGCTGAATACTACATTTATCCATTACACATTGCATGAAGATAAAGTAATGAATTCACAGCTTGAACAAAGAACTAAAGTAGTAGATGGGTATAATTATCCTCACCCAAGTTGGGTTTTACCAATGCCTGGCATTCCACCTGATAAAGTCAAGACCATGGTTATAGCAACAGAAAAATGAGGGGGAAAATACTCAATATGTAACTTTAACGGGTGCAAGAACTGTTGACTGACTGACCAATCTCGGTAACTTCTTTACAATGTATTCCTCCACCTAAGATTCCATCCAAATTTGAGCAAGATGTGGTGATGCATATGGAAGATTCCTCCTCATGCAGCATATCCCATGCCGTCTGTGCTCCTACACAGAATCAATGTGAAAATTTATATAAAAGGCTTTTTCAACTGCAAAAGCACTGATTTCTTATGGAGTAAAGAAGGAAAATGGAATACAACATTCTGCATTTCAAAGCTCGTGATTGGAATATAACCATTTTTCAACTCTTAAGCAGTTATTTATGCTACACCAGAACAAGAAAACAGAAAGAGAAATCCAAAAGGAAAATTGTTCTCATTATTTCACAAATCATTATTTCACAAGAGTTATATGAATGAACTGAAATTGAGTACAAACAAATAATAGATTACTCACAAATGATCATATGCAAAAAAGTAAACATATCAGCATTGAATCAGCCGAACACGACAACGAATCTTCCACTACCACTCAAAGAAAAGCTAAATAATTCATGGAAACAAAATAAATCAAGCCAATAAACACTCCGAAATTCAAATCAGCTTCAACCGGTTAATTCCAACGAACAACTGGAAATTAATTTTACCATTCACAATAGCACGACTTCCGCTCTCAATTTTGTGTAGCCCACTCCTTCTGGATGCTATTTTCAAAATCTCCACCGCCTCATTTTCCGAAATCTTCAAATCTGCTCAGCGTATAAAAATGAGCCTATAAACAGTTGAAATAAAACATCGTTGAAAACGGAAATTCTAGTGAAAATTAACATAGAGAATCGCGAAACCTCGGGCTAAACGGGAAGGAGAGAGAGAGGAAAGAGAAGAGAGAGAAGTGTAGCCGGCCGATATCAACTTTCCTCGGTGCGACGCAGAAATTGGCAGACTCGATACTTCCATTTTCGGTTTCGGTTTCGGTTTCGCGCGCTTCGCTTTGCCCAATTTGAGCGATCAACTGTATACGGGCTTTAATAATAGGGTAAGGCCCGAGAAATTCGGGCCCAATAATCGAATTGCAATTAACTGCACAAGCTTGGAGTCCTTAGAAAATAATAAAAAAATAATTAAAATTAAATTATATTGTATTATATCATAAATTGTTGCACATATTCATAATCGTCGAAATTAGTAGTATATCCAATATAAGAATTCCCAATCCTGCCAAAGTAGTATAAAATGAATATATAAAACTCAATATGTTTCCTTTTTTCACGTACTTGGTTAATTTCTTTTTAACAAGATTAAAGATGTGTAAACTCCTAATTGATATTCGACACGAAAATTAAAAAAGTTAATAAAAATGTTATGAGTTAAATAAAATGATAGTTTGACAAAAGTGATAAAGGTGTTTAGAGCTATTTGATGCGAAAACTAAGAAAGCTGATAATGATGTTCTGAGTTAAATAAAATGATAGTTGACAAAAGTGACAAAGGTGTTGAGAGGTGAGTCCAATAGTGATAAAGGTAGTAAATATAGGAAATAAGTGAGGGTATAATTGTCCAAAAAACAGAATAAGAGTTTATTTCATGGACAAAAGTTCAAGGGCAAATGAGAATTTATTTCATCGACGGTGAGAGTATGAAATAATTAATTAAAGAGGAAACATAACAAGTTAAATAAGACACCAAAAAAGAATACAAATCAGGTCAAAAAGGAACATCCAATATAAAATATAGACCAAATTAAATGGGAAACACACATGATCTATTATCCTCATCACAGTGTGCCTCAAATTTTCATCTATACTAAACTAACTTTATGAAAAAAAAAAAAAAAAAAAATCAATCCATGCAACACATTCAAGGGTTGTTCATAGATGCTTGAATGAGAGAGGTGAGAGAGGGATGAATCCGAGCTGTTTTGATTGAGCGAGCTTCACTTCTTCCTTGAGCTAATTCCTCCCCCAATGGCCACCTTGGCCGTAGATCAAGCTGATGATATATAACATGATGATCAAACATCAAAATATTTTTTAGCTGTTTTTTCATATGATTTCTAAAAACACATCAACTTTACTTATCTTGCAATGATATCACAATTCACATGTCATAAGTGCAGGACAAGTAAAGTTCATGTGTCGTATCGTGCTATGGGCAGAGCGAAAGAGACGAACCACGGCATCCTCCGGTTCACATGCAGGTGGCGGAGGATCGTATCTTCCCATGCGGAAATGCTCGATGCCGGCCCAAGCGATCATTACGCCTATCACAGACACAAGGGAACGAATACAAACTGTTTTCAGATTTATGTGAGCGAAAAACGAGGCATGGTGGCATGGAACGCCAAGGCTCCGGGAAGATTAGACTACCGTTGTCAGTACAGAGACTGGGAGGAGGGCAGACAAGTTGCAGGCCTTTCTTTTCGACGATCTTAATGAGGCGAGACCTGACATACTGGTTGGATGCAACGCCTCCCGAGACTACCTGTACAAGGACATGTGGCATGGACGAGAAATAAGCAGGCGTGGTGGAAGTAAGACGAGTATTGCTGTATTTCACTGACCAAATGCTTCATAGACGGCTCCATCTCTAATGCCCATTCAATTGCTCGTTCGCACTTTTCTTCTAAATGCAACACTGCAACGCGCTGCAATCACACATATTTGTGAAGTTTAAGAGAAAAGTTTATATCACATTTTGCAGGTTTTACCAGCAGAATACACGAGAAAGAAGGAAGGAAACAAAGGAGAGAACTCTCGGAGTATATCACCTGAAACGAGGCTGCAATATCAGCCCGAGCCTTTCTGTCTTCCTCACTAGCTGAAGCAACATGTACTGCAGCATCACTGCACCATCGACAAAAAATGTTTAGCTATCGAGAAGGCCAACATATATAAAACTAATGGTTGAAAAAAATTACATGTTTTTGGATTCAATTGCCATCCTGACTTGAGTCTTCAGACCTGCATATGAGAAATTGCAGTCTTTGTGCTGTTTCATGGGCACCTACGAAAAATCAAAATATTAATATTGCAGCCGGAAAGGCTTATATTGATTTGGAGTGGTAAGAATCCGATTGAGGTTTGGAGGATAGCTAGCCTTGAATTTAATAGAATTTTCATCACCCTCTCGAGCTAGCTCCTCTACAGCAGGGCCTCCACTCTTCCTCATATCAAGACCAAGCCATTTGGCTGTCTTATCGTATGCCTCCCCAATCGCATCATCTATCGTGGTCCCAAGTTGTATGTAATGGCCAAGATCACGGGCAAGAACAAGAAGATTATGGCCGCCTAAGTGAACACGTAGACTGTAAATATAAAGATAAAGTATTACTCCGAAAAACAGAGACAATACTTATGCAATTAGATGCCTGAAGGATCATAACTAACGTATGAGACCAGTAATCTTTGTATGTCTCTTACTTGAGATTATGAATGCTTAGTAAATTGTGCAAAATTTAAGTGAAAAAAAACTTTTACTGCAGTTATGATCATACCTGAGATGAGGAAGGCCATGAAAGGGAACTGTAACTCGCTTTGCACTAACCTAGATGAAAACAAAATGTCATGTCTTCAATATGTCATAAGCCGGTAACCTGTTACATGATATTAAGTTATATATTTTACATTTCCTTTCTAGATTATCTTTCCAAATTGAGACGAACTAGAATGTTTTACTACATCCAATTAAAGATATAGGGTTGTCCTTTGCCAGTGAAGAACATAGATAATGAATTGCGACGTTAATATGTAAAAGTTCATATAATCAAATAGGTTATATATTCAGCATGCTTGTTTAAATGTCAACATCTTTCACGGAATCTCGACATTACCTTGCTACCAAGGCATGGGCTTCCATGTGATGGACGCCAATAATGGGTAGAGTATACGCCCCAGCAAGTTTCCGAGCTTTCCTAACACCAACTGTCAAAATATTATAACAGATTGTAAGAGCCTTTCTCAACATTGTTCTTTATGTCTATTCAATAACTTTACCAAACTCTTGTGGTCTGAGATTCTGATTATCAAATCAAGATTAGAACTTGATGCAAAAAACAAGAAAAAAGACGATCCAGGTATAAGACTAAGATGAGTGAGAGGGAGGATATACGGAAGAAAGAAAGATGAAGGTAAAAGAAATCTTAACAAATTACCACGCAGACAAAGGCTTAAACCAGGACCAATCGTAACGGCAACTGCAGAAAGATCTTCCTCAGTTAATTTTGCTTTATCAAGAGCCTCCTGCACTACCTGCGAAGAAAGAGCACCAAATATGTAAAGCGTATATAACACACACACACACACACACACACACACATACACACAGCATGGGTAAAAGGAGAAGAGCCTCCCCCTTGAAATATCTACTGCGTGTGTACTTGATGTGTACAAGTCATTCATATGTGAATGGTCTGATCTCACTTTCACCTGAAGAACTCTACACTAGTAAGGGATACATTTTAAGTTTAAAAAGGTTCACTACTAGAATCGCATAATCAGAAACTAACCATTAGTTTTAAAATATAAGAACAACAACAATTGTAGATCACCATGATCAAATAATGAGAAAGGTAACACTTATTACAGAAACATCACATATTAAGAAGAAAAGAGAAACGAAAAACATGCTGAAAACAATGTACAAATAGAACAGTTATACAAAGACAGCAGGTCAGTACCTGATCAATCACCAGTGAATGTGCTTCTTCTGCCATCTTAGGAGCAACTCCTCCATAACGAACAAGCAGATCTGCCTTGATGTAGTGATGATAAAATAAGCAAAATGTCAATACTTGAGATGGATTTTGTGCATTATTCTATGTGCATAGTACAAAACAAGAGAAAAAATCAAAAGGAAGTATAAGTGTATAACACAATTGTTTACTCTAATTACCAGATGAATAAGTTAAAACTAGATAAAGTGTACCAGGTCATAAAGATTCTGACCAAAGATAAATTTCAAACCTTCTCTCGTTTAGAGAGAGATCCCAGGCTACCTCTCTCTACGAAAAGCAAATACAATTGTCTGAACAACCATGCTGTCCCTTTTGAATGAAGAGAATGCGAGTAGGTCGATACGCTGCTAAAAGGCTCATGAGTAAGAATTACTAGAACCTATCTAGCAGCTGACTTGAACAGTTGAACCATCTATGGTGACAATGCATATGGAGAAGAAACTTTGTGTTGCAAACTTCTCATCCAAGGTATAGCGAATCGAATCAATAATAACACCTTTAAAATCCCGGCTCCCGCATGCTTCATATGATCCTCGTCTTCTTGTCAGGCCATCCTAACACTGATTTAACCACTTCATGGGTATTAGACTATTAGTAGACCCTCTTAGTCCATTTATCATGAATAAGAAATAAAGGATCAATCTGTTAGCACTAAAGGATTTAGATCACTCTCTCAGGTGTCTATCCCGATTCCTGATGTCCAGGTGTTTCTGCAGATGTCAGTGCGTGTAAATGGGCAAGACTTCGTTTACTCTTTCCACAATATATTAATCCAACTACAATTTGTCGTAAGACCATGGAGTTGCTAAGTTATCTTTCTACTCCATGACTCTAAGTCAATGCTACTTCAGTTGGTTAAGCAGCAGTTTAAAACCGTTCGTTCATTGACATGTGTCACAATTCCAACCAAATGATTGGCAAAAGTCCTTAGTTGAGAACGCTCAAATTATTAACAATTGATTTGAGCAGTCTTCAACCATTAGCTGGTCTTGAATCAAGAGACATGTGGAAGCGCCTCCTCCCCCAACTTAGGTAATACTAAATTAGTCTGCTCCTACTTTCATGCTATGATACCTTTTAGCTATTACCTTTCTCCATTCAGTCTATTAAGGTAACCTACTTGTCTCTGAGCATGAGAATTATAGAACCTAACCTACGAATGTGCCTGTTGGATTCTATCTCAATTAGTTGACTCTTTTAGAGTCGAAGTTTAAACCACTTATCCTCAGACATTGAACAGTACAATGAGTCTAGTTAAAACCGGAGGCACATTGAACACTCGCACGAGATCCCGACAACACTAGATCAAATATCCCTCTATGAGAAATGATGCATTGAGCTTATAATTAAGTCAATATGATCAAAATCCTGTAGCTAATCCTTTCTTACTTTTTCTCTAACCTTACTTCCTTTTTCCCTTAAATTTTTTCCAGAAACATCTTCTACTTTCATGAAGGACCAGACCAACAGTGATGACATGAGTTCATTATCATGATAATGTTGGATAGTTGGGGTAGCAACAAACACGTTACATCAGTAAAGAGACGAACTGAACCGAGGAGCACTTAAAGGACATGGACAACATCTACCAACACCAACATGACATGAATATGTCCACTATACGCATCACTTCAAAACAAGCTTCGCATCGAGTATCATTAGCAACAGAGTATTCAATCTCCAAAATCACGAATAAGAAAGAAAACCATCAATATTTCAGTGCCTCTAATAAAGACATAGTCATCATGCAAGACATACTATGTTAAAATATATGCAATAAAGGGAAAAGGAACTCCACGCCAGCAGCTACCAAAATAATACAACCAAATAGACCAAGGAGCACCGTGGTTCCCACAAATCAATAGCAACACAAAAAAAGAAGAAGAAATAATTAGATTAAATATTTCAAGGAACCACGCATGCTAGAAACCTTTCCACACGCAAAGACATTCATTTATACATACCTGTGAAGACACAACTTGACTAAGGATTTCGCCATTGCTCCGTACCTACCATCACGCCGACATTATAAAAAAAAGAAACGATTTTTATTATTCATTTCGAAAGATAAGCAAGACCCACAAAGCTTTTGGTCGTTTACTCCACAAAAAACAATCCCCGAAAAGGAAAAAAGAAAAACGCAGTCGCACACAAAAGGCACACGCAGCACTTACTACTGCAGCCGCAGTGTCGTCGCAGCTAGTTTCAATACCAAGAACAACCAATTCCTCATCTTGGCTTGACGCTTTTACGGTTCGCGCCTTCGGGCAAGATGAATAATGGATTGTGTGATGGGGAAAGGGAGCTGCGGGTCTGCTCAATTTGAGGCGAAATTGCAATTTTTGGAGAGTTGTGGTGGAATAGTGGATTGAGGGCTTGCGGAGAAGGGTTAGGCGGGAAGTTATGGAGGTTAAATTGGACGTCAAGGACGCCATGTGAGATGCAGAGTGAGTTCGAAAGAGCCACGGGATTTTTTAATCGCGAGAGATGATGTAAATTTAATATTTTAGTGCAGAATTGGGGTGAAATTGAAAGTGCAAATTTTTAGTTTTGGTGTGTGGGGTGTGATTAGCAATTATAAAAAGATTAAAGTACCACTCCATCAGTCCCCACTTCAATAGACTCGTTTTTCATTTTAGGTTGTCCCACTCTAATAGGCTCAATTTTAATATAAAAATGTTTAAAGCTTTACTAAGTAACAATAAGAGAGTACTATTTAGTTTTTTCATAAGGGACTACTCTTAAAAAGTTAATTTTTGGTGGACCACACATCATTTAGCTATCAAAAATTGAATTTCTTAATCTCCGTGTCAAAAAGAAATGAGCATATTGGCCTAAGACGGAGGGAGTATATTCCTATTTGAGAATAGCCAATGTTTCATCAAATTTCACGATTATATAAGGTGGATTATTACATAAGGTGATATGATTGGTATGCAGGAATAGAATTAAATAGGATTGGAACGAATTTAGAAATAGAATGATGGTGAGAATAAAATGAAATGAAATACTCCCTCCGTCCCAATAAGCTTGTCCCCTTTCTTTTGGGCACGGAGATTAAGGAGAGTTGTATTAGAGGTTAAGTTGTATGACCCACATGTTTAATTATATTATTAATTGATTTAAGTATGGTTAACAAAGCAATAACTAATTCTTCAAAATTATGCTGCCGCTCTCAACTCCGGCAAGCCGGCGCCGGCGCCTCCTTCCCTTACACACCATCATCCCAACAACCAACAGATAAATTTAACACACATCATTTCCCCTAAATTGAAGAAGTGTTTATAGAAATTCAAGAAATTAAAGAAACACACCATTTCTGTAAACCCCAACCCCCAAATTGCTAACCCTCATTCCTACAGGTGGCTCCGGCCGTTCAGCCGAAGAAGATGAAGCAGGAAAGGCGGCGACACGGCGGCGCGTGAAAGGGAGAACATGGCGCGCTGGCCGTCGAGGTGGGAGAAGGGTGAAGGCGGCGCATGGGTGGAGGCGAGAGGGCGAAGGAGCTCGAAAGGGTGGAGGTGGGAGAGCGCCGGATGTGGCACTCAGATTCAGGTGGGAGGGCGGCAGGTGCATTGAGGCTCCTCTACGGTGCCGATTAGGGTTCCGTCGACCTCTCATGGACTTTTCACCACAGCGGTTTTACAGATCTCCCCTTCCTCGGCTTAGATCTGGGCACAGTGGCGCGATGGAGAAGATGAAGCATGAGGGGTGACGACGGCGCGACGGCACGACGTGGGCCATGTCCGTGAGTGTCAGAGAGAGATAGAGAAGATAGAACAGAAGCGTCGGCCGTGGTGTTGAGGCGGCGGCCGTGAGGATGGAGGAGAGGCGGCGGCCGTGAGTTTCAGGCAAAGAGAGAGAGTCCAGAGGGTGGGTAGGAGAGAGGGGTTTAGAGAGAGAGAGCTATGAAAGAGATGTGAGTGTGTTAATTAGGAGAGAGATAGAATGCTAAACATTTTTTAATTATTTACCAAAAAAGGAAATGGGACAAGATTATTGGGACAACCCAAAAAGGAAAGTGGGACAAGATTATTGGGACGGAGGGAGTATAAAAATTCTATGATTAGTATTTATAGATAATGAATAAACAATATGAAATGGAATGACCACAATAATTACGTTAATAATAAAAATAATTTATTTATTATACAATTAGTTAGTTTTTCCTCCGTCCATCAATTTGTGTCTTAAGGAAGGTGCACGAATTTAAAAAAAAAATGTATTGTTTATTTGTTTAGTGGAGAAAGGGACATGATTTAAAAAAAAAAGTGATTTATTTATTAAGAAAATAGTTACTAAAAATAGGTAAAATACAAATTGATGAACGGACCAAAATGAAAATTAGATCGAATTAGTGTACGGATGGAGTATTATATTATTATAATAATAACCATTATTAAAAATACATATTCATGAGAATACACAATATCATAGTCGATGAGAAGAATGACTAGTCGCATATTTATGAATTTTTTTTTAATGAATTACATAAGTAAATAAAGAAAATTTAAAAAATGACTAATTAATCTCAATTTCATGAAAGAACTCTCTCTATCTCTATCTCTTTCAATCATTGAAATAACTCAATCGGACGATCAATATTTATTCTTATTACATGCGTCCAAATTTTGATGAGCATATCAATAATTGTGATGAACATATCAATATTTTTGTTATGAACGGACGTATTTGTTGAAATGACGTATTTGTTGAAAATCTCGCACTCTCGAACCTCAAACGTTCAATAAAATTATTGGTATGTTCATCAAAATTATTGATTTATTCAACGTTTCTAAATTTCGCAAAAAAAAATCATTTCTCCATAGAACCTAACCATGTATATATATATAGATGAGTTATACTGAGAATGATATATTTCGTGAGAAATGATAATGATTGCATAAGCCAGTATATAGTGTTGCATAACCTGCAGTATAATATTGCATAAAAAATTTACCTGGATTCAAATTCTGGAGAGAGCGAGAATTTTATATAATTAATTGAATTTCGTTGCAAATTACAAGGATTTTATGCAACATATATACTGGCTTATACAATCATTCTCCGTTATCACCACATTTATTTATTCTCATTTGATCTTCTCCCTATATACATATATAGAAATGCTATGTTACATACCTTATGTGAGCATCGCTCACGTTTAACATTCGTTAGCGTTTTTTTTTTGTTTTAGATATTTTTTTTATTCTAATACTTCATAAATTGTTATTGAAATCATTAATTTTATAAATTACATAAAAATTAAAGTTCGATTTTTTCTTTTTATTAATTATGTGAAGTTAAAAGGAATATGAATTAATGATCTCAATAACAATTTATGAAGTATTAGAATAAAAATAAATGTTTAAAATAAAAAAAATAACGCTAACGAATGATATACGTGAGCGGTGCCCACATAAGGTATGTAGCATAACATCTCTCTCTATATATATAAAAGCCAAACATCACATTAAGTTTTTCATATAATAATTATTAATTTTTCTCTCCTTTTAACTATTATTATCTGTTTTTGTTTTCTTTCTTTCTCCTTTCATTCTTTCATGAAATGGAGCAATTATATTTCTATATTTGGTTTAACAAATCAAAATACCAATCAACTACTAATTGTGAAATTCATATTAATTATCAAAAATCATGATTGTGATTATTATTATAAGCCAAAAACATCACATTAAGTTTTCCATATAATAATTACTGTATTAATTTTTCTCTCCTTTAACTATTTTTTTTTCTTTTTTTTTCTTTCTTTCTTTTTCCTTTAATTCTTTCATAAAATGGAGCAATTATATTTCGATATTTGGTCTATCAAATCAAAATACCAATCAACTATTAATTGTGAAATTCATATTAATTATCAAAAATCATGATTGTGATTATTATGCATAATTAATGTGATGTTAGATGACTTTTGAAATATTAAAAATAATAATTATGGATACCTTGCTCGTAGGATATTGAATAGATAATATAATTTGTTGTAAATAAAGTTATGTACCTTCTATATAAAGTAGATTATTGAAAGTTACATTTTGAATATATTATAGATTATATATGTAGATGTAGATTATTGTAAATAAAGTAGGTTTGAGGAAAACGAGAATAAAAAGATTATTTTTTTTAGAATTATAAAAGATATTTAATATATAATAAATAAGACCACTATTCACACTAGGAAAACTATCCGCACGTAGGCGGGATTGAACTCAAAACCTCTCACAAAGGAAAGTGTCTCAACTTTGCCACTTGAGCTAGGCTTCGTTAGATAGAATAAATAGATTTTAAAGTGGCATATAAGTGAGATTATTTTCCTATTATATAAATTAATTACATCTTATTAAAATGGAAATTATCTTATCGAGATTTTCAATCCGGTGCCACAACCTAGCTCAAACTATGTATCTCAATATCATTAGACAATTATATTATCAAGTTATTATAATTGAAAAAATAACAAACATGTAGCTCCAATATCATTATGTTTTAATCTATTTTGCAAGCAAGCGAAATTTAACTGATAAATGAAAATTAATTTCATGATATTTAAGATTAAAAAAAATTATAGCATATTGTGTCATTTCATATATGATCTTCATGTAATTTATAGATGTTTCCCCTACTTTTCATATCATATGCTAATGCAAAAAGATATTGCTTTTACCTCCAAAAATCTTTTCATGTGCTATTTTCAAATCAAGAATTTAAGTGCAGCCAAATGATGGAAAATGCAGTTTGTCAAGCAGCCATAATTTTTCATTTATTCTCGAGCACAACTCATTTCATTTCCATGTTTGTTTGTCGTTTCCATGTTTTCCACGTTAATAAATGCAAAACACAATGATTGAGAAAATCTCTCTTGGCCCCATCTCTTTTCCACTTTACAAAGATTTGATCTCTCGCATGTTGTTGAAGAAGATGCAACAGATATGATTGAAGCTTCAGCACTCTCTTTTATCTTTTTGGGCCCCGCTGGCTAGCTCGAAACCCGATGGATTGTCCCGATTGACATCATCCTTTTTCATCTTACTCCCTCAGCTGCGCCTGTGTTGAAAAGAATCATTAGCAATCATCGTGAATGAAGGAGGAAAATGTGGGATAGCAAATCCTAATATAATCGATGGCATGTCAAGAACTTAAAGTAGTCAAATTTATTTAAGGGTTAATAGTGGTTTATAAAATGTCCCGACCGAACTTCCATTTTCTCCTAAAAAACCCCGAACTTTCAGTTTTTTCCATAAAATACCCTGCTATGCAAAATCCGATGACAGAAAGATTAAAAAAAATATGCCGAACTTTCAGCGTTTTTCAGCAATGGTGGTTCCTAATATGATTTTCCAACCCCAAAATATTTCATTCGGCAATAGAAGTCATCTTTCCGTCATCGGATTTTGTACAGCGGGACATTTTATGGAAAAAACTGAAAGTTCGGGACATAAAACACTATTAACCCTTTATTTAATTTCAGTATCAAGCTGAAGCTGCAAAAAAAGAATTTTTTTTTATGTATGAACTAGGTGGACCTAATGTGCCCCAAGTGGTGATCTAATAATGCAGCAGGTGATCATAAAAGTACAATATATGGAGGCTTTCTTCTAACTTTCAATGATACTTTGGAAAAGGCCTTAAGCTTAATCTTGGCTATGATATTGTTTTATGAGTAGTATTTGTGTGACTATTTTTTGCTTTTACTCGGAATTGTTTAGTCGTTTTCTTGCTTTTCTTGGACCGATCATGACTTAAGACAACTGTTCATTAGAGCCATTGTAACTATCTGTTTTTTAATATATAGGACTAGCATCTGTCATGGTGAGTTTATCCAAAAAAATCTTGAATGCTTTTAGAGTTTGAGATTATTACCTTCTCTAGACTCAGAGATCTCATTCAGCTTCATCTACGGCATGCAGGAACGAGGAACGGGGCTTCTAGATGAATGCACGAAAGATGGGACGCTCGACGTGTATGGAAAGCCAGCAGCACGAGACAGAACGGGTGGATGGAGAGCAGGATCTCTGGTTCTTGGTACTTTCATATGATCAACTCTCATATAATCCATATCTGTTTTCTTGAATCACAGCAATGTAGCAAGAAATCAGCAATGAAATGAGATCCAATTTTTTTTTTTTGTAGCTAAAAACAAAGTGTTTCTGACTGACCTGCATTATTGTTTTCAGTGAGTGAAGGACTTGCTGCTCTTGCGTTTACCGGAGTAGAAGTAAACATGGTGCTTTTCTCGAAATCCGTGTTGAGGCAGACGAACGCGGATGCAGCGAAAACGTTCAGTACGTGGATGGGAACTCTCAACATCTGCACTCTGTTGGGGGCTTTTCTCAGTGACTCATACTTGGGAAGATACCTAACCTGTGTTGTATTTCAAGCTGTTTTAGTCATTGTAAGTCGCTCGCCTCGCCTCGTTCTTCGCTTGAAATGAGCTTCTCCGCATCGAACTCTTTACTGATTTTGAGCTGCATTTTTTTTGACAGGGATTAGTGATACTGTCTCTGTCAACTCAAGAATTCATGCTTGAACCAAAGGGCTGTGGAAAGATAGGAGATGTATGCAACCAACCATCACCAGCTAAAGTTGCCTGCTTCTACATATCTATATACTTACTAGCTTTGGGGAGTGGGGCCATAGAACCGGCAATGGCGACGCTGGGCGCAGATCAGTTCGACGAGGAAGACGCAGAGGAGAACAAGTCGAAAACGGCCTTCTTCAGCTACTATTACGTCGCTCTTAATCTTGGATCACTGATTGCGGAGACGGTGTTGGTGTACGTAGAAAATCTGGGGAGATGGGTGCTGGCCTTTTGGATATCAACCTCTTGCGGCTTGTTGGCAACGGCTTTCCTGCTGAGCGGGACGTCTCGGTACAGACACACGAGGCCGCCCTCCGGTAACCCCATCTCCAGATTTTCTCAAGTGATCTCTGCTTCTGTGAGAAAGTTAAAGCTCGGCGTGTCATCAAACGGAGAAGAGGGGCTCTATGAAGTTCGAGACAAGGATGACAAGGAATGTGGTCGGAAAATATCACATACCGATGATTTCAAGTAAGTCTTCGTCTCTGCTGTTCGTCTGAATTGAGATCCTCGGAATACTGATATTTGCAGCGCAACGACAGGTTTCTTGACAGGGCGGCCGTGATGACCGAGTCCGACCAGATATTGCTAAACAAGGGGCAAACTCCAAATCCATGGCATCTTTGTACAGTAACACAAGTTGAGGAAGTGAAATGTGTGCTGAGATTGCTTCCAATATGGTTCTGCACAATAGTAGCATCTGTAGTGTTTGTGCAGGTCCTCTCTCTCTTTGTGGAGCAGGGAGCATCCATGAACACGGCAATAAACAGCTTCAACGTCCCCCCCGGCCAGCATGACCGCCTTCGACATCATAAGCACGTCGACATTCATCATCTGCTACGAGAGGCTGCTTGTACCATTATACACCAGACTGACCAAGAGAAAGCTCAAGACTCCGAGTGAGCTGCAGAGGATGGGAATTGGGATGGTGATATCGATCGTTGCCATGATCATTGCAGGCCTAGTCGAGCAATGGAGACTCAAGTATGCAGACGAAGGCGAAACAAGCTCTCTCAGTATCTTCTGGCAAGTCCCACAGTATGTGCTTGTGGGAATTTCCGAAGCCTTCATCTACGTCGCCCAATGGGAATTCTTCGCGTCGCAGATTCCCGACAGATTGAAGAGCTTGGGGCTGGGCTTATCGATGTCTTCATCGGCTCTCGGCAGCTATCTCTGCACAATAATCGTGACAGTGGTTATGAAAACTACATCAACGCATGGGAAACCAGGTTGGATACCTCCAAATCTGAACGAAGGCCATATGGACAGGTTTTTCTTCTTGTCGGCTGCTCTCATCACTTTCAACTTCATACTCTTCATCACCTGCGCAAACCGGTTTAAGTGCATCAAACTAGAGAAACGACACGAAGGAAAGGAAGCGCCAGCTGCTCTGCCTTAACCCATCTGCTGTTCTGCCTTGACCTGACGAAGACGATGACTCACCTTACCTTTATCTGTAGTATCTGCACTAGGTAAACATGAAGGAGAGCAAGAACTGTACAATCTATACTATAGAGGATGCAAGGTTTCTGGAAATAAAAAAGAATCTGAACTCCTCAGAATAGATTTAACAGCTACTCAAAATATGATGGAAGTAAAATCATGTAAACAAGTCACCAGTGTTTCAATTCAAAAGATCAGATCATAGTCCACAAAATTAACAAGTTTAACAAATCAATAGCTGCATTCAAACATTGCATACATATATCTTAATGGAAGTCTCAACTGTTAATCTACTCTCAATTTGGCAACTCAAAGTCTGTCTAAAAATACGCAGTCGCTACAAGGCATGGCCATGTCGCCATGAAGCCTATGCATCTCGAAGTCGTGTGTCGGGCTCGTTCAAATGAATTCATTTTGTGCCCGAGCTCTGTAGTACCACAACCACCATTGCATAGGATGCACTTATTCAGGCTGATCCAATATCCCAGTCATTTTGAAATCTTTGCAGTCAGCTCTCTTACCAGCTTTCCAGCAACCATTGCTGTCATCCCATCAACAGTGTCTCGCTGTGGATTGAACTCAACGACATCTGCAGCAACAACATCACCTTTAAGATTTTGAAGAATGTTGAGAACATCACGGAAAGAGAGGCCTCCGGGCTCAATGTGAGATACTCCTGGCGCAAATGCTGGATCCATACAGTCCACATCCACAGAAATATAAACGCCTTTAACGCCTTCACCAAGTTTCTGCAAATAATTCAAGGCTACAAAGGATAAGGACAAAACATATTGGCAAGAACAAATTTGATTCTTTGAAATTGTTAATTGTTCTCATCATCGTTACAGATTAATATTGCAAAACTTGATTACCAGTCGTAATATACCTAACATGGTAATCAGAGATCAAGCCTCAGAAGTAAATTCAAAAGTTCAAAAGACATTCAAACAATTCATATTGTATTTGATGATTGCCCTTTATAGTTAGCACATGTTCCAGATTGATAAGCCCCAATTTTGGAGATAGTAAAGACAGAGGAAAACAGAGAAACACAGAAGACTGCAAGGTGGGTATTGCGAGGGAGGGGGGAGAAAGAGAGACCAGATTCTCGAGTAGGTTCCGATCCCTTGAAAATGTCCGCATTTCATATTGCTCTACACCAAAACGCTTCCCTTGTTCCCGGCCTTCCTTTGTAATAGATCTGATTCCAACCTGCATCAAGCATTATGAGAGTTTCAATCAACCACTTTTCTGATTATATTTGGTTGGGAATAGTAAAGCACACTAGGTCTTGTCATTAAGTTGCATGGCTCCGCAGCGTAACTTTGGAACAATGTGCATTACCAACCAACAATAATAAAAGCTTAGGTTACCTGCAATAATCGCCGAGCATAACCACCCTCCATGATTCTAGCAAAAGAAGATGCATGAGAATATTTATTCCCCTCAAAAGCATCATAAATATCAGGATGAGCATCCAGGTGAAGAATATCAACAGGCCCTCCAAGCTTCTCAGATACGGCTCTCACGGCAGGAAATGAAATAGAGTGGTCACCTCCTAGCACCAAAGGCCGCAATGGTTCCTAAAAAAGCATTAAATATGAAAAGAAAAGGGAAAAAGGGTAATGCATGAGGAAAATTTGAAAGATAGTCCAAAAAAGTATTGACATCCATAAAAAAAAGGAAGCTTACTTCTTCCATCACTAACTTCACAGATTCACTTATAATATTCATCAATCTATCATCATCAACTCCACAATCTCGTAACTCCTGAACTGGAACATCGCCAACATCTGTCATGACCCTTGGATCATTAAGATCTTTACCTGCATAGCCAGGTTCATCATGAAACAGATTCAGCATCGTTATGGATAGGAAGCGGGGTGAGAGAGAGAGAGAGAGAAAGATAACATCATATTACTGTAAGGATCAAGTTATTGGAAGTGTCTGATTCATATATGCCAGCAAAATTGCTAAAGCAACTATTATTTTATTATCTTCTTGATTCATTGTGACCAATCATTTCCCTTTAGTAAGAAAGTACCATATACAAACAAATGAAATTCTTGGAAGAAGAATATTCCGGCCTGACCAAAATGGCATGACCGATGAAAGATACACATTACCTTCCTCTGTGGTGGAATTTGTGCTCCCACACCAAATGGCTTCTCTTATACGTGGAGGTGCAAATGCAGGCCCCTGGAGAAAGGAAGAGTTGTGCCCTAAGGGAACTCCAAGAAGAGATGTTGATGCCACCACGCCTCCCAAAGCTCGTAGGAGTTCACCCTGTTGCAGAGATAAACTAAAACTAGGTTAACATGCTGTAAAAACAACGGTTTGGGAGATTTAGGCACCAGACACCATTCTTTCAAATTTCTTGCCCCAGAAAATGTATAAACCAATAGAAGTGCCCCTCAAGGAGCTATGATTCAGAAATTACAGAAGCAGCCTTATAGTAACAAGAAAGCTAATTATATTATCAGAATCCAAGTTCCAGCTTGGCTAATTCATCATGAAAGTGATATTACAAGTTCACCATCGTATTTAGAGACCGACTGGCATAAAAACGAACTTCTTAAGACATCATTAACAGGAACGCCATGAACTCGAACTACCAAAGACCAGGCTTTAATCCATGAGGTAATTGAATACAGATAAATATACACGATGTCATTGGAATATACCTTGAGCTTCGCTCTCTCGCGGATGAGTGTCAGGGATGCCTCAATAACACGAGCCTGGCCTTTCTCTATCAAGTCCTTGGGAACATTTTCAGCATTCAGCCTCTGCAGGTAATGGATTCCCATCCTTCCAACGTTCTTCATCTTTTCCGGTACTCGATTTCACAATTTCTGTCCAACCAAAACAACCAAATATCATAAAAAAAAACAACCTTTTACATCAGTCACTCACTACTTCCTCATTCAACATATGTGATTCCCAGAATCGCTCTAGCTCTATCCCTTCACTTCACCCATCGAATAGACACATTCTAAATCAATCGATTTTACTAGGAAAACGATATCAAATCCGACAACGGTAAAATCATTCAAACTCATTCACATGATTTTCGCCATAGCACCAGAATTAGACACTCAACGGAATGAATTGAACACACAGAAGCGTAAAATCAAGAATCGCCATAGCTAGAAATTGAAGAAATTGAGACATACCCGCGTGTGATGGCCTACAAAGGGTGCCGGATGAGTGTGTGTTGTGCGTGAACGGAGAGGTTTCTGGCTTTCTGGTACCACCTTTTTGGCGCTAATGCGAGGAGAGGAGGATTGGATTAATTAAGGAGTAAAAAATTAACATGCAGCTTTATCCTCTCTGCCTGCTTTGTGGAATTTCGAGCTTTTCAACACAATCATTAAATATTAAAAAAATGATCTTTTAATAATAGTTAAATTATTGCATCCATTATCGACTAATACCAAAAAAATCGCTCATTTGTAATTCTAACATCATTTTTTTTGCGTCCATAGTAGATTAATACAAAAAAAAAAGCATTCATTTGTAATTCTAACATCATCTTTTTAATTTCCTCAAAAAAAAAACATCATCTTTTTAAGTGTTAATGAGGTAAAAAAACCCACATTCAAAAAATATGAAAAATCTATTTAAATTAAAATAAAGTATGATAATATCCTTGAATGGTGATAGATTTATATGAATTTCTCAAAAAATTCTTAACTTTTGTTACACAAATGTACTTGTACAAAAGAATTTATATAATTATTCACTCGGTCCCAAAATAACTTTTAATAGAGGATGTCACAAATTTAAGAAAAAATTATTATGTGTATTGATAGTGGAAGAAAATTGTTATAATTAATATTGAAAATAGTGAAAAAAAATATTATAATTAGTATTGAAAATTGTGAAAGTATTATTAGTGATGAAATAATGTCCCAAATAGATAGAAAGTTATTTGGAGACGCACCAAAAAATAAATATAAGAAATTATTTGGGGAGAATTAGTTGGAAACATATAAAAACTGAAAATGAGACAATTATGATTTACTTAAAACATAATGCAGTGAGCAAGAATTTTCGTAAATAAGATAAGATATTCTATTCGTCTCAAAAAAAAAAAGATAAGATAAGATATTCTATTAATTTCACATTTTATTTAATTTCAGCATTTTTATTTTCTTCAGAAGCTTGATACAGCACTAAAACTAAAAAAGAAAATTGCTCTAAAAAAAACTAAAAAAGAAAAAAAAAAAAAAAAAAAAAAAGAATATCAGAAAACAGATTATTCCCAGAATTGAGGAGGGAAGGAGGTGAGGAAGGAGAAGAAGATAGAACATTCCAAAAACTTCTCAAACTAACAAGAATCATTTCCCATTTGAATTTGAATTTGCTCCTGAAATGCACAACATCATTCATCACCGCCTCCCTCTCCCCACCGCCGCCGCAAAAAAGATTGTGCCTTCTCTCAGCATGTCCACATCCTCACAAGAAACGGCGGCCATGGAAGAGAAGCAGGAGCTCGTCAATCAAGTCCTTAGATATCACGACCAAACCAAGCACTCCTTCACCAAATACGCCCGCTCCGCGCGCGGCCTCGACTGGGCCAACCAGCCCAATCCCTTCCGCCGCTACCTCTCCGCCCCCCTCCTCCCCCTCCTCCACGATCACGCCGCCTCTCCGCCTTACCACTCCCTCTTCCATTCGCTCCCACCTCCAATTCCCCTCTCCAAAGCCACAATCTCCCAACTCCTCCACAACTCCCTCGCGCTCTCCGCGTGGAAGACAACCGGATACTCCACCTGGTCCCTGCGCGTGAACCCCAGCAGCGGCAATTTACACCCCACCGAGGCTTACGTCATCTCTCCACCTCTACACTCCCTCTCCGACTCCTCCTTCGTCGCCCACTACGCGCCCAAGGAGCACGCGCTCGAGCTCAGGGCTCGAATCCCGCCGGAATTCTTCGCCGGGTGTCTGCTACCGGAGAACTCTTTCCTGATCGGGCTCGCGTCGGTTTTCTGGCGGGAAGCGTGGAAGTACGGCGAGAGGGCGTTTAGGTACTGCAATCACGACGTGGGGCACGCGGTGGCGGCGGTGGCGATGGCGGCGGCCGGGCTCGGGTGGGACGTTAGGGTTTTAGACGGATTAGGGCATGAGGAGCTGGAGAGGTTGATGGGATTGGGCGTTTTCCCCAAATTCAGCATCCCGAGCAGGCCGGTGAAGGGGAGGATGCCGGAGCTCGAATTCGAGCATCCCGATTGCGTGTTGTTGGTTTCCCCCAGTGATTTAGGCGAATTCGAGGTTGATTACGGGAAGCTGAGATCGGGGCTGATGGAATTTTCGAATCTTGAATGGATGGGGAAACCGAATGCGCTTAGTAAAGAGCATGTGTGCTGGGATGTTATATATAGAACTGCGGAGGCTGCGAGGAAGCCATTGGAGATGGGTAAAGAGTTGGCGGCGGAGACGTTTAGGAGTAGTGGGATGATTAGCGAGAGTTGTTATAAGAGGTTTAGTCTGAGTGAGTTGGTGAGGAAGCGTAGGAGTGCAGTTGATATGGATGGTGTAACTGTGATGGAGAAGGACACATTCTATCAGATTTTGTTGCATTGTATGCCTTCGGGCTGCGGAGTGAACGGGGAGAAGCGTGGGAGGCAGTCGGCATTGCCCTTTCGGGCCTTGCCTTGGGACTGTCAAGTTCATGCTCTTCTTTTTGTTCATAGAGTTGTGGATTTGCCGTCTGGGTTATACTTCTTGGTGAGGAATGAGGACCATTTCAATGACATTAGGTCCTCCACGAGATCGGAGTTTAAGTGGGCGAAGCCTGATGGCTGCCCCGATGATCTTCCTCTCTATGAGCTCGCACAAGGTGACTATCGCGAGCTCTCAAAGCGGCTTTCCTGCCATCAGGTATGCCTCATGCCTATTTAATATGTAATGAAATATCCAGAATTTCCATGTTTGATATGCCACTTGGTTGTCTCTTGAAGAGAGATGAACTTGAAAGGGTATATGATGGAAATAAATAACAAACCGTGGTTGAATAATATATGTTGCATATAAGATTATGAAAA
This sequence comes from Salvia miltiorrhiza, assembly GCF_028751815.1. Classification (NCBI taxonomy): domain Eukaryota; kingdom Viridiplantae; phylum Streptophyta; class Magnoliopsida; order Lamiales; family Lamiaceae; genus Salvia; species Salvia miltiorrhiza. Next base: position 919,036 of record NC_080390.1, on the reverse strand, counting down.
AACAGTTGGGGAGTGGAACTTATTTCTTGGGGGGTTTATTTTGCCAAATACTTTGAAGGAACTTGTAAGCTCTTAAACAACTTATAAGCTATTTAAAGAGCTTATAAGATCAGCCAAACAGCCAACTACTTTGCTCTCTTGTCACCTCTAAGGTCATTATACTTGTAGCTGCCTTGTCTAGAAAAAACTCTATAGTCGGCAAGTTACCAATAAGGTAACTGTTGTGCAGTTTTATTACACTTGTATTAAAACATTAATATATTGTGAGCATTCAACTGTCTATAATTTATTTTTATGAAGAGCTATCCAACTATCATGATTAATATTTTATTTTTGGTGAAGTTGACACTATTCTGATATGCATTCTCTCATCTAACTGAATTGCTATTTGTTATAGGACATTGCTGGTGATGGCTGCTTTAGCCTTGGTATGGTGGCTCATCTTGAGCCAACTTTGCGGGAGATTGGTGCATGGATGTATCCACGGTTATTTTGGGAAACTGGAGTGCTTGGTCAAGTTCTCTATCTAGAAGCACATGCAGTCGGGGTTTCTGCTACTGGAATTGGTTGTTATTTTGATGATCCTGGTACGCCACGATTCATTTCATAATCTTGAGGTTCCTTCATAGGATATATATGTATATATCATACTCCCTTCATCCCCCAATTTCATACCTCTTTCTATTTTTAGTAAAATTATTTCACGCAACCCCATGAAAGGTGGGACCCTTACTCCACTTTAATCACTTTAACACTATCACAAATGTGGAACCTTTATTCCACTCACAAGTCACAACACACTCAACCATTTTATTAAAATTCATGCCATTCTCAAAGGGGTATGAAATTGGGGGACTGAGGGAGTATATATTTTGCCAGCTTGAAAATGGTACTATGAAAAATTGCCATTGCAGTGTTCTAGGACCCCATTCGAAAAACTCCTGTTGAAATGAAAGTCTTTAATTGATGGGAAAAATGCATTTGTTTTGGTAACTCCCCATTGGTGCACATTGAACTGCATCATAGAAGGGAAGAAGAACAGGTTTCGCTTGAGGCTCATGTATGAATAATATCTTAAAATACGTATATGACTATTTTTCCTTGGGTTGGATATGTTAGAAGGGGGTGCAGGCTATGGGAGCCGAAGGTCTATTAGGGATTTATGATAAGATAAAGTGAGTTCAGAAAAATTGTTGTCTGTAATTGCAGCTTGATGAAGAAAACGAAAAAAGGTAGTGTATTTAAGCTAGGATTCATGCTACCTCCTATAGATCTGGTCCGTGAAAAAGAATATGGAAGATCATTAGATTTGAGGTATTCATATGTCTTGTGGTCGAATGAGAAAGAGATATATGTATAGAAATTTGAATCCAAATTTATTGCGTGGATTTATAGACGTCTTAGAATTGATTATTTACTACCTTTTCCTTTCCATGTAATAAGTCTGCGGTTATTTTTGCTTAACAGGGTTTTTAAAAATATAGTACATGTGCTTAGTAAGTAGAGCTCAGTTGCGTGTCCTGAACCTGAACTGAAACACCTCAAACTCGTCCCCTTTTATGAAGGCAAAAAGATGTAACTTTTAGTGAAAACACACAATTATTCATGTAAGATAAGACATAAAAAACAAATGAACACATTAAATTTCAAATTTTGAAGGCCGATCGCCTTTTATGTTATTCTGAAGGTCATCTGTGGGAAAGCCATCTTTGTGGGTGGTAAAAACATAACATTGTATCTCAAGGATAGAAATTGGTGGGCCACACTCTTCCGAACTCATCAGGAACTCCACCCTGATTCCCGTCAATGAAGGATCTTGCAACTTCAGTTGATCCTGTGTTGATTCCTCTCGACATACCAAAACTGTTCTGGATGCCAGGCATTGTATTGCCAAACCATCTGTCTTCTGTCGTATCTCCCATCAGTGTCGCGATTGAAGTTGTTGCAAAATCACCATTTCTATCTACTGTCCTCTCAGTCGTTGCCGGAGTCGTCTGGATATGATGTAAATTGTTAGTGCATGAAAGCTGACCCTGCACCCCTGCAAGTTCATTGTACCTGTTTTCAAGCTTCTTCAGCTTTTCATCGACAAACTTGTCTAAACCATTCAGCTGCTTCATATCAAGCTCATTGAAGATTCCACCTTCTAAGAGTTGAGTCATGAGGAAACCCATTTCTGTTTCTTCATTCTTCTTTTGAAGTTTCAGTAATCTATCGGTAATGCTTTTCAGTTTGTCACTCAAGAATTTTTCATGCAGTACCATTTTCTTGGGTCCGGGCTCTTTGGAACGGGCCAAGAACTTCATGACTCCATTCATAACCTTATCATGAGAGGGCCACAGTGTCGAATGTGCCTCTTTAGGATCATGAACGATGATAACTATCTCTATGCCACACAAGACTGATAGCTCGTGTGCTTTCTTGAACAAGCTATCGAGCCTTCTTTTAAAAGTAGATTTTCTGACTCTCTCACTCAGGATTTGTGTATGTTTGGTCTTCTGGCGAGGCATGTTTAGTGTTATGAGTGATTTTTTTTCCACTAAACTCCCTTGGTATATATATACGTAGAAAAGGGTTTCAATTCTACACTTGATAAAATATTGTAGTAAATTCGCTTTCTTTTCTTTTGCATAAAAATTATTTGGTTGGAAAGATAATAATAATCTGAGTAGATGAGTTTGAATGGGAAGATATGGTAAGTCTCTGAATTAGCCATTGAATTCAGAATTATATATATGAAGCACATGTGATATATTGAAACATGAATCTTTGTTATGTAAGTTAATATGATCCAGGAATAGTAGATCTGTAATTTGTTGAAAACGACTTTGAATGCCAGATAATATGACTGACTGATGACTAGAATTTTGCTATGAAATGATATAAATTTGCTCTGTTTTATTACAGTAGATAAGAATCAGTAATGGTAAGTATTTAATATATATAATATGACTTTGACAGTCAAAATCCTCATATTGGCATTCATAGGATTTCCTTTAATGACGCACGACTCTTTGTTATAGTATTTTATCATTTTTCTTTATGTGGATTACGACTAGTTTCATGTGGCTGCTCTCTAGTATTCTATCATCTTGTTAGAAGGTCCTATCGAGGTATGTAGAACTGGTTATAGTTAATTTGAGGCTTTAGGTGATTCTGAGTTGCATTATTTGAATGGTTTTTGAGAAATGTATAGTCTTTTGTAGCATATATTAAATTTGCATCTTTGATGAGACGTTTCTTCTATAAGCTCGTTGAGAACGGAGTTCAAACTATACTAGATAAGTTAGTCGACCCTCATGAAAGTCGCTGGTTATGGTTATTGGAATACAATTTTTTAGGTTCTGAAACTAGATTCTTAGCTCATTAGCTGCTGCTTTTGCATTGTATAAACATACTTGTCTGATTATCTTTCTCAAAATGTTGGCAGTCCACGAGGTTCTCGGGTTGCAGGGCTCTAAGTTTCAGAGCCTCTATCATTTCACGGTTGGCGGCCCGGTGGTGGATAAGCGCATAATGAGCTTGCCCGCTTATCCGGGGCCCAGCTCCGATGCTTAACACGACGGACAATGAAAAAAAGAGCCCAGAGATGATTCATTCATCACAGAAATTGGTAAGGAAATTATTGCTTGTTTGTAGCTGATGAAAGTTGTTCATTATAAAGGTTTTTATTGCATACTTTAGGTAGGTTCATCACAGCAGCAGCTGTAAATGGCTGTTATATGTTTAGAAATCATGGTGAGTAGTTACCATGTATCTTGTAATTATGCAAAATTTGTAATGTCTTAGCACACAAATATGGTACTTATTTGAGAATATTGAGGGTGGTTGCCCTAAAATAATACAAATAGAAGTCATTCTTGAACTGGCAAAAATGAGTTGAAACGAATCAAATAGAGAAGGTGTTAACGATATATCCTTTTTCTTATGACTTATAGCGAATAAATATCATGAATAATTAATGTACCAAATCAACTCGTTGTCAAGACTTGATTAGTATATTTGGGGACTTTTTATTTTTAAGTTATAGTAGTAAATTAGAGTTTAATTGAATAAGAGCACTCCCAGCAGATCACTTAAATGCACCACTAACTCTAAATTTAAGCTAAAACAATTGAAAATGAGATAAAAAATGCATCCAGCAGATCCCCTAAATTGGATGGGGCCCACAAAAAATTTTACACCCACCTAAATTCAATCTTAAATTTACACCCACCCTAAAGTTATTTTAACCTTATAATTAGTAGGGCCCACACATAATTATTGGTTTAATGTAGAAAATAGGAGATCTGGTATATCCATTTATAAAATCGAAATCCTAAAATTAAATAGGGAAGCTTTAGGGAGGAATATAGGAGCATAATTTTGGGATTTCTGCTGGGAGTGATCTAAAAACGAACTACTAAGTTTAATTTTGAAGAGAGTAAAGCCCATTCCAATATGATTTGTTCGTTTTCAAAAAGAGGTGGTCTTGGGTCAACCAGGTGTATCGTACAATCGGGTTGACGCGTGTTCAGATCCTGATCTAAATCGTGGAAATGATAATATTCGGTTATACAAATGACGCCGTCGGTAGTTGACACTATTCTATTACTCCCTCCGTCCCGCCCAAGACGCTACATATTCCTTTTCGGGCCGTCCCAACGAAGATGCTACATTTCTATATTTGGCAAAAATAAGAAATTTTAAACACTTAATTAACACTAATTAAGTATATTTCTTTATTAACTTCTCTCTCCTACTTTATCATTTTATTACATTCTATTTCTTACTTTATCACTTTATTACTTTCTCTATCTTACTTTATTACTTTATTATTACACACTTAAAACATTAATCTACAACTCCTTAAATCCCGTGCCGAAAAACAAATGTAGCGTCTTGGCCGGGACGGAGGGAGTATATAAATGGCATTATAGCATTGTAAATGATTCTGTGTATAATTGACACTATTCAGAAATATAAATGACACTTCTTGTAATTGACACTATAAAATCGTAAATGACACTATAACATTTTAAAATATTACAGTGTCATTTATATAACCGAATAATGTCAATTATAGGCAGTGTCATTTGTATAATCGAATAATGTCATTTATATTATTTGGGTTAGGATGCAGATCAGGATTTAGGTGTGGATACGATTGCACGGTACACTTAGTTGTACCCAAATTTTTGTGTTTTCAAAATTAGTATTTGAAGATAGGGCCTATAAAAAATATGAGCCACGTAGGGCTGGCCAATGTTATATTATATGAGTGAGTTACTACCCATTATTCTATGACTTGATTAATTGTATATACGTGTTTGGAATTGTATTAGTATTATTTATTACTATATCGATTAGCTTGAATCAAATCGAGCAAGAACAAAACACGCGTGAAATCTCAATTATAGGACTAAAAATTGGCATGTTGTAATTAATAAAAATAAATAAATAAATAGAATCCTTAAATCCGGATCGCATGGGATGTGAATTGAGGTAGCGTTGACTGTCAAAATCAAATTAGGCGTTATATATGCATTTGCTTAACCAACTTAAACCCACGTGATTTATTTTAATTAATCCTCCATTATTGGTCGGTTTAAGTAAAGCCTTACCTGGATACACTTAAATCTCATCACAATATTATTTCTTACTCCCTCCGTCCACGAAATGAGTACCCATATTTCCTTTTTCGTCCGTCCACGAAATGAGTACACATTTCCCTTTTTGGCAAGTGTACCCCACACATCTCTTTAATTAATACACTCAAAAAGTGGGATCCTTAAACTATTCACATTACACTCCATACATTTCTTAAAACTCGTGCCGTCCACAAATGGGTACTCATTTCGTGGACGAAGGGAGTATTTCTTTTTGTTTCTATAGATTTCAGAACAATATAAAAAACGATATTATTTCATTTCTAATTAGCATCCATATTGTCACAAGTTTGCGGATACATTTTGCCTGAAAATATTATATTAATTTGAGGGATTCTGTATGCCACCTACGGAGGTGATATAAGTAATACAAATCTTAATTATAACTATTATAATTAGCTTTATATAATTTTAATACATCATACCAAAATGATATTAGTGATTTTGTTTCTTATTTCGCAAAATAAGTGAAGGAATTCCAAAATTATGTATTTAGCAAATAAGAAATTAGGAAGAATTATAAAATTGCTTTGAGGTGAAAATAAAGTGTGAAGCTTGATTGTTTATGTGCATTTGGTATTTCATTTTGAAGTTATTTAAATTGTATTTATATTAGTTGTTAATTAGCAGATGGGCGGCCAGCCAGTTTGATCATCGATGGATCTTAATTACAAGTTAATCCACATAAGAAGGGTTAGGTTATAATTAACATTAATAAAATTGTTAATTACCTTTATTTTAGCATCGTGCTACTTAAAAGCAAGCCTCCTGAATATTTTGTAGCCAAGAGATGGGGCAGAAGCCGACAATATTGCTGATATTAATATTTTTTTTTCTTCCTAAGAAATGTTTTTTTTTTTTCTAGTACTTATGGTTTCTACGTCTACCCACCATATTATTTACACAATATTATCTCATATTAAAGAGATAAGATATTATTTGTGGGCATCGAAATAATGTCATTTTGATGTTTTGAAAATATATATTCTACTCGGTAAAACAATATCAAAATTGTTTGATGCTCGAAAATATATTCTTCACTTGAGCATCAAAATCATACGTTTTCATGTAATTTTACAGCGAATGCAGCGTAATGTTCACAGTTTTCACAATAAAATATAATTTTCACAATAAAGCAACTCTTTTATATAATATGTATGTATAAATATATGATGATGTTTGAGTCATGACACTCAATTCAAAAGTCAAAGAGTTAGTTTTTGAGTATTACTAAAGTAAGAATTTACTTGTCACACATTCTTCTTGAAGTTGAAAATTTCCAAGACACAAACTTTAGTAATTCCAAAGTTACTTAATCATCCAAATGGCCCCACCATGAATTAAGGTCTCCAAATCCCACAGAAACTATCCAACCTGGTTCTAGGAAACTGCAAACACATGGTCATTGGCAATAAAAAAAATAATATTTGTATTCTCAAATACAATCTCATGCAAGCTAGCTTAGCTATAGAGATGCTTCAAATCCTCTCTATATAAACCCCCATAACACCAACTTCATTATCACACATTCAAAGTCAAACTCCAATCCCATAATCTCCCACTCACATCTAAACATGGCACAAATAATTACCTTCCTAGCACTTTCCCTCCTTGTCCTCACCCTAACCCTAGTTCAAGCCCAGCAGCACCCGGTCGCACCGCGGAGAGCTCGATCTAGGGCTAGGGTGTTCATCGAGTCGCAATGCCAGACGACGCTATATCCCACTCTGTGCGTAAAGTGCCTATCACCCTACGTCCCCAGCTTCACCAAAACCCTGAGTCACCGGCAGTTAGCTCAGATTGCCCTGAAAGTGACCCTTGTCAGGGCCGAGACAACGCAAGCCTACATCAACGGAGTGGCCCAGAGGCTCAACCGGACCAAGGGCCCGGAGGCCCGATCCGTGAAGGAGTGTTTGGATCAAATAAATGATGGGGTAGATCAGCTCACAAAATGCATCAAAGAGGCACAACACATCAAGGAAGATGGGGGAAGTAGTAGTGAATTCACATGGCATGCAAGCAACGTCCAAACATGGATGAGCACTGCATTGACCGATGCAAGCATGTGCATCGACGGGATCTCGGGCCGGGCCATCGGGGGGAAGACGAAGGCCTTGATCAAAGCCCGGGTTCTTAATCTTCAACAGGTTACCAGCATTGCGCTAGCCTTGTTCAATAGATTTGCTGCAAGATTTAGGGCTGCTCATCTCCTCAAACCCTAGCTCCCATCACTCCTTTAAAGTTTTTGAGCATCTTGGATGCTTTTCTATCATTTATTGAATTCCATTTATTTGTTTTTCTCATGGGGAATTATAATTATGTGAAAAAATAACTTGTATAGTATATTGATTCAAGTTTTGAAAATACTTACTATATTTTAACATCATGCTTTGTTTCGTCCTCGAAAGAAAATTGAATTTTAATTTGGCTTAGATGTAGTTGAGCTAGGGGTTCTTGAGTCAACTCGATCTAAGTTTATAATTTAATCATAAACAATATTATACTAATATAAGTTTATAACTTAATCACAAGCAATATCTACACGATCTCTTATACTAGTGGTTTATAAACAAGTCATTTCAAGAAATGCACTTTCTTGAAGTTATTTCATTGATTATATTGTAGGTTTCACATAATAACCATTGAATAAATAAATTTAATTCATAAACTTGCTAATATCTTTTAATTTTAATCTGATTTAGTTAGATTGGGGATTGGATAAAATAAAAATTCATTTAAAACATAAATTAAGAAATATCTCAATTTTTAAATTGTGAAGATCTACGATAAATTTATCATTTTACAAAACGAATTTGTGGTCCTAAGTGGGGTAGGAGGAATTCAAACTAGTTGAACTCATAAGATTTTACGAAAAATTCATCATGTATTCATAGTTCGTAACGTATTTTAAAATAAATTTATAGCCTAATCCTACCAAATATATATAAAATAAGGTAATCATAATTCTTTGATATGCAACCGGATTAGAAAATCATCAATTCAACAAAAAAAATTCCAGCTATTAACTTCTTAATTGAGAAAATATGTCAACTTGGAAATACGACTGAATATTTATAAAATCATACTATATAAATAAGAAAATCCGAGCCCTCTCATTTGCTATCTTATTATCTGTTGCTGAAAATTATACAAACATTTAAAACTGGAAAAAAAATTAACTCAAAATTTGATAATAGGCAGAAGTACAAATACAACAGTAAGCAACAAGAAAACCGCATTCCTCAAGAAGTTGCAAAATGTTGCTTCAATTATCTCACCAATCACCTTCGCTGGACAAATAAATAATCCATTTATGGACTTACCCAAGGAAACACTTTCGGAGACGAGGGAAGGCGCGCCGAGAGAACTTCAACTCCGGTATCCGTAACCTAGAGAATCGTGTAAAACGAGGTGTGCAGGCGTTACCACGAGAATAACAAGATTCATGTAAAGCAATTGTTCTAGTGTTTGATGTCGGACGGAATATTTTGTATTGTGTAATATTGATCAATGTGGAAGGTAGTGATAGATTCTTCCAAGAATGTGAGGAGCCCAAGTTGAGATTTTACCAGAAGCGTATGTTCAAATTGGGCACTGCGTTTCCCATCTGCAGTTACAGAAGTCCATCCATCAGGCCACATTCGGTCGCGCCAAACACCTACATGGAAGTAATTTTAGATGCAATCAGAAAAGATATAAATTACAGAGATTCAAACACGGGGTCATAGGTTTAGCAACTAAATATCTACCAGAATTTATCATAGGTTCGATGGTAAATGTCTGGCCCGCCTTCATCACTCCAACAGCTTTATTTCCTGCTCGGGTTAAGGCCCCATGGGAAAGTGAAGTTACAAGGTAATACAAAAAGCTGATACGATATTGATACCTATACATTCGGATCAGGATTCCTAATGCGAAGATATATCATGAGTTCATTTATCTCAGTCAACTGATTTTTTAAAGACAATTAACCAACAGATAATGCCTTATTAGAATATCTTCATAGAGAAATATATTAATATTTTCAACTCCATTTTCAGGATACTTGCATAATGGGGTATATTTGGTGCACAGTGGAAGAGTTCGCCAATTCCATGACCACAATAAGATTTCACCTGTAGCATGAGACAAAATAGCATTTGTATATCAGGAATGTCAAAAGTGAGAACGAAAGTTTATATATATACAAATAAGAGAAGCTCATTTACCACAGACAAACCAGACATAGAAGCATGCCGGCTAATGATTTCCCCCATTTCCCGAAAACGGACTCCAGGTTTAACTATAGAGAGCATTAGTATGACACAATAGAGAGTCAGGGGCATGATTCCGCAGATGATATTTAAAGCAGAGAAATGAACTAAAGTAACAAACACAAGCAGTAACTAAACAATTTTGAGATTGCATGACTGTTTGAGTGAGAGTTGATTGATGAGTACACAAGAAAACTGGGAAAGCCAGAGAAAGAGAATTAGATCAAGGATGACGGAGATTAGTTTTTTATTGGAAGAAAACAAGTCCATATATAACTTATGATAAGAAAAGAATTATGCCACGAGACACAAAAAGGGAAAACACTTACCAGCTGCTATTGCTTTTTCCAGGCATTCATATGTACACTGAACCAGCCGTTTAGATGCTTCATCAACGTTACCCACAAAGAATGTTTCGTTCAAGTCACCTACACAAGCAGAGAAAATATTTGGTATTGCTACGTTATGAACATACACGTAATAGCTATGGCCTTGAGTTGGCTATGAGTATTCTTACCATGTACCCCTTTATAGTACACAGTCACGTCAACATTTACAATATCTCCATCCTCTAATATCCTGAATGGTACAATCAGAAGTGAGTGAGAAGGTACTTTCACTGTATAGAATCGCTACCCACATTTATTACAATTATTATTCAGGATGCCTTGAGTTTTTACATCGAATTCAAAAGCAAAAAGTTGGGTTCATGGATGGTCCTAAGTTCCTGAGCCCAGGAGAACCAAATTAGAGAGCAGAAGAAAACTATGGGAGATTCATAAGACCCAAGTCACTAGAAGTGCATCAGACACCGGATTTATGGCTAGTAGGATGAATGGATGATCATATAAGTAAGAAATGGATTTCAATGGCTATACAAAAGTATGTGCTACATATTAGCAGCTATTGTACATATATTTCTTGCTTGAGTTCACAACATACCTTGCATCAGGAATCCCATGGCAGATAACTTCATTTACTGACCTGAGAGAATTAAGAGTTCATATTTTATGTATTTAGGAACTGCAATGTGAATAACATAGAGAGAATATTCATAGTAAGAAATACCTACGTGCAGCAAGACTTTGGAAAGAAATGATAATTTAAAGGAGATGGATATCCTCCTGCAGGAAAAAATAAAGTGAACACAGAAACATCATTCTACCACATAAAACAACAACAAAATTCTCTAGATACAGTGTGAAATGTGAGGTATGTAGATCATACCAGCAGCAATAGTTGCTTCATGAACAACAGCATCAATTTCATCAGTAGTAATTCCAGGTCTTACAATCCGAGCAGCAGCATCCAAAACTTCTCTTGCAATCTGGAGGTAAGAAAATGCTTAGCAAGAAGTCAAAACTAGAATCAATTGCTGAAAATATATTGTACTGAATGTATAAAATAATGATAATCTGAATCTCCAGAAGACAAGATGCCATCTAATGTTGTTTCAGCTACACATTCCAAGCAAGAATGTTTTTTCTGAATTTTCAGTCAGATGAACATGTAGCACATGTAGGAAAAATGTCTCCTTTTAGCAGCTTTCTCCTAACTTAATAGTGATGTAGTGTGTCTATGGTGTGTGTTTCTCCTCCAACTCCCGTATTTTCAGACAAACATGTATGCATAATTTTCTTAATTAAGAACAGAACAATAAAGAGGCTTACCCGGCAAGTTTCTCTCATTCTCTCAATTTGCTCTGGAGTCTTGATCTTCAAAAAATTATATCATGAAAAGTAATTTCATCCAGTCATATCCAGTTCACCAAAAATTAAAGGTCAGACTGTAAAAAGTGCACATAACCTCAGAGAACAGTGACTACCTCCACAACATGTTGCAGATCACTATTGGGCTCAATTTTAGGAATTCCCTGAAAAAGGTTAAAAACATAGATGTTAATGCACATGATATAGTCATGAGTATTAGCAGAACAGCAATTATGTCTTCTCACTCAAAAAAAGTCCTCATAGCCATTAATCAACCTAATACCTACACAAGCCATTAATGCTGTATACAGTATAAAAATCCAAAGCTTAACACAGCAATCATTTAGAAGTAAAGAACTAAGAAACTTACATCAATTGCCCAGTCAGGTTGCTCAATATGGGCAGGTACTATACGTTTCTGTGATATTGGATATGGTCTTAATGGTCTGAAAGGAAGAGGAAAATAACAGGATACAAATTAAGCATAAATTTTTGTAGCTGAAGAAGAAGCTTCTTTTTTTGAGTGGTGGGATAGGGGGTGAAGTATTACCCTGTCCAGTCAAAATGTGGAAGTTTTGGTGTCCGCGCTTGTCCTTTCCGCAAACAGTAAAGCCAGCCATCATTGCGCAGGCCTGAATTTTGTTCACTAGAATTTTCAGGTGCAGGGGAAGAAGATTTTGCATTCGAGTGAACAGATTTATGAGAACTCCAGGATGCCTTGAAACACTCTTGGGAACTGGAAAAGAAATTATTTCCATCAAGATTGCAGCCAATTCCATAAGGAATGAAAGCCCAATTAACAGTAGTGTGTCATACAGAAGAACAACAGTTAGATCTTCTGTAGAGGCTAATACGATACTCCAACGTACTCGGGGCCAGGGAGTGCGTCTACAACCAGCTAGATACTCCAATTCCGTAATTTAGATTCTCAATTATCTTACCTACTTTATATATCAAATTAGAAACATACTTGATCCAGTTTCAACTGACACACAACTAGAAGCTAGTAAAAATCAGGCTCGGCGCACCAACAAAAAATTACTACATTCCAAAAATGCAACCAAAGAACGAACCAGAAGGCGGCACCTTCACGGGGAAGCTTTAGTTCTACGCACTTGGGGCACCTGTAAGCAGCAAACACCACCATGAATAGTGCACGTCAACACACTTGTAAAAATTTCCAAAACATGAAAAGAAATCCAGTAAATGAACGCCCACCACCAGTCACCAGCAAAGCAAATTAACCAGATAAACCATCATTTTTCATGAAATACCAGATTATATTTAAGTGTTGCGATAAAGATTCAATCTTTAGTCCCTTCCAAGCCTATACCGAGCTAAATGAACCACACACACGCCGCAAAAGATATAATTAAATAGTGGAACAAATGAAGAAAGAATATCATACTGCAGATGAGCAGGTTTGCCACATCTAGCACAAGACAAGGCCGTGCTCTCCACAGCATCTGATCCACCTGCCATCTTTTCTCCAACTGCATCAAACCACAAATTTATGAAATGAATATTGACAGTCGTCCAATGTAACGTCGAGATCAACAATTATGTAGCAATACTACGCCAATTGTTACCTTTGAAATTCTGTGATTTCGAGGAAAATAGGAAAGCTAGGGTTTTCCGCAGAAAATTTAGACGGACATGGAGATGCAGGGTTTATAGACTGTAGTGGAATTGTTGGTTTGGTCAAAGTCAAATTATTTCCAATTTTATATTATTATTATGGGATATTTTCTGTAAAATACACAAATTTTCAGTAAATTCTCATTTTTTTCATAACCTTTAAAATTTGAAAAAAAAAAAAATACACCATGCAACCTTTATTATCGTAGGTATCAACGAATTTAAGTCAAAAGCCCTAAAATCAACTTCTATTCGAAATATTTCATATCCATTAGTAAAATCAGAAAAAATCAAAAGATTGTGTATTTTATTTCAAATTTTAAAGGTCATGGGAAAAATCAGAATTTGCTGAAAGTTCGTGTATTTTACGGCAAATATTATTATTATTATTATTTCAATTTTATGTCATTGTTATTCTAAATACTTAGGAGTAGCATTAGTTGACTGCTTTTTTCCCAAAAATTTAAAATTTAATACATGCATAGAATATAAAAAATTATTAAACAAATGTCCATAAATTACATTTGATAAAGATATTCTGAAATAATGGGATGAAATTATCAAATTACTGCTATTTATAAAAGCCTATTGCTCTTTTAAATGCAGAAAGGCGGGTACCATAAAAAGAAAAAGACTAACGATTAAATTTATGTAGTATATGCCAGATATGTTGTGATGATATTTAAAGTTTTGAAATCTTACCTACACAATATTAATTAATTATTAAATTGCAGCTCTATTAACATGGTGAAAAAAACGAAAAACAACAAAAATGAATAAACGTTTTTTGAACTTCGGACTAATCATCACCCAAAAAACATCATCCGAACCCGCGACAAATAGTAGTTTCTAATATAGTTTTTCAACAATGACGGTCCCTAAAATATTTCATTCGATGATATAAATATTTTTTTTTGTCATCGAATTTTATATAGTGAGATATTTTATAAAAAAAACTGAAAGTTAGAGCACTCACAACGGCTACACGATAGCCCTTACACGATAGCCCTATCGTGTAAATGTGCTATCGTGTAAGCGTTGCGGGAGCACCTTACACGAGGGCTACACGTTCTATCGTGTAGTCCATTTTCTCTATAGTGTAAGGCGCGTGTGATGCACGCGTCTATCATGTAAGCTATCAAAATTAATTCTATCATGTAACCCCACTGCAACATCTTTACACCATGTGGTCCCCCTATCATAAAGTAGGCTATCATGTAACCCCATTGCGGATGCTCTTAGGAATTTTTCAGAAGAAAATAAATATTCGGCACATTCTCTCTCTATAAAACTGCACAATACCAACTTCATTGTTGCACATCAAATCCAAAATCTCAACTAAAAAATTTGCTAGTATGCAGAACTACAAATACAACAAACACCTTCCTTCGTCAACTAGTTGCAAAACGCTCTGCTTGAATTATCACACAAATCACCTTCACTGAATCAATAATCCATTCATGGACTAAGCCAGGGAAACACTTTGGGAGACGAGGGCAGGCGCGCCGTTAGAACCTCAACTCCTGTATCTGTGACCTGCACGATCGTGTAAAACCAGACGTGCAGGTGTTACCACAAGAATAGCAAGATTCGTGTAAAACAATTTTTCTCCTCGTATCAAATGAGCTACCGAGGATATTCATAGTTAAAGAGAGAAAAAATTATTACCAGAAGCGTATGTTCAAATTGAGCACTACGTTTCCCGTCTGCAGTTACATTAGCCCATCCATCAGGCCACATTCGGTCACGCCAACCACCTAACAGGGAAGTGATTTTAGATGCAAAGAGAGAAGATATAAAACAGAGATTCAAACACGGCATGTCTAGTAAATAGACAACTACCTGAATTTATCATAGGTTCAATCGTGAATGTCTGGCCTGCCTTCATCACTCCAACAGCCTTATTTCCTGCTCAAGTTAAGGCCCTATGGGAGACTGATGTCACAATATAATACAGAAAGATGATATAATATTAATACCTATACACTCATATCAAGAATGCTATTGCAAAGATATATCTCATGAATTCATTTATCTCAAGTCAATCGATTTTTTGGAAACAACTCTCTCAAACAAGCATGTCTAATCAAAATATCTTCACATGGAAATATGTTAGACGAGTAACAATTCAACTCGACTTTGAGGATACTTGCATAATGGGGTATATTTGGTGCACAGTGGAAGAGCTCACCAATACCATGACCACAATAAGATCTCGCCTGTAGCAAATATCAGGACTGTCAAAGCTTTAAACCAAAAATAAATAAATAAATAGCGAAATAAGAAATGCTCATTTACCACAGAGAATCCAGACATAGAAGCATGTCGGCTAATAATATCCCCAATTTCCCGAAAACGTACTCCAGGTTTAACTATACAGATCGTGAATAAGACACAATAAACAGTCGGAACATGATTCCAGATAAATGAATGAAAGTAACTAAAAGCAAGGCAGTTTTGAGTATACATTATTGTTTGAGTGACAAGTGGAAAAGTACACAAGGAAAATGGAGAAAGTCAGGAAGAGAACTAGATAAAGGATGAAGGAGTTTTAAGTTCATATAAAATTTACAATAACAAAAGAATTATGCCATATACAGGACAAACACTTACCAGCTGCTATTGCTTTATCCAGGCATTCATATGTACACTGAACCAGTCGTTTGGATGCTTCATCAACATTACCCACAAAGAATGTTTCATTCAAGTCACCTACACAAGCAAGCAAGCAAGAAAATTTTCAGTGTCTAATGTTACAACAGATAAAATATAACTATGATCCAGAGTTGGTTATGAGTTTCCTTACTATGTACCCCTTTATAATACACAGTCACGTCAACATTTACAATATCTCCATCCTCTAATTTCCTGAAAGGTATAAGTTGAAGTGAGTTAGAAAGTACTTCCTTACAAAGATGATTATTTAGATTTATTACAATCAGTATACATTATAAACACCATACCATGTCTGAACTTCTCACACTGAATTCAAAAGCAAAGAGTTGGGTTCCTGGGTGAATTACTTTTCCTGAGCTCATTATTCTAAGTTCTTAAGCCAAGGAGAAACAAGTTCTAAGTACAAGAATTTCATAGGACCAAACCCTGGGATATGCATCAGACACTAGCTATAGCATAAGTAGGATGAGCACATATAAAAGGAAATGGATATAAATGAAAATATGTGCTACAAAGTAGCAGCTATGATGGTATATGATAGATATTGCTTGGGTTTAAAACATACCTTGCATCAGGAATCCCATGGCAGATAACTTCATTAACCGACCTAAGACAAGTAAGAGTTCAGTTCTCAATGATTTAGGAACTAAAGTGTGATAAGCAAAATAAAAGAATTCAACGTAAGAAATACCCACGTGCAGCAAGACTTTGGAAAGAAATTATAATTTAATGGAGATGGATATCCTCCTGAAGGAAAAATAAAGTGATCACAGGAACATCATATCTACAATATAAAACAATAAAATTCTTCACTGGATGAGGAAATACAGTATGAAATGTGAGCTATGTCTATCATACCAGCAGCAACTGTTGCTTCATGAACCACAGCATCAATTTCATCAGTAGTAATTCCAGGTTGTATAATCCGAGCTGCAGCATCCAAAACTTCCCTTGCAATCTGAAGGTGAGAAAGAAAGGTTTAGCATGAATCAGATTATAGAATCAATTGCTGAAAATATATTGTTTATTGCATGTATAGCATAATAATAAGGTGAGTCTCCAGAAGACAAGATAGCATGTAATATTGTTTCAATTAGACATTTACCAGGCAAGTTTCTCTCATTCTCTCAATTTGATCTGGAGTTTTGATCTTCATAAATTATATCATGAAAAGGAATTGCATTCAGTCATATCCAGTTCACCAAACATAAAAGGTAAGATTGTAAATAGAGCACATAAATAGAGACTAGTGACTACCTCCACAACATATTGCAGATCACTTTTGGGCTCAATTTTAGGAATTCCCTGAAAAGATTGAAAACAGATAAGTTAATGCACCAGATATGGGCAAGATTATTAGCATAATAGCAAATATGCGTTCTCACTGACAAATACTTTCATGAGCATTCGTCAACCTACTACCTATGCAAGCCAGGAATCTTGTATATCATATAAAATTTCAAAGCATAATGCAGTAAGAATTTTGAAGTTAATCTATAAAGAAACTTACATCAATTGCCCAGTCAGGTTGATCAATATGAGTAGGTACTATACGTTTCTGTGATATTGGATATGGTCTTAATGGCCTGAAAAGGACAGAGAAATAAACCAGATAAAAAAATTAAACATAAATTTTGTAGTTGGGACAAGCATTGTTTTATTTTTGGGGTTAGAGGTAATTAAAATGATAACTAGGCAAATGAATTACCCGGTCCAGTCAAAATGTGGAAGTTTTGGTGTCTGTGCTTGTCCTTCTCTCAAGCAGTAGAGCCAGCCGTCACCCGGCAGACCCAAATTCTGTTCACTATAACTTTCAGATGCAATTAAAGAAGATTTTGCATTCAAGTGAACAGATTTATGGGAACTCCAGGATGCCTTGAAACACTCTTGGGAACTGGAAAGGATCAAGAATAGGCATTACTTGCAACCAATTCCAAAAGGAATAAAGCCTAATCAGCAGAAGTGTTTCATGCAGAACAAAGTCAGATAGATGCTCTGTAGAGGCTAATACAATACTAAGGCCAGGGAGTCAGTCTACAACGCAGCTAGCTTCGAAGATCCCCAATTGTCTTACCTACAATTTCTAAGTCTAGGACAAATTTAATCCAGCTTCAATGGAAATAAAACTAGAAGCTAGTAAAAGTTTCAGGCTCAGTGCACGAAGAAAAATTACATTCCAAAGGCGCAATCAAAGAACGAACCAGAAAGCAGCACCTTCACGGCGAAGCTTTAGTTCTACGCACTTGGGGCACCTGTAAGCATCAAACACCACCATGAGTAGTGCACAGTTCATACAATTCAACACACTTCTAAAATTTCCAAAACAAAAACAGAAATCCAGTAAATGAAAGACCCGCCACCAGTCACCAGCAAACCAAAGTTAACCAAATAGTCAATAGATGAGATTGAAGGGTTTTATCCTAGCTCCCTTCCACGCTGATATTGAACTAAACAAAATCACCATAAATTATACTAGTATAATTAAATACTGGGAAAAAGAAGAAGACGAAAAATTGATCATACTGCAGATGCGCAGGTTTGCCACATCTAGCACAAGATAAGGCCGTGCTCTCCACCGCATCTGATCCACCTGCCATCTCTTTTCCAATTGCATCAACCACAACTTTAATTAGAATAAGATAAACGAATACCGTGAATCAACTATCGCGTATCAATACTAAACCGAGATCATTACCTTTTGCTGTATGATTACCGCCGTAAATTCTGTGATTTCGAGGAATGTAAGAAGCGTATGATTTTCTGCAGAAAAGTAAGAGACAGTTATGGAGATGGAGGGTTTTAGAAAACGCTCGTCTTGGTCAAACTCAAACTGTTTTCAAATTGTTTTCAATTTATACCCAGATTTATATTTTAAAATTTTTAAATTTATATAAAAAATATTAATATATCATTAATTATGAATTAATATTAATGATAATAAATATATATATATATATATATATATATATATAGATTAAATATTATTATTTGATTTAAATTAGTGTATAACAGCAATGGAGAGTTACAGTATAAACACTTCTTAACATATAAAATACGAACTATTTAAAATGTATGAATTGTATATCGAAAACGTATGAATTTGCTGTGTAATTGTATGAATTGCGGAAAATAATTTTTTTGATACATATAGGATTCAAACTTGGGATCATTAATTCATCCAACAAGATGATGATTCAACTGTAGATCTTGATGATCTAAGGGCTGAAAATAATTCTTATTTTATATTCTAAAATGTGTTTTTATTTTAGCTCACCCCTAACAACAATATTATCAACTAAATGAGTATAATATTAAATTTAATTAATATTATATAATAATAATTTAAAAATTATAAAGCAAATAATTTAAGTGATTCTCATTTTGAGCAAATTACACTAAATTGCTAATATAATAAAATTAATAGCTTTCATTGAATATAATAATTTTGAGCTCTTAGAAATCCAAACTATATTATTATTAAAAATTTATATTTAAATAGCCTAAAAATAGTAATAATATAAAAAGAAAAATATAACAACAGCTATATTTATATGAAAAGAAAATGTATTTCATATAGTACATAACTTACTTTGCTTTCTTGCTCCTAACCGAACATACGTTTACATAACTTTGCTGTTTTGATTAATATAAAATGCATGACACACACAAACACACTTTTCTCCATCACAACCCAACCGAAAACGGCACTCCGGTGGCCGGAATCCACTTATCGCCGCCGATAAAATCTCTAACGCTGAAGCGCTCCGCCTCACGCGCATCGCTCAACACGTGGAAACCCGGCCACCGGACTCGCCCCGCTCCCCGTGTTCATGAACTCGACGTAGTAGAGCATGGCGAGGGCGAATCCGTCACAGTCCTGGAGCACCGCCGCGTAGTCGTCGAATACGAAGTCCACCGTGCCGTACACGTGGCAGCCGCGGTAGAAGTGGCGCAGGGAAAAGGCGAAGAGAGTGTCTTGGTAGCCCTTGAAGCTGCACCGGTAGAACACCGCGCGGTCGGACGCCATCCTCAGCGCCACGGCCTGGTGCTTCTCGGGCCCGGCCGTGTTCTCAAAGGTCATGTCTCGGGCCCAGAACCCGTTCCCCGAGACACCTGCACATACATGCATTTTATCAATTATGCAAAGTAAACGACCCTAAAAGTAAAAATAATTTATTACCGAATGTAGTGGAATTGAAAGTGGTGGAGCCGTCTTGCACGTTACGATTTCCGGTGACGATGGTTTTGTCGATGCCGTCGCCGACGAACATGATGTTGCTCAATTCTCTTTCGATTTCTACTTTTTCTTTATATACGTCCGACTTTACGTGCACTACCACTCTTTCGGGCCTATCGCGGCCCGATCGGGCTATTGCGGCCACGGCCTCATTGATTGTCCTATAATTCCCTGACCCATCTTGAGCTACCACATGGTCCGCATTTGAGGTTGTTGGATTTCACACCGCTAAAAGCCCTCCTTCATGTACCGGGCCGGGCCTTCTAGGGACTATTTTCTTGCCTAGATACATTAAATAATTAGTAAATTCACAAATCTAGAGGCTCCAACTTTCTGTTAATCCAAACAAAATTTCCCCCTAGGAATCATAAAAAAATACTAGTATTATTGATATAAAAATGCATTATAATAATGAAATATACATCATTATTATGATTATAATTATATTAGTACATAAAAATACATCATTCAACATGTGAAAACTTCACTTATATGTATATTGATTCTTAGTTCCCTAGCCCCATATGTACTTAAAATCTAAAGATAGAGGCAACATCCTATTATAACCAAAATCATATGATAATAGAAAATTGTAACTATGTAGATAAAAATATAAAAATAAAATTAATAATTTTTTACTTTAATATCTTTAAACGAAAAAATCGTTAATTACATATTCTTTTTAATATAAATTCATGTAACAATTTAAATAACACGATTACAACGTGTAAGATCATACTAATAGTCAAAAGTGATTATTATTTTCACATTTTTATCTAGATGAATAAAATTTCTTTTTGTTACGTGAGAAATGATAGAACTAGATATTAATTATCTCTTAAAAGACACAACACACAATTTTGTATAACATAGAAATTCGAATTAATGATTCCTTAGACAAATTGTGGTAAGTTAACTATACGATGAAGAAATTAAAGTGAGAAATTACCCTTTGTATTTTCACTTAGATTGGTCTCGGCCCGGTAAACAGCCAAAGCCTCCCTAATTAGGTTAGTCAAATTATGGGCTTCATAGAAATTCCTCCTCTCTCCCAACCCGTCCAAACAAGTGTTGTGGCCAGCCAAGGCGGCGCTCAGCCAAGTCACGGCGTATATATATTACAAAAAATACACACGTACACACAAACACTCTTATCCGATATAGAATACTCTATTATATTATAGATACTATTCAAAAGTGAGCACATTTGCACACACACACTTCAATAACCTGTTCATCATGAACAACGCATTGTATTTGAATAATTTTAGATTTTGATCCTCTAGCATATCGACTGTACACCCTCACACACCGCACTTTAATAGCTTAATTTGTTTTACTCCCAACCAATGAATCGATATTTGTGTACAGAGGTGCCATATCCAACTTTTGCCTTATTCCATAAAAAAACGAAAATAAAAGTCAGATAATTCATTTTTGGCTTTAAATAAAACTCAGAAAAAAAAAAAAAAAACAGAAGATACTATGTTTTCATTTAAATGCTGCAATAACTTCATTTAAATACTCCTTTTACCATATCAATTTATTGTTACCATTTATATACATTGTAACATGTATAAAAACGACCAATGATCATTTATTCCTGATTGTCACAGATTATTATTAGTATAGCTCTTTTCCTACGATTGAAAATGCTTTCTGCATATATTCATTGCATGTACAATTGAACATGTGTTCATGATTGCACATATTTATAGCATAGCTCTTTTCAGGAAAAAATGTCTTTTGCAACAATTTAGAATAACCATTGAAGAGTATACAACAAAATGGAAAAAGACAAAAAAGAGCTTTTCCATAAATCAAAAGAAAACAAAAACTTTTAGAAAGCAAAAGTCAAACAAAAACTACAACCGTAAAGCTTTTTGAAGAAAAAAAGAAAAGCATAACTTTTTTGATACAAAAATCGAAAAGATTTTGAAAGATGAAGAGAAGATTATTACAAATTTAAAAATCGATGAGCTCAAGTGTGGGCAATTAGTGGATAAAGAAGGCCTATTTATAGAATTTGAATCATTGTTATCAGCTTAAATTTTAGGCTCCAAAATCAGAATTCAAATTCAAATTTGGGCTCCAAAACTGTACATCATGGTTCGGCCCAGCAGTTAAAACAGACTTGATATCCACTAGATCATAAAAAGCTGCTGTTGGCGGGAAAAAAATCAGCTAAAAACTGTGCATTAATAGAAGTATAGATTATGTCCGTGGCTCCTAGCCACCCAAAACGCTCCATGAATTTGCTATTTTGGTCCCCACCCCCGGTAGTGGTTTTGATAAAAGAGTGATGATAAAATAAAAGGGGTAATTGGTGTATAAATACATGAACTTTATTCATTTTTTGGTATTTAACATGAACTTTAAATCCTAGTTATAAATACATGAATTTTTCTTTCTTTTGGTATTTAACATGAATTTAAAAATATAGTTATAAGGGTTAATTGCCGCTAAATTCAAAAGCTTTTTGAGAATTAGCGATATTCTCATCAACTTCAAAATCGGCGAATGAATACATGAATTGAGAATCCGTTCTTAATGTTCCCAAAATTAAAAAATCCCCCCAATTTGAAGCTGACATGGACATCGGAATGTCCAGTGTGGCGATGTCGGCTGGCTAAAGGAACGTCGTCGTTTAGTTTTAATCAAAACGGCGTCGTTTAGTTTTAATCAAAACGGCGTCGTTTAGATTTCCAACTACAATTAAAAAAAAATCTTGATTTCCAACCACCACCGCCGAGCTCCGGACTTCCAGCCACCAGACCACCACTGCCGTCGAGACCAGAACACCCCTACTGCCACCCATCTCAAGCCACCGCCGCCGATTCCACCTCAATTTCCATCGCAGCAATAGCCACCGCCGCTAGACCATAACACCCCTACCGCCGCCGCCGCCAATTGCTCCTCCCACTACCGCTGTGGACGGAAACTCCACATACACGTACAACAAACCAAAAAATCCCTAAATCAACAAATCCCCAAATCCACAAACTAAAATGGGGATGAAATTGGGTGAGGGCTGTTGACGAGCCGGAAACGGAGAGAAAGAAATAGGCGACTGACGGCGAAGAGAGGGCATGGTTGCTCTTCTCCGATCCTAAAGCTACAAACCCTAAGTCTCGATGCTCTTCGCGCGCCTCTTTTTCTTGTCGGCGTAACAGAGGAGATGGCGGCGTGGAGCATCTTTGGGCACTTGAATTACCCGATTTGGCTTAATAGCATCTTTCATTCAAATCCATGATGTTATGAGCCAAATTTGTGAAATTAGCTTCTATGTTCTGTAAGGGCAGTTTACTGGAAAGTAAGGGCAAACTCAAGTGAACTAAACCATGGAGGAAAAGGCACATAAGATAATTACTTTGCCTCAATTTTCGACACAAGTTTTGTTTTTTTATTCTAAAAAAGGATGCCTCAAACAAATAGAAGAACAATAATTTTAAATGTATAATTGTTCACTATAACTGACCCATCATTGCCATTAACAGAGGGTGGGTTCAGCGGGAACTAAGGATGAGTGATGTGAAAAGAAGAACAAAGATTGAAGTTTCAATGTATAAGACTAGGGTTCTCTTCACCCTCGTTACCATTTGCCCTACTACAAAGGAGGAGGAGGCGGCGTGGAGCAAGCGGAAGGTGAGGGAAGCGGCGTGGAGCAAGCGGAAGGTGAGGGAAGCGGCGTGGGTGGATGAAGCGGCGACGTGGGTGAGGATGGGGGTAAATAGAGTAAGCGAACGGGGTTTGGGGAAGGAGGTAGGCTTGGGGGGTGTTTGCAGGCCGAGAGTTTGGGAGGTGGTGGTCGAGGGGTTGGGAAAGGGGGTAGGTTTGGGGGTGTTTGGGGAGGGGTAGGGTAGGTGATTTTTTTTTTAAATTAATTATAAATAAATAAAATTATTAAAAAATTAAAACAATGACATGTCATAGCTTATTTGGCATGAAATTGACATGTCATAGGTATTTGCCATGTCATCTTGCCAGTTTTTTTAATTTTTGGAACATTAAGAACGAACTTTCAATTCATGTATTCATAGCTGATTTTGAAGTTGGTGAGATTATCGCAAATTCTAGAAAATCTTTTGAATTTAGCGGCAATTAACCCTAGTTATAAATACATGAACTTTAAATTTATTAAAATTTTGACTCGTTTTTCATTTTTTTTTTCAAATTAAAGCTGACTTTGAATGCATGAATTTTGACGAGGACAATTTCTCTTATAAAAAGTAATCTTCACAGTTCAATTTTTGATCCATTTTTTATATTTCGAATTTCTAAATTAGACTTTCTGAATGATGAAATTGACTTTCTGAAATCCCCGAATCTTAAACAAGAAATTTGCTTTTTGAATTTATGAAATTTATAGACAATTTTTTATCGTTCACTTTCATATTTTAGTTTTGTGTTATTTACTTCAAACAAAAAATGACGATGTCGTGTCTCAGCGCCGAATTGTCCACGTTAAAATTCAAGCATTTTTAGTCAGATTTAATTTGAGAAAAATAAAAAACGTGTCAAAAATTGAATAAGTTTAAAGTTCATGTATTTATAACTATGTTTTAAAGTTTATGTTAAATACCAAAAATGAGTAAAATTCATGTATTTATAACTAGGATTAAAAGTTCATGTTAAATACCAAAAAGTGAGTAAAGTTCATGTATTTATACAACAATTACTCAAATAAAAATAACATAATATATTTAACTTATTTTTTAAAATAAAAATAAGATTTACTTATTTTATTATATTCTCTACATTGTAGTTATTTTTTGTAATTTTTTTGTAACTTTTTTTATTTTTATTAAAAAATAAAAAATGCTAAAAAATAAGTATTATAGAAAATATAATAAAATAACTAGATCTTATTTTTATTTAAAAAAATAAATTAAATAAATCAAAATATCTTCAATTAAATTAAATTGTGGGTGGCCACAATGTAGAAGCATGTTTCGGTCGGGCTTTGAAGTGTACATGTACTCCTCTTGCAATTAGGGCTGTCAAACCTTACGGGCCGGGCTGGCCCAGCCCCAACCCAGCGGGCCTAGGCAATTTTTTGGGCCGAGTCGAGCCGGCCCAAAATTTCAGCGGGCCTTGAAAAATGAAGCCCAGCCCAGCCCTATACGGGTCGTCGGGCGGATCGGGCCAAAAAATTGATAAATTAATATATATATATATATATATATATATATTACTTCCAAAAGTTAATAAATTAAATCAAATTTGAAGACAAATTCGATGAAACAAATAACAACCACCAAAATAATAATACAAAATATTACTCCCTTTCAAGTTGAAATAAAGTAAAAGGACCACCAAAATGTTTGAAAGTTTAATCACGTTCGTAAGATGCTGAATTAGAAAAGAATCTATTTTTATAATGATTAATAGACTAAGGGCCCGTTTGATTTCCCTTGTAATGCCTCTTAATGGCACCTATTAACATAATGCTTGCGTTTGAAATCCAATAAATATAACATGGGAAGCCCGTTAGTGGAGTTGGGCCCGGCCACAAATCCACTATTCCACCAAGTAATTGGATAAGGGGGTGTACATGAGTTTAAAAGCTTGACTGCTACAGTTAATACATCTATAATATATTTTACCAAAATTGCCCATCTTTTACATTGACAATTCGAAAAAAATTTATCCACCGCCCATTCTTCAGTCTTCACAATCTTCTGCCAACAAGGAGACGAAGAACTTCTTCCAACAACGCCGGCGCATCCTTTCCATCATGTAATCGTCGATTTAGCCGGCAATATGTTTTTCGCAAAAATAGATCTGGAAATTTCTTTTTTTTTTCATTCTCTTTTAATTTTTTTTCCTTCTGCGGTAGATTTTCGATAGGCAGACACTATTGTGTTTGTTCTTGATTCTAAAATTAAATTTATCATTCTCGAATTTATTAGGGAATCAATCCACCACTTCATTGTGATGTATTTATCCTTTATCTAAAAATTCTCAGACTGTGGATCTAGGCGGGCATTGCGGTCGAAATTTGTGGAAATTGCGTCTGGCAAATAAATGTGTCTAAAAACTGAGCTAAACCCTATCTATCAGAGGATGAAAACGCGTAATGATGAACGTACCTTGTTGCTCCGAATTCATTTTTGCACCTTATGTTCAATCTCTTCACAATCGCCTGTAATTTCAGCCCACAGATATGAGTAAGTGAATCATAAGGAAGGCATATCGTCGCCTGTAATGGCTATTATATAAAGGCCGATTTTTTTTCCCTCCCAAAATCATCTCTATGGCGGGAGATAACAAAGGACACGCTTGGGATTAACAAAAAAATATGGGGTTATAATTGTCATTTTCACAAATTAAAATAAGCTGAAATGATGTTATCAAACACATAAGCCATATATCTTGGATCACTTTAATGGATTTCAAACGAGTACTAATGAAACATTACAGGCCCATCGGCCTTGCTATTTCCTTGGGTTGTGTTAAATGGGCTAAGCATATCAAGGGAAATCAAACGGGCAGTAAGAGTCTAAGACTAGCATATTAGGGAAATATGATTAAATGGCGATTTAAAAATCCTAATTGGCTAATTATTACTTATTAAACTTATTTTAGTTATTATATTGGGGAAAAAACGCCTATTTTCTATAAACTAACCGATCGGGCCAATTTGGCCCAAAAGCCAGCGGGCCGCGTGGCCCGACGGGCTGCATGGGGCGGGCCAGATATGCCCGATTTTTTTTGGGCCTAAAAAATCCTAGCCCAGTCCAGCCAAAACTACGGGCGGGCCGGGACACTTTCGGCCCATTTTGACAGCTCTACTTGCAATTATTGAAGTTTGTTTTGATATTGCAGTTTTATTGAAGACCGCATATATATGTATTTAAATTATATTTTGAGCTAAGCTGCCATCATTTGCATGCAGAACATATACCTTCTTTGGCTAATTAGAGTTCACAAAAAGTGTCGTTGCAGAACATATACGACAATACCTCATCAGTGCATTAAATATATTTTGAGTTTTTAACAGCCACTTTTAGGACCCGTTTTGTAGGCGAAGGTGGTCGACGTTGGACGGCGTGAGGAGAGGAGAGAGATATAAGAGGTGTTTTTACTTGACTTTGTTTGTTGGTGGCCCTTGTTTCTAGCGAGAGACAGAGAGAGCTTAGCCCTTTTAACTTTAGTTTAGGCATATCAAGCCCTGCTTCCGTAAGTCAGGCCCAACACATAAATTCTCTAACCCAACCCATAATTCTGGTCAGCCGAAAAAAAATCATGATCCAGCCCTAAAATAAAAACAATTGGGCCATATGCTCAAGTGAAAACTTAGGCTATTTTTGTTTACTATTCAATAACTTGAATTCAGCTTTTGCCCTTTTCCGTATGTGATTTAATTATGTGGATAATTGAAAATTATTTTCTACTTCTTCAAATAGTGCGAAATGAACACTATTCCATACGTGCTTTCCGCCCAATGGGCTCCAAGTAAGGGCGTTCGAAACAACCGCATGCGGGCTCACGGTGGATTTATATCACCAAAGGATCACCGGGCACCATTATTTAACCAACACTTTCAGCCCGTAAGTAGTACTACATCCGTTTCACAAATCTTGATGCATATTCTTTTTTAGGTTGTCCCACGAATCTTGATGCATTTCTAAATACAGTAATAATTAGCAAAAAAAAGAGTTCTTACTTACCTAATTTATCACTTTATTACCTACACACTTTTCTACTTTATCACTTTTCTACTTTATTACCTATACACTTCTACTTTTATCACTTTTCTACTTTGTTACCTACATACTTAAAATATTAATCTACAACTTATTAATTTTCATGTCAAAAACAAATGCATCAAGATTCGTGGGACGAAGGGAGTAATATTTTTTTTTATCAAATCTAATAGTAATTGTTTTTATTTTGATCAGTCACTTGATTTAACTCCGGAGTCCGGACCTTTACAACGATATGTGGAACTACTGGCCAGATTTGTATAACCCCTCCAATGGTTTTGCTTATGAACGATTCTGGATATGAGAATGGGAAAAACACGGTCAGTATTTTGGAGTTACACCACAAGAGTTTTTCGAGAGTATCATCGATATATTTAAGTATAGTATACCCACATACTACAAAGGCTACAAAGGTACAATTAATTTATCTTTTAAGTGAATTGTTTTTATATAATATTATATTATTTTCACGAGTTTAAAATTATTTAAGGCCATTATCTTAGGGCTATTTGCAAAAATAGGCCACTATTTTTCGAACTTGCAAAAATAGGCCAATTATTTTAGTTTTTGGCATTTTTAGGCCACATTTGAGCTCAATTCAGCATTTATAGGCCATTTTTTGGGGTCAAAATGTGGCCCAAAATAGCATGATTGGGTACACATGTGGCCTAAAAATATCAAAAACTAAAATAATTGGCCTATTTTTGCTAGTCCGAAAAATGGTGGCCTATTTTTGCAAATAGTCCTAAGATAATGGCCTTAAATAAATTTAAACTCTATTTTCACTATCCACCAAATTTGTAGATTTGGGTTTGAGGTGTGAAGTTCCAAAAAGTGTTGATAGAGTAAGACGCAAAATCAAGAGGAAGTTTGGATATGACGTCGAAATACATGCAAAGTGGTGGAGTAGTCGTAATTGCTTAGTTATTAAAGAGCTGCGATTCCAAGTAGCCAGTGGTCGAATCGTAGACAGATATCAGCCATATTCGGGAAATATTAGTAGCTTACAGGATATCATAGTGCTTCCCAGATGAGAATATGTTTAGAATATATTTACTTTGCACATTATTCGATGATTTCTTCATGGGGTTTTTGGGTTGTTATGTTAAGCACTTCCATTTATTTACTCACATATTTCTTTATTATGGAATTTCTGCATTTAATCTTTTGCCGTTTGTGCATTTAATGTTGTTGTGCCTGTATTTGTCCCTACTCTAGTTTTGTATAAGTGCGTGTATATTTCATCATAGGAAAAGATAAATTTACATATACATAATCTCCGTAAAAATAAAATTAAATTATATGAATATTTTTTAATTTAAGATCATGACTCATTTGCCCCGCTTAAATATTATCATCTGTACTAACGGATGGCAAGTTTTTTTATTTTTACCTCGTACACACTATTGAATTAAGAAATAAATGGTGAGTTCTAACAATGTTATTTACAAATTAGTATTTTAAATTCTAATTTTTTTCATCACAATTTTTAGTAACAATGTATCAATAATGTCTCTTCTATTTTTTTCCTTGAAAAAAAAATCATTTGTTATTTTATTTAAAAGTACATCAATCGTAGTAATTAATTAATTTACCAATGTGCAATATTAATTGTGTAAAATAGAATTTGTTCTTGCTCTCGCCTATTACATTGATTGAGTAATCTTAAACTCCACTCTTCTCCTCTCAAATTCCGTCTTATTGTATTCTAGAAAACAGAACGATCAAATATAAAATGAATTTGTATGTAACGTTCTTGTGCAAATAAAAAATACTATTATAGCAAAAGAAAATGTATTTCATATATACATTACTTACTTTGCTTGCTTACTCGTAACCGAACACACGTCTACATAACTTTGTTGTTTTGATTAATACACTTTTCTACAACCCAGTCGAAAACGGCACTCCGGTGGCCGGAATCCACTTATCGCCGCCGATAAAATCCCTAACGCCGAAGTGCTCCGCCTCATGCGCATCGCTCAACACGTGGAAACCCGGCCACCGGACCCGCCCCGCCGTGGTAGCCCCGCTCCCCGTGTTCATGAACTCGGCGTAGTAGAGCGTGCCGAGCGCGAATCCGCCGCTCCACTCGTTCCACCCCCTCCGATCGATCAACCCATCCAAATTCGTCTTCATGAACACCGTCCTCGAGTACCTCTTCCACGGCCGCCCCAGGAAGCTCCGGAACCTCCCCTCTAGGCCGCGAAGCTCAGGCGCCGGCCGCACGCGGCAGCCGACGACCGAGATCCCGGTGTTCTGGTTGGGGTCGCTCCGTCCCTGCGCCGTGATCATGTTGGACTGGTGGTCCATCGGCCGCCGCACAAAGACGTCGCAGTCCTGGAGCACCGCCGCGGCGTCGCCGAATATGAAGTCCACCGTGCCGTACACGTGGCAGCCGCGGTAGAAGTGGCGCAGCGAGAGGGCGAAGAGCGTGTCTTGGTAGCCCTTGAAGCTGCACCTGTAGAACACCGCGCGGTCGGACGCCACCCTCAGCGCCACGGCCTGGTGCTTCCCGGGCCCGGCCGTGTTCTCGAAGGTCATGTCCCGGGCCCAAAACCCGTCCCCCGAGACACCTGCACATATATGCATTTTTATATCAATCACACATGCAAAGTAAACGCCCCTAATTAAAAGTAAAAATTAATCCGTTACCGAATGTGGCAGAATTGAAAGTGGTGGAGCCGTCTTGCACGTTGCGATTTCCGGTGACGATGGTTTTGTCGATGCCGTCGCCGACGAACATGATGTTGCTCAATTCTCTTCCGATTTCTACTTTTTCTTTATATACGCCCGACTTTACGTGCACTACCACTCTTTCGGGCCTATTGCGGCCCGATCGGGCTATTGCGGCCACGGCCTCGTTGATTGTCCTATAATTCCCTGACCCATCTTGAGCTACCACATAGTCCACATTTGAGGTTGCTGGATTCCACGCCGTTAAAAGCCCTCCTTCATGTATCGGGTCGGGCCTTCGAGGGACTATTTTCTTGCCTAAATACATTAAATAATTAGTAAATTCACAAATCTAGAGGCTCCAACTTTCTGTTATAATATCCAAACAAAATTTCCCCCTAGGAATCATAAAGAAATACTAGTATTATTTATATAAAAATGCATTATAATAATGAAAGATACATCATTATTATGATTATATATAGTTATATATACACATAAAAATACATCATTCAACATGTGAATAATTTCACTTATACGTATATTGATTCTTAGTTATCCAGCCCCATATGTATAAAATCTAAAGATAGAGCCAGCATCCTATTCTTAATCAAAATCATATGATAATATAAAATTATACCCGTATAAATAAAAATATGAAAATAGTAATAATTTTTTACTTTAATATCCTTAAACAAAAAATTCGATGATTACACGCAATTTTTTTATATATAATTATAAGTTCGTGTAACATATTAAATAACACTATTACATGAATTTTGCTTACACGTATAAGATCATAATAGTCAAAAGTAACTATTTATTTTCACATTCTTATCTAAATGGATAAAATTTCTTTTCGTTACATGCATGAGAAATGATACAACTAGATATTAATTTTGTGTAACATAGAAATTCGAAGTAATGATTCTTTAGGCAAATTGTGGTAACTTAATTATATGATGAAGAAATTAAAGTGAGAAATTACCCTTTGCATTTCCACCTATATTGGTCTCGGGCTCGGCCCGGTAAACAGCCGAAGCCTCCCTAATTAGGTTAGTCAAATTATGGGCTTCATAGAAACCCCTCATCTCTCCCAACCCATCCAAACAAGTGTTGTGGCCGGCCAAGGCGGCGCTCAGCCAAGTCACGGCGTCGTCGCCGCCCCAATCCTCCGCCTCACCGGAGACCAACCGGGCCAGCCTCGACTCCGCATCTCCGTACAGCACGGCGCAGTCGCGGAGGGCCCCACCGGGAAAGCCCGATTCAGGGCCCGGCCCGCTAGCCGTTTTGACGCCGCCGTTGGCCCAAGCTATTGCTTGCTGCATGCCTTCTCTCACCGATTCCACCGCCGCAACATGCTTCCTCGTCGGAGCAGATTTTGCGGCGGCGGCGACTAGAAGAAGAAGAAGAAGAGCCAAGGTGGTGGAAGAACAAGACATTTATTTTTTTTTGGGTTTAATTTATGGTGTAAATTATTTGTTTATTACTACTAAATTTTGCGATTGATTGGAGATAATTAATGTAACGGAGCGATTTATTCTTGGCCATAGAGAGAGGTGAATTTGATGAGGAAGCTACACATAGACAAACATGTGTCGTGGTGGAAGATGACCGATTTAATAGTTTGCATGGCATTTAGTTGCATGGATAAACATGATGTCGTAACATATGTATACAACTAGCACTATTTTGCTCTTATTATCACCGATTCAAAATTCAAAGATTACTTAGGTATATTGTAAACCTAATAAAAATAGTCATACTCCCATGTACATTACTAGAGAAATGGGATATATGATACTGTATACATGACGTTGTTTTCGGAAAAGTATTAGTATATATGAGCGTTTTTTTTTATGTATATATAACCGCTTCGAAAAAAAAACATGTAAGTGCATGACACTATGCTGACAGTTCCGTAAAAAGCATCATGAATAAACGTCACTTGTTCATAGTATACATAACACTTACTGCAAAACATCAAAGTACATAATAAGTAAACTTTTAAGCCTTCGATCCCCAATAAATAGATACTTAGTTTGAAAGGGGTATTTTTCTGCAATGAATTAATATCATAAAGAATCATCTATGCGGTCAACTGAGAGATCAATGGATGAATATGATAGTATGATGGTATATATTGAGATATAGATTTTTGATAATTCAAATATTTCAGTTAATGAAAATCCGTAGATTTCTTTTAATGTACTTCCCATGTCGTGTAAAAATAGTCGTAAATTTCCTTTTTGAAGTGTTTTTATTCTATTTATGGACACTACCTCACAATAGATTATTCTCCATATATTAACTTATTTACATATTCTACCACATGATGGGACCCTTTCTTCATTCACAATATAATTAATTATCATTATTAACACTATCTTTATGGTGTGACATTTTTTCTACTCATAACATACTATATTATTTTTATTAAAATCTGTGACACTTCCTTCTAGGACTATTTTACGAAATGGAGGGATTATTTTATATGTATAATATATTTATATTTTGTGTCTCCATAATATAATAAAATAAAATAAATTCTCAATCCGTTCATGCCACTTTACTTGCATTTGGGGTGCAAGTACTTGGCATGCATTGTCGCCTGTTAAATGTCACCAAACTATTCTATATACATCAAATTTCATGCCTCTAAAATGTACTAAAAAAACTAAATAAATAATATTATTGTTGGTCAATGTCAAGTTTCTGCAAGTGGGCATATTTAATTGATTCCATTAAAAATAGAATCATGTAAGTGCTCAGTATTGCCAAATTCCCGGTACCAAACTATCAACCTATTTCTTAATTATTATGATCCATGCACAACTAATTAAACAATAAAATGGTTTCATTATTTAATTGGAGAACATAGGGTGGATAGGATATTACTGAGATTATATCTTACTATTTATATGTGTTTGTGCAATCATTATGTATATTAGTGGTCTACCAATATTAAGGTTTGAAAAAAAAAAAAATAGAATGATGCACTTCTTATAGAAAAATATTCACTACTGACAGCTTCACCAAAGGCAACCTAAGGCTTAATTTGGTGACATTTAAATTTATGATTTTTAGTCATAAATAAACCACACACGTTCTAAAAAATCGCGTCTCGCACTGTTCGGACCGCCAGCCAAATCGGGCTCGTGCGAGCGGAGCACGTACAAGCCCGTTTCAAAAACTTCCTGCAGATGTTCTAAGGTGGAGCTCACCTCTATAGAACCCCTAAAGGGGCTACATGCTTTAAGGGTGAGTGTAGGAATCCAAACTTCTCACTCATCGTCAATCCAAACTTTATTGATCTACTTGTTTTGAATAAAAAGTTGTGTATGCGATTATATTTGGAAATTTTATTATTAGAATTATAAATATATTTAAATATGATACTTATTTAGAGACATTATTGAGAATTGAATTAAAATGAACAAGGTTTGTGACTATCGTGATTAATAATTTATTAGGCATTCAATTATTTCAATTTTCTGGTT
The DNA here is from genome assembly GCF_028751815.1 of Salvia miltiorrhiza. Taxonomy (NCBI): domain Eukaryota; kingdom Viridiplantae; phylum Streptophyta; class Magnoliopsida; order Lamiales; family Lamiaceae; genus Salvia; species Salvia miltiorrhiza. The sequence continues at coordinate 884,990 of NC_080390.1, read as the reverse complement.
TGTTGTTAAACGACAGGCGACAACCACGAATAAGCTGAACACCCACACCCACACACACACATAAAAACAAGATAATTGGCTTACCATTAGCTAGAGTATAGTTTGAAGGCACTTATCCGATAATTGTATTTCTTAGAAATTCTCTTGTATTACATTATTATTAGTGGTATGATGGTTAATTGCTGGTAGCTGAGGTGGTCTTGGGAGCAACCGGTTGCACCCTCACTTAAATCATAATCTGTACCTTAACTTGAATCCATATTATGATCCTAACTGTATAAATAACACTATTTTAGATGCGGGTCAACTCGATTGCACGGTGTAACTGGTTGCACCCAAGTTTTTGTGTTGCTAGCATTGGGATATATGTGTATTCATTAAATATTTATTTAAGTTACGCATCAATCTTGTGCAAAAAAATTAGGGCACAAAATGAGGGAAGAGAAAAACCGCGTCACCTGATAAATTGAGGTTACCGATGGATCACCGATTGCCAAGTTCGACGGTGTTTATTTTAAAAAAAATAAAAATATACATTAATTATTTAAAAAATACTGATAAATATCCGTCAGTGAACCATCCATCGATGATCTGTATATGTTTTTTACGGTAATAAGGTCGCCAATTTTTGGCGCACCTTTTCGTCGATGACATTGTCACTTGAAAAAATTGTCGATACCCGTCGAAATGTCGTCGATAATCCCCAACGGACGGCTAATTGTCGGTGTCAGGTAAGATTTTTTTTTTTAATTATTTATTATTATTATTATTATTATTATTATTATTATTATTATTATTATTATTATTATTATTATTATTATTATTATTATTATTGATGAAATTAGAGAGTTGAGATCCCCAATTGAATTATTATCAGTTTGCATTTATAATTAGCAATAATATTCAGGTTTCATATGTAGAAGCATTTGCCCGTCGGAATTTGACTTGTGCTGTCATTTAAATAAATAATATTCAAAATAAGATATAAGATAAACACGCTCACCATAAACCCTAGTTGAGATAATTAATTATTTTGTCATCGTATATATATATGTGGAATGTGGTTGCTTACAAACAAGGCTGATTAATTCTGTACCAGCAAATCAATATATACTATAATTATGTAGATTGGTATATTTAATTTTTAACGTTGTATATATTGTTTTTATTGTGGCTACCAAAACATGACAAAATATTATATATACTCAATGTTTTTATTTTTTTTAATTTCGACCATGCGTAACGTGTGTACCAATACAATGATATAATTGCTTTTTGCAATTGATTAATATGTTCAAACTATTAACTACATGTATCTGTGGGTTTTAGTTAGTCTACATAATATTGTTGCAATATAAGAGTTCAAATTGATGAGTTATTTGACCTTTTTTTCCATAGAAGTAGCTAAAAATTTCATTATAGTCAGAATTGTCTGTTTTTAATGAAGCCATAAGTCAGATATGCTATAGTTGCGGCGAAAGCAATAATATTGACAATTTATTCGGAATTAATAATAGAAACTATATTCAACTAACTAATAATGTTAATTACAGAGCAGACACGCAGAAATACCAATGGTTGAAACTCTATTTTTCTTATTTTATTTAATTTTCACAACTGATTATTAATAGGGCATTGACATATAAAAACTTGAACTTTTCCCATTTTTTAATTTTGCACCCCTACTTCAAAATTTGTCTATAAATACCTAAACTTTGTATATTTTTTTTGAACCCGACGAATTTTTACCCCTAAATCGTTACTGACATGACGGCCAGATTGAGAGTGAAGTTTGAAATGCATAATAAAACAGATAATTAAGTTTGTTGTCAATATGAGATTTAGAACATGTAATTGTAGGGTTTGGAAGGGCTAATTGGTAAAACATGACCGTGAGTTTTACTATTTTTCAAAAAGAGGATTATATGTTACGAAATTTGAAAATGAGGACTATACATTCCATTTTTTACATTTACACGACCGTGAGGGAAGCTATAGTCCTCATTTTGATGTGTTTAATAGGAGTGTAAATTAACGTAAAAAATGAAAGCTATAAATAGTCATTATTTTCAAATTCTGTAATATATATATAGTCATTTTTTGAAAAACACTAAATGTCACGATCTTGTTTTAATAATTAACTCGGTTTGGAATGTCAACAACGATTTACGGGTATTCGTCAAGTGCAATATCTGAAAAAATAGGTAAATTTTAAAATTAGAGTACAGAACTAGAAAATGGGAAATTTTCGAATATTTACATACCAATATCCTATTATTAATTGTTAAAATAGAAATAAAAGAAGGCATTCGTATATAATTATTAAACTGAAATTAGAAATACATTATTTATAATTTGAATGCACTTATTAGTTATTAGGTAGGATGTGACTGGCGTCATACTTTTCTCAGTTGATTTCCATGAAGGTCAAAAACTGAGAAATATACGAAGCTTATTATGAATTTATGATGCCGTGCGTATTTAAAATAAATCTACAGTAATTTTCTTTGAATTGATTAAACTAATTTAATTTTTCTGGTCTATTGAGGAGAATATTAAGTTGCTCTACACATAGAATATTACAGCTAGCAAGTTGAAGGTCTCCATGGTCATTGACTAATTGGTTTACTAATTAACCAATATAAGTAATATATATTTGTTTTCGTTAAACAATATGATGTGAAGTTATAATTAAGTTAATTAACCAAGATAGATGACAGTGAATAGGTATGAAAAGAATATTAATGAAGATTTAGTAAAATTATTATAAACTTTTGGTGAGAAATTAAGTTGTTGATGCCTGTTTTTCTATTTTAGTATTGCTTATTAAGTTTTTTTTTTTTGGTAATTATGTCTTCTAGTAATGTTCACCAAGTTTTGCTATAACCGCCTTTAATTACTTCATTTATTGAGATTAGTTTTTTATTATTAGAAAAAGTAGCAAATAGCTATCTATCCCATAATATATTTACTTTCTCATATTTTGATTTTGGGTTGTTAGCTCCTCAACATATTATACGAAGTGCAAACTATCTTTTTATTTCCTACGGACATTTATATCCGTCCAATATTTTACATTTTTTTTTCTATTTCTCAAGTGGCCGTTTTACTCTATGGATATAAACTGTCAATTGTAAGATAAGAAGAGCAAAATACACATAAGATAAGCAAATCATTTTATAACCCAGGATTGAATTTACGAAATCACACACATGAATCTTTGAAATATCAACTGCTCAAATTATTAGCATCCATGTTAATCAAATGCACGTCGAAATAAATTAAAGAAAAAAAATTGAAAATTTTCTTCTTCAGCATAGCAAAATGAAGTGGAATCTGATGGGAAAAAAAATAGAACTAAATAAAGCAATAAAAAACAAAGGCACGAAACTTGCCTGCTAATTATACTAATATTTAATATAATTTTTTTAAATGATAATTAAGTTGAATATAATTTTATTAATATGAAAAAAAATATAATTTTTTTTTCGTGCATTACACACGGACACAAATGTTAATTATCTATAAATTATGATTTCTCTGAAAAATGAAATGTATTTAATTTCGTAATTTGTATGAAAATGGGAAAAGGGATTTTCGTGGGATAGAGAGTAGTATTTCTTTCTTATGTTACCCATTTCCTATAATCTATAATGACATTTGTTTTATACTTTTATGTGAAAGGATTAAAAACGTGGTATGAATCAATCCTAATTTATATCGTTTGCATGCTGTCATTAATTGCACACAAATAAACATTTTCTCAATATTCATCTAATTAAGATATCTGCTGCGAATTCCAATAATGTTAAAAAAAATATATAAACATATTGGTGAGGGCCAATTAAGGAGTCTGGTGCACTAGATGTAAAATCCATCAATATGTGTATGTTATAATCAAACTTATAGCCAAGATTAATACGAAGACAAAACGTAGAAAACGAATTAAAATATTTAATTTACGCCTGAATTATCATACTTAATTACAAATTACTATATAGAAAGCGATATCATTATTTTATCTTATACCAACGATTAATATATTATTCTTACTAAATAATGACACATATTCATTAATATGTTCTATTCACCAAATAAAGACATATTATGTACTTATTATATATCTCCAGTGATTATAAGAATTGGCGGATCCATAATTTGAACTATTTTAAATTAGGCTTATAAGTATATAAATATATATATAAAAACTTGAACTCATCTATTTTATCCGTTCACAAATTTACTATAGACAACACTCTATCTAATTCAATTCGATTCGAGTAGTATAATTAAGCCCTCATCCATAAAGTTCAATATATCAACTCAAACTTACATATTTTTCTCATCGCCAATTGTAAATTAAGAGTAGCAGACAACCATGCTTCAGCACGCAATCACGTAGCTACAATTTTAATCAAGTCAATTCACACCAAACTATTACTCTTTAATTCACACCATATCATTAAATAATAATCTAATTAAAATATTAGCCAGTTAGATATTCGTGTACGCGTTACATGTTGTACCATTTAATTCCATAAATATTATCCACTTTTCCTAGGTCAACTTTCATACAATTTCGTAATATCAAAACCGGATAAACATAATGAACAAATAATCCATGATTAATTAGCCACTATTTCTATCCATCAACACACCCAAAATTCCATATTCTATTCATCAACCTCATAATTCAAGTCGTTACGCACATAGATCACTACCCCCCCCCCCCCCACCCCCACCTATATATAGATCCCCCTATTAAGACAAAAACCCCACCACACACACACACAAAAACCCTCAAAAAAACATCAACAATGGCGACAAGAATCCTAGTACTCCTATTCCTCACGTCGTTTTTGCTCACCTCTCCCGCCATTTCCGGCGACTCCGGCGGCGACGCCGCCGCGATAAAATCATGGTGCAGCCAAACGCCAAACCCTCAACCATGCGAGTATTTCCTCAGCCACAACCCTAGCTACAAAGTTCCCATAAATGGAAAGTCCGATTTCCTGCGGCTGTCGGCGCGGCTGGCGCTCGACCGCTGCATGCAGGCGGGGAGCAGCCTCCACCAGCTCGGCCCGAAGTGCCGTTCGGGCCGGGAGAGGGCGGCGTGGGCCGACTGCGTCGACCTCTACGAGGAGACCATCCGCGGCCTCAACAAGACCGTCGACCCCCACACCAAGTGCACCGCCGCCGACGTGCAGACGTGGCTGAGCGCCGCCCTCACGAACCTCGACACGTGCGTCGCGGGCTTCGAGGATTTCGGCATCGGAGATTACCACAATGTCTTCCCCGTGATGTCCAACAACGTGAGCTTGCTGCTGAGCAATGCCCTAGCGTTGAACGAGGGGGTTTCTAATTATAGTAAGTCGGCGCCGGCGAGTTACAAAGGAGGGTTCCCGGGCTGGGTTCGGCCCGGGGACCGGCGGCTGCTGCAGTCGTCGAGCCCCAGGGCCGACGTCGTGGTGGCGCAGGACGGGTCGGGGAATTTTAGGACGGTGGCGGCGGCGGTGGCGGCCGCCGGGAGGCGGTCGGGGAGCGGGAGGTACGTGATCTACGTGAAGCAAGGGACGTATGGGGAGAATGTGGAGATTGGGAAGGGTTTGAGGAATATTATGTTGTTGGGCGACGGAATTGGGAGGACTATTATCACCGGAAGTAGGAGCGTCGACGGCGGCTCCACCACCTTCAATTCCGCCACAGTGGGTGAGTCGTGACTACACCTTCATTTATGACAAGCATTTTTCTAATAGACAAAAACGGTTTCCGCATGTTGTCTATTAGCGAAATTCTTATAGTGATCATCTAAATCAATTTAAAACATAAATTACAAACCGTGAATACTAAGAAGGTCTGAAGGTGTTTGGCTAAGCTTATTTTAAAGAGCTTATAAGATTTAATTTTTAAGAGCTATAAGTTGTCAGTGTTTGGATATATAATTGAGCTTATAAGTTAGAGAGAGAAAATATTTTTTTAGAGAGAGAATTTTTTTTAGAGAGAGAAAATATTTTTTTAGAGAGAGAAAATCGAAGAAAAATGAACTTGAATGCTATACAATGAAAATAATAAAATTATAGTTGAAAAATATTTGTAAAATAATTGTTGCATATGAGATTATACAAAAATAAGTTAGGAGCTTATAAGTTCCAAAAATAAGCTATTTTGAGGAGCTTATAACTTATAAGCTCAGCCAAACACCCACTAAATGAAACGTGATAAATTATTGATGTAAAAAATGCTAATCTTAGAATTTTAAATTAGAAACACGATGAATTTATGATAGAACAATCTCAGAGTTGAAATGATTCCGGTAGCTAGTTTATATTTTAAAATGTGTTTTTATCCTATTCTTATAAGTATATAACATACTTAATTAAGTAGGCTATATATTATATGTCGTGGATGCAATTAGAAATCGAAACTCTAAAATAGAAATAATGTGACTTTTTTTTATGATGAGTGTGCATGCATACCACGAACCCAATTTATAGCTTGTACCAACATTTCTAAGCAAGCATATCATTTTCTTTGTTTGACTAAAACCATCAATTTTATATGCTTCGAAATTTTTTGAGTTGACAGTAGGAAAAGGATATCGAATATTAATTTAACGACCCTAAAAAAAAATTTCCTTTTCTTTTTCTGAGGGAGAACGACCCGAAGACTTTAACAATTAATTACCAATAAAAGTTTTATATTTAGGTTGCTTGTAGGAAAAGGATATCAAATAAAACGACTAAAAGACTTTAATAATTAATAACCAAATAAAAAAGTAGTACCATAATAACTGGTGGATAAAGTTTAGTATCCCACAGTTTGATGTATATCCTCTGTTCTACTATTATATTTATTATTTTAAGTATATTTTTTTATAAAGCTAAATTTTTTTGTATAATATTATAAATTATATATTAAATTATTATTTCATAAAAATAAAATTTTAAAAAATTATATATCCTAACTTTGAATTTATCAAATATAATATAATAAATTATTAACTAATAAAAATAAAATTAAATATTAAAAAATATATACACTAGTTGAATGAAATGAACCCTAATTAATAATTCCTAAACTAAATTAAAGCATATAAAATAGAAATATAAAAAAAGGATGAAAGTAAATAAAATTAAAATTAAAAGTTGGATACAGGTTATGACACCAAATATGGTACACTCGATCTCAAGTGCTTAACTGAACTTCATTTTTAATTTTAGTTTTTTATAATATTTTTTTCAATCTTGTATCCTTTAGTTTAATTTTGTGATTATTAATTAGAGTTTGTTCAATCAAATTAGGATATATAATTTTTTTTTTTTTTTATCATTTACTTTCATTATTATTAGCTAGTTATAGGTTGATATATTCAGAGTTATGGTACATAATTTTTAAAATTAAAAATTAAGTATAATTCATAATATAATAATTAATAAATTTTTATTTTTATACAAAATATTATTGAAATAATTGATATAATAATAGAACATGATGGCACACACAAAATTGATGTCATCCACCAAGTTGAGTTTAATTAGTCATGCATGTCTAATTATTCTTCACTATTTTTTTAAGAAAAAAATAGCTAAGCATTTGAAACATTGACGATGATGAAAATGACAGTAATTAGTCATTAGTAATATAATTTTGGATTTAATTGTACACATTCATGTGGCCCTGTCTGAAAAACACTTTTCTTGGTTTATAGAAATAAAACTTGGATTAATTATACTATACTTTCACATCTCCTTATTGACTTCTAGAAGAACATCATATTTACCAAATGTATGCGAAATCACATACTCATATATCTAAGTCATGCAAAATTGTATACACCAACAAATCAAAATTAGATTTTCTTTAAAACAATTAAAATAGGTCCTTATATTTTTTACTTGCAAAAATAGAATTATTTTAAATTTCGACGTCTGTGAGCCACGTTCGAGACTAACCAAATTGGCATTTGGCACCGCGTGCTGCAGCTGCCGTGGGAGATGGGTTCATTGCCCGCGGCATCACGTTCCGGAACACGGCGGGCGCCCGGAATCACCAGGCGGTGGCGTTGCGGTCCGGGTCGGACCTATCCGTGTTCTACCAGTGCAGCTTCGAGGGGTATCAAGACACCCTCTACGTCCACTCCCAGCGCCAGTTCTACCGCAACTGCGACGTCTACGGCACCGTCGACTTCATCTTCGGCAACGCCGCCGTCGTGCTGCAGAACTGCAACATCTACCCGCGCGACCCGCCCAACAAGACCAACACCATCACCGCGCAGGGCCGGACCGACCCGAACCAGAACACGGGCATCATCATCCACAACTCCCGGGTCACGGCGGCTTCGGACCTCCGACCCGTTCAGGGATCCGTCCGGACCTATCTGGGCCGACCCTGGAAGCAGTACTCGCGGACGGTGTTCATGAAGACCTCGTTGGATAGCTTGATCGACCCGGCGGGTTGGATGCCGTGGAGCGGCAGCTTCGCTTTGAATACATTGTATTATGGGGAGTATGCGAATACGGGTCCCGGGTCGTCTACCGCGAACCGGGTCAAGTGGAAGGGTTATCGGGTTATCACAAGCGCCTCCGTCGCGGCGCAGTTCGCACCGGGGAGTTTCATCGCCGCCAATTCTTGGCTGCCGGCGACGAATGTGCCGTTTACTTCTGGGCTTTAATTTGGTTTCGTGTTTAATTTTAGTTTTATTGAATTAATTGTAATTATCATGTGAAAAAATTGTGTTAGTCTCGCGTGATTATTGTAAACGTTGTGAAATATTTTTTTTTAATGGCTTTTATGTTTTATTGATGAAGAAGTATTTAAACATAGATTTATGTGTTATAGATGACGAATAGTGTTGTTTATTTATATATGTTGTAACTAATAACACCTAAAACTATAAATATGAACTTCCTTTAGTTAGATTCTTTAGAATCAATATATGCGTGGTAGAGGTGTGAGTGAGTGTGAATTGAACAGCATATTTAAAAGTTAATAAATTAATCCAAATTCCTACTAGAACTTAAATATGTTTAAAATGAGTGTCCATAATAAAAACATTAACGTGTTGGGAAAATCATGATGTTTTGATTCTATATACCAAAACCCTTATATTGATGTATATGTCATAAGTTATACCCAATCAAGTGCTACTAACACGTTTTGAAAGTATGATATATTCTTATGTTTTTAGTTTGCTAATTGATAAGTTTTGGTTGAAGGATCAACCTAGAGTTCATCTGATTAGTGAAATTAAATGATAAAATATAATTATAAACCTTAACTAAATGAATTAACCCTAGTTAATCTATTGAAAACAATTGATTTAGAAGTTAAAGAAAAATGAGAGAGAATAAAATCAACAATTCAACATTTCACATTCCAGTGTAATGAGAGGTAGTTTTTTTATTTTGAATTTTAAATGGGAGTATATATTTTATAGATAATTAATACATTTATTTTTATGTACTACAAAAGTCACTTAATTTGTATATATGAATCATATGATTGTCGTGACGGATATATTAGTAATCATAAAATTAAAGCATAAAAAACTAAAATTGAAGGGGGAAAAAAACAATATAAACAATTAAAAATGAAACGCGCATAATAATTAAAACACCAAATATGATACACTTAAATTCCTACGCATTGCGCCAACAATTCGTGCAAAACTTATAGCACCACAAAATACATGGAATAGATTCTTCATTTTTCCATACACAGGTTTCTGCTATATATATTGGTCTTGTCCAATCCCAGAATTTATTCCAAATAGATGCTTTTTCCGAATTCAACCTGTATTTTTTCAATACAAGCAATTGTTAGTACATCCATGTATTTACTAGATCAATTATTTTATTTATAAAGATAATAAAAATTAATTTTAACTGGATATATTTGAGTAGAATATTGAAAATAATGACAAATTAAAGAAGAATCCGCAATAGTAAAAATTTATATTAGGAAAAGGGAAAAAAGGTTAAAAATGAAAATAAAAAATAATTAAAAATAGATTTATTCAAAAAAAGATGAGAGAGGAGAGAGATTTCTTTTAAAATTTTAATATTTAAATAAATATAACTTTTACATTTTAAATCAAATATTTACATAAAATATTTCAAACTGAAGCTTTTATTGTGATCTTTAATTTGATATACATATTAAATATTTTATAATTAGTCCAATTTCACAATTATAGAAAGGCAAAAAAAATATAATTTACAAATAAACCTTCAATTTTATTATAACTATAAAATTGTCATTTAATTTTGAAATCAATTTCAAATTAAAATTTTGCACGTGTTTGTCTGCGCCAAATTTGTTGGACCGATAATTTCCCTAGCTGACTTAATATAACGCTCCTTAATATTATTGATCTTCTTTAGTTTAAAAAAAAAAATCAAATTAAAATCTTGACTTTTAATATATTATAGATTATATAACGCTCCTTAATATTATTGATCTTCTTTAGTTTCAAAAAAAAAAAAATCAAATTAAAATCTTGACTTTTAATATATTATAGATTATAGATATAGAGTATAGAGAGAGTAGAGGGTATTAAGAAGTAAATAAGATAATTACCAAGGGCTTTTCTGCAAAATGATAGAAATACAATCAGAACTGCGACTCCGGCCACCACCCCCACAATTATGGCCACTGTTTCTCCCACGTCATCTCCATTTGAGGAATCTGTATATTACCCAAAACACAAATCTTTTAATTATAATTAACTTACTTAATAATCATAAAAGATTTCAAACAATTATAGTATGAATTAATTTAAACCACAAATATTTTTTTATTTTTTAGAATAATTAAACCACAAATATTGGCCATGACAATCATATATACAAATAACTTTTTTTTAAAAAAATAAATAAAATACAAGATTAAGACATAATCTTAAATAAAAGAATCGAACATTGAAAAAAAAAATACTATAATAGGAGTCACGAAAGAAAAGCATATAAAGTGCGAATTTGTTGCAAGCTTTAATTTAAAATTAACTTTATGAATAAGACATGCAATTATCTGCATTAGAATATATGTCTATGCCATTGGAGGGCTCAACTTATTCCTATCTCAAATCAACTTTGGATCTCACTTTATTTATTTTAGTTGATATTTATATACCTCCATTCATCTTCCTTTTTTATCTTTTAACTCTTTTTGTATTATTTTATACATCACTAATCGTTTTTAAATCGCAAAATTTGCTTCTTCTTCTTTTCTTCTTCCATTTTCTATTTCACTATATGCACATATTAATTATAACAAAAATAGATATCTAATCAGTTATGATCCTCTGCTCGCTTTCTCACAATTAACTTGATTAATATTTCTTTTTGGATCGTTCCACTGAAATTGATCAATTTATTTATATGAAATAAATATAAGCAAATAAACATCTAATCACTTATTCACTTTATTACGAAACACGCTTAAAACACTAGTTTCTAAAATCTCATGCCCGAAAAGAAGTTGATCAATTTAGCTGAACAGAAGAAGTACATGCATTGACAACGAATTTTCAGATGGGATCCTCTGTCCCACTCTTTTGTGTGCACCACTATTAATTTATCTATATTTTATAATTGTTTTTTATAAAAATAAAAAATATTAACTCTAATTAATATTTATAACTAAAAATTGAAATTTTAAAAAATTATATACCCTAACTTTGAATTAATGAATCCAAATAATCAATTATTAATTCAAATAAATATAAAAAAATAATTATAAACCCTAATTGGATGAGTGAACCCTTGTTAATTATCTTTTTACAATATTAAAGGATAATAAATTAAAATTGAAGAAAATATAATTAAAAATTATAATAAATTAATAGTGGTACACACAAAATAGTGGGACAGAGGATCTCATGTGACGAATTTCCATATGGTTTTAGAAGAACAATGCCCTAAAAGAAAAGCTTGGACATCAGTATTATTATTTTTATTTTGATAAATTATATAAGTAAATAAATAAATTTAAAAACTGCACGACGAAGGACTCAAACCAAGGCATCAGGTCTTCAAATATTAATCTCGTACCGCAAAGCTAACACACGCAAACCATGAGTATTAATTTTAGCTTCAAATGCATGCAGCTTCATTTTCGCACAAAATAAATGAAACAAATTAATTTCAACTATATATCCGAATAAAAATTGAATCAGTCATTTTCTATTGAAAAAACACAGATATGAAAACACATGCATATATATATAAACGAGATTATATTTCTCCAACCCAAAATTAGAAAAATAAAAATAAAAAAGTAAAAAACCTGAAGAAGAAGAATCGTAGTAGCCTGACTCCCAATACCGAACATAGCACTGCGCCAAGAAAACATCCGCCGCCGCCGCCGCCGCCGCGCCACAGAGTGTCTTCACCTTCGCCACCGCCTCCGCCAGGCACGCGGAGCAATCCTCGGCCGCCAAATCCCCCAGGCACTGCGCGTAGCCCTCCACGTCCCCGGCGGCGCTCACCCGGAACCCGGCGGCCGCCTCGAGCTCAGCGAGCACGCCGTCCCTCCGCCGCCAGAACTCGGCGTCGCCGTCGGCGCCGCCGCACCTCCTGTACCTCAAGCCGGCGTCCAGCCTCCCCAGGAAATCGGCGCGCTCGTACCTGAGGAAGCAGGCGTCGAGCTGCAGGCTGGCGCCGTAGGTGTCGGGGCAGAGCACGGCGATCTGGTTGATGGCGCCGGCGATGCATGCCGCGCAGTCGCGGGGCGATAGGTCGCCGCGGCACTGGTGCAGGCCGAAGACGGGGGCGGCGGTGTCGTTGCCGACGGCGAAGTCGTGGTAGAGGGCGAGGGAGGAGGCGGCGGCGATGGATGAGAGGAAGGAGTTTTTGTTGGCTTCGTAGGGCGAGTTTGGCGGGTATTTGTCTTGGGAGCAGCCGCCATAGATGAAGACGTGGGCGTCGATGGAGGTAAAGATGAAGAAGGTGAAGAGGAAGAAGATGAAGATGAAGATAATGAGAGTTAACATTTGTGAAATTGGAATAACAGTTTTTGTTCCCTGCACTTTTTTAAAAAAAATAAATGTTTGGTTTTACTTTTGAGTTGTGAGCATGTATACATGTTTTAGTAATTAATTATAAAAATAGAAAATAATTATTTTATTATTATATGCTCCCTCGGTCCCTTAAAAGTTTGCCCCAAGAGGAACAACACGAATTTTAATAAAAGTTGGTAAAAAGTTACTCCCTCCGCCCCGCTTCTAATGTCTCCTTTCTTTTAGGCACAGAGATTAAGAAATGTGTATAAAGTAGATACAAAAACGATCATCTACCCACCATGGGCATGCATAACGTGCCCACCATGATGTAGCAATTGTAATTATGGTAAGATAATTTTAATTAGAGTAAGATTTATTAATTCTCTTTCCAAAAAAGGAATGAGACATTTGGAGTGGGACAACCCAAAATAAAAAATGAGACATTTGAAGTGGGACGGAAGGAGTATTTGATGGTGGGACCATGTTCAAAAATAATGTTTAAAGGGTTATAATTGTAAAATAGATGGTGGGATCATGTACAAAAATAGAAAATAAAGAGATTGGGGCAAATTTTTAGGAGACAGAGAGAGTAATAATTTACAATTATATGTATTAAAACTCTTTAGTTGTGAATTGGCGATGTCTTACCTAACAATCACATAACTTTTTAGTCGTGAATTGATCCTATTTTTGCCAAATGGGATCATCTGTCCCAGAATATTGTATGTACCACGTGTACCACTCTTTATTTCTTTGTTTTATAAATTATTTTTTATAAAAATAAAAATTATTATTATATTATAAACTCTAATTAGTATTTATCATTGAAAAATTAAAATTTTAAAAATTATATACCTTAACTTTGAATTAATGAACCCAAATAATCTATTATTAATTAAGTCAAATAAATATATAAAAATTTATAAACCCTAAATGGATGAGTGAACTCTTGTTAATTATCTTTATATTATATAAAAGCATAATTAATTAAAATTAAATAAAAATTACTTTAAAAATATAAAGAAATAAAAAATGGTACACTTGGTACACACTATATTTTGGGACAGAGGATCCCATTTGTTTTTTTGCAAGCTCACAATAAAAAGTCTTTGTAGTCGCGAATTGTAGATACTCTTTAGTCGTGAATTACAAGTAATACAACGAGTTTAGGGCAAGATTACTTTAGGCCAAATTAAATGAAAAGTAAATAAAACTTTGTACATGTGATAATTCCGAAACAAAATTAACTTTGTGAAAGTAAATAAAAAGGATATATGGTAATGGCATGTGATAATTTGTAGCATCAAATTATATATATTCCACGTAAAAGTTGACATGGAATTTTGTACATTCTCTCGATGGTTTAACCGTGCAAATTGTTGTACTCCTTTCGTCCCACGAATCTTGAGGCAATTCTTTTCAGCACGGAAATTAAAAAAATACTTCTTCCGTCCCACTAGAATTAGCACTTTTGAATTGGGCACGTAGATTAAGAATAAAGGGTTAATAGTGTAAAATAGATACGGTCCACTTATTTTATATGTGTAGAGAATGTAGAGACCACATACCATTTTAGAAAAGTGTTAATTATAGTGAAACAAACAAAAAAGGCAAGTGTGCCAATTCTAGTGGGACGGAGGGAGTAGTATTTAGCGTGTTAAGTGTGGTAAATGAAAAAGTTAATAAAAATAATTTTTTTTTTTGCCATATAAGGAAATGACTAAAGATTCGTGGGACGAATGGAGTATATATTATGTTTCAATGTATTCACTTCTTACTTTATAGCTTCGATTGGTATATATGGAGGTTATGCAATTTCGTATTTCATCAAATAAATGTGGAACATTTTTTCTCTTTTTTTTTTTTTTTTGGATGGGACCATTGTTTCTGAAGAAGGAAATTAATAGTAAGCGATCCATGAATCACTGAATTACATGGGCTGGGCCGCCACCAAAAGTGAAAATAGGCCCAGTGGAAATATCTTTGAGCTATGGCCCAACAACTATTTTCCTCTGAAAATTAAATTAAATTAAATTAAATAAAAACGTAGATTCTCCACCATTTACGGCACATTTCATGACTGAGACATCTGTGGTGATCTATTAGCTGGAGGCATTTTAATAGGATAATTTTTTTGAAAGCATTAATCAAGATAATAAATATATGGAAATAATTGGATGTATATATACGAGAATCACACGCATCAGATTCCTAAAAATTTGTGTTCCTGTAATTCTTAAAACGAACCGGGATAAGTGGTAGCTTTTGCACAATTAATCTATTTATACATAATACCTTTCAAATTTTTATATAATATTAATTGAAAATCACAATTTTTATATAATTATTTTATTCTACCCTTATTTATTGCTCCATATATCATTTTCACAAATACTTGATAAGGTAATCTTAATAAAGGTATGCATTAATACAATATTAATCTTTAAAAAAAATTATTTTATAAAAACGGAGGGAGTGTATTTATCTCACATCTTATATAAAATGTAGATTTTCATTACAAATGTCTTATTACTTTTAAGGGAGGAACCCTCTCCCTTATAAGGCCTTTTAAGGGAGGAATGGGCCCAATATCCATTTCTAACAGAAACTAAAATATTTGTAATGGAAGAGGAAGAGTAACAAAAATATTCTAACAGAAACTAAAATATTTGTAATGGAAGAGGGAGAGTAACAAAAATATACTCGCCGAATAATATATAATAGAAAAAATATATATATATTATAATTTCATATACTCTCCCATGTATTTACAACCATACACAATGAATCAAACCTCATTAATTCCAAAAAACTATACTAAAACGAAAACTAAAAATATAGTATATGATTTAAAACAATGAAACACGATTTGTTTTCTCCTAATCGTCATTATCAAACTCTAGACGTGATTAAACTCCTATCCGTTTTCTTCCACGACAGCAACTTCCGGGTGCACCGACCCGCCTCGATCCGGGTCTGGACACGCTCAAACTCCGAGATCCCACAGGGTATGGTTAGCCCACCCGGATGGTTGTACCCGAATTCCTTCTCGGACTCCTTCAGCAAATCCCCAAACAACGGGTGGTTTATATACACAATCGGCACCAAAATCCGCTCAAAATCGCCATCTTTTTGGCCCACGTAGACAACCATATGCCCTTTCGGTATCTCCTGCCCGACCCGGATGTATCCCCGACCCGGATCCATATTCCTGCCCAATATCGCCATCGCTTTCGTCTTGAGCCGGTCGGTCCAGCTGAACAGCCTCGAAAACGGTTCGACCCGGCCCGAATCGCCGCCGAGGCGGCGGTAGCGTCTCCGCCGGAAAACACGCCGGAAAATTGTGGCGACGCGGTGCTTCAGCGAGAAACCTCGTACCCTGCCCATACCGTATGTACAGAAATTGCAGAAATTGGAAGGAGCTGGATTTTTTTCGCGATTTTTGCTTTTTATTGGAGTGGAGAATTTGTTGGTGAAATTGAATTTTAGGAGAATGGCCAAGGATCGGCGACGGACATGGCGAGACGGAAAAGTGTGAGGCAGACTTCAGAGAGAGAGGTTGGTATGTTCGACATGGCTGGTTTGTTGTGAGTAATTTTTCATCTACTCAGGCGAGGTAGCGGCGGCGGAGGCGGAGGCGGCGATGAGAAATAGAAGGAGTCAAGAGATAAATAAGGGGAGAAGAAGAAGAAGAAGAAGAAGAAGAAACACCGCGAATTTCGGAATGGTTTGAGCGTGTGCGTTATATAAGTAAGAGAGAGAAGTTTGAAGATTTCAACTGAGAAAAGAAAAAAAAAAGAAAAGGAGAATATTACTGAAATTTGGAGTTTAATTGTGGAAATTGAGATGTGGGGCTGTGATTGGGTGAGGGGAGATTTTAATGTTTCGACGTTGATTTTTCGTATTTTTGTTGTTTTAATCAAATAATATTCAAAGCCGGAGGCTACACTTCTATGATACATACACTGATTCAAGCTGTGGAGTTTACCGTTTGGCCACTCTCCAGCTGCCACGTACATATTTGTGTTCCCATCTCCTCCACACACTAGACGATGAATGACGATCGTTTTGATCGGTTGTTATTTACGTGGTCGTTCCAAATATTAACGATCGAAAATTCAGTCGTTATAAATATTAATTTTGGTCATTGTTTTTTTTTTTGCTATTTTTTATTTTTAACGATCGAATTTTGGACTCAATCACATATGTTTTGAAGAATTTTTCAGTGACTCAATCACGTCTGTATTTTAAAGTCAAACACGATTAACTTTGAAGTTTCTTTCAAGTAGTCACCAATATACTATAATATAATATGTGTATTATTGATATAACTAACACCTATTAATTCATTTAAACTCTATTTCGATGTATAATATCAGTCATGCACGAAGACTTGTGGTACTGGCAAAAGAGATCGATTTTAAAATAATAAAAAAATTAATATTATTGTTGATTTTTAAAAATAAAATAAAATATTATTGTTAAAAAAATAAAGATTGATTTTAAGAAATTCTGAACAATTTTAAAATAAGACTAAAATATACAAATAATAAATAAATAAATAAAAATAAATAAATAATATTAACGACCGAAATAATGACAGACTGTAAAAATATTAAGAAAATTAATATTAACAAATGATTTAAAAAAAATATTAACGATCAAATTTTCAGTCGTTAAAAAATAAAATAAAATTTGAAAAAAATAAAAAAAAATAACATTAACGACCGAAATTCGGTATTTAATAAATATTTATTTTTTATTTAATGTTAAGATTATGTTTGTATAGTTGCATCTATTATAATCGGCAATCCCTTAATTGAAACGATTTACTTAATTATTTAATTATGGAAACCTTTCGTTCAAAATATATTTTCCACGACAAATAATAAATTCTCAATTCGTTTCTAAATTTTGATAATTTATGTGCGTCTTATCCATTTCTTATTCAATTTTATAAATATGAACATATTGATTTTTTTAACCACATTTTATTATATGTTGTTCATAATTCATGAAATCATACTTGTTTATTTTGAGTATTTAGAATATGATCTTATCGTACAATCATAAGTTGTATATGAAATTGTAGTATTTGTGCAATGTGAATATCTGAAATATCAGAAAGATTCCGATCATATCAAACTCGAAAATCTCTATTGTAAATGCTTATCATATTGTAAATCTATATATATTATAATTAATATAATTGTGTTATATCTTACTTTATCTCATTTAAACGTTAACTTATCTTTAATGCTTATCACTTTATCTCATAGCTCCACATTTCAAGTAAAAAACTTTAACAAATTATTATCTCTCATCGAAAATCAATTACTATAAGTAAATAAATACATCACGATCATTTACTCAGAACATAGGTCGGTCCTGTATCATTTAATTTTACAAAATTAAATATTTCATTACTTGAAAAATTAGTTAAATATTAATTATTTCAAAACAAATTTCCTACAAAAATTTATATATAAGCCAAAGATTCATTCCATATATAAGCATTAGGAAAAAATTAGTTAAATAATAGTATTGTTGCTATATTATTATTCCATCCGTTCCACTGTATCTGAGACTCTTTATATTTTGGGCGTTAAACTGTAAGTGAGACTATTTCCTTTTTGAGTAAAAGTTTTTCCCTTTAAACATTTTTTCACTTTTTCACCTACACACAAAATATACCTTTCTTAATTTCCGTGTAAAAAAAAAAGGTCTCACTCACGTTGGGACGGAAGGAATATTTACTTATACAATTGCATTTCTTTATGTATCGTGGTATGAACAACATGTGTGTCCCACACACCACTCATCTCAAATATTACAAAAATCATTATTATTTTATAAAATAAAAAATGATATCACTACTTGTTTTATACCAACTACCAAGTGTATTCAAATATTTATATAAATAATTAATTAGCAAAAAGGGCCAAAAACCCCTTGAGCTTAACGAAGAGTAACCAAAAATCCGTACATACGGTACTCTACCTTCAGGTACGGTCTGATTAAATAATTATTATTTTTATTTTATTTTTTCAGTGGTGGGCCCAGTTTGGGCCGCGCTATTATTCTAAGTTAGTGGGCCGGTTTGTATAGTGAGAATTAGGCTTAACGGTCAACAATTCTGCTTATTATCTCCACGCAATCCCTATCCACTGCCTATCTGAAAACGATAACAATTTTATTTATTTATTTTAATTAAAAGTGAAAAAGAAAAAAGAAAAAAGGTCAGATAAAGACGAATCAAATCTATGTAATCACGATTACAACTTTAAAGCAAATCCCATTTTGATTAATATTTGCTATGTTTTATTATGATGAATTGCTAATCTCTTTTATAAAGGGTGTACGAAATTTAGACGTGTCACGTTATGGGTTTCCTTTATTAACATGAGTTTTTATCTTAATTATTAAAGCGTGAAAATGATACGCAATTGTTTGGCCTTAAGATATTTTTTTACCTTTTCTGGCTTAATTTATTTGAAAATTTTGGAACTAATAGCAAGGCTTGATGTTGGCCCTTTTTTGAGCTGGAGTGTGATGTCTAACTATTTTGAGTTTGTCGAGGATCAATGTTTAATCCGTAATTAGTTGGAAATTTAATTTAAATATGTGAATTTACATATTGAACGGCCGACAACCCTTACTTAGAAGAGTTAATGTTTGTTTGTTTGTTTGTTTTTTTTTTTTTTTTTTTTTGTGCGGGTAAACAAAATAAATAAATGGGGTTATGGTCAAAAAATACACGAACTTTTAAAAAAGTTTAAATTTTTACATGAACTTTCAATTAAGCCAAAAAATACATGAATTTATATGTTTGTTGCAATTTTCACCTGAATTTAACTTCCTAAGAAATTAGAACTTAGTTCGCAGTTGGAAGTTCACCTGATGTTGTTCTAACTCCATGATCGATGACGAGGAGTATTTATAAGTTCGGAGGTAAGAAGGCAAAAATTAACATATTTAACTTAATTTCGAGTAATCTCTAATTTCGTTGAAAGTCAAACTTAGGTGAAAATTGCAACAAAAATATAAATTCAAGTATTTTTTAGCTTAATTAAAAATTCAGGTGATAATTACAATTTTTTTCAAAATTTATGCATTTTTTGATCATAATCCCTAAATAAATAAATAAATAAGGTACTACCGCACTAGGGCATACCCTATAGAGAAATGGTTTTATATTATTTGTAAAATAAAAAGAAATATTAATATATTTATATTTCATCAAACCTTCGGAGGCACTATTTAATTAGGGAGGAGGAGGTCTTCCCTCTTCCTAAAATAGAAAAACTTGTATTCTCTTCGTCTCGCTTCAAATGGCCCTAAATTTTTTGGCACGGATATTAAAGAATGTGTGATAAAAGTGTAAAGTGATAGTGGGACCATCAAAAGATAATGTTAAATATTTCTAAATTTGAGTTTGATAATTTGAAGTGGTACAACCCAAAATAAAAATAGGGTCATTTGAAGTGGGATGGAGGGAGTATTAATAAAGTGAAAATTGAAGGTGAAATAGTACTAGTTCATGTTATATTGCTTGAGTATTGATTGACCCCTAATTAAATTAATTATCTAATAATGGTGCTATAGCGTGGACATACGGATTTTTCTAAATTTTTCTAGAAGAAGCATCGTGATTCAAATGGATGGGGACCTCTTGTAGGTTTAGTATAACTAAATAGTAATTTATTCATAATTGAAGTGTACCATATTATTTTAATTATGCTATGGATTTAAATGGGAACGTACGTTTCTTGTACGTGCCGTAGAGTCAAACAATAATCGTCAGCCTAAGTGTACTGTTGCCGGAATTGCATATCTATTTATAACATGGTTATTATTTATTAAGTACTGTTTCCTCCGTCCCACGAATCTTGACACGTTTGGTTTCGACACAGGAATTAATGAATTATAGATTAATGTTTTAAGTGTGTAGGTAATAAAATACTCCCTCCGTCCACGGAAGAACTTTCTATCTTTCCTTATTGGGACGTCCACAAAAAAACTTTCTACCTATTTTTGGATTATACCCCACCACTTATAATTACTTACTTTTCACTTTTTCATAACTCCCAATATTAATTATAACACTTTTTCACCACTCCCAATACACTCAACAATTTTTTATCCACTCTCAATACACTCAACAACCTTTTTCTTAAAACTCGTGTCACTCCCTCCTAAAAGTTCTTTCGTGGACGGAGGGAGTATAAAAGTGATAAAGTAGGAGAGTGAATGTCATAAAGTGATAAAATAGGATATAGAATGTGATAAAGTAATAAAGTACTGTATGAGAGAGAAAGGTAATTAAGAACCCTTATTGTTTAGCTAATTGTTAGTACTATATTTAGAAACGTGTCAAGATTTGTGGGACGGCCCAAAAAAGAATACGTGTCAAAATTCGTGGGACGGGGGAGTACTATTTAAATACACAAATTTTCCTTCAATTTTAATATAAATTTTTAATTTTTAATTAAAATACATAACCTTTGATACTTATTCGATTTTTAACACCAATCTTCATTTTTTCTAAATTAAATTTAAGGTATCGTATCTAAAAAATGATTAGGATTCATTGGCGACGCTTCAGTATAACGTCGTATTGAATTTCAGTACGACATCGAACTGAAGTACCTATTCTCCACGAGACATGATACACTACAAGAATCTGGCCGATTACCGACGGAACCAAAAATTCCGTAGGTAAAAACTAATACCGACGGATTAACGACGCCGCGCGTACGTCGCCTTAAATATGGTCGGTAAAATTTTTATCGACGAAAATTAAATCCGTTGCTAAATTACCGACGAAAATAGCAACGGAATGCCCGTCGGCTAAATCCATTGTCACATACCGCGTTCAGATATGTCTCTCATGCTAGTTTCTGATGCAAATGAAAGTCATCACCTGCTCACCTCTACCCAAATTTGTAATAATAAAATATAACTAGCCAATTATCTATCTATCTCTCTCTATATATATATGATCAAGAAAACCAAAGTCAAGTTGGAAAGTAAAGCACAACATCAAATTAGTAAACTGTGTATTTATATAATAATTCCAACTATTATTGTTTGTTGAGAGACAGATATATGAGATTGAAATCTGATTGCTACATCCTAACTACTGAATCACTTCAGCTCAGCCCTTCCAACTATTTATTTTGTTAATTAATAATTACTTCTCCACGCGTACCATTTATTTAATTCACTAATCTCCAACCTAAACTCGACTTATTCTAGATAAGTGCATAAATATTAGTACATGGGTTTGACATGAGTTAATAAAACTCGAATTTTTATTTTCAATTATTTTCTCAACTTTTTGTCAATTTTGGAACATAATTTTTTTTGAGAAAATTATGGAATATAATTAAATTTCGTTGTGATACGCATAATTTATACTCAATTTACAGATCATATTTATAGCCGATTAACTGTCAGTTTAAGTATAAAAAATTTAAAAGCGGCCTGCAACTTGGATTGGTTTAATTTTTAGGTAAATATCATGAAAACCTCTGAACTATACCCACTTTATCAAAAATATCCTGAAACTTTTGAAATGTTCTCTAAACCCTCAAATTATCAAATTTTTATCAAATATATCCCGCATCTATTTTTCGGTTACCAAAAGTGTGATTTGGCTCGTCGGATGCCATAATGTAATTTATATTCTATTTCTTGAAAAATGACATGGAAAAAACGACTTCATGTTTAACCATATTCTATCATGTTTATCCCTAATTCTAGGTTATTAGCGTGAATTTCAAACACGATAGGAGTGAATTTTAAATTTCAGAGTGGATTTTTTTAAAATGATATGGTACGAAACGAGTCGTTTTTGTCATTGCATTTAAAGAAAAATAGAATATAAATTACATTGTGGCATCCGGTGAGCCACATCACATTTTTGGTGACCGAAAAATAGATGCATGATATATTTGATAAAAATCTGATAGTTTGAGGGTTTAGAGAATATTTTGAAAGTTTCAGGGTATTTTTGATAAAGTGAGTATATTTCAGGGATTTTCATGATATTTACCCTTAATTTTTTCCCATCATTTTACAGCTTGGCTTCAAAATCATGAATTTATGCTAAACCCAAATCGAATAAACAAAGCTTTATATTCCCTTTGAACTGAATGGCCCATAATCGTTATGGGCTTTAATTTTAGCTAGTTTGGGCCTCAGATATAAATATTGGTTGAGACTCTCACCTTTAAACCAGCAATGATTCAAAGTTGGGTTAATTGTAGTTTATGACCTGAACTTTATAGTGTATAATAAATTTTTCTTCACTACCAATAGACTTAACAATTTTTCCTTAAAACTTGTGCCGGCTCCTACTAGGAAGTTATTTGGGAGACGGAAGGAATACAAATTTTATTTGTTATTTAATTTTGACTCTGATGGGCCACATAGATGCCATATAGATGTTGTATAGACACCACGTAAATTCTATGTAGACGCCATTTAGACGTCATATCATTTCTGGTGAGCCATGTAGACGTCATATCATCTTTTAACTTTGTAAAAATGAAATTGGAGTCAAAATTGAACAACTAATAGAGTTCGTGTATTTTATTGAACTTTTTTAAGTACGCGTCAAAAATGGATTTTGGACAAGTTGATGTATTTACATGCAATTATCTCTATATGTTAAATATAGGGGTGAAAATGATATCTACCCATTTTGAAAGATAAAACTTAAAAAATATTTACCTTTTACCAAATATATAAATTATAAATTTTCAGGACGGTACAAATTTAAGATCTACAAAAATTTGTATGTAGCAAACATAGTGAATAAAATCTACGAATAAATCAATAAAAATCTATGAACAAATTAATTATAACGTACAAACAATCGTATTAAATTAAGGGAAAAGTAGCAATTTAGCCCCTATCATAGACACCCATTAGGCGTCTGACACCATATACTCAGGATTCGATCAATCAAACCCCCTCCCCCCATGTTTCAATTTGGGTGCAATTAAGCCCCTATGTCTAATTTCAATTCACATCTGGCGTGATGGCGCATAACTTGTTCAAAAATATCCCGGTTCGAAAACTTTGAAACTTCGTAAATTGTTTGAGCCTCAATTTCAACATCTTGGTTGGACAATCCGTTCATTTTTCGACCATATGCATATGCTTCCTTGTATGCACCAATCCACTTGGTCAAATTTACACCAACCAATCCCAAAAAAGTTTGCCCCAATTTTTTTTTGGGGTCTCCTAAAAAGTTTGTCGCGATTTCCTTACTTTCTATTTTGGTACATGACCTCATCATCAACTTTACAATTACAATAATTTAAACACTATTTTTATACGTAATCCCACCATCATATAACTTTTTACCAACTTTTATTAAAACTCGTGCTGTTACTTTTTGAGGCAAACTTTTGAGGGACGGAGATAGTATATTATTTAAAAAATATATTAATATCCAAAAAATTTAACCCACTAATCCAAAGATTATCATATCTTAATATTTAATATATTAATAAATTAAAATATAGCATGTGACATTATCTATATATTTAATTTACCATCCAAACCTAATCCAAAAGAATTTTAATTACTATAACAAATTAAACTAACAATAATTAAAAATAATACTCCCTCCGTCCATGATATAATGCCCTATTTAGGTGTGGGCACGAGAACTAAGAAAGCTGAAAAAAGTGCTGTGGATAAAATATAAGGGTAGTTGACTAAAGTGATAAAGATAGTTGACTAAAGTGATAAAGGTGTTGTGAGTGAGTCCACAAGTGATAAAATGTAGTAAATATAGAATATAAAAATGATAAAGTGTTTTAAGATGGGTCCATTAGTGGCAAATGATAGTAAATATATGAAAAGAAGAAGAGTAAAATGGTACAAAAAGTAGAATAGAACATTAAATTGTGCATAGATTTTTAAAGGCAAGTAGGACATTAAATTGTGGACGGAGGGAATAAATAATTGAAAATAAATAAAAAGACAAATATAAAAGGAGCTGGTTGGGGTCAATCTCTTCAAACCTGTGGTCGGTTTGCTCTCCTATTTACAAAACTAATTTTCTTTTCCACTAAATGGAGCTAATTGTTAAAATATGATCGTAACTTTCAGCGTTCCACAAAAATAAGATTATATGTTACGGAATTTAAAAATAATGACTATATCTATAACTTTCAATTTTCACTACTATATGTCCTCATTTACACTACTATACATCCTCATTTATAGGGGTGTAAATGTAAAATATTGAAGTTATAATCCTCATTTTCAAATTCTGAAACATATAGTCTCCATTTTCAAATTTCATAACATATAGTGCCGATTTAAAAAAATGGATCTAGAAATGGGTTTAGCAAGACCCCCTATATAAATCAAAACCAAAACCAAAATCAGTGTTTTTCACAATCATACCAATTTGAAAACATGAAAAAGGGCTTGACTAAAAAAAAAAAAAAGAAAAGAAAACATGAAAAAGGGCACATGTTGGTTGTTGCTCCATTATTTTCCAATTAACCACATCCTTGAACGAATTCATGGCAAAAACACGTCACTTTGTGGTTTTGGAAGAACTTCCATTTAAAGGGGTGAAACAGCAACAGCTCATGCAGGGAATTAATAATCTCTCTCAATCAACCCCAAAAAATGTGTCTGATATTCTCTGCTCACCTTTCTGTTTTGCTAAACATTCAAACAAAAACTCATATCAACAATGGCTAAACACCATTTGTGAAATAGATGCGGCAATTAGCAAAAAAAATTCTGACAGGGACATTGAAGCCGATGATGATGATATATATGATAATTGATAACACATGTAATAAGATATTTTTGTGTGGAGTTAGGCAGAAGATTTAGGCCGTGGGGGGGGGGGGGGTCCGAACATCCTTTGTTTTCTTTCATAAAGATAGGCAAAGAGAGGAGCAACAAGAAATGAGTCTTGCTCTTTTCTCAACTGAAATTATATACCTCATTCCAACAAAGATCCTTAACCATGCTGTGACACATTTGTCTTTCATTTACGTGCATGTCCTTTTTTCTTACATTCTTCATAAACATATTTCATTTTCAAATATATATACATGTACATGTAGAGAGAGAGAGAGAGAGAGGTGAGATCAGATCCCTTAGTTTATATAGATCCTGATCTGAACCACACATTGTGTTCATGTAGACACACTAAAAACGCGACATGCGACACAACCATCTAATAAAAAAATAAGAAGGGTTATCGATGTCCTTTAAATATCTAATGATAGAGATTTGTTTTTATATTTTTTAATATGCATAATGTTGAACATGAAAAGAGAGAGAGAGAGAAACATGAATATAATATGCAAAATGTTGTACACAAAATTAAAGTGCATGGATAATTTCAAAAGCTTTGTAGTTAATTTGGAACTTAATATTTTTATGGGATTTCATAAAATGCGTATATAAATTATTTTTTGATAAGTTATCTTGAAGCGATCTCTTCATATTTTTACACAATTTCATCATGAAATTAGAGTATATCCATATTTTGAAAGAAATCGATCGAGATATTTTTTTTTTCTGCTTATTATGTTTTACATAAAGTTTTATTATTGAATGTATTTCCTAGATGTTATATATAGGTGCATTGAATGTATTTCCTAGATGTTATATATAGGTGCAAAAATTTAAAAGGTGGTGCTGTAAGTTAAAGTTTAAGGTCGTGTGAAAAATGCAGAGTTTTGTAAATATTGTGTTATTTTAGGCGCCCAACCAATCCTAAGCAATATTCCTTAATTTAATCTCAATACATATAATTAATTCATGAAAAAAAAAAGCACGCATCTATATATGCTGAAAAAAATTTCTGTAATAATTAATTTTATTCAAAGTGATATACTATAATATTAGAGTCTACTGAGATGAATTCGAGTACTATATATATGCTACTATACCCTAAAATGATTTTAATCTTAAGGCAATTAGAGCACCCGCAGTGGTGACCCGATACGAAGGACTCGAGCCACCCCGCCTATCGGGTCGCCCACTGCAGCTAAGGATGACTCGATGCAGGCCCGATGGTGAAATTTTCATGGATCACAAAATTAAAAACTTTAAAAATATAATTAATGTTGTGTCTGCGACAATTCATTTGGTAAATGAAGTACCTCCAAAGCTCTCTGCAATAATGAAACATGAACACTGCAAACTGCCATTACAGTGTAAATGTTTTTCCAGCTTTACTGAATGCTACACGTACTACATGTACCTCTCATTTTCAATTATCTCATTTCAATTAATTTACCAAAAAAAAACAAATTCAGTCTACTTAGTGTAATTACATGAGCAGTATATATACATATATACAACTAGAAAATGAGATTAAATACATAATTAATTAAGGGTGTAATTAATTAACAGTTAGGATTAGCAAGCAGTCCACATCAAAATCCTCATCCCACCACAGAAAGCTGAAGCTAATTAAAACTGTTAAAAAACATGCATCCATCGTTCGTCCATGATGAACCCTAATTGATTAATGACGTAGAAAAAACACTAATTAAAAAAGAGCAACATTAACATAGAATTAAACATTTTGGAAAATAGAAGCTGCGTTGATTGATTTTTCTTATATTAGTAGGGAGACACGCCCACGTTTGCAGCAGGAGAAAGAAACCCATCTTTCATCAGAACATCATCGCCTTCCTACAAAAGTCAGTCATTTTTCCCACAGTCAAATCTGCACCTCCACTGCGTGTTTCATGTGTGAAACAAAACAATCTTTATATAAAATTATATTCATAGGGTTTTGATTAGATATTACCTGTTGGCACACATTTTGTTTCTTCACGGGTTGATCAGGCATCAGTCCGAAGTGAATATGAGGAAAGTGGGCCCACTGCAACCATGAAATTATAACACAATTATTATAGTATATTTTTTGTTAAACTAAAATTCCAACCATGTAAATTTCAACCAAATGTCACAAAATCGAACCCTAGCTAGTTTCAAAGGGGAGAGAGAGAGAGAGAAACCCTAATATTAATTTCTTGATTCTTGGATCTTACATTTTTTGCAGCGGCACTGAACGCCTCTCTGTGGCTAATATCAGGGTTTCCAGCTTTGATACGTTGGATCTCGTCCCTGCATTTTTTTTGTTCAAACCCAAATAAATTCCCATTTCATTCCCTCCTAGATTTTCTCCATAACAAACAACCATTATAATAAAGATTCGATTTTTAGCAGTAAATGAAGCTCTTTTATCAATAATAAAGCTGCAGCAACACATGCACATTCTTGATGTGTGTGTGTGTGTGGTGGGGTGGGGTGGGGGAGGGGGGGGGAGGGGGCTTCATCTCTATGTATTTGATATAAATAAATAAAGATGTATGATTGCTTACTTGATGAATCGGTTGTAAGCAGATGGCACTCTCTGTCTTTTCTCCGGGGCTGAAAATCAAGAGAGAAAATACAAACAAACAATAAAACAAAAAGTAGACATTAAATTTCACTTTGGCTGACTTTCTTTGGATTTCTACTTTCACTTACACCATCTTCCCACTGTCACCCCACCCCCCTTTTTCTCTCTCATAATTACTTCATCATTATCTAATGATTCGGTTTTTTTTTTTTTCTTCATGATTTCCGGGGGCTCCCATAAATTTTATGAACAAAAAAATCTAGGGTTTGGAAAAAAACACAGCTCATCGAGGTGATATAAGTGGAAATGCACGATGAGAGAAGGTGTGATGGGGTGTGAGATGTCTGTATGAAAAAAGAGATTAATAATTAATCACTGTTTAAGAGTAAACTTAGATTGAAAAAGGAGTAGTTTTGGCTGCTTATTTGGCCAACAAAATACTGTGTAGTGGAAAGGTTAGTGTTGACGGTGACTCAAAACATTCCGCGCAGTCAAGAACACATGGGATAAAATTAAAGCTCAATGGACCCTCCCAAAGCTAAATAGTGTATAAAATTAAATTCGATTCAATCTTTTTTTTTTTAGCAGTAAAATTAATTAAAATTGATGTTGATCTAGAGAAATCAGGGTGCATTATCTCACGTCTGTTGGCTACGGGAGGCTTGGGGAGCTCGTCGATTCCTCGAATCGGCATCAATGGCTCGTTCGGATTGGGCAGCAGGTTCGAAGGCGAGCTTCGGATCTCCTCCTACGTCGATTCAAGATCAGTTAGTAGGATTTAGTGGCTAAGAAAATGAAAGAAAGAATCAATTAACCCTAGAAAATGAAAAAAAAAACCCTAATTTTGATTAATAATTTACGAGAAGATTCTGGGGGGAGAAGAAGGAGTGGCCGAGATGGAGCTGGTTCGCCGGCGGGAGGAGGAGGCCGCGCATGTCGACGGTGACGGAGAGGAGGTTGGAGCAGTTGCCGCACCGCACCGTCACGGTCTTGAACAAGCTCGTGCACGGCACGCCCACCTGAATTCATGAAAATTTGAAAAAAAATTCAAAAATTATTTTGGAGTATTGAAGAAGGAAGGAAGGAGAAGAAGA
The DNA here is from genome assembly GCF_028751815.1 of Salvia miltiorrhiza. Taxonomy (NCBI): domain Eukaryota; kingdom Viridiplantae; phylum Streptophyta; class Magnoliopsida; order Lamiales; family Lamiaceae; genus Salvia; species Salvia miltiorrhiza. The sequence goes on along the minus strand of NC_080390.1, from coordinate 855,487 downwards.
ATGAATCGATCGTGTGGAGGAGCGGCGGCGATACCGCGAGGACGGTGTTGCAATAGGTGCAATGGACGTAGCAGAGCTGCTCGGAGGAGGAGGAGAGGTGGTGGTGGTGGTGGTGCTCCGGAGCGAAGGCGGCGGATGAAGAGGACATCTTCTTCTTCTTCTTCTTATTGTTGCTAGCCCTTCTCTCTCTCTCTGCAACTTTTTTTTTGGGTGATGATTTGGTGAGATTGATTTGATTGATTGATAGATTGACTGATCAAGGTATGTATATATGGAGGTTCTTGGTTTTGACAGATTAACCACTTTGGATCTGATCTTCTGAATGTTTTCTTTTTTGGGGCTGAGTTATCAAAGACAACAAGGAGCTGTGTTGTAGAGAGAGAGAGAGTAGAGAGGGGGCGCCCACTAATATAGTAGAGAATTTAACACACTGCAAGAAAAAAAAAGTAATTATGATACACATACTACATAACATAACACATACATGCATATATACATATAGGAGTAAAGTAATTAAATAATTTAACAGTATTGTGATACATATATATACGTACATACTTGAGCAAATGTATGGTTGGCATTCCCGATGGATTTGTGAGAGAGAGAGAGAGAGAGAGAGAGAGGGGTTGCAGACGCGGCAGAGGTGGGGGAGAGGAGTGAGAAAACGACGTTTGCATGGGGTGATTAGCTTTCGCTCATTCAGCTGTAGTTTTCATAGTTAAGAGGGTTTTTTTTTTTTTTTTTTTTTTTTTTTTTTTCCTCGATTCCCAATTTATTTTGTTTTGAAATGGTGTATATTATTTATGTGTGTATGTATGTAACCCTAGGGTAGGAGTTAGTAAAGCCTTAAATGGCGGGCACCTATCCTCTGCGCTTACTATTATTGCATTTGTAGTTGGAACTTAATCTCTAGGCCCAACTCTTTTATAAACTTTTCATTTACAATATTAACTTGAAGAGACGTTTACTTGGCATGATTTAATATTTTAGTCGTCGTATGTTTTTAATGGGACACGATTGAACGGTGGCGAAGCTAGGATTTTGGAGTCGGAGATGCGCCGAATAATTGCATATTAACATGATCATAAACATAAAAAAAAAAAAACTTAAAAGATAAAAGTAGTATATTTCGTAACATTTTTCAGTTTTAAAGTTATATATTTCAGTATACGAAAGAAAATTACATAGTTATATGTTTTTTTTTCCGACGAGTCTTCGTTTGTTGAAAGCGATTGACAATCTTATTATCGGAAACTTATAGAAATCTATGTATTTTAATGAACCTCGCCAAATAATCATTTAAAGATTGATCTGCAATTTACAAATATACCATTAAAATTAAAAATCCATAATTTGCAATTGCATCCAGCCAATCAAATTCACCAATTTACAATATCTTTTTATTTTTGTGTTATGTTAGTCTTGAATTGTAGGTGTTGGATTTTATTTTATATAACGTTGGACTTGAATTTATAGGTGTTATTTTATTTTGTTATATTGTGTCACAATAAATTAGATATATATATTGTTAATATATATATATATATATGATATATATATATATATATATATATTAATTTGTTATATTCGTTATTTTTTTTCTCATTTTCTTTTTTGTGCTTCTATTATATTTGTTCTTTCTTTTATCTTTAGAAAATACTTATCTTCGCTTGATTTAATTTGTTAAACTTAATTTATTAGTCTCTATATTATTTATATTTTTAAATTAGCATAAATATATACAAAATTTCATATATATTATATAAATTTTAAATTATTAATTAATTTTTATTAAAATATTTAAAAATATGATTGAAAATATTTTATTATATATAGCAATTTATAAATTAATTTTTATAAAAAATATTTAAGTTAAATTATATTTAATTATAATTATAATTAAATATGATTGAATATAAATATAATTATTTAAAAATATATATGATACTCCCTCCGTCCCAGCTTTTAGTATCCAACTTTCCTTTTTTGGACATCCCACATTTTAGTATCCATTTTTATTTTTGGTAAAAGTAGGTGGGGCCCTTACTCCACTTTAATTATTTTAACTCTCACATAAAATGTGGGACCCCTTATTCCACTCACAACACATCAATCAATTTATTAAAACTCGTGTCGTTCTCAACTGGATACCAAAAGTCGGGACGGAGGGAGTATATAATAACTAAATTGAAAAAATAATTTAATAATAAAAAGTATAAAATGAATATTCCATTGTAGATGTAAATGTAGAGTTGATTGTTGGAGATGGAAATTCAAAAACTCTACATTTTAACTCTACAATAGAGTGAAGGGCACTATTGTAGTTACCCTTGAAGATGCTCTAATGGATGAAAAACGATTCCTAATTATATTATATTTACTTGGACTCATTCGAACCACTTTTGTATGTAGGATTGCTAAAATAGTTTCAGTTAATCGGGTACACCCGTATCAAAATATACCCATCAGTTATTCGATTAACCGATAAATGTATTTCACGATCTTGATACGGGTATCAGTTTTATACATTGGGTATTTTTGGTTATTAGGTACACCAGATCGATTATCGAATAGATCGAATAATCGAAATAATTTTGAAGTAAATTAAATAATTATAAATTTATATTTAATATTTGTAATTTTATAAGAGTAAAAATGAAAAATGCTCACTTTTGTTAAGTTGTAATGAAAAATGCTCATTTTTATAAAACCATTTTGTTAACTTGCCGCTCGTATGATAACATATTTTTCCCACCGGCAACCCGCGATCCGCCGCAACCCCGATTTGGAATTTCTTTTTCATACACTTAGTCTTACGAGAGATCAACTCCAAATTTAGTATTGTCTTATTTAATTCTGAAGTATAATTGTCACTTTTTAATTAGAGGTAAGTGATGTGTTCAATAATCACACCATTTGATTAAGAGAGGGACGATTCACCTGTAGTGTGCGTTGGAGTAGCAAAAGTAGTGAAAGTAATGGAAACAAAGGAGAAAGTTCTAAGATTACTAATAGCGTGTGTTACAATGGAGGATGTATTCTTTATTTCTAGACGTTTACAACGAGGGCAGTTAAGTAAATTCGCATTGGATAACGACCTCTAAGTTAGTTGGAAAGATTCTTCATTAAAAGTTGCCAGTGGTTCGTACGTCTTTGGCCCTTTTTCCCAGCGCAGCCATCAGCTCTGGGATTTCTTCCGTGGATATGTCAGCCCTGTCCGAGGAAGTGGATTATCTCTTTCATGTTCTCTTATAGATCTAGCGGTCGTGTCAGCCCTAACTCCCTTTGTGGTAGAATTCCTTCGTGGTGGCTCCAGGGCTTCTAACTCACGTGCTTCTCACGAGGGATATTGTTCAGACTTCTCTTCACCCCTTCAGTGCCAGGGCTGGTATATCGTTGCTTCCAAGTTCGCCCTATACATATTTTACTCCTCATCAGTAAGAGGTAAAAAGAATACATATATTTTTTTTTTTCATGATAATTATCACTTCTATATATCTATATACATCATACATGCTTATTTGCCAACTTGAATTTGCCTTTAATCAAAACATGACACTTCCTCTCAAAGAAAAAAAAAACATTAAATCAAACAATATGCACAATGGAGCCTCAGACAGATTAAAACTATCCCTAACACAAGAAATATATTTATATCTTCGGTTCATTAATAATGTTAAGATAGCACTAGCACAAAATTTGATGTGATTACATCAAACAATAGCAGAGCTAATTATTACTCCTATTCTACCAAGAAATCATTTTGTCACGTTGGACATATTAACATTTATTTAGTAGACATGCTTCTTAATTATGGAGATCATCTAAGCCAATAATACAAATACAATGACAAAAATGGTTCAATCTAGGTTAAATACAATTCCCTTACATCACAATAGGAAATAATAAGTGAGTAACTAGCTAGGTCCTTGTAGGATGGTTATGACTCTTGATGGCTCGCTATATTAATATCGATCGGCACATAAATAAATGTTAATTAGGTTAAAAAGAATTACATAGAGATCTTGTCTCATTTGCGCATGCGTCTTTATGTAACTTAAAGGTTTGAAGATAGTTAATTTAAATACAGTCGCAATCAAAATAGGAAGAGAAAACATAAACTATACACATAAATATTTGTACGTGGTTCAGAGCAATTCTTCTTACATCTACGATGCTGACTCTCATGGTAATCCCTTAACCTTGGCTTAGCAATTTCTGCGGTTGCAATCCCGTTGCTCAGCAATTTACACGGTTGCAATCTGGCCTGAACTTGGCAATTTTCGCGATTGTAATCTCGTTAACAATTTACGCGGTTGCAATACCGTATTTGAAAATTTACGCGGTTGCGATCACGTTACTTCGCCTACTTTCATACTTCTCAATCGAAGCTTACCCGTTAACTTCTCCTTACTTCTGCACTTAGTCATTACAACTTTGTGAGAGGTTACAGAGGGGGAGAAGGGGTTTCCATGAACACACTGTTCAATGAAAAATAATTTTTGAGGATCGGTGTGTTCAATTCTAGGCTTAGGATGTTTACATTGAGAACACCTAGTCTATGAACTACAAATGTATTCTCAATTTATAAAGTTGAAATGTAGAATGAAGATCTAGTTCCTATTCATGATAGTTACTGTTTCTAAAGGTTTAACCTAACATTACACAACAACTTCATGTTTTCTACCACCACCATCACGCGTCTTGTTCTTCCGATGTATATATAGATCAAAGAATGAATCTAACTATTGGAAGAGGCCTTCATCAAATTTTGATATGGTGTTAATGTGTTATCTTAGGAACTTCAATTCCCGTTCTAGAAGGAATTTCTTAGAAGTTACACTACCTTTAACTAATAGTATTACGGATAATTCAGAATATTTTTGTTACAACATTTACAATTCAAACCTTTAATTGATATAATCAATAGTTGAGGACATTTTTTAGCCTAGGCACACAGCTTTGAGCCTTTTAAGTGATACTCCCTCCGTCCCTGAAATAAGTTCCTCTTTTTCCATTTTGGGACGTCCCCCAAATAAGTTCCTCTTTCTTTCTTTCTATTTTTGGACAACTACTCCACCACTAATAATACTTTATTTATTCTTACTTTTCACTTTTTCACCACTCCCAATACTAATTATAACACTTTTTTACCTTTTCACCACTCTCAATACTAATTATAATATATTTTTCTCCACTATCAATACACTTTACCATTTTCCTTAAAACCCGTGCCGTCCCCAAAGAGGAACTTATTTTGGGGACGGAGGGAGTATTTACTCTATTACATAATATATAGATACTATTTAGTAAAAATATTTGTTAGTAATTTAATTTTTATCACAATTATGATTTTCAATTATCACTTTTATGTTGGAAATATGGAAAATATATATGTGGGAGAATTAATTAATTTGGAGGGATTGATTGGATGGATGACTTTATATTAAAGGTAATAGTGTTTGGAAATGTGGACGTGTGTGTTAGGAAAAGCAAGGAAATATTTTATTTCTCCACTAATCACTTTTTCTTCACATCCAACTAATGGAGCACAATACATATTTATAGGAGTATTATGTCGGTAATTACTAGATCACCGACTTCAACTTGTGGTTTTAATTAGTTCTTCTAGATTGATCTTCTAATTTTATTTCTAATTCCACACGTGCACTTTAGCTAGCTAGGAGCTTCTAGGATATTCTCTCTTTTTCTTTTGTTTTCTTTTACTTTCCTTGTTTCTAGATTTTTCTTTTACAAATCAAGTTTTATATTCAACACTCCCCCTTAAACTTGATTTGTCATTCCGAGCAAAACTCTGATCTTGACGAAATCCTCAAATTTGAGCGGCTTGGTAAAAATATCGGCAACTTGATCCTGTGATTTTACATACTCCACTTGAACCTCCTTCTTTGCAATGCATTCTCTGATGTAATGGAAGCGGGTGTCAATATGCTTACTTCGATTATGAAAAACCGGATTCTTTGATAGCGCGATTGCCGACTTGTTATCCACGCAAATAGTTGTTGGCTCCTTTTGTGGCCATCCGAGCTCTTCCAGTAAACTTCGTAGCCAAACTGCATGGCAAACACTGGATGTGGCAGCCACATATTCAGCTTCACATGTTGATAGCGTGACTATGGGTTGCTTCTTTGACATCCAGGTGAAAGCAGTGTCTCCCATGAAAAATACGAATCCGCTTGTACTCTTCCGATCATCATTATCTCCAGCCCAATCGCTATCACTATACCCAACAAGCTTATAATCATCAGTACTTGAATAGAACAGACCATAGTTGAGCGTACCTTTGAGGTAGTGAAGAATTCTCTTTGCCGCCTTAAAATGCGTAGTGGTTGGATTCTCCATATAGCGACTCACGAGTCCTGTCGCATAAAGAATGTCCGGCCTTGTACAAGTTAAGTACCGTAAACTTCCAACCAAGCTCTTAAACAATGTCGGGTCCACCTTTTCTCCTCCATCATTCTTGGATAATTTTATCCCGCATTCCACTGGCGTGTTGATTGCTTTGCAGCCCTCCATCTTGAACTTCTTGAGGATTTCGTTGGTGTATCCTTCTTGTGTGATGAAAATCCCATCTTCGAGTTGCTTGACTTCCACGCCGAGGTAGTACGCCATCAGCCCAATGTCTGTCATCTCGAACTCCTTTGACATGGCCTTCTTGAACTCCTCAATCATCTTTGGATTATTTCCTGTGAAGATCAAATCATCTACATACAAGCACACAATTAATATATCCTCTCCATTGACTTTAACGTAGAGAGCATGCTCGTGAGGGCATTTGGTGAAGCCATTCTCCTCCAAGTACTTATCGATCCTGCTATTCCATGCCCTTGGTGCTTGCTTTAGTCCGTATAGGGCCTTTTTCAACTTCAGGACTTTATCTTCGTGTCCTTTCACCTCGTAGCCCATTGGCTGCTTGATATAGACTTCTTTGTCTATATACCCATTCAAGAAGGCTGACTTGACATCCATTTGATAAATCTTCCATCTATTTTGGGCTGCAAGAGAGAGTATTAGTCTGATAGTTTCTAAGCGAGCGACGGGAGCAAATACCTCATCATAATCAATTCCAGCTCTTTGGCTATATCCTTTTGCGACGAGCCTCGCTTTATATCTTTCCACTTCACCCTTGGAATTCTTCTTAACTTTATACACCCACTTGACTCCAATAGCCTTGTGCCCTTTTGGTAGTGTCACGAGCTCCCACGTATCATTCTTCTTTATGGCTTTGATCTCTTCATCCATCGCGACTCGCCAATTTTCACTATCTGCTGCTTCTTCAAAGCTAACAGGTTCACAGTCAGCAAATAGGCAAAATAAGGTAAGATCTTATAACCTTTCAGTAGGGGTGGGAAGATAGGGTATCGGGTATCGGGTACCCGACCCGAAAAAATCGGGTATAGGGTACCCGATACCCGAAAAATTAGGGTATCGGGTCGGGTTCGGGTATTAGGGTGGTCTGAAAATCGGGTATCGGGTATACCCGATCGGGTATCGGGTATACCCGAATACCCGAATTTTTTATTATTATATATATATTTTATTTAATCAATTATACTATTATTTAAAGTTAATTGACTATTCAACTCTCTCTCTCTCTATTCTCTCTATATTCAACTCTCTCTCTCTCTATTCTCTCTCTATTCAACTCTCTCTCTCAATTCTCTCGCCTATTCAACTCTCTCTCTCAGATTCTCAATTCTCTCTCTATTCAACTCTCTCTCTCGCCGCGAGCCTTCTCCACCTACCCGCCGGACCGCCGCGAGCCTTCTCCAACTACGAGCATAACGTGAGCCCTCGCCGCCCCGCCCCGACCCAGCGGCGCCCCTCGCCGCCCGTCTTCTTCTTCTTCCTCTTCTTCTTCTTCTTCTTTTTTTTTTTTTTTTTAAATACAGATCTGTATGTTTTATGAATTTGGTCTGATTTTGTGTATGAATTTGGTCTGATTTTGTGTATGAATTTGGTCATCGAATTTGGTCAGCTTTTCTGTATGAATTTGGTCATCGAAATATCCGATTTGGTGTATGAATTTGGTCCAATTTGGTGTATGAATTTGGTCATCGAATTTGCTGCTGCTTTTGTAAAAATTCTATCGGGTATTTCGGGTACCCGAATACCCGAATCGGATACCCGACTCGGGTATTAGGGTACCCGATTTCAAAATCGGGTTCGGGATCGGGTGTGGGTTTTGGTCAATTTTCGGGTTCGGGTACCCGATTTTTTCGGGTAGGGTACCCGAACCCGACCCGATTCCCAGCCCTACCTTTCAGTATCCTCATATATCTCGCCCAAACTCCTTGCTCGTGGTGTGGCTCTTTCATTTAAGAAAGATGGTAGCGAGTCTTCAGTGACTGGCACTGGTGAAGCTGGTGGAGTCACTGGCTCTTGTTGGACTTCTCCAATTTGCTCTTCTGCACTTTGTTCTTCTAACTGTGGGATGTAGGTGAAGTCACCGTTGGAGTTGAAATCCCATACTCCTTCTTCGTCGAACTCGACGTCTCGACTTATCACTGTTTTCTTGGTATTTGGATTATATAACTTATAGCCTTTAGAGTTAGAGTCGTACCCGATAAAGATGAATGCTTCGCTTTTATCGTCGAGCTTCTTCCTTTTCTCATCTGGTACATGCACGTAGGCTTTGCTTCCAAATACCTTTAGGTGGGAAATTCCTGGCTTTCTCCCGCTCCAGGCTTCTTGTGGAGTCATTCCCCACACGCTCCTTGTCGGCGATCGGTTGGATAGGTACACCGCGCACGCCACTGCTTCGGCCCAAAACTCTTTAGGCAGATTCTTCGTCTTTAGCATGCTCCTCGCCATCTCCATAATTGTTCTGTTTTTTCTTTCCGCCACTCCATTTTGTTGGGGGGATCTCGGAACTGTCAGGGGCCGTCGAATTCCATTTGCTTCGCAAAATCCTAGAAACTCCCTTGACGTGAATTCTCCGCCTCGATCGGACCTCAGGGCCTTGATTTGTCGTCCGCTCTCCTTCTCGACGGCAGCTTTGAATTTCTTGAATGCATTAAATACTTCCGACTTCTGCTTCAAGAAATATACCCACGTTTTTCTAGAAAAATCATCAATGAATAGCAGAAAATAATTATTTTTACCCAGGGAGCTTGGATTTATTGGCCCACACACGTCAGCATGAATCAACTCCAGTGGCTTTTGAGCTCTTGAGCTTGACTCCTTTGGAAACGGCTTTCTGAACTGCTTCCCGAGTAGACAACCTTCGCAGAGTTGATCGGGATGTTTGATGGATGGTAGGCCTCTCACCATCTCTTTCTTTGATAGCAACTCCAAGCCGCCAAAATTTAAGTGCCCAAACCGTAGATGCCACAACCAAGACTTATCTTGGTAACACGCTTTCAGGCATTTTGCCATGTCATTTCGAATATTCAATAAGAACATTCTATTTTTAGACATTGGCACCTTGGCAATAAGATTATTTTTGCCATCTCTTATTGAAAGGTTATAATCTCTCATGTGAATATCATAACCTTTCTCTAAGAGTTGTCCCAAACTCAAGATATTATTTTTCATATTGGGCACGTAATAACGTTGGAAATAAATTCATGATTTCCATTCTTCAAGCGGATTAAAATTTTTCCTTTTCCTTTAACTGGAATTTTAGATTCATCACCAAAGGAGACGTTGCCACTTACCGACTCATCGAGCTCCACAAACATATTTCTTTTCCCGCACATGTGATTGCTAGCACCAGTGTCGAGGTACCACGTGTCATCTTGTCTTCCAGCTTCTCCTTTATATGCCAGAAGCACACTACCAATATCTTGATTTGTACTTTCGGCGTAATTGGCCTTCTCTTCAATCCTTACTTTTTCACTTCTGCACTCGGAAGCATAGTGCCCAAATTTATGGCAATTATAACACTTTATCGAAGATTTATCGTACCTCGACTGCGGGTTGCTCCTCCCCCGACCACTTGTAAACTCCTTTCTTTCACTAGTGTTGACGAAGCCTCCTCGTCCTCGTCCACGTCCACGACCTCTTCCTCGATCTTGACCTTGACCACGTCCTCTCCCGAATTGTCCATGGCCATTGCTCGAACCTTCTTCTTTTTCTTTCAGGCTTACTTGCAACTTTAAAAGTTGCTCTGAAATTTCTTGCTTCTTCTTTTGCTTCTCCTCATATGCTTGCAGCGACCCCAACAAGAGATCGATCGTCATCTCCTCCAAATTTTTAGTTTCTTCGATCGTCACCACAATGTGCTCAAACTTTGGGGTTAGTGACCGCAATATTTTCTCCATAATTCTTACATCCTCCAATTTTTCACCATTTCTTTTCATTTGATTAGACACCGCCAAGACTCTTGAAAAATAATCCGAAATCGATTCGGACTCTTTCATATGTAAAGACTCAAACTCTCCTCTTAAAGTTTGAAGTCGTACCTTTTTTACTTGCTCCGCTCCTTTGCACGCATTCTGGAGCTTCTCCCACGCTTCTTTGGCGGTGCTCGCGTTTGAGATTTTCTCAAAATCATCGTCCCCTAGCGCTTGATAAATGAGACAGAGAGCTTTCTTATCTCTCTTTCTCGCATCTCGCAATCTATCCTTTTGTTGTTGGGATAGTGCGGCCTCATCCTGCGGCTCTTCGTAGCCGTTCTCCACGATCTCCCAAACGTCGTGGGCTCCCAATAGCGCCTTCATCTTGATGCTCCAATTGTCGAAGTTGCTCTTGTTGAGCATGGGGACTTGAAACGATTGTAAATTCGCCATACCACAAGTAGAATCTTGTGGCTCTGATACCACTTTGTTGGAAATATGGAAAATATATATGTGGGAGAATTAATTAATTTGGAGGGATTGATTGGATGGATGACTTTATATTAAAGGTAATAGTGTTTGGAAATGTGGACGTGTGTGTTAGGAAAAGCAAGGAAATATTTTATTTCTCCACTAATCACTTTTTCTTCACATCCAACTAATGGAGCACAATACATATTTATAGGAGTATTATGTCGGTGATTACTAGATCACCGACTTCAACTTGTGGTTTTAATTAGTTCTTCTAGATTGATCTTCTAATTTTATTTCTAATTCCACACGTGCACTTTAGCTAGCTAGGAGCTTCTAGGATATTCTCTCTTTTTCTTTTGTTTTCTTTTACTTTCCTTGTTTCTAGATTTTTCTTTTACAAATCAAGTTTTATATTCAACACTCCCCCTTAAATTTGATTTGTCATTCCGAGCAAAACTCTGATCTTGACGAAATCCTCAAATTTGAGCGGCTTGGTAAAAATATCGGCAACTTGATCCTGTGATTTTACATACTCCACTTGAACCTCCTTCTTTGCAATGCATTCTCTGATGTAATGGAAGCGGGTGTCAATATGCTTACTTCGATTATGAAAAACCGGATTCTTTGATAGCGCGATTTCCGACTTGTTATCCACGCAAATAGTTGTTGGCTCCTTTTGTGGCCATCCGAGCTCTTCCAGTAAACTTCGTAGCCAAACTGCATGGCAAACACTGGATGTGGCAGCCACATATTCAGCTTCACATGTTGATAGCGTGACTATGGGTTGCTTCTTTGACATCCAGGTGAAAGCAGTGTCTCCCATGAAAAATACGAATCCGCTTGTACTCTTCCGATCATCATTATCTCCAGCCCAATCGCTATCACTATACCCAACAAGCTTATAATCATCAGTACTTGAATAGAACAGACCATAGTTGAGCGTACCTTTGAGGTAGCGAAGAACATTTAAACCCTAAATGGATAATCTAAACCCTAAATGAAATATCTAAACCCTAGGGGAAGTGTTTAAAAAGTTCCTTTTGGCTTGGGGGTGGGTGGGGTCGGGGGTCTGGGGGGGTAGACAGGGCAGGGGGAGTAAAAAAAAATTTCGTAGGCACTTATGGCACTAATAGTGCCATAAGTGCCAAACCCGACCCGCGTGCCTGATCCTACCCGGCATGCGACCCGCGCTCCTGACCCTACCCAGTCCGCCCAATTAGGGGTATATTAGGCATATTGCCTAATTAATGACCATAATTTGTGTTTTTTCAATTAGTGGTCAAATATTGTGTTTGCATGTTCAATGTGACCATTTGACACCATTGTTTCTTATTTAAGCCCGATATCGAAAGTGTTAATAGGCAAAAATGCCCTTTTCTTATAAACACTTGTAAAAATGCCCTTTTTCATAAGTGAAAAAGGGCATTTTTACAAGTGTTTATAAGAAAAGGGCATTTTTGCAAATGCCTCATATTGAAATGTCAATTTTTTTTTGAAGCGGGATATTGAAATGTTAGTTATTTATCCGTATATTTATATGTTACAAATATAATATTATCAATAAAAATATAGTACTAATTAATTTTTTTAATAAATTTTCGAGCCTGACCAACACAATGGAGTAGCTCGAAATCCAAATGCTTAAGGTTGGGATTGAAAATTTTTAGCCTGAAAAATATTCAACCCAATTAGCCAGCACCCGAATAACCAAATAATCTGATAGGGCTGACCCAAAATTCGATGGATTGACCTGATTGACATCTCTACCCTATTTGATAAAGAAAAATTAAAGTTTTGTACAATATACATTGAACCCCTCGTATGTTTTGAAACAAACGAGATATTAAGGTGTTATAAATATACTACAGTACACCTTATACAATCACTCCTAGCAAAAGAGCCCCTAGATATTACACAAAACTGTAATCTTTCTAACACTATTTCAATTAACCAACACAAACTTAGTTGTTTTGTTACAAAGAAAATAAAGCCTAGAGGTTTTTAATGTTGGTTTGATTTATTTTTCTGATGGAGAAAATATGATATCGCATTTAATTGCTTCAAAAGATCACCTCTAACAATATTTTTCAATCAAGTGAAAATGAAAAAAAAAAATATCAATCCAACAAATAGACTAAAAAATGATCATATATACGAACAACTATGCTCCAATTTGTTAATCTGTACATATGAATAGGAGATTATTACAACAATATAATAAAGATTATTTTTAATAAAGATTATTTTTAATGTTTTTGGTTATGATTTGACTGCTCGCACAGGCTCCCTCACACACAGAGATACGTTGTTGTCAGTGAAATCTGAAGACATATCTTCCAATTTTTAAATTTATGTAGCATTTTGTCCTCACATTATTTTCTGCAACTCCTTCTCTACATAAGTTTATGCAATTACTAAAAAACTACTAAATCCATTATTTATCTCGAAATTTACTTCTCTGGATTTGTCCCTATCTCTTTTTTTTTTTGATCGGGCAAAGTCATGTTAGATGTTAGTAGTTAGTTCCCCATCCACTCCAAGAACCACCTTGTCTCTTCATTCACCAAATTCACCTTATATCTCCAATCTCCAATTCGCTCCCAAGAGGGATCGAACCCGGGTCACTTCACTTAAGTGAGGACCTGGTGGCCAGTGGGCTAAGCCCCCTGGTTGATTTGTCCCTATCTCTTTGTTTACATATACACACAATACACACAAACACTCTTTTTTTTTTTTTTTTTCTTATTAAGATGTGATATCTTTTCTTGATAAATTTATTAGAAAATGAGGGAGAATAAAAAAAAATTCTCTTTAAATATCTATGAGAAAGAGAATTTCACCATTTCACCATTTCTCCTTACTTTTTTATTCACTCGTTTAGGGATAATATTATCCTTCCATTCCATGAGAAATGATAAAATTCTGTTTTGTAAAAAATGAGGAAAAATAAAGAAACAATTTTTATATCCCTCATTTTCCTATTGATAAATTTATCAATAAAAGAGAACACACCCTTAGGATACATATATACACACAGATAATTAGATCTCTCAAAAATATCGCACGAACGATAAATTTTAAATTCAAAATACATAAAAATAAAGTTATACACTACTGAAAAAATAAAAGCAATTTTTTTAGAATTAAACAAATCATTAAAAATAAAAAATGACTAAAGTAATTAAGGTATTCAAACTCAATTAATCCAATGCAAAGGTTAGGTTTAATCTCTTAAAATATTAGTGTGTGGGTGCATGAATGATCTGAATTTAATTCCAATCTGAGATTATAGTGATTATTATGAGTTTTATTTGTAATGGCTCAGATAGAAAAGTAGGTTATGAATTAAAAGAAATGTAGATTTATTCCCATTTAGGAAGCAGGTGGGAAGCCCTCGACCTGCTGAAAAAGATATCTGTCACTTCTCTAACATAATTGAAAACTATCACATCCAAAAAAGTCCAACTGTGTCTCTTAAATATTTTTTTCTTTTTCAAAAAAATAAAATAAATAAATAAATGAAAGAAACAAATGATTTAGCAGAAAGTCAGTAATTACTTTTATCTCCTATTTATTTTTGTACATATATGAATGCTGTGGTCCATTGGAAATTCCTGTAGGGAAGTAATCAAGTGCGTCGCGCGTAGAGGTCGGCAGAAATGCACCCGCACAATATGCTTTATATTCTACACCTATTCTATGTGACTATCATACATCCTAATTCACTTGCATGTACATGCTCTGAGCTAACAATTAACACGAGTTAGAAATATCAGGTTAAATTATACTTTCTCCGTCCCATGAAGCATGACACAGTTTTTTTCGGTGTGAAAATTAAGAAATTGATATTTTATGTGTTGAATGTGGTAGGTGAAAAAGTGAAAAATGTGAATAAAGGGTTAATTTTTTGCCATTTTTAAAAACGTGTCATGCTTCGTAGGATAGATCAAAAAGGAAACTGTGTCATTCTTCGTGGGACGGAGGGAGTAATATTAATAATTAATATCTTGATAATTCGAATAATAATAAAAATTGAACGTGTGAAAAAGCTAAAGGTAGCTATTACCATAAATAAATAAATAAATAAGGAATAGAATAGAAAATTCAGCATAAAAAGTAAATTACAAGTGTATTTGTAAAGAATTCTACATTTAAACTACAATTTTAATTTTTTATAAGTCCAATACAAAACATTACCCTGCAAAAAAAAAATCAAATTTACTTATTAGATAAAAGAAAACTAAACAAAATATTGTCGTACTCCCTCCGTTCTGTAAGAGTTTGAGATGGTAGATAACGTGTTGAGTGACATAGAGTTTAAGAAAAAGTTGGTAGATAATGTGTTGAGTGAAAATGAATGGTTATTGCATGTGACGTTGTGCAGAAATAAATGGTTGTAGTTAAAAAAAAAAAAAAAAAGTTTGGCCATTTCACAATTTTTGTTAATCAACCGTAGATCTTGATGATCTAAGGATTGAAAATTGTTTATATTTTATATTTTAAGAAGTGTTTTTATTTTAGTCCTTCCCTATATATATATATAGTGTTTTTTTTTTAAAATCAGTGGGGCCCAGTGCCCCCACCGGACCCCAGCTCCATCACTGTATATATTATATATCCACCTTATATCAAAGTCAAAATTCTTATTGTCCATGTTATACAGTTGCACAAATCCAAGTGTATGAAATGGATTATACAATTTTTATACTAATATGATATTGTCCATTTATATTAAATAAATTACGTTATTATATATATAAATCTACAAGAAGGAGGGATTATATATAGTTGCACATTTAATTTTTGAATTATTTTATAAATCATTTTGGGAATTATTGACAATCTATATAACAATCATATGAACACATGAATGACCATTTCATTCAATTATTCCATTCAATTATCTTTTTTTCCCAAATATGATTATATTATATCATAAGCTTATTTTCAAATGTGCGAAGAATAGTCCCGCATTTAATTTGTATTATTGTATAAATTATTGTGGGAATTAATTATGATAACAATTTAACACATACCAATCATATCACGGGCATGAATTTATATATTGGCATATGATCATATCATTCAAATCTCACTCCATTATACCACTTGATGAGTGATGACATTAGGTTACATCTAGTGGACAAATTAATCTGCCTTTCTAATTAACTTAGTATACCAAAGAATCTGTTAGGAAGGTCTAGAATAGGTGTATGGGGAGGGGGAAATACACCTTTAGGCTATTTTTCAAAACACACAACACAATCATTTACCTGAGATGAAGTTAACGAAAACTTTAGTTACAAAGGTTGAATGCTGATACTGAAACTAACTTCAGTAAAGAGATATAAGTTAGGCGCAAGACAATAACTGATACTACATCCGTCCATGAAAGAACTTTCTAGGAGGAAGTGGCACGAGTTTTAAGAAAAAATATTGTTAAGTGTATTGAGAGTAGATAAAAGGTAGTTGAGTGTATTGGGAGTGGTGAAAATGTGTTATAATTAATATTGAGAGTTGTGAAAAGTGAAAAGTAAGATGATTATAAGTGGTGGGGTATAGTCCAAAAATAGGTAGGAAGTTCTTTTGTGGACGTCCTAAAAAGGAAAGATAGGAAGTTCTTTCGTAGACGGAGGGAGTGTTTGTTAAGGCTTCAATCTTAATTGAAAAACAGAGGAGTCGTATAAATCTTACTGATTATCCGAAGATTTATCAGTTTGACTAATAACACTGGCAGCGAAAAACTTTTATTTTGAAATATCCTTTGTGATTAACACGTTGTCAAGATTTTGGTTTCTCTTTGCAATTAATAAGTTTCAGTTAAAAACAAGTTTGTGCACAAATAGAAAAGTAAAACTGAAAGCGATAAACGACAAATGAATTTTTACGTGGATCAGAACAAATTCCTACGTCCACGATCAGTTGATCACACTGACAAACACTCTGGGTTTGTGCTTACGGTTGCACAGCAAACCTTACAACTGAAAATCAGATTTTCAGAACCAACACACTGGGTTGGATTTCTCGCTCACTCTTAGCTCGCTAAGACACCACAATGCCTTTTTTGCGGATGGCTAAGATCTCTTAGAGTCAGAACACTGGTCTGAACTCCTCTCTCCTCAAACACTCTTTTCGCTCAGTTGAAAGGAGGTTCGAAAATTACCAACTAGATCACAGAGAACATGCTCTCTGTAATCGGTGACTTAGGCTTTGGATAAACAAAGTATTTGCCTAAGGTTTCAAGAGAATGTACGTAATCAGTAATAGACTGATTTTCTCTTCTTCGATTCAAACTTTGGAAGGCTTTGAATGGCTGAGTTGCAATTTTGGCAGCGTTGCAGCTTGTGTATTTGAATCGGTGAAGATTGAAATGATCCCCGAGCTCTATTTATAGGAGAGGTCTTGAATAGATCCGTTGGCGGAGATGATCTTCAAGAATTCATCCGTTAGAGAGTAATTCGAACTTGGTTGTGGCTTCAATCTTCGAGGTTCCTTGTTTGGTGAGAAACGACGTCTTTGGTACAGGAGGTGAGGTGCCTCTGAAAAGTAATGACCAAAAAGGAATGCTCTGCAGAGAAAGGACGATCTTCAAAATCTCTACATTTAATGCAGCTGTACTAGAAATGCGTGGCTTCCTTTTAACTCTGGAGATTCAGTCCGAGGAGGAATGTTAACTGACACTTGACTTTAATATCAGTTCGCATTAAGGAATTAGTCACAACTAATTCTTCAGTTGAGAAACTCGTTTAGTCAAACATCAGTATTTGACTCTGCCTTTAATCGTAAACATCAGTTGAGTTCTTTAGTCTTTAGTCTTCAGTCTTCAGAACACTAACTAAACTAGAAAAAGAACTCCAACACTTGAGTTCGAAAAGTTCTAGTCTATAACAAAGAAAACCTAAGGATTTTGGTATCATCAAAACTAGGGCTAGGATATTTCATTAAGTTCCCAACAGAATGTGTAAAAGTAACATGTGTGATGATTTGTATTCGGCGTTCTCTTACGCCAAGGAGACTTGCGTGATCTATTTTCGTCATGTTCGTAGAGAAGTTAATTGTGTAGCTCATTTTTTAGCGAATTTCATTATTTCTTGCGATGATGTAAAGATCCAGGAGTCGGCGTTCCCGAGCTGGTTCCTCAACTTGATTGGTCGGGATATTATTTAATATGATTTCCCGTGTTCCCTTTTGAAGAGGTGCGTGGTCTCCTGTGCACCCGGGTGCAAAATGACACTAACACTTACACTAAATGACATTAACACTAACACTATCTTGAAATGACACTAACACTATTTTATTTTACAAATGACATTATCATGTTATATAAATAACACTGTCGCAAAATAACACTAACACTATATTAAAATAACACTAACATTAAATGACACTATTATGTTATCGAAATGACACTGTACACCTAGGTGCACGATTTGTGAAAAAAAAAAAAAAAAACATTCATTAGTTGCATGGGTCATAAAAGAATTGGTTTCATTATATGCGGCTCCCTTGTATGCTTATTTAGAATTGGTTTCATTATATCTCAACCTACCTATTATAGAGAAACTTAATAAAACAATACAAAAATCCTACTATTTAATCAGGGACATAAAAGATTCAACATAAATGCATTTTGCTGCAATTGTTTGCGTTTGTCTTCGTGAATGCGCAATTATTTATTTAATTGATTGAAATTGTATATGGTCGTACTACAATTTGATGAAGGGACATACAAGATTCAACATAAATGCAACTTACTGCAATTCATGCTGTGTATGTCTTCCACTATTCGAAAAAAAAAACTAAATTAAATTAAATTTATAAGTTACTATTTATTTGATTGAATATTATATATAATAGCACTGGGGACAATAACCAAATTTGTTGGTCCTTTCAAATCTCCTTATCTGTGAGACAACATCTCTGCAACAAATTGCTCAAATTTAGCAACATTTTTGAATTTTGCCTTTGCTTTGAAGCCTAGTGTGTTTGATTCTTCAACATGTAACTATATGTCAACTGGTGCACTTTACAGACACATTCATTATTGATGCGTCCACTATAATTAATACGACGACGTATAATGCAATTAAATCATGCATATTTTTATATAGTAGTATTATACACCAGTTTTAAATTTTTTCCATATGATTGGATGTTTTCAGTTCTGGTTGAATAATCAATACTTGTATTATTTATTCTTATCGCAGAAACACATCTTATTAATTAGTTTGATTATTGTTGAATACTTGAATGATGGAAGAAATATAAGTACTAATTAGTAAGTAGTTGCTTTAAGTTGTTAATAAATACGACACAAATTAATTACTCGTGCATTTTCTCTCTCTTTCCCCCAATCAAAAATAATGTATGTGAAAAAATATATATTGTATGATAAATGTTGATTATATATACAATAATCAATGGTTCAAATTAATTTACTACTAGAGGAGAAAAAGGTTTCATTTGATCCTACCTTATTTATAAAATCTTCGTAGTATAAGAATTAGGAACTAATCAAAACTATAGATATTTGTATGATTTAATCCTAGATTTCCCGTTTATTCCTTCAAAAAAATAAATTTATAATGAATTGGTGAGAAATACTGTTTAATCCATTGGACATTAGTTGTTTCTATCATTTTTGTCGTCTCATAAAAAAAATTGAGGTTATTTAATTAGTTGCAGACAGCATGGGATTCTACTGGACCCCTAGAAGTTAGACGAGTGTGACTAGTACAACTATCATTTCTCAATTCTCATTACCATTAATGAGCCTAAATATAGTAAATTTTAGCTTCTCATTCCATTTTTTTTTATTTTTTTATTTTTGGAATAGACAAGAAGACCATTTCAAACTGTATATATTAGAAGTTCATGATTATTGGTGGGCAAAACTTTGACAGGATATTGCTTTAGGATTTTTAACATGAATTTAAACGTGTCAAAAAGTACAATAACTTATGAATTGTAGTAATTTTAACACGAATTCTATTTCCAGCCAAATTAAAGTTTACTTAGCATTCCAAAATGCTGATGTGGACAAATCGGACCGTAGAAATTTAAATACAAATTTGAATTGTAAGACTATACTATTAAATTATAAGACATTTATTCCGGTTCGTCTCGAATTGTATCTATAAGTAAAGAGAATTCGTATTAAAATTACTACCATCGATAAATTAATGTACTATTTTTTTGACACTTTTTAAAATTCGTCTTAAAAATCAGAATTGGTCCAAAATTTGTGTATATATGCAATATTTAATTATGGTATCCCCTCATGAAATGTAACGTTATAGTGGGTGACTATAGCAAAAATGTAGCATTATTGGTGGCTAACTTAATTTCATTTCTACTTTAGCAAAATAGTTGTTTTTAAAGTTGTCTTTTTTGTGAAGAAAATGTGGAGACTATAGCATCAAATTTTCCGATAGGTAGGCAACGAGGTTGGACGGCGGCGCGACCACACAATCCGAGAAAGCAACAAAGATTTTTCCGAATTAAACAAAAGTTACCCTTTTCTTGTCTACAAACATTATTACAGCAAAACCAAATATAAGTATGAATCAAAGATGCACCTATTCCTATTTATTTGTATATTTTTTGATAGATTACATTTCTTTCTTTGTCTGTCAGCTACTGCTACTGTGTCGTTGACATTACATTTTCCTTTATATGCTTTCTGGCTTTGCAAACATAGTACATATGCTTTCCTAGACATGATAGATCTTTACCTATATATATATATATATATATATATATATATATATATATATATATATATACACACACACATTTACTTTCTTTTTTTGAGGGTATATATACATTTACGTATATACACCAAAGTATGGACACATAATTCATTGCCCACCGAGTGTGTGGCAATGCCACAGATATTACTACATTGCTAATTAAGATAAGTTTTTCGAGATAAATAATAACCTTAATTTGTGTAGCAGCTCGGCTCCAAGCTTGACTGTTGTTCCCACAAAGCAACACGAGTCTTTTCTAACGTGTTTTGTCCTTACTCGCATGCTTTCCGAAAAATTTCTCAGGAGGTCACTCATCCTGAAATTGCTCCAAGATATATAAGCACATTCAACCTTGAGTTTCTTTCATGTGGTCATCAGAAAGAAAATATGTTTTGTGTTTTGCTAGTATGAGTAGCACCAATCAAATCATTTATGGTCTCCTCGAATATGCAAGTCCCATACCTACATATTCTCATAATCCCTCTCTTTCTGGTGTGTTTCAATTGTTCGTGTGCCCCTCTGGTTCGAAGCATTTATAGGATCCGCTCTTTGTCCTTGCTTGTGCACCGGCGATCAATCCTTACTTTTGGTTTGAGAGTCACAATGAGTGTTACAAAATCCTAGAACCAATTTCTCGATCCACATCAATGTTGATGTCGGATTTCCACCAACATTTTTCACAAAACCCTAATCGTGCCGCATCTAATTGGTGCCGAATAGTGAAATTGGTTCGAGGATTTTGTAGCTCAAGTAAAGGGGCAAAAATTCCGATTATAGTCTCAGCCCCAACAATGAATAACTAGACGGGTCAGAACTAATGTTGCAAGAAAAAATAATAATAATAACAACAACAACAATGCTAGGCATTTGTTGAAATTATGCATACATGAGAGCAAAATTATAGAAAAGTTAAAATATTGGAATATAAAAAGTGATCCCTTAAAAAATAGAAACTATCTAGATTAGAAAGAGAATCTAGGGCGCAATGTTCCTTCAAAGAAAAGTAGGTAGAAAAAGGAGTTGGTCATCAATCAGCCAACCATATTCTTGTATCAGTCTTTTGTTCTCAAGGTAATATTTTCTCCAAAAAGGAAAAAAGGTAGTAATATTTTATTGAGGGTTTTCAGAAACTTGGCTCTCCAAGAATAAAATAATAGCATCCGAATTTCCATCTCAATTATGAAAATGAGATAAAATATAGTAATTTACATTTATTCTATAATAAACAACCTAAAATCAGTTACTCATCTGATTGGCATTTATTGATATTGGGATCCTCAAATTTAGGTTCTCATTTTTTGAAGCAAAGATACATTGACCAATTAAACAATCAGGCACAGAAACCTTTACAAGACTTTCACATAATTGGATACCTTTTAAAATGATGAGTTCAAAATTTAGCTTAGCTCTGGCCAAATTTGTGTCTGGGAATCTAGTTAAAAGAATCCATTTTCTTCATCATTAATATGACTATAATTTTTCTTTCTTACTGTTGAACATGTCCCATCTTATTTCAAGATTCTGGATTATAAAAGGTAGTCTTTTTTTTCATTTAAGAGAGGGAAAATTAATAACTCTCCATTGATCACACACCCCAAAAGAAAGAGCACCAACACTGAATACTGTGGAAATCGAGAAAGATGAAAGATGATAGGGCTATTAATGAGCTGCCTCCACTGAAACATGTTTTTGGCATCTCAAGCTCAACAGTAGTAGGGCTTATCTACACAAAATTACAGTCCTTTTCCCACTCTGCGTGTGTGTGTGTGTGTGTGTGCGTGCATATCTATATCTATATATATATATATATGTTCATGTATTATAAATGTGTATGTATGTATATATGTATATACACAGAGAGAGAGAGAGAGAGTAGATAGTAGGGCACAGGCTAGCATTAGCTACACAACAAGGCTAGAGTGAGATAGATACCTTGAGTTGAAAATTGGAGTATAGGCTCTACCACACATTCGTATAGGGCCTATATAGAAAGAAAACATGTCCTGTTTTTGTTTTGTTTTTACCCATTCTTGCAGCAGATTCCCCCCCATATAAGTGACAAGAAATCACCAATTTCATCAAATCCAGGATGGTGTGACTGTGTGTGTGAATATATGAAAATTTAATTTTGATTTCTGCAGAGAGGTGGCCAAAAGTTTGGAAAGTAAGTACCTATAGTTTTTTGTGTGAATGCCATCAATGAGTGTCAGCTTAATTGCATTGCTTTGAGAGCTCATTGAACAGCCTTTCACCTGCAAATGCAATACCAGATTTGAAGAAAATGGTAGTTTTGTACCTCAAACATTAGATGCTAAGGTTGACTGACTCTATCTTATTAAGGCCTCAATTAAGGTCCTTGGTTTCCTAGATCACATACAATTATCAAGATACTCTTTAACCTAAGTCACCAACAACCGCCAATAACTTTACTCGGAGCCAGAGGTTATTTGAGTGAATGCAACCTTAAGTGCGTCTGCATGTAAAATTTCGAAAAGGAACGTTACCTGGTGAAGGTGAGGTCGAGGTGATCCACACTGCGCAATTGGGCACGCACGAAACACATGTTTAGAAGCGCCTTGTTAATGGAAGCAAGAGTATACTTGGAGCCATTGGAGCTGATTAAATGACCCGAATACGACATCCTGAGATATTACAGTGTGCTACATACAAGCTACTAATATAACCATATAATCATAATCATATTATTTACATGTAAAGATCAGAAACAAGAAAGATTTTTCTCCTAAGAAACTACAACTGGGAAACTCTTCTCTTTCAAAAGACGCCTTTCTAGGAACAAATAACTTCCCCTGTTTACTTTGAAAGCCAATATATGGTAAGGAAAAGATAACAAGAAGCAGTAACTGCGGATAGAATGAGTTTGTCTCTTGATCGTTTTCTGCTGATTGAACCTGGGAACAATATGAACAAAATGATTAATAAAGATTTTCACAAAAATCTAGGAGTAACTACTCTTGCAGAATCTTACCAATTACACCTCCAAACAAGGTCATTTGAGAGCCCAAGACAGCTTTAGTAGCTTGAGCTTGACTTATGACATCATCAATCTGTAATAGATGATGAAATGTTTAGTGAAAACAATACTCTGAAGGCATATGTATGCCAGTTACCAATACCACAAGAGAAAACGTTGGCAAAATTTATGCAATGTTAATCAGTCAATATAATAATACAGGTATCAGCAACTAAAATAACCTCAGCTATGGTCAACAACTAATCTAGTCAACTCAACTGCACCAGTTCATAAATATCAAATATTTCTTTTTCAGATTTCATCCCAAGATACATACAATCAGAAGCTTATAAGTCTTACATGAGATATGCTTCTATGTTTGGCAGCCCTCTCCCGTAACAACTGCGTTCCTGGGAAGCCACTCACAGAAGCCTGCACAAACTCAACTTTTAGAGGAATCATAAACAAATATGTAGCTATTAGTTAAATGCTCTTACCTTGTACTCACTAATATCATCTTGCACAGAACTAAGAAGTTCGGCATGTTCCCTCATTGAGTTAATATTTCCCTTGATACGTCTAGATCCCTACAAAATTCACCAGAAATCTGATGCAAATTATGGGAAGGATGAAGGGGCAAAATAGCTCTGCAGGGAATTTAATGTAAATGGACAGGTTAGTTACCTTAAAAATCAAAACTTTAAACGAATTTGGAGTTACAACACAGTATTAATCATAACAATTAGAAACATACTTTCTGTATTTTGGGAGGAAGAATGGAAGGCTGACACGAATTGGTTTGGAAGAATAATTAGGGGGTGTTTTTGTAACTTAATTATGCAAAATGATAATTTTATCCCTGTGATTTTTGTCTTCTCAAAAAATCATTCCAAATTATGTCATTTCATAGAGAAAAACATAAATCCCCAGAACTAGGCTGTTCACTTCACCAGATTTGACGAAGAATATAATCGATACTTCGACACTGAAATTGAAAGTTTGTTTCCTGATTGCAGCAAATAAGGAGTCATGTTGTAATTGTAAAATCATGTAAAGTTCGTGAATATTAAGGGGATTAACCCTAAATAAATGATGTTTGTGTAAAATTTAAAATTAGTCACTATACCCACAAATAACTAGAAGTCCTTAAAGATGCCAAAAAAAATTCTAAGAAGAAGAGTCAAAACAAGTTCTAAAATTTAAAGTAGTCACTATGCATATGATCTTGCAATTAAATCTTCATAGTCTATAAATACACTACCAATCAAAAGCCAATAATTGAGATACAAAAGGGATGAAATTGTGAGCTGAGATTTCAATTGATTTCAAAGATACCAGTTGAGACAAGACAAAATCACAGGCCATGCCTATTTACTGTTGGCCCACTCTCTATCTTGGCCGGTGCAACTGCCATCAGATATGTCTCATTAAAGAGCAAGTAATAGATAAAAGAAACCTACAAACAAAATAATTTATAACCCACAAAAAACTGTCAGATACCCCAGCAGGTGTGGTTTATCGGGACCAGCCTTGTACACTTGTAGGTGAGTCCTGGAATTAAAAGGCATTCTCTTCCCCTCCTTTCACCATATGTTGGACTTGTCTTCAACAAGCAATATACTAACATATGGTAGAGGTATGCTAACTCTTACATTATTCTCAGACTTAATTCATGATTACTTTAGTAATTGCTCTATACATGGTCTGGGATTGAAGACATTCCTAATACATTTAAACTTTCACATCAAGTTTTGGGCATGTTTGGTGGTATAGAAGAACCAAGAATATATGATAAAAACAAAATAATGCAAAAAATAAAAGGCAAAAGAAAAATGGAGCTAAGGAAACTAGCAGCTCCATTATATATGGCATGCCAGCACAGGAACTGCTTGGATCATATGCTTTCATTGGAGTTTATGTGTATAAAAATAAAAATTACGAATGAAAACTATGTCCAGTAATTCCTAATATGATGTTGAGAGTACTGATCAAGATAATATCTGACGAAGATGAGAAATGGATAGTTGGTGTTTTTAGTGTTAAATTAGATATTAAAAGATAATGATTAATAACAGCACCATTTCCACAAATTCTGTAATCACCTTCGAAAACATTCCAAAGTGCCTACAGAATAATAACAGACCATAGCTAACCTGGGTAACTCATGTAAAATGTCCCTGTGCCTGGAAGCTTTTGAGAAACTAACTAGTAGGCGCAGCTGATGCAGCGTATTGACCCATTGAATCATTTATATACAGCAGTTTCTCAAGCAATGACTGGATCTCCATTTCCATAGATGTCCAGGATCCAGGAGTTGGTGAAGCACCATCTGCAGGACCTGGAAACACAAATAAACATCTGAGATAACTGCACTAAGGCCAAGTCCAAGTTATATAAAATAGGGTTCTGGTGTCAGAGACTTGTCATGAAAACTGTTTCAGTTAAGAAGACTTTACACCCAGTAGCTTCTCAGCATTAACAATGCATTACCAAAAGCCCAAAGGTAAGAAGACTTTCCAATTGAGATGCATCATGCATGTTCCTTTAGTTAGAAACTAAATTATTATGTTTAATAGATTAGTTTTGCTGCTTGACCTTAATGCCCAGCAACCCAAGGGAAATCTAAAATTGATAACCAAAACAGAGTCCATTTCTATACTCAACTTTGTTCCTCCCTAAGAATGAAGCAGCTGGTCTATGCTGAAGCAAGACTTCCAAGGGGAAGGGCGAGAAACGTGTTACTTTTAACAGCATCTAGAACAGTGGGCAACCCCTAGCAAACCTAAATAAATAATTCTCTTTGTCATAGTGAAATTATCATCCCCTTTTGGCCAAAATCTTAATCTAGTACCTTAAACCAACCCAATCATCTCACGCTATTGAATTCATAGCAACACTCTTTGCAGCACGGCTCTTCATTCAGGGAACAAGTGCAAAAGGCAATGTCGCAATCCGCCCTCTGAGACAACTACAGGAAGTAGTCATGGACGCGCTGTACTCGTTATTGCATATACCAACCTCATCACAAACTTAACAGACAAATTTTCAACCTCATAAAAGAGATGGACCAGTAAAACGGGTTTCGCCAGAACCTCTCAAAGCCTCAGAACTGAATGCACATGTAAAAGCCCACCTACATAAAATTATTACAAATGCCATCGTATATTCCATCATCTTTATTCTCTACGTTATCAAATTCACCTAACGAGACTCACATCTTCCAAGCCCCCACGCGCACCAGCAAAATACACAATCCATCAGCCAAATATCCGAAGTTAGAAGCTCACATTCCAAGCTGTCTCTACCAGCATAACCAACTTACACGGATGGAGATTCTAAAGCACCCCAAAAACATAAATAGGATGAAGAAACGAAGAAGTTGTGCATTAATTTCAGCAAGATAAGAAAAATCCTTTCCGATAAAGTATCGGATGAGAACAACGATTTCAGGAATATGTAAAAAACCTACTGTAGCTTACACAGTTTGCAGGATTTTAAAAATACATATATATACACAACAATTAGGTCACAAATTGATCCAATCGAACCGCATCATTGAATTTCCGACTGAACCAACGTAAAATTAACACACACACACACACAAACGAACATACTCTCTCTTACTCCCTTGGGTAACGCGAGCACCGATCTCAGCGTAGTTAGAGAGCTTGACATCGATCTCAGTTTCAGCTTTCTGAGCCATTCTCCGGAGCTCCTCCGAACCTGACTCCTGCAACGCATCCATATTCGGATCCTAAATAAAACGGATCCGACTCGTTTCCGAGACAAAATTCGATTGTTCTTCGTAGAAATGTAGGATCTGAACGGTCCGGTTCCGGCTATTGACATTGCAGTTGGTTTTTCCAACACTCATGTTTACTTCTTCTTCTTCTTCTTTCACTTTTAAGGATCAGAAGCGCGCGAGACGACACAGTACAAGTGCTGACCTGGAATTTCTTCTTCTTTCATAGAGTGAAGTTGAGAGGTTGGATGCGAAATTGTAGTTTGTACCACATCGGATTTTGAACATAAGTTTTAATGGTTTATAAAGAGAGAAGCAGTAGGTGCTGTTGTGTTCGTAGAAAGGAGAGATGGTTGGCATCTCCCCCGACAGGGACGGGAACAGCCTTCGGGCTTTACCTGTTACCGCACATCCGGTTAAGGCTTCCCACTTCGGTGGATCTTGTAACCCAATTTTTTAGTTATATTTCTGTCTTCTGAATTTTTTTAATCAAACTTTGGAATAGTATTTTATTAAAATTCTAATTAATAAATTTTGAACTTAAAATTCGGGGTTCTGTGCTAAATATCATTCTATATCGTGATTTGCTCCTACAAGATTACAAGTAAAATACATAATCAAAATTTATTATTAATTATATTTATTAAGATTAATTTTTATCGAGATAAAATAAATAATAAAATTTATTAATTTAGATTCTATGTAAGTTATTATTTTTATTATTATTATTATTATTAAGATTAATGAATCTTTATATGGAATGTATTAGTTAATTAATTAATAAATGATGAAGATTATATATGGTAAATTTTGAAATAGTGAGATTCTAGATATGCCACATAGGTTAAGGCTTAATCCTATTATAAAGAATTATTATTATTATTATTATTATTATTATTAAGATTAATGAATCTTTATATGGAATGTATTAGTTAATTAATTAATAAATGATGAAGATTATATATGGTAAATTTTGAAATGGTGAGATTCTAGATATGCCACATAGGTTAAGGCTTAATCCTATTATAAAGAAGATTATATACATTTATTATTAATTATATTTATTAAGATTAATGAATCTTTATATGGAATGTAATAATTAATTAATAAATGATGAAGATTATATATAGTAATTATTGAAATGAAACAATTCTAAGCATGCCACATAAGCTAAGGCTTAATCAACCAGGGGGCTTAGCCCACTGGCCACCGGGTCCTCACTTAAGTGAAGTGACCCGGGTTCGATCCCTCTTGGGAACGAATTGGTGATTGGAGATATAAGGTGGAGTTTGGTGAATGGAGAGATAAGGTGGTTCTTGGAGTGGATGGGGAACTAACTACTAACATCTAACATGACTTTGACCGATCAAAAAAAAAAAAAAAAAATAAGCTAAGGCTTAATCCTGATATATAAAGACATTGTAAGTTAAAATAAATTAGTTAGCCTTGTCTTCGTTTTTCACAAAGTAAGTTAGTTGATTTAACAAGGTTTATTTGCAGATCTCACCTAATTCTATGCAGGCCGAGGTCCAATAGATGCAATTAGCTAATGAAGCCTGGCCCAAATAAAGCGTATCGATAGCCCATATTATAATATTACTCCTTTTGGGCTAAACTTTCACCCGTGATGGAATTTTGGTTTAGTTTATTGTTTTTTATTTTTCATTTTGTCACAGCCAAAATATGTAAGAAAAACCAAAAAGAGCAAATCAAATCAATACCTATGCATAGGCCGTAAACAAACCAAGCCGTTCGTGAGTTATTTGAAGCTTGGCTTCAAAAAAGCTCGTTCAAGTTCGGTTAAAGAAGCTCAATAAATAAATAAATCAAACTTGAGTTTAGTAGTATTCGGCTCGCTAGCTTGTGAACATGTTCGTCAAATTATTCAGCTTGAAAAATATAAATTATTAAATCTCTAATTAAGTTTAGGCGTAGTAACTAATATATTTATTATTTTGAATAAAATAATCAATATTTTGAATATAAATATAAATTTAGAAAGAAAGTTCGTATAGGCTTGTAAGCCTCAAAATATTCGGTAAATAAAATTCAGGATTCGATTCAATATTAAACAAACCAAATTTGAGCACACCATTATTCGAACCTCGGTTCGATTACACCCCTACTATACACAACATGAATCCAAACCAAAGCAATCAACTCAATAATTTCAGTAGTCAAGTGACCAACTGCAGATTGAAATTGAATAACATTGAGAGCTAAATACAATTTCATTCCTATTGAAAAACAACACAAAAGCAAAAGGAGAAAACATGTAGTAGTATATCTTCTTCTTTATACAAGTATTCCCAGCAAAAACCAAAACCTCTTTTAACACAAAATATGCACAGCAATAGCATCACAACAAATCTTGATTACTCAACATGTTTCAATTCAAGTGAAGTGAGATAAACCTGCGACTGCACAACACTTCTCCCGACCTTGAAACCGGGCACCACCGTGAACCCTACACGGGGCCGGGGGCGCCCGGCTTTCCCGGGCAAACTACATCTCCCCAAAACATCCTCCATGTACACCATGGAGAACTCAGCCCCCCTCTCCACCTGAAATATCTCCACCACGGGCTTGAACGAATACGCCAGCTTGTGAAGCAGCCATATCGAGCTCGCTGCCCTAACAAACGACTCGTAGAAGACACTCAACGACTTCCAAGAATCCAACACCTTATCCTTCCTATCTAGGTTGCTGAAGATGGAAGACTCCATTGTTGGATGAATGAGCTCCTCATACTTGCTCCCACAGAAACGCGAGAACTCGCAGTTTGGATTCTTGCTCAGCATCTCCATAGGGTTGATGGAGACGTGCTCGATCAGCTGCCTCAGATAATCAATGCTGTCGCCACCATCGCTCACACCATTTTCGATTTGTTTAGAGCCATTGCCGTTGCAGATCATCTCAGAATCGCATAATCCGAAATCAATTTTGTCGAAATTCTGAAACATTCCTAGGCAAACGTAGGAGAGGAATGCATACCGGAAATGGCCCTTTCTCGTGTAATTCATACCTGAATAAACAGAATTGGCAGCTTCCTCCAAATCCCACCCTGCTCTTCGCATCAGATCAATCAACAATTTCACGAAACATCGCATGGATTTCACTGAATCACGCAGCATTGCCTCAAAAACCCTAATTGTAAGCATGACCTCCAGCCCCAAACCCGCACTTCCCTCTTTCAAACCCAATTTCCGCATCAATTCGCAATTTGCAGCCCTAATTCTATCCAATTTCTTCCTCAATTCGATTGCTTCGTCATCCTTGACGTCAATCTGCGACTGCTGCGTATTCACCATCGTCTCCAAAACCCTGAGCTTGCTCTGATTCTCCTGCACCTGAAACTCCCAGAACGACGCCGCGGGGAAGTCGAAACCTCCGCTCAACCCCGGCCCCTTTCTCTTCGATTCCCTGTACAAATTCCTCATCTCAGTCAATTTCTGCAGAATTGAAACTAACGACTTATCAGCCTGCTCGAGGGCGCCCCGGTCGATTTCCGGCACGTGCGCCGCTTGAAATTGCAAATACGAAGCTTCAAACGATGAGAGAGTGGCGAAAAGAGAGGGTATTAAAGCCCGAATCAAGCCCGCATCCGAATTATCCGGGCCCGAACCCGAGTCCGGTTTGATGACGACGACCTTCTGGTGAGGGATGAATTCCTCTGCCGAGTCGAGGAGGAGGGTGACGTCGCAATCGGAGTCGACGGCGGCGTAGTCGTCTTCTTCGGCGAAGAGCTCGTAGGTTTTGGTCTTGAAAGCGAGGGCGAACTTCTGGAACATGTCGGAAATCGGCGGCGGCGGCGGCTGCTGCTGCTTCGACGACGGAGCGCCCTCGAATTCTACCATCTCTCGGAATCTATACATAGAAGAAATTTGAAGAAATTTTGGGTGCAAAAATTGTATTCTTTTCTTGCGATTTTCCCCAAAATTTTGTGCTTTGAATGAGTTGGAAGGAATGCGTGCGTGAGTGTCTTTTTCTCTCTGTGAAAAAACTATCATTGCGAGCACTTAGTGGGATTTCCACTTAAATTTTTTCATTTTCTCTTTGATTTTCTTGTAGACTAATGCTACTTCAAATTAATCAAACCACAATAATTAATTGTTAAACTAATTATTTATAGAATATCATGGATTTTTTTTTAGGTCTATATAAGATAAGTTGTTGCCTGAAATTATAATTTTCACAAAATTCTAAAATATATTGTGATTGATTTTTGTCATATGCGTCGTAAAGCTAATACGGCTGCACACAGAGTTAGCTATAAGAACTAAGTTCTTTCACAAAATTCTAGTAAAATATATTGTAGTTGATTTTTATCATATGCGTCGTGAAGCTAATACGGTTGCACACAGAGTTAGCTATAAGAACTAAGTTCTTTCACAAAATTCTACAATATATTGTGATTGATTTTTGTCATATGCGTCGTGAAGCTAATACGGCTGCACACAGAGTTAGCTATAAGAACTAAGTTCTTTCAAGATGTAATGATTTAGAAGCATGATTTTCCTTCATCGCTTCTGAATATTTACTTATTCCGATATTAATATATAGTTTAATATATAGTTTGGTTCCGTCTCAAAAAAATTTACCTATGAAAAGTATCATTATTAAAATAATATAGTAGCATGTGTTTGTATTAATTTATATTTTTGATCCGTGGACTTGACTAACGGTAACAAGAGAAGTGAGCGACCAATACAATATGAGGGAAATGAGAAATCCTCACTAATTTATAAATTTCAACTTTTTTAATAGTGGGTGGTTATTTTTTCACCTACTTTAAACTATTTTAGTCGCACCAAGAGAAGTGACAAAGCTTTTTCAATAACGAAAATTTAGAAATTAACTTCTGAAAAATCATTACTTTATTTATTAAATTTTGTCCATTTCTAATCATAAATTATATCGACCCTAATTTAATTTTGTTCTTAAATTATACAGTATAACAGTGCTCACTTTCTCTGTTCGAAATATTTGCATAAGCAATTGGATTATATATCCGGAATTAATATTTTTTTTGGAGTCTAAAAAGCTTATATTAAGGCATCATATCATAGCATATTTAATTATTAAATAGTGTGAATGAATATGATGCCTTTTACTCTTTTAGGAAAAAGTAGTTGGTTGGAGTTTGTTGGTGGTGTGAAGTAAAAGTTGTGTTTAATGGGAAATTTTGGGACCAGAGAAAATGACATAACGTACGAAAATATATCTTAATCTAGAGACCATTATCTCCATTTAAATATTTAGTACATTGGGATTTTTATATCATCTACTTAGGTGGCTATGGTTTTAATTAATTAATTAATTAATTACAATCAGATGGGAATATTAGACCAAAAAGATGAAGTTGCAGCGACTTTGTTGGGCTCGGGAAAGAAGTTGTAGGATGTAGCTGTACCCGATTTTCTTAAACTATTATTTTATCTTGATCGCTCAAAAAACAAAAAATCTTTATTTTTAGTAAACACATACTCATTTTATTTTATTGTATTAAATAAATAAAATATAAAAATATTTATACATTCAACGATTCTCTCATTTGATTCTTCTCTTTGAATTTCTTTAAATCTTTGAAGGAAAAAATAATATGATTCTTCTCCTCAAATTTCTTTAAATCTTTGGAGGGAAATATAATCTCTTGATTGATGAGTTGAATTTGATTTGATGATGCAAATTCAGATGGCTTCCATCTTATTTCTGAATGAAACGTTGACTTAATGATTTTGACGTAGAACGCGATGATTTTCTTGTATAATATTTTGATTGTTAGAGATGGCTTTCTAGTAGTGAATTTCTTCTTCAATGCTTGAGCTCTTCTAAATGATTTATTGTGTCATTTGATTACTCCAATGACCTCTATTATAGGTGAAAATTGAGTGGGCTTGTGGGCTTAGGCCTTTCATATTGGGCTTTTAAGGCTAAGGTGATACAATTGGATTAACTCCTTATAATTTGTATGTATTTATATAAAATATTTTATATAGATTTTACACGTGTCGCCTTCTGATTGGTCAATAATTCACATAATCAAATACTCCCTTAGTCCTATTAGTAATGTCTCAATTAATATATTGGAACGTCCCACTAGTAACGTCTCATATTCCTTTTAGTAAAAATTTACTATTTAAAATATTATTAATAATGGGCCCAACTCATTTTATACATCAATTCGCTTAAAATAATCCTTAAATATCTTCTATCAACTCCTTTTATACACTAACTACACTTTTTTTTTAATCTCCTGCTCAAAAGTAATGGAACATTACTAATGGGACGGATAGAGTATTAATTATATACCTATCTAATCTTAGAATTATATTTAATTTAATTCCAAAACACAAAATAAAATATATATAATTTAATATTTAATTTGTAATTTTCACATGACAAGATTTAATGGGCTATAAATTTTAATTACCTACAAATTGTCCCATCGATACTCATTCATAAACATTTTGCTTTTGAAAATAAACGAGCCTCGAAATCGTTTAATAATTTAAACTCATATTAAGGAGTCTTTGTTTTAAATTTATAAATAATTTATACTCATATTTAGAAGTCTTTGAATTTATAATTCAAACTCAATCCAATAATGAGACCATTTAATTTGTATAATCCATTTCATATCAATTAAATTTTGCCCCAAAATAATTAAAGAAAACACCCACATCTCAATTTACCATTCTAGAATGTCATTTTTCTTTCTTTCTTTTCTTATCAAACTTGACTTGGGCCAACATGGTTGGGCCATATATACCCAACTTGATCCATATTAAAGATACGTAACTCGACAGCCATGCTAATATATAAGCCCATTTAACTTAAGTTAACCCAAATTTTGTTTGAAAATTTGGTGACTTTTGCCAACTTGGTCTCATGCCTACTTTATTAATTGGCCTTCATTACTTTGCTTTTAGAACACCAATCTCTAATTTTTTTTTTTAATTCTCAACTTCTTAATTAAGTAATTATTAGCTTGATCTCATGCCAAATTGTACAGGATGAGATCCAATGTCCCACAATCTTATGTGTGTCACTGTGTCCCATGTTTATATCTATTATTTTTAAAATATTTTTTATAAAAATAAAATTTATTATAATATTATTATATTTAATTTTTATTTCAAAAAATTAAATTTTTTAAAAAGCATATACCATGACTTTGAATTTATCAACCTATTAATAGCTAATAAAAGTGAAATTAAATGATAAAAAATAATTATATACCCTAGATTGATGGAATAAACCCTAGTTAATAATCACAAAATTAAACTAAAGCAAAAAAAAAGTTGAAATTGAAGAAAAAATATATAAGAAATTAAACAAAATTGAAAGTGGGACACAAAGTGTGGTACACTGAATCTTATCTCAAATTGTACTCGTGAATTTGCTGCCAAAGAATAAACTGTAGCCGTAAACTTTGGTTGTTATCGTCTTCTAAGAAATTAAATTCATGAAGTAACAAAATATTCATAATTTGTGTCATGATTTTGACGCAAATTACACTTTTTTTACTCAAAATGTCTAAGAAATGTAAGAACTAAGAAGCATGTTGGAAAAATACAAACATGTTTAATGCATTAAGGCTGTATTAATTGTGCATTTGGGTAGATTTAACATATTTCTTATGGTAGTATTTTTCATATACTCCCTTTATCCCTTAAATAACTTCTTAAGAGGGAAAGAAACATGTTTTAAGACAAAAGATGACAATGTGAGAAGTAAGAGTAAAAATGGAGTATTGAAAGTAATGAAAATGTGAAAAGTGAGGTTAAATGAGGAATTAATGGTGATGAAACCGTGTTTAAGTATAGAAAAAGAATTTTTTTTTTCTTTTTTTTTTCTGAGAGTAATCGAAATAAAAGTTAGAAAGTTATTTTGGAGATGGAAAAAATATAAGTTACTTCCTCCATCTCTGAAAATTGTAACTTTATTATTATATAGGTACGTTCTTAAAAATTATGACATTTTCTTTCAAAAGGGTGTAGGACTCGATCTTCACTTTTTATTAAAACTCGTACTCCCTCTATCCACGAAAAAGTGCCCTACTTACCCCTTTTTTTTTGTCCACGAAAAAGTGTCATGTTTACCTTTTTGTACATTCATACCCTTTACTTTTCAATTTATTTACAACTTATGCCATTAATAAATCCACATTTTTATTTAATCTATGCAATTAACCCACACAATTAACTCACTAATTAAAACTACGAAACCAACTCCCCCACGCCTAATCAAGCATATTTCCCCCAAAATTATATTACTCTTTCTCTTAACTCAAACAAGTGGAAGAAATACACACAAACCCTCCAAATTGTATCTCCAATTGTATCTACAGCCCGATTTAATTGCTTTTGGGCTATGTGTGTTTGTTGATTACCTCAATGGAATAATAAATATGTTCTGAAAATTAACTCGACTTCACGTGTGAATTCCGCACTACAAGAAATTGAGTTTTTACCCACACATAATATAATGTGTGGTAGTTTAGCCATACATAATTTCAAAATGTGTAGGTAATTCACACAAAAAAAATCATTAGTTATTGACATTTAAAATGTGTGGCAAAAATATTTTCGTGACATTTATTATTTTACGGTTATTTTTAAGTTTTATTTATGTATAATAAAATTTATTTTTAAATTTGTTGTGCCAACGTGGCAAACTAATAAAAGTTATTAACCACGCATAATTCTAAATTATGTATGCGTGGGTAATGAGTTTTTAAGTTTTATTTTATTTAATAAAGTTTATTTTTATATTTGGTGTGCACCTCTATTATTTTTTTTAAACCACACATAATATATGTGTGGATAATAATTTTTATATTTATATTTTGACAAATTAAAGTAAATTTAATTTTATTTTTATATATTAGTGCCAACTAATCAATTGATTTCTCTACAATTATAAAATAAAATAAAAATTAAATAGTCTTTAACATTAAAATAGGCATAAAAAAAAACAAGAATGAATATGTTAAAAAAAACACAAGAATTAAAATAGGCATAAAAATTAAATACTAGTCTTTAACATTAAAATCGAACTCAATAAAGAATATGATTGTTTAAACTCTCAACAACTAAAAGACAAGAAAATATTAACAAGCTAATCAATGTCATTAGAACTACCCCTGTTGTAATTTTTACCCCACTCAAAACAACTTTATCAGCTTTCTTAGTATCCTTGTCGGCACCCAAATGGGGCACTTTTTCGTGGACGGAGGGAGTATCATCTTTATTGGGTTACATTTTTTAGGGATGGATCGAGGGAGTATATATACGTTATTCAATCACAATCGTACACACCATCGTACGTGCGATTTTTAAATTTATTTATTTATTTGGAGTAACTTTTTCGTCTTGGAATAAAAGTATTTGCAGCACTATTATTTGGTGAAATGCCAAAAAGATGATACCAACATTTCTCAGTGGACAGAAAATGGTCTCTTTTTTCTCTGATGAATCCAATATATTTTCTCCGATAACTGAGAAAAGTCACCATCTTCGTCTTGTCATTTAGCTCACCCCATCACCTCTTCTCTCTCTACACACAGATATCATAATCTCTTCTAGCTCTCTAGCTCTCCCTTTTCACCTCTGTCATTTCATAGGCTTACATCAATCTATCGACAAATCTAGGGTTACACAGATTGAGGAAGTCGTCAAAAATTGACTTTTTTCCCTCATTTCTGTCGATTAGGGTTCTATCTTTACACCACACAATTTTGTAATTGTGGAAGAAGATGTAATTAATTTATGTTCATGTTCATGTTCATGTTCATGCAAGATTAAAATAATGGAATGAAGAAAAACATTTAAATCTGTAGGTGTAGTGTAGTGTAGTGCAGCAGCCCCAAAGCTTTAAATGCGCCCATTTCTGCTTGCTTCATTGGTAACAGTTCCACCAGTAGTAGCAGTTTTGCAGGCGCCGTTCTCTTTTCTTGCACCCTATCGTCACCTCTCTCTCTCTCTCATGCCGTGATATTAATACAGAGATCTTTTTCCTGATATTCTGATCAAGGGCCCTCCACTGCTGTCTCTATATTATTGATTGATTCCTCTCAATTCTCAAACGCCATCAAAATACACGATATGGTGGGGTCTCCCTCTCTCTCTCTCTCTCTATTTTGTTTAGAGTATTGTAATTAATGAGATATCTTCAACTTCTGTAGTTGGAGGTTCCGGAATGGCTGCTGGCGCTCTTATCGGAGAAGTTCTTCAATTGCTGCGTGATTCACCTCGATGCGAAGAAGAATGAGAAAAACGTATTTTGCTTGGATTGCTGCTCCGGAATCTGCCCTCATTGTGTGCCGGAGCATCGCTCCCACCGCCTCTTGCAGGTTCGATCGATCTCAGCTGCTTCTTCGAATTCCTTCATCCTGTTTGTTTTGATTTGCTTTTCTCCGTTGATTTCTCTCAGATCAGAAGGTATGTGTATCACGATGTGATAAGGATCGCCGACGCCGATAAACTCATCGATTGCGCTCAGATTCAAGTAAACAATTTAAATTCCGAATTTAAGGTTTTCACATCTGCGTATGCATTTCGCAGAAGCTTGAGCGCATCTGTGATTCGAATTATTCCTTGCAGACATACACCACTAACAGCGCGAAAGTAGTTTTCCTGAATCAGCGGCCGCTGACGCGGCCGCCGAGAGCTTCCGGCAACGTCTGCGTCGGCTGCGACAGAAACCTCCAGGAATTATCTCTCTTCTGCTCAATCTCTTGCAAGGTAAGGCGCATGCATTCGAAAATCGAAGATTAACTGAATTACGAGTTTCAATTGCGTCTCAAATCGGAAAAAAATCGACTCAAATTTCTGTGATTCCTCAGCTCGATCATATACTCGAAACCGGCGGCGAGCTGTCGTCGCATATTCGAAACTGCGAGTTTCTGGTTTTGCCCGACGGCGCAGACGACGGTCAGATGACGGCCGACTCGGTGCTCGAACCGTCCGGTTCGACGCGGACCGACTCCGGTTCGAGCAGCGGCGGGTTGGGGGAGTGTCCGTATCTCATCTCGACGGCGACGACGGAGGTCGTGAGGAAGAAGCGGAGCGGCCCGGCCGGGTTCAGACCGGGTTGCAGGCCGGCTTCGGAGATTTCCGAGTCGATTATGAACCGGAGGAAGGGTACCCCTCAACGGTCGCCGCTGCATTGAAATTGAACCGGGGTGAGGGGCGAGGGGGGTATAATTGGTATTTAACAGAAGATGGGATTTGCCTCCCTAATTTTTGTAGAGCTCTTCCATTATTGGGTTTAATTAAACTGAATTAATGGGGGAATTAGTGGGACCCATTGATTTTGATTATGTATACTAGAAATGGTTAATCCAATGGATTTGTGGGATCTTATTTAAGAATGAAAGGCGACTTGCTTTTTTCATTAAATATGTGGTCTTCAATTTGATCTCGTTTCTGTTGCTTCTCATCTTGTGATTAATTAATGGTATTTAACAGAAAAAGGTTTGTAGTTTGTTTAATTTAAGACTAGTGTATAACCCGTCGAAATTCGACGGGACTTTAAATTATGATTTAAATTATTTATATTATTTTTATATAATATAATTATTTTTAATTAATTAAACTTGATGTATAAAGTTTACATTATATTAATCTCAATTACATTCGTCAATCAAATGTTAATTTTTTGCTAGGATAATAAAAATACCCTTTTATATAAATTTTATACATTTTTTCTATATTAACGGATAAAAATTAATTTAAGATTTCATAGTATCATCTCATCTCAACTTTATAAGACCACAGGATCATCAAGAACTCGAAAGACAATATTTGACTTTTTAACGCCAAACTTTTGAGCATTATTTCGTCTGAACTCTGAAACACTATATCCGACTTTTATGTGTCAATCGTTTGAACATTACTATCTGGTGCTTTAAATATCATAACTCACTTCTAAATATTATTTTCATTAGGAGCTTAAAATACCAGGACTGACTTGTGAGATTATACAATCTGAAGCTTATAAGATCATAACTAACTTCTAAATATCATCTTGTGTGGAGCTTGAAAAACCATAACAGGGTTATGTGCATCATCTCATTTGGAGTTAAAAATACCATAACTGAGTTTTAAGCATCATTTCGTTTGAGGTTCGAAAGAATAAAAATGGCTAATAAGTATCATCTTGTTTGAAGTTTGAAAGACCATAACTAAGTTTTGAGAATCATCTCATCTAAGGCTTAAAAAAATTGATATGAGATTCCAATTATATCATATCAATTTATTTAGTATTTCAATTGATAATTTTTCATAAAAAATCAATGTGTAATCCAATTTTTTAGAGAAAAAAAAAATGCGCAAAATATATTATTTATGACCAAAAATATGAAAATAAGAATGAATAAATATGAAAATCTTTGGAAAATTAGCATAAATAAAAATGCAAAAATATGGTGATGCAACATAAGAATATTCCATTTTTTTATTATATATGTGATAATATTAATATTTATTTTCGTCCCAACCCCATATAATAATACCAACTATTTTCTTGAATTTGTTTAAATTTATAAAATAGGTATATAAATAAATAAAATATAAATCAATAATTGGTTAATAATCTCGATAAAATTTCAAACAATAAGAACCTATTTATTTCAAATACATTTAAATATATTTTTATTATTTTTTAAAATTTAAGTATCATTTTATTTAGATTTTTAAATGGCAAAGTTTAATAATCATTTTATTTAAATTTTGGATTTGAGATTTAACATAGATTCAATATATATGAGAATGTGTTAGATCAATTCGGGAATGATAATTTATTTAAAATTATTTTTCATGATCAAATTAAATCGAAGAATCTATTTATTTTAAATGCATCTCAAAAGTATCCATTTATTTATGTTTTTTTCATAGTGAAGTTCAATTTAAGATCAATGCAGGAATGATAAAATATCAATGTGGAAATGATGATAAGCTAATATATGAATGAAGATTAAGCCTCTTCTTTATATATATATATATATATATATATATATATATATATATATATATATATATATCATTATGAGATTAATGCGGGAATGAAGATTTATTTCAAATTATTTTACATGACCAAATTAAATTGAAGAATTTATTTATTTTATATGACCAAATTCAATTGAAGAACCTATTTATTTCAAAAACATCTATATTTTTATTTAAGTTTGCAAATATTGATATCTAATTACAATTTTTTTAGACTTTGAATTATGAAATTTAATATAAATTTACTGTGAAAAACTATTGGAACTATAAAAAAATATGGAAAACTATTTATTTGAAATACATATTACAAGTATTTATTTATCTAGACTTTTCTATGATTAAATTTAATATAATATCAATATGATAAAGATAGATGAGTTAATTTATTCATGGAGATTGAGCCTATTATTTAGGTTATGAACTAATGAGGTTTTGCAAATGTAAAATGACATATAGTGTAGAATTGACTATTGAGGGTGAAGCAAATACTAAATTATGAGAGTGCCACATAGGATAGAGAATAGTGGAGAAAACTTCAATATGTAGCTCTTTATATAATAAATAGATTGAAATACATTTAAATAAAATTTTATTATTTTTTTAAAGTTAAGTATCTTTTTATTTACATTTTTAAATGATAAAGTTTATAAATCATTTTATTTAATAAAAAATCCTCCAGATCATTACAGTGTGTAGAATCACGAAACACATACAACATCAGGGAAATTTTATTCTGAAGATTAAAAACCGCATTGGCCGATTCATCGAATAAACAAATTACAAATAGATGATCATACATTTTCATCTTTTGTGGTATACATACATGCATTCATTCTTAGTTTATCAATTAATAACAATAAACAACCAATTTCGTGAAAAATAATTAATAAAAGCCATGACGGCATCAGGGTAGTGATTTTGTAGCTAACAAATCATATAATACAGTCCTAGCATTAAAGAATCATGGTGATGTTGGGTTCAACTTGGTTCAATTAGTAGCTGCAGCAGCAAGAATTGCTTTTCCTGTCAACCTCGTTGCTAGAGGCCGTCTTTTCGCTTCCTGTTCAAGACAATACCCCTCTAAAGCTCAGGCTTCAACAGGAAGTCTCTGAATCCTGAACTATGGATTCCCACATAGCCTCTACGAGTGAAAGATAGGTCATATATAAGTAATTACCGGACAGAGAATGCCAAGAACAATCCATCACCTAGAACAACAATGTCAGTCACATGAAATCTGATCCTCTATAAAGAATTCTCCTAACTCATTAACCATTAGTCTATATTACTAAAGAAAATCAAAAGCAAAGACACTCAAAACGACCAACTACACAAATCGTATTGTTAAAAGTAAGGGTCTTTCCATAAGGAATCTGCAGTAAACTAATAAAAGTATGTTAAGTAAATTGAATTGTAAATTTCTAATGAATGCTAATGAGATATAGATATATGAAAAAGATAACCAAAGTTATATCGTAACTACCTTTAAATCTATCAAAAATTTCATTGTATACCACGCTAGTCGTCGTGTTGTTTGTCTCACCATTCTCGTCACATATTAAAATTTTAAGACCTTTTTTCTTAAAAATAGGACATAATGTTCTCTGAACTTTTACAGGTGCATGAATTTTGAAATACCCATTTGACTGAAATAAGTTAAGACACATCAAACACGTAATGGAGGAATAAGGAGACTATAAGTTAAGCACATGCATAACAATAACATGCACAAGAATTCTTGAAATACAATATCCAGTAGTATATGAAAAGAATGATTCATACAAAACTTCTCCACAAAAAACTACTCATCCAATATCATTTAACAACAAAGTTACTGTAGACTGTAAAATTATAATGCATTTTCAAATCTGTAATAAGGCTGGTAATGTTAAAGAGCATGCAAATGGCTACCAAACATAAATTGAAATTTGCAATACTAAAAATTGATAGATAATACCGTCTTATTTCGTTAATAACTCAAGGTTTATCCCTGCATACAAACATATTCCCACAGGATGCAATGACATCTATCTTTCTACATATTTTTCCTATAATGATCTTATCTATGAATCTCTCGATACTTTTGTTGACAGAAGACTAATCATGAATCCGATAATTTCATCGACAACTCAAATAATGCTAATCACTACCACAAATTTAAGAAGACGTGTCTAGCAAGTTATATAGAAAATGTAATTTTCTTATAGATGATGTATTAGCTCCATTTAATTGCAAATGATTTTTTTTCCCCCTTATCTTTACTTCTAAAAGGCCAGAGCTAAATAATTATATTCACATTTTTCTAATTAGCAATGAAAAGAATATTTCAAAATGGGTAACTGATATTTTGAACCATGCTTTCACATAATTAATTCTTGTATTTTCTAATCCTAGACAATATCAATGGGCTAAGGATGCCCTACCAAGTAAAATAGAAGAAAAGAGTATAGTACAAAAATTTTCTGATATCCTATAATGATATAATCTCCACAAGTTAGTGACA
The DNA here is from genome assembly GCF_028751815.1 of Salvia miltiorrhiza. Lineage (NCBI taxonomy): Eukaryota > Viridiplantae > Streptophyta > Magnoliopsida > Lamiales > Lamiaceae > Salvia > Salvia miltiorrhiza. The sequence continues at coordinate 812,728 of NC_080390.1, read as the reverse complement.
CGTTATTGATGAAGACAACATATATAACCACCGCAACAACATTCAAACTGAAATGAATAAGAAATACTAACCAAAACTTGAAAATGTCAGCCAATGGGTTGGCGAATAGCTGTTTTCCTCACGCCGGTGACTGGCATGGATTAGGCATCGTAGATTGTTCATTTCCTAATTCCTTCAATTTATGCAAAGAATGAAGGTGTTTGAATAGTTTTAGAAATATATTAACTTGATATGAAATTATGACAATCAAGCACGTACCTTGAAAAATAGGTTTCGAAATGAGCAGGATGGGAACGAAGAATGAAAACTAATATAAACATTGGAATAAATAGACTTGAAAAGACCATTCTTGTCCAGCAATCATGTACAGGTTTCTACCATTTTATTCTCAAAATCAGTCATCGGCCATATAAAGGATCAACTACACAAAATCATTTGCTGTGAAGATTAACATATCTTAAAATGCAACCATGGGGCTGACTCCAGAATAAACACCACTACCTTTTTGCTTTGAATGGATAGATAAAATTAAGTTCTATTCAATATGAAAAAATGCTAAAGCAAGTACAGAACATAAATCCAACAATTATTATGTAGTGTGCTAGCTTATTCCGAAAGAGAAATATGATGAAACTCTGTGACCCGAATTCACCATTTTCTTATTTCTTTCCTAGTCCAAGAGCAAGCTAAATTATTGATTACAATATTTGATCAGGAAAACGTGACTACCTAATCATGACTATTTCATGTTCACATAACTACAAGCATCACATTAAATGCAATGCATATCCTCATAAATCTTTTCACATTTGAAATAACAAAAAACTGACAAGTGAAGTAGCAATCTTTTGTCTCAGACTCATTGTGTACCAGAAAAACTAAATATCAAGAAATATTGAGGTCTCTGGAGAAATCTATTTCATCAAGTGGAAGAGGACCTATCAGTGTCGAGATTTTCATCCAAACCAAGAAAACTAAAAATCAAATAAAAGATGCAGGCCACTTTAAAATGGATTAATTGAAAAGTTTATCATTAAAAAAGAACAGCAGATTCAGAGTAAATATCAAAATATGGGCTATTCAGTGCAAGAGTATTATATCTGTGTGTTGACACAAGAATTTTATCCCTTAGACTCCAATATAAATTTCTAACTAAAAAATATTAGAGTTCATAGGCATGGATTGAAATATGCCGCAAGTGAATTGTAACACTTCTTCAAATTTTCATTTTTAGTCTCCGAAAGTAAAAAAATGGAAAAAAAAAATGCTTCAGAACCCTCTATAACGATATGCTCTCTTTTTTCGTCGAAATCAACATGCCCTGGACCCTATAAATTTAGTAGGAAAGTTTTATCACAAATTTCTTGGCCAAGATATCAAAGCACTACTTCAAAAAAAATTGCAAATAAAAAATTCAAATTAACTCGTCCATCTACTACTTCCAAGTATCCCAATAATTTGAAACGAAGAACAATACTCCTGATAGAAAAAAATTCAAACAATATAACTTTTTCGCTATGAATTCCTAAATTTACCTGCTTGAAGCCCAATTTTTTGCAATGAAATTCTTGAAGGTAATGCTAGCGACTTGTCTAACCGCTAAATCGCAGCTGAGTTATGATATGATCTGCAACAGCCTCACCAAATGTTGGAGCGCATACTAAATCTGCAAAAGGTACACCAAAGATACACAAGAGTTATTCCTCACTCAATTCCAGCCACACAAGCATCAATGATCAATCATCAATCATGCAAACTGTGAAAGTAAATTTCCACCGAGCTCATCATAGCTCCTACAATCTTCTAAAAAAAAACAAAACACAATAAATGAAAACTGAAGCATCCGCAATAAAAAACAGAACCTGATTGAGACTCTCTTGAGAGGCCCTCCGTTGGTCTGGATTGGTGCTGAGTGCACCATGCAGGATCAAAGCCAAGCTCGGGAGATCCATCCCACAATTCTATCTATTAACTTAAGATGAAATTAAGGGAGAATTTGTCAACATAAAGGCAACCAAGAAACACGTACCTTGAAAAATAGGTTTCGAAATCAGGCGGGGGAGGTGGAGCACCAAATCCTGATTTCCAATCATGATGTATATGGGACGGGAAGCAGTGGATAGAGATTAGCATATCTGTGATAAAGGTTAGCAAACAGCGGGAGAGGGAACTGTTGTGATATGGATTTGAAGACAACGGGGTGGGATTTGAGAATGATTTACAGATGGATGGAGAGAGATTTGAGAAGGATTGGGAGATTGGATTTGAGAACGATTTGCAGATAGGGATGAAGAGAGATTTGAGAAGGATTTACATATCAATTGATAATTTAATTTTATAACGGTGATTGAGCATGAGATTTGCATACTGATGGAGAGAAATTTGAGAAGGATTTGCTCATCTGAAATTGTAACGGTAATTGTTTAAAGTATTTGCAAAACTTAAGAATGGAGGTGTAAAATAAAGAATATATAGAGAATTAGATAAATCAAAATGGAGATTTTTTAGAGCGCCACGTAGGACAGAGAATTGTTGTGGGCTCTTCAAAATGTATTGCTTTATAGAATTGATAGATTAAATTAGAATTGGCCAACTTTAAATTATTGGTGTCTGGTTAATGCCATGACATCAATTTGGCAAGTTTTGTTTATGTTTTTAGATACTCCTTTCCTTTCGTCTCACGAATATTGATACGTATTTCTTTTTGAATCGTCTCACGAATCTTAACACATTTTAAAATAAGATAATAATTATTACCTTCTCTCTTATTATTACTTTTATTACTTTATCTCTATTACTTTATCCCTTTTATATTTTATTATCTACACATTTAAAACATTAATCTATAATTCTTTAATTCTCGTGCCAAACCTAAATATATCAAGATTTGTGGGACGAAATGAGTACAAGATACACTCTCCGACCATTAAAGAACTTCATAGAAAAAATTCGAGTGTATTGATGAAAAAAAAAATGGACTATTCAGTCTGAGTATTAAAAGGGAGTGACATAATATCTATTTTCTATATAGTAGGATTATTTATCCACTAAATATATATTCTATATATGTTGGATGGATTTAACGTCTTACGTAAGTAGTAATTATATAAGTCAAACATTGTAGGCAAATATATACGGTTGCAACTAGGTATTACATTAATTGTTGATGGTCCCAAGTCTATTAGATGTTTGGTCGTTTGATTCTTAATTTGTTCAAGGTGGCTCTAGCTATCTTGGTCATGTAATAATTATATTGATATACAAGTTGAGAGATGAAATAATTATGGAATTATTATATAGTAGTATGATATATGGATGGAAATGGGAAAACTTAATTACATTTAATTCGGTCGTGGTTTTGTTCTTTCCGTTTATGTGCGTGCGTTGAGAGAAAATAAATAAATCAAGTAGTTAAAATAAATCAAGTACTTTATTTGAGACGTACATAACTTGACTTCGATTATTACAAAATTATTTGAAGTTGGTTCGAAAATAATATGCTAGGCTTGCTAGCCCAATCACTATCAAATGAAATGCTTTCTAAAACGTGTAGTAAAAGTGTTCAAAATAATAATTCAATGCTTTTGGTTTATACATGAAAAGCACTACACTCTCACTCCCTTAAAGCAAAATAAATAAATAAAATCAAACTCAAGTAATGCAGTGCATCTCTTAGATTTTTTATGTACATTATTTTGTATAGAAAATAATGTGGTAAATATTTTAATAAGTTAACAACAGTGAAGACTACGTGACATTGTAATTGGCATATGGAATAAAATTATTAAATAAATAAATAAATAAAACCATTAAATGATATAGAATATAAGTTTACTACTTATTTTGAAATAAATTGAAATTTACTAACCAATTTAATACAAATACCATAATTTAGTAACATTTTATGCAATCAATCCAAAATTTAGCAATCATTAATGGACACTCAACCTGAAATAACAAAAATTACAAATGTAGGAAAATTGAGGTTACAACAATGAAAAATAGAAAAAGGGGTTGAACTACTACAACATATAAACAAGGAGCAATGGTGAAACATACTCCTTCTGACATTTACAAGAGGAAAAATAATGAGGTGATAAAAAACTACTCTAAAAAAACCTTTTCTACACTTCTAGCATGCAATGCTTCTTTAGTAAGTAAATGTCGAATTGTGTGTGTGCAAAGTCACAGCCTTAAATGATTCAGTATTGCATCATTAATTTACCTCAGCCAAATGGTGAAGGAACAGGTCCAGCAATGGCATCTGATCTTTTAATGCTTCCCATGCCACAGATAATGCAGCCAGGTGTCGACAAAGCAGAGAACTTAGCGCCACAGAGATCGCAAACATCATAACCGATGGTAGATAGACGGCTAAGTGTAGCAGCACAGAACTGTGAGGGGTCTTCGAGGGGATCTATGGACTTGTTGGACATGCCCCTCTGCAGACACATGTCAATCAAGCTTCTCAATTCGTCTTGCTTGCCCGAAGGTGCTTTGGACAAGAGTAACTCGAGCATCTGCTTTGCATAGGCGTAGTTCTGCACATCCATGTTTCTTTTTATGGCAGTCCGAATACAATTTATCCGGTGCTTAGCGAGAAGTGGCAATGAACCCAAATGGCGCGACAGTCTGGCCATCTCGTCTTTTGCACTGATTGCACTGGGGCCTTGGACTCTTTGCAGTCGGTTTATTTCCTGCAATGAAAGGAAACAACATAGTATAAGAACATACGGGTTTGCCATTGGATTGGCAGGGAATGCAGTATATGTCATAAATTTTGATGAGACGGAAAGTAAGTTAATCAGAAAAGAAAAATCAGGGATAGGATCGAAGATTAAAGTCAGATTCACATATAATATATGATTACTTTTACTGGGATGTCGGTACTTGAGTAATAGTTTTATACTCCATATGATTAAGAGTACCTCATAAATTGGAAAAGCAAGTTTTGACATCTAACATCATACAAATAACATCAAACAGTAACAGAAACCATGATATACCTGAAGAAGGGTCACTGCAATCTTGTACTGGGCACAAATAGTAGCTTGCGCCTTTATGTCAGCTCCACGAGATTGATCCTTCGCCAGAGCTAAGAAAGCCTCATCAAAACAGGATAATGCATCTGAGAGTTGATTTTGTTCCAAGTGAGCAAGTCCAGTCTTAAAACAAACTGCAGCTGCAGCACCACGGGGAACCTAGAGCAAAATGAAAATAGACCGTCACCACCATTTCCCCAAATCCAGTTCCACCCTCCTCTCACCGAAAAAGAAATGACGACATAATCAATAACAATTGATAGCAGACTTGAACTACAATTCATAAATGCAAAAATCTTTCAGCATGCACTGATAATTCCTGTAACTCTTACATACCATTGTAATTGGAAGAGAAAATTATAACTCTTGCCAAACATACAAAGAAGTTTCCACAGCAGACTAAAAGGTATTCCATATTTCCATGATATACAACATTAACGGTGAGTTTCATTGTGTTAGACAATCAATATGAGCCAACGGTGAAAGAAAACTACCTGCCCGGGGCGTACAGCTTTTGGAGGAGAAGCTGAGCGTGAAGCTTTGCCAGATGCTTCAGATCCTGGAGATTCGAGTGAACTGAGATCGAGAGGCTGACTAGAGACTGGAAGTTGTGCCATCTGGACCTGTGGCTGAGGTGGAGCAGCTTGAGGGAACTGAGGAGGTATGCCGCCATCTGGAAGCCCAATGGACTGATATGGAACAGGTTGTTGTGTAGCTTGAGGGGGTATCCCACCATCAGGTAGACCAATCTCAGGTGCAGGTACACTACCCTGGTTAGCTGGGACCCTGTTGTTTGCAATACCTTGTCCTTGAGGATTTTGATCTAGTCTTGAAAGGATAGTTCCAGCAGGAGGGAGTGATGCTGCAACCTGAAGGGACGATATCGTATTCTGGAAAAAGTCCTCTGGTATTGGCCTGGCAGTACTTCCAGCACCTGGACCCATGGGAGTAGGCTGTGATGAAGGTGGCCCCTGGACCAATGTATTGGTTCCAAAAAGATCTGCAGGAAGAGAAGCTTGACTTGTGATAGTTCCCGTGGTAGCAGGAGCAGGTTGAGGTACAAGTGCACCCAAATCTGGCGATGAACCAGTTAATGACTTGGTCCTACCAATTGGCAGGCGTAACTGCTTCGTTGCTTCTTTAATTTTGTTCACATCTACTGTTGTAGATGCAACTGGTTTGTCTCGTATCCTAATATGCAACTTCTTGGTTTTTGAAGTTTCCTCCTCATCACTGCTGCTACCATCGGCTGCAGAACCATATAGTGACTTCTTAAATTCTTCTTCAGCCTTTGCCTGAGCATCTGTAGCACTGGAACCTGCAAACTGTTGAGAGAGAGTTTCGAGACCCATGAGAGAACCAGCGTTAGATTCACCATCCAAGGGCACTTTGGGTTTGTCTGATACTGAGGCAGCAAGAGCTGCCTGGAGACCATTAGCCTTGATACCACCATCAGCTTTAATTGCTTTCACCAAACTGTCTTCTCTCACTTCAACAACATTACCTCTTCCCTTGACCAAACCAAGATAAACACCAATATGATCTGTGACAATGGATGGGATAGTTCCATCATCAGTTTTCATGTAAGGCATCACCTCAGCAGCTAGTGCCCACTGAGGTATGTCCTTCAAGTTAGTAGGTGTCTTGATTTCCCAGTTCCCACCACCCCATTCGCGTCCTTTTGGAACCATACTTTCCGCAGCAAAGTTTGCAAAGATTCCTTGTGTCCACCCAGTTGAACGGACTCTCAAGATCCTCTCACAGTATCTCCTCAACTCTGAATCAACACCATCTTCCTCCAACTTCTGGGCAAGATGCCGCATTGCACTAGGGTTAAGGTGGCATATAAATAGATCAAGCATGCTTTCAAAGTCTGAGATAACTTCAAAAGTCTCTTTTGCGCTATCAAACTGACCGTATCTGCAATATCACTTGTTATTTGCATATTTTACTATGAAACAATAAAGATAGAGAGCAAAGCTAATGAACAGCACAATGTCAGGAAGAAGAGATTAGCACATACAAAGAACCAGACAGATGAAAGCTGAGTCAACATTTAGAAGTGACATCACAGCTTATTATAATCATAATCATAATCATAATATGGAAAAAACTCTACCAGAGAAATAAAACTATGATACTAAAAGCCATAAAAACAAGAAAATTTCTATAAATATAAACATCAACTAAATAATTTACAACCAATTGCCCTGGAATGTAATAACCTAGCCAAGAATAGTTATGAGTACATACCTGATACATGCATATCCCAACTGGCGGAACCGATGAAACAAATGTGAGGTTGGGGGACATCTAGGATAATCTCTTGATCGTAGAAACTCATCTTTCAAGGCAGATAAAGCAGTAGAAAAGCGAAGTGCTTTGATTGCATATATTCCTCTCAATACCTGAGTCAGGGAAGCAAATAAGTTAAATAAGCGGATCATTTTCAGATTCTGTTACAAGAACCCCTGATCATTTTCGGAAATGTTATTATAAAGTGTAAAGTACCTGCGTGAATTGCAGGCCTGATTGTGATAGCGATACAGCAAGATCACCACAAACTGGAGAACCCCTGGCGAGAATATCAAGTGATCTTGGAGTAATACGCAAGCTATCAAACCTTCAGTCAGGCATGAAAAAAACATGTCACTGGTCATGCAACGTTAGATTAAACTTTTGAGGAAGACAAAAGAAGCACAGGAAAACCAGTTCATCATTCATGTATAAGAAAAAAGCATAGTGTTGATCGCCAAACTAGTTCTGCAAAAACAGAAAAGAACCTTGATGTTATTTGGTAAAGTACTTCTGACAAATCGATTTTCTGCTCAAAATACTGTTGCATTGTCGCATATCCAATGAGAAGAGGTTCTAGTAACCCAACAAGGCAATGTTTTATCTCGAACTTCTTCTTTTGACGAACATTAATATCACTTGAGATGGCAAGCAGCAGGCGGTCATTCAAAGCTCCAACCAGCACTGAATCAGGCAGTCAATTGAAAAGCAGAAAGTTAATGAGAAATCTTATCAAAGAAGAATTCCATTCCAGGGTCCTTAATTGAGCGAAATATAAGTTATTCTACCTGCATTAGGCATACTGATTGAAAGGATTGTTCTAACTTTTCCATCCCAGCCCAGCACATTAATGGAAGTAGAAGTAGAAAAGAGAAGTGCTGGTCCAAGCCACAATAGGGATCTGAAGTAACCAAAAGTTAAGGGCCCTCAAGGATCCAAGGATGTGAAAATAGAACAATAGTCATTAGTGAAGGAGCTATTACCTACCCAACCCCAAGGGGAAGAGAGTGAGGAAACAAACAAATATTCAAGCATGAGTGCATGTGTGTGTGTATTTCACACACACACATATGTATTCAAGCATGAGTGCATGTGTGTGTGTATTTCACACACACACATATGTATATATATATATATATATATATATATAGAGAGAGAGAGAGAGAGAGAAAATGGATCAAGTGAGAATGGATATCTTTCATGAGAAATGAGAATACATGAATAAATCAATGAAATCCCTGAACCCGACATGAACAAATCAATGTAACTCATGAACAATGCATCCAACCATTGTGGTTGTCCATGTGTTACATTGATTTGTTCATGTGGGGTTCATGGATTTGCTCATGTGCAATTCTCACTGGATCTATATATATATATACACATGAGAGAGAGAGAGAGAGAGAGGTGTCAAGGCCTGAAGGATATTGGAGGAAGTCCTTTATCGAATTTTGTGGAAGTACTGGCCAATACATCTAAATCAGCTGTAACAATGAGCACCCGTTGTGTGGTCAATATACCAGCAACAAAGCCCCTAAGTGTTTCCTGCCATTGCACCTAAATACGAAAGCTTGAAAAATATATTAGTGGCCCTACGAAATTTCGCAAGTGAGTTATCAATATGAAATTAGGAAAATAAGTGAATTAATATTTCAAATTCTTTGGACTGCAAAAAGTTCAGCACTTCAGTTTTAGGATTGGTCAAATACCCAGTTTCTTATTGAGCATTGAACTCAGAACTTAATAAAATACCTATACACTCTGCAGTAATCTCATTATTATAATCTATGATGCATGAACAATGTGAATTGTGAAATGAAGAACAAGAAAGAAATGGTTGTACAACCACACTATCATGTCCAAGTTGCTTTCAGGTTGCACTTTGACTTGGAGAAAGGATTTACAGAAAGATGTTGAGTCAATTAAAATTCAATGGACATCAAGTTCACCAATATCACCCGAAAGTTAGTTAAGACTGAGAGTGATAAAGTTCAAATCAATTTCTACAGGGTACTTATCCAAACAAAACTTATAAACATGTCAATTCTGAATATTCATGTTCTATATCCTTCAATGTTATTGGAGGCTCATCTAAAGTTAACAACAAAAAATCCATCCAAGCATTATCCTGCTCTAACCAACAATTTGCCCGCTCAAGCATCAGCTATCACTAGAGGGTAAAATTAAGCATATTCTACATCCACGTGTTTCTGAAACAGATCAGTAAAACAACAAGTTCAAGGAACACTATAATACAGGTTTCCCTACATCTCGCAAGCTATTGAAAAGGTAAAGAACAAACTTAACGTAAAGATCAGTAACACAAGATTGAAAACCTGGATAATTACCTGAAGTACCATCTCATTTACTTTCAATTTAACAAATTTCCGCCCTTCAGCTTTTGTTGAGATGTAATGCCCATCGGTACTAGGAAGACGGTATCCTAGGATGAGTTTTCCCAAAGCAATCTGATCCCCATGAGAAGCAATTAACAAAGTTGACTCTACAAAAGAAGAATTCTGGATCAAAATGAAGCTACTTTCCTCAGGCATATATGGAATCAGAAACAGTCCTTTTTCAAGCACCTAGAGGGGTAGAAAAGATGCGATCAACTTCACTTTCAAACATAAACTGCATGGGACCCTTAATGGAAGCAGCTTCAGTTTCCTCAGACTGGTTTTCATAAGCAGTTACATTTTTCTCCAAGGATTCTTGAGAGACAGCCCCTGGCAACGTATACAAGGAAAGAGTAGTCTTATCCTCATCCAGAATTGCAAATTGATTTTCTTTAGAACCAACAAAGGCTGCATCTGCACCTGAATAGTTTGCAAAAATGGATTGAAGTAATCACTCACTACACAGTTTAAGTTACAACAACAATGTAGAAATACTGTGCAGACCTTTTACTGTGGTAACTTTACTATTTGCGAACTGAGGATCCGTGTTCTCCCAGTACACCACTACCTCATTCGTAGCACCACTTAACTCATATACTACAAGAAATATGTGCTGCTTTTTACTATAAATAATGTATTTCGGATTAATTTCTACATTTCCAGGAATCTGCAAACAGAAGATGATTTTCATATCATATTCTAGTAGTAACACAATGAATACTAGTCAAGAGAAAAAACTAATAGAACTTTACCGAAGTATAAAGCTTCTTATAGATACTTTCACTTCCAGAAGTGAGATTATAAGCCATGAGATTTGTCCCTTCAATATAAAACGCCCTGACAGGATAGTGTACAACCCGGTTCTCTTTACTGAAGAAATTTAATTCCAGGTGAAATGGCTGTCAAATTGAGTTAATCAGTGCCTCTCCAATGTCCATATCTATGCATGTTATTTAGCAATAAGATCAGTGCAGTTACCTGGCAAATAGGAAAGTCTCGCAAATGATTTTTAGTGTCCATAATAGTAATTAGAGGTAATCGGGATATCGGAGCACTCTTTGCATGGCCTTCCATGAAATGCTGTCATGACCAGGAAGAGATGATAATTCAAGCACAGTTATCGAAAAGAGGTAGAATCAATTAAATAAGCTGAGTTATCTATAAGTTTATCCTCATTTGATCATTGGTTGGTTGAAGACCAATTTGCGAGGAATATTAAAAGAATAAACATCCATTACAATCTAGTAACCTGATATAAGTTACAACCAATTTGGAACTGGCACCAATTTTTTAGAAGACATAAGCAGATCGACATCAATCGTGATTTAATTAATATGGATTGCTTGTCTGACTTGGAAAGCCAAGTAAAAAAGAATCCAACAATATTTTCAGAGGTCAACTCCTCTCCAGTTTATCTAAAGCAGATCAGACAACGGCTATAGTTCCGATGAGGTTAACTCCTTTCCAATACACTTTTGCTTAAAGCAAATTAGTCTTTAAACAAAACACAGATAGTTTATGTATTTCTCCCCAATTATCAACTTTTAACACAAGTTCATCATTTTTGTATTACCCATGATCTGTTCTCATCAAACCTCTTAACCATCATTTGTAAAAGGAAACATGTCTTGTGAGAAGTGATTTGCTATAGTGTCTAGGCCCTTGTGGTTAGAAAGGAATGAATCCCTTGATGAGGTTTAGGAGAGGATTAAAATTAGAGTTGGTTGGAGGGGGATTGAACCACGAAGATTATAAAGAACTCCTAATTCTTTATACTTTTAAGGTGTGGAGTGGAAGTGCTGTTTAGCTTGCCAATTTTGTTTTCTTGTTCAGGGTTCCTCATCCATATAAAATAACAGTACAGACTTTACGTTAGCTCCTTGTTGAGTAACCTTTACTAACAGCCCCTTCCCTTTTACCTTCAGCAATTACATCTCAACAGCAAATCTATGCATCTCAAACCAGGGCCCTTGTGGTCTTACTCTTAGCACTTCATAACGAACTTGCATTATATGAGTTTGTTTTTGTACTACTTTTGAGATATATCTACAGAAGCAAACTGCAAGATCTAGATATCCCTAAAATGAAAATATTAAATAGAATAAACAAGAGAGAATATGAGCTTACACTGTAAAGAAAAGCCTTTCTCGCCACATCAGAAATTGTAAGCTGGCTTTGACTGAAATGAAATGAAAATGTCAAGGATGCTCGATGATAAAAGTAAACAAAATTCTTGTTTCTGGATTCCAGAACATAATGTATTCATCAGTACTGGTATGTTGATGAAAAATTAACACAATTAGGTGAATAAATTCGGCAAATGTAAGCGCAGCAGATCTGCCATTTATTCCACTGAGAAACATTTTGGCTAATGTCAATTTCTGTATGGATTAACCCACCTTTATATTCTTTTAGCAATGTAGAATCACTCCCATCTGTTTCTCTCATTGTTTATGGTTTATTCTGTGAAAAAGTCATCTGCATTGTCATTTGAACAATATTCTTAAACCTAAGTGTGTCATTAGGCATGTTTGATCTAATTAGGCATGTTTGGCATTTATAGCTCAACTTACAACCTCCACTCTAAAAGATTGCTCCATATCAGCTATAACAGGGACATGAAAGGACCCCATTGGCTATCAAAGATTAAATTAGGGGTGGTTCATCATATTGGGTTAACAAACAATGATGAAAAATTATATCTCATCGACCAACTTCCATTACTCACCCTTTCATATGATGCTCTTGAAGTTGAGCTTGCAGTTGATGATCAGCTAATATACCAGATGAACCAAGGGATGCTAGTTTTTCCTTTAAGACAGATGCTGCTCAATAAATCATAGTAGCAACTATAAGCAAATAGTACCATAAGCAGGTATGACAGAAAGCAACAAAATACCGTGAAAAATTCAAATAACATCTTATAATTCAGCAACATATTCATTGGAAATGTCATAAGTTGAATCAACACATAATCAATAGAAGATTGACATGATTATTCATCTCTATTACCAAGCAACAGAATCAGTCCAACCCAAATCAGATTCAACACACAATACTTCTATACATTGGAAATGTTTGATGAAATCTCAAAGGCTTGTTAACAGCCAACACCTCAAAAGTGGCGGCCAAGTTTTTTTATATTTTTTTATTCACGATTTGATTTTTATTGTCTTCAACATTAAGGTGAGGGATTTTACGCTTGTTCATATTGTTACGTATGTTTTTATTTTCATGTTTGATTACGTGTTTACATGCATCTCTTTCTATGATTATGATTAAGTCATGAGGCTTAGGTCTCTACCTCATTGACTTAAGCTACGACTAAGATTTAATCATGGGGCTCAGGTCTCTACCCCATCGATTCATGTTATAAGTTCACATTTAATCATGGGGCTCAGGTCTCTACCCCATCGATTCATATTATAAGTTCACGATTGATCATGGGGCTCAGGTCTCTACCCCATCGATTCATGTTATAAGTTCACAATTGGTCATGGGGCTTAGGTCTCTACCCCATCGACTCAAGCTATGTTTATGTTTCGTCAAGGGGCTCAGGTCTCTACCCCTTGGCTCATGTTTGCAAGTATTACATGTTATGATAACGTGATTTATTTACATATGTGACGTATATGGATATTTGTTATGTTCCTCACTGAGTATATTTTCAATATGCTCACCCTTATCTTTTCAATTTTGCAGTTCTGGAGTTGATGTGGCCATGGAAGTTGAGAATGACTAGAGATAAAGATTTTGCATAGAAAGTTTAAGTGAACTTGTTACGTTTTAATTTATCATTTTTATTTCATGTTACTACTTTAGTTTTGGCAAGTTGATTTTAAATTAGTTTAAACTTTGATAGTCAAGAAATTTTATTTTAACTATTAGTTCTTCAAGATTTTAAATTGAAAAGTTTATGAAAATTGAGGTGTTACAAAATGATCAAGCAAGCATAAGAATATAAGTGAAAAGCACCTGATGATCCCCTTGCACTTTGCAAAACAGCAAACAGTTGTTTCCGCCCTTCTCTAGTATAAGCAGCTCGATTTTTGCGGTTGTCTCCCCCAGCCATGCCCTACATAAGAATCATGTAAATTATTTGTTTCCATCTAAACAGATGATTAATGAAACCCATCGCATCTGATAAGTCCAGAGATGCTTACTGCAAAAAGTAATGTTGCTAGATTCAGTTTTGGGTGCACTTCTAAAGCCCTTATTCGAGGCAGTGGATAAACAGCTTCTCCTCCTTGCTGAGATAGAACACGAGGGATGTCGATAGATTCAACAGCTGTATGATAAGAGATTATTAGAATCAAAGAGAAAATAATCATGCCACACAAGATTGCAAAGATTGTATAAACTAAGAGGCTTCACTAGGGAGAGGAAAACTAAAGTGATTATTAACATTCCTTCATGACAGGATGTTGGAATTTTTGAACTTAGCAAAGATAAAAATGAAGTAATCATAACGTATTTGCTACTTACATGAAGTAATCATTTAAAAGTGGATACTTGGATCTTCACTACCTTAATTTGTATGGTTGTCAGAACTACAATGATGAATGGTAAACTTCAAGATGCACTCGCTCAACTATTTCTTCCCCCTAGTTTTTGCATCCCTAATGTGCAATACTAGGCACGGACACTGATTACCAAACAGTCATATATGTTTAAATGTTCAAGTGCCCAGTTGCACATTAGCCACCAAGATACCAATTACCAAATACAGATTCAGGAGGCTTGATGTTCAGCTATGTAGAAATAAGCACTTTGGTATTAATTTCTATATTTATAAGAGGGTGTTAGGAACAAAATAAGATAAGTGAAAGTAAGAGGAAAAAAAAACTGAAGATATTTTTCCAAACTGGAAAAGAAGGTGAAAGAATAGAGAGCTGTTCCAGTAGACATGCAAAACTCCAAAAGATTTTGAGGGAAAAGGTGAAAGTTTTCCAAAGAGGGGCAGAATAGCTCAAGTATTTTTGGAGAAGAAAGTAGCTTTCAAAAGATATGGCTACATTATCTAGAGCATTAGAGATACAATCTTCCTTGAACCTTAAAAGGGTGAATATCGAGATAGGCCACTAAACTAGCAATGTGAAACATCATTGGACAACAATGTTAATTTGAAAGGACAAATCTGAGCTCAACTAACCAGCAGGCTCAAAGAAATTTGCTTGCATTGGTGGTCTGTTGGGATTCACAACTACTCGTGTTTTCCACACTTGAACGCTTCCATCTTTTGACAATGTGACAAGCAACCGCAACATTGGGAGCCAAGAAAGTGATGTGATTGGTTGTGAACCTGCCTGCGTACTAGCATTGCACATCAAGAAAATTGTCATGATTCAAGAACAAGGATTGCCATTACAGGTAAAAAATAGTTATAAAAAATAAAGAATGTTATTAAAATATTGATTCAAAAAAACTGGAGGGATCTCTACAATTAATGAACTGGAAGCTTAGAATCAGGCTTATGATACATTTCATATGGTCTCAACTCTCAAGTTCTTATCACTTATCAGCAAGACACATGGACAGCTTAGGCACAAAATCAATATAGCAAAAGAGAAATAAAGCATACATAAAAAGTGAAGATGGCAGCACCGTGACTAGAATCAAGAACTACAGAGTCACCATAAAACTTCAGATATATAGTGATGATTAACAAAATACAAAGCGCAATTCTCAACTAAATACTGGCCTGATTATGACATAAATGTACTAACAGAACAAGAAATACAGGGACTGATGGTGTCTATAGATAACTCACATTCCGATCATTATAGGTCTTTCGGTAGAAACATCCCATGCCAAAATTGTACCTCGTCTGTCACCAACAAATATCCATTCCAGTGTTGGATGAAACGCAAATGCTCCAGCACCCTGCAGCCTGATGGTATTATCAACTGCAAAGGGTCCAACAAATTAATAATCTATCCAAATAAGGAAATGAAGCTATGGTATTATCAACTGCAAAGGGTCCAACAAATTAATAATCTATCCAAATAAGGAAATGAAGCTATACTGTTTTAGGCTTTCAGCAGAAAACGAGAATATATGGGCACATAGGTGCTGATCAACTCTTACGTTGTAGAGTGTAGAGAACAGCATATGTATGGATATTGTAAGCTCGAACCAAACCATCTTGATAAGCGACATACTAGCAACAGAAGCAAATGCATAAAATCATCAGCATCTATGAAGGGTATCTGACACAGCCAAGTGGTACTAGCAACAGAATTTGGGAGCTTAAGAACATTCCAGCTGAAATTCTTACCAAAACAGGAAGCCGAGGATGGCAAGCAAGATTGACAATAGGTTTCTTCAGGTCAGTCTTTATTTTGGTGGGTGCTTTCCCACCTACCACAGTTCCAACAACTTGACACGAGAAATTATCATAAATTAGCACCATGCAAGCAAAACCAATCAAAAAGATCCACCAACGGTAACTATGACCTTAATGAAGTCCAAGGCTGTTACACAATAATGATAAATTGTATGGAATAGAAAATTCAGTATTACAAGAAAGGAAGACAAAAACCAAATTCAGTTGTTATAACACTAAAACTAATACTCCTTTCTGTTTTTTTAGAATAAAACTAATAACTGTATTTGGAATCACATATTACAGTGCCTTTATGTCCAAAGATACTGGTATCCTGTGGTAGAGAAGAAGTGAAACACTAAAAGTTGTTCCTTCCAATGCAAGTAGGTTGAGAAGTGAATAAGAAATCATTACTGTGTCTTTATGTCCAAACATGCTGGTATTGTGCGGTGAAGAATAAGTGAAACACTAAAAGTTGGTCCTTCCAATGCATGTAGGTTGAAAAGTGAGCAAGAAAATCATTGCTTCTTAGATTCTCATTGCGCGAGTACACAAAGTCAACTGTATGAAAGAATTATCATTATTGAGAGTCCTTAGAATTCTCTTTAGTATTGCAATGCTCGGATCTAGCATTTAACCTAATTAGGAAGGCCATGTTCTCCTCTACAAGACCTCATAAATTCACAATAAACCTGCTATTGGCATCAGATGAGGATAATAATTAGTTTTTTGCACTAGTCATAGATAGTAGATGATAGAATGCCGATGGACAGGGATGATTAGGAGCAACTATCAATAGTAATTTGCCATTGTCATTATCATATCTAGTGGGTGGACTGTCAATAACATGTTATGCATATCTATTTGTATTGATAATAATCATTTTTTTCATTACTATACAAAACAAAAAGTATAGCTTCCTCACCATCCTGTTCCTTAATATCATAAACTATGTACCAGTGCCACTTCACCATGCACGACTACAAACTATGTTATCAAAGAACTGAGAAGACAAGAAATTTGAGCTCACTCTCTTCTCCAGTTCTCCTTCCATTCCTCCCTCCTTCCCACTAGGTAGCCCTAAACACCAAGATTCCTACCCCACCCCCAGCTGCATTGGCCCTCTGTCTACATATTGATATTTCAGGAAAGCGGGGAAAAAAAAAAAAAAAATCTCAAACTTGCTCAACCTGTCACACTCATCTTCTTATGGAAACCAAAAAACACTACAGGCTGAAGAGGAGTCAAGGCAAGATGGACTTCAGTGTCAATTGATATCTGTTCTGTCCTCTTTTCAGGTGAATGCAAAACACAGGTTTGCTCAGTGTCAAAGTCACAGGAACGGATTGTACAATCCTGCATGGAAAATAGATGCCATTCACAAATGAGAATTTGAGTACAATTGAGCAGGAGACCGAATAATAGATATAACATCAAAGCTTGGATCATTTCCACACTAGTCAATCCCATAAACTCACAACAGTAAGGGATCACTTACTATTCATGATTGGCAATTATACATGATTGACCATATTTATCTTCGTCATAGGGATTTCTCCCATCCTACCAATGTCAATTGGATTGGATATGAATCAAGCAAGTTAACTCAAATTGTTGAAATTATCAGCGGTCTTTGGATATCCCAAAGTTCTAATCCATCTTAGTAAACAATGGATAGCCTATACAATTTTTATCTATCTAGTCTGATTCTCAATATTAAACGCCCCTACCTGGAGAAAAGAAAGATGATATGTTTCGAGTCTTGTATTTTTGTAAGTGGAGAGGGAAAGGTAAAAGTATGCTCAGTGACAGAGTCTCAAATATTTCCACTAAATAATCTTTTCCATCCCACTTCACACATTCCCCCTATAACCAAAACACCCACCAGTCCATTTCTCCCAAACAAATTTGGTGCACCTCCGGTTACATTTCATGAAATCCAAGCAATCAAGATTGTTTAAGGTGCTTCCTAGAGTTGATCCTTCAGCTCACGGTTCCCATCGTAGAATTATACCACAATCACAGGAATTTTCTTCTCCATATTATCGTTGCAAAATGCAGCCATCGCAAAATTACAATTCAGAAAACTGACCTCAAGCACAGCAACGAGCGAATGGCCAGCCGTGGGGCTATAAGCCATGCGAACAACAGGTGAGCCTATGTCCACAGACGCGATCTTACTCCCCGTGTAAGCATCGAACTCTATACAATCATAAACAGAGCTCCTATTACAATATACCTTCTAAAAAAACAAAACAAAACAAAAACAAAAAACAAAAAAACAGCGAAAGCATACCTATGATATGAGTGCCGATGGCGGCGGAGACGAACGCCTGCGTCGGGTGGAATGCAGCGGCGTGGGGTTGTAAGGGTTTGGAGCTCCGACCGGCATGCCGTAGATCCAGATGGTGCACGGTGGCCCACTCCATCGGAGAACAGTTGCAGTAAGTTGATACAATTACAGTAAATAATCCAATTGAAACATGAGAGTCCAATTCAAGTTGAAGAGATACAAAATTCGGATCGGGTGAAAACGGTTGAAGAAAAGCTGAAGGATCTCCGATGAGGATAAAGAAGATCCGTGGTTTGAGAGGTTCAAGCTACTGAAGAAATGAAAATTCGAGATCGGATCCAGCAGTGGGCTAAAGCCCGCACCAAGTTTTTTTCTTTTTCCCTCTGAACCGCCGGAATCCGGAGAGTGAAGAAATTACAGAGAAAATCGGTTTGGGAAGAAGAATAAAGAGAGAAGGAAACACGTTTATTTTACATAAAAAATGATTTTTCTTTTTTTTCAAATGAAAATTAGATAGAGTTAATGATGCGAAATAATACTCAAATGAGACATCAAAACCATATATACCATTTTAAAAATATAAAAATACTCGCTCTTTACAAAACATACTCTGCTTAGTCCACGAAAAGAACTTTCTACTTTGACTTTTTGGAACATCCACAAAAAAACTTCTTATTTATTTTTGGATTATATCTCACCACGACACCACTTACTTTTCACTTTTTCACTATTCTCAATATTAATTACAACACATTTTCACCACTCTCAGTACACTCAACAACTTTTTCTCCACTCTTAATACATTCAACAATTTTTTCCTTAAAATTTGTGTCACTCTCTTCTAGGAAGCTCTTTCGTGGACCGAATGAGTAGTACTTATTTAGCAAGTTTGGGGCATCCGCTCACCACAAAAAGCTAAGGTCATGATTTGGAGAGCTTTCAGGAATAGATTACCGTCGTGCGAGAATCTGAGGAAAAGAAGGATCGAGATTGTAGAAGTGGAAACTTGTTGTAATGCATGTTTTGAACCGCTCGAGACTACCGAACAGTCTCTTTTTGGATGTCCAAAGGCTTCGGCGGTTTGGGACGGCGTTTTGAAATGGGCGGGTTTCCAGTCAGCTCGGCCCCGGGAGATCCAAGCGCACTTTCAATGGTTCTCAAATTTAGGGACTGGGAAGAAGAGTAAGAAGTTCTTAAAATCCTTGTGGGTTTGCACAGTTTGGGTCCTTTGGAGGTGTAGAAACGAAAGCAGGTTCCAAGGCAAGGAGTGGCTCATTCATAATACCCACTTGGAAATTTTTGCTAGAATGTGGAGTTGGAACAAGATTTTTCTTTTTTGTGCTTGGGAGAATAATTTTTCTTCTTGGTGCTCTTTTGGCCCTCTGAATCTTTTGCTGTAACTCTTGGTTTTGGTACCTCCTCGTACCAGTTTTCCTCCTTTATAATAGCTCATTTTTTCTGACAAAAAAAAAAGTACTTATTTAGAATATTTTTGTCTTTATGAACCATTTATTTGATTAAGATTATAAAAATCACTAAAAAATATAGAAAGAGAAAAAAAAATCTATCAAAGTTTGACGATCATCGTCGACTGATGACCACAGCCCACTGGCAGGCGGTGGGCGGCGGACGGCGGCCAACGACCACGGGCCATTGCCAATAATTGTGCTTCGCAGATCTACACCACCACCAGCAATTCACTACCACTATCATCACCATCAAATCACAAATCCAACACCACAATACTTGAATAAAAATTAATGCTCGACCCTAGAATACTCGACTTAATGATTGACGCTCGACACTCAAGCGTCAAGCATTCGAGTGTCGAGCATTGAGCATCACTATTGCTCGACGCTCGACACTTGACACTCGACTCGAGCACCGCTTGTCAACCATCGCCCATCGAGGGTCGAGCATTGAAGAATTGAGAGAGAGAGAGAGAGAGAACTGTGAGAATACGATGGTGCAGCGACGCTGTAGCGAGGCGGTGGCTCAATGCAAAAGGAGGAGGGCGACGAGATGGGGGTGCGGTGTGGCTCAGATGAATGGGGACGATGAATTCGAGGAGAGAAAATGAGATAGGGGGACAATCAATCTGATGTGTCTGGCATTGCAGCAAGACGACGATCAGAAGGTGGCCCGGTTAAAAAAAAATGCACATCGTCTTTCCCCTTCCCCCACACCCAAACCTTAATTTCCCCTTCTCCCACCCGCCGCCTAGGGCTGGCAAATCATGCATGTCGGATCGTTATCGGGTTGACCTGATATCGACACGACCTGATAAGGCCAAACCTGGACACGACCTGTTAAGATAGTGCTCGATACGAACACGAACCCAACATGAATACGATAACAACACGATACGATAACGACACGATATGATTAAAACCTGATTAAACACGAAATCCTAAAGGTTAAAGTGTAGAAAGAATTAAAAATTTAAAATAAATATTTAATAAAAGTAATAATATTAACTCAATCAGGTGACACGAACCCGACACGAAATTATCAGGTTCTTATCAGGTCGACACGATAAGGACACGAACCTGATAAGACTTGACACTAACCCATTAATTTCGTGCGGTTTCGTGTCGTGCTTTCGTGTCGTGTCGAAAATTGTCAGCCCTACCGCCGCCACTGTCCCCTCTCCACCACCGTCTTCTCCTCATCTTATCACTGCCGCCTCAACGCCCCCCGTCCCCTGGCCCCTGCCTCTCCATTTTTACCTCGATTATGCGTGGTTTAGAGAAATTGAGAAGAGAGGCAGACATGGGCCATTGCCGAATTTCATATGAGGGCAGCGGTATTCAGGCAAAGAGAAGGCACCTTGATTTTGGTGTGTTTCGATGTACATGAGGAAGAGCGACAGCGTTGAGCTCCTTGTCCACCGCCGTGGCCACCATCTTGGGGAGCGCGTAGGAGATTGAGAGGGTGCGGAAGGGAAAAAAATCATTCTTTTACTTTTTGCGTATATATATATATTTTTTACTTCATTACCCTTATCTGGCAGACGCTTGAAAACGACAGTCAATGAAAAAGAACCCATTGGTTCACAAACTAGACCCCCCCTCCTTTAACCGCTATTTAATAAGCTACAACCAAATAAGCCCTTAAAACAATAGAAGGAAAATCGAGATCCTGGTCTGATCCGTCCACTGTCCCCCTCGCGAGATCTCGGCCATCGATTGGGTCTCAATATTTTCAAAACTTAGCTTAGAGCATAAACAATAACATTTTTTCCATTATCTTGTGTTGTCAGGTGCAATTTCAAAAACCGAGACATAAGAAGTTGCTGCGGCGAAAGGGCGGGAATGCCCACATTGATATACGAGGCATACATGATTGAGGTCACGACCGAGGAAGGCATTTCCGAGATTAATAGGGGCATCACTTCTGACAGTTCATCCTTCCACTGCGTTGTTGGTCCTTGTATAAAAACTACCGAAGGAGAGCACTAGATTTCCCTTCCTCCATGCGCTCTGTCACTGCGTCTTGCACTCTTTCCTAATTCTCAAATTATCACCATTGCACACAATTACCAACTTTTAATTGTTTATTTGTTTATTTTTTATTTTTGATAAATTAACAATATTAAATAAAAAACTTAAAAGTCGCGTCAAGGAGACTCGAACCCAAAATTACACTTGGCCAACACGCACACTTTCAATGGTTTATTTCTGATAGGGGAGGGCGACTAATTAATGGCTATTAGCGTTTTTAATTTGTAATAATTATTCCATAATTAATAGACTAGCTCTGATTAAGTATAGTTTTATCATAGTCTACTCCTACGACATCTAATTCATTCAGACAAAAGACATTTATTGATAATCTATTGCTTAAATTATTTAGGGAGGATTGTAAATTTAACCAGCAAGTATCCAATTACGATGACATAATTATTAGTTTGATACATATCAAGTGAGTTGTAAGAATAAAGTGCATTAATGCTTCAGTGATCATCTTATCTAAGTCATGAGCTACATTATTTTATGTGCATTTCGTAAAAATTTAATTATAATTTTATGAGCTATTGCACTAAAATTTATGCGGTGGAAGTTTCAAATACTATATATTAAAAGAATAACAAATAAAATTATTTCATCTTTCCAGGAAATATCTTTTTAAAGGGATTGGATATATGTTTTAACAATATTATTTGTGTATTTGGTGAATGAAGAAAGAGTAATACAAATTAGAAAAATAATAATAAAAAATAATGAAAATGACTAATGACTCAATTAAAATAAAAATAAAAAATAAAAAATAGTGAATCCATTAGTTATAATGTGTGTAAATATATGACAATTATAAGGATAATAATTAATAAAGTTACTTTCAGAAATAGATTAGGAAAATGTTTCATGAACAGACGAAAATGAAAAATTATGAAGATATTTTGTAGACAAAAGAAATACGGTAAGATAATTCTTTTATAATAATGATACTCCCTCTGTCACACCTTTCTTGAGACATATTCCTTTTTAGCCGTCCCAACTATTTTGATATATATCCTTGTCATAACATAATTGAGTATTATCTAGATATAGTATTTGTTCAGGAGTTTCACATGAAATTGTTCGAATTAAATAATCAATATTCGAGTAGACGGTACAAATATTTGCATGAACATGTCAATCAAATTTAAAGATTTAGAAGTGGAACGCAGAAAGAATTAAAATTTGAGGATGAAGAGAGTGCAGAAGAGTAGGGGTGTAAACTTGGGGCAGGTCGGGTGACCTGCCCGTAAATTGCAAGTACTCGACCCGCAAAATCACACAAAAACAGCACCTTCACCCGTCCCGCATTGTATGTGCGAATAACCGTGCAATTTTTTGAAGATGCATATCTTCACCCGACCCTGTGTATTGAGTACTCGATACCCGCATAAGTATCGAATCGAGTGAAGGTATACCCGATATCCTCTATCCGAACTTTACACCCCTAGAGAAGAGTGAAGGGTAGGGCGCCGTGGGGTTAGCGGGAAACCCTAGCAAGAAAGATAAGTAGACAGGCCACATAAATTAATTAAAAAAGGGGTGAAGAAACAAAAAAAGAAAAGGAAAAAATAATAAAATAAAAAGAAAGAAAACAACAGAGTAGAGTGAGGAGAGAGAGGAGGATGAATGAAGGGGGAGGGAGGGGGGGCACTTTACTACTTTTTTATGTTGCACGCATCCATCCATGGCAGAAAACAGAAGGCAGACACAGTACTACTCCTTCATCGATCAGACCACAGAAAATTAAACACAAGAGCAACTCCTCCAACCCTCCATTTTGCAAACCCACCATTTTCTTCACTTCACCTTTCTTGATGTTCCACACCTGAGAAAAGTTTTTGGGGAAAATCGCGCTACCTCGAGTATATAATTACATACATACATGCATGTATATGTTGTCGAATTCCCTGCATTCTCGGAAGCGTGCTCCAGGTTGTAGACTTTGAATGGTGTTTTTGTTTCTGGGTTGTGGTGAGGGGTGGAAGTATTGAAGGAGGTGGTGGAATTTGGGGATTTGGTTAATTTAGATGAAGAGGATGCCCTTACCCTTTGAATTTGAGGGGAAGGGGGTGTTAGACTTAGATTTCGTAGTGAAGAACAGAGATTTCATCACAGATTTCGTGAGGAAGGGTTGTTTCCTGAGCAGCAGCTTCGGCGAGCCGACATCTGTGCTGGATTCTGCAAGGATTCCGAGCAGGCCCACATCCTCCTCAACACTGTCTTCATCTCTCGGCGGGAGCACCGGCGGGGGTGGTGCTGCTTCTACCGACACGGCCGGCGTGGCGGCGGTTTCGGACACTAACCCTTCCCCGAAATGGCAGCAAGACTCCACCACTGCCACCAGCTCCAATGCCGGAGGCGGAGCCGACCTGCTCCCAGTCCTGCCTTCTCTCGACGGCGGCGGCGGCAACCCGGAGAAATTCGCCATGGAGGACTGGGAGAGCGTGCTGTCGGAGTCTGCCGCCGTCTCCCCCAGCCAGGAGCAGGCCTTCATCCGCTGGGTCATGGGAGATGTGGAGGATCCTGCTATGGCCAATCTCAATAAAGCCCTCCAAATTGGCTCCGCCGCAGAGTTCGATTTCAGCGGCGGCTTCGGGGTTGTGGATCAAGGCTTCGGCGGGGACCAATTTGGGGGCAGCTTCATGCCCACGCTCCCTAATTTCAGCAGATCCAGCGCTGAGAAGATTGGTTTGCCCTTGCCTCCCTCTTCCGCTAATTTCAAATTTCCCCCAAATTCGATGCATCCGTCTAACAATCTCGGAGCAATAGCTCTTCATCATCCCACTGCATTTGATTCCTCTGCAGAAATGAAGCCTCCGATTTTCAACCAGCAGCTGCTCCTGAACCACCAGCCACAGCACGCCTCCTTCTTCTTCCCGCTGCCATTGACGCAGCAGCAAGAGCTCGGCCCCCCTCAGGCGAAGCGCCACAACCCCGGCGAGGAGCAGATCTCGAGAGGGCTTCAGCTGCTCCCCCATTACCAGAGGCCAATGGGATTAGGGCAGAAGCCCAAAATGGAGGAATTAGGGCAGCAGCAGCAGCAGCAGCAGGCCATAGTCGACCAGCTATTCAAGGCTGCAGAGCTTGTCCAGACCGGAAATCCAGTACTCGCGCAAGGGATATTGGCGCGGCTCAATCACCAGCTCTCTCCCATTGGTAAGCCTTTCAATAGGGCTGCTTTTTATTGCAAGGAGGCTTTGCAACTGCTCCTCCACACTAATAGTAACCATCTCAACAACCCTTCTTCAACGCCTACCTCTTCCCCTTTTAGCCTTGTTTTCAAGATTGGTGCTTACAAGTCCTTCTCTGAGATCTCTCCTCTTGTGCAATTCGCCAATTTCACCTGCAACCAAGCCATTCTTGAGGTTCTCCAAGGCTTTGATCGGATTCATATTGTCGATTTTGATATCGGCTATGGCGGGCAGTGGGCCTCTCTTATGCAGGAGCTTGCACTGCGCGGTGGGGGCGCCCCCTCCTTCAAAATCACCGCCCTCGCCTCCACTTCCACCCACGATCAGCTCGAGCTCGGCCTCACACGCGAGAATCTCATCCAGTTTGCTACTGAGATTAACATTGCTTTTGAGTTTGAGGCGATTAGTATTGATTCCTTGAATTCTGCTTCCTGGTCTCTACCGTTCCACGTGCAAGAGAATGAGGCGATTGCAGTGAATCTCCCCGTTGGCTCTCTTGCCAATCACCAATTCTCGGTGCCGTTGATCATGCGCTTTGTCAAGCAGCTCTCCCCGAGGATTGTCGTCTCTGTGGACAGAGGGTGTGATAGGACTGATCTTCCCTTTGCCAACCACATAGTTCACGCCCTCCAGTCTTACTCGAACCTGCTCGAGTCTCTTGATGCTGTCAATGTGAATATGGACGCTCTGCAGAAGATTGAGAGGTTCTTGCTCCAACCGGGGATTGAGAAGATTGTGATGGGCCGTCTTCGCTCACCTGAGAAGACGCAGCATTGGAGGGCTCTCTTTTTGTCGTCAGGGTTCTCCCCGATAACCTTTAGCAACTTCACGGAATCACAGGCGGAGTGTGTGATAAAGAGGACTCCTGTTCGAGGATTTCAGGTGGAGAAGAGGCAGTCTTCTCTCGTTCTTTGTTGGCAACGGAAGGAACTCATCTCTGCTACTGCCTGGAGATGCTGAAGCTCGCGGATTCTTCCTGTCGAGAAGGTGCCCCAAACTCAACTACTGCCTTAAAATTTAATGAATATTCATCATGCCTGAGTTTCTTCTGCTAATTTTCTTGGTGACTCGGGCGGATTGTTTCCAACTTTCGAATGAACCGGCCACATTTTAGTAATGGATGTTCTAATATAGTTAATCTTATTCAATGTCGTATGTTAATTAATTGCGGATCGATCTTGCTTACTCTCTCGCTGCTGCCTTGCTTTTTCTTCTTAAAGGCAGATTATTGTGTTTGTAACCATAGGGAATGGGAAATGAAAATGGAGAAAACAAAAGAATTTAACCCTTTTGACTCATTCTTTGATTGTGCCTATGGATTAGCATTGATATTGTTTATCTGCTGCTTTGATCATTAATGTTCCTAAATCCTAGTGATTCCATCAAGAAGTTGATGTGTTTTTTTCATTCTCTTTGATTGTTGTGCAGCAAGATATGATTTTGAGTAGTCAATGGGAATTATTTAGTCGTTTACGTTTAAGGAATAAGCATGTTGATGGTGATGGTATATGATTTTTTATGATTTTTGTAGGTGATTTAGATGGATAAGCTGCATTTTGGTGATATGAATCTGATCCCAACGTTGCTAGAACCAGACATTTATTCTTGTGAAAAATCATTTGGCAATGAATGTTGTAACTGTTTGATTTAGTTATGCAAATCTTTGAACTGAGAGAGAGAGAGAGAGGGGAGAGAGTGTGGTGTGTGGACATGGCTGAACAAAATAGAGGTTGTTGGCCCCAAAATTCTATTTAGTAGATGCATCTTCTATGATTGGTATGTCTCTTTCAATTATAATGTGGATTTTGGTGTTACTTAATTGTTTTGTGTTATGTTTTTGGCTCTGTTTCTCCATCACGTTACTTTGCATGCCAACATTTCATTTTTTTAATCCCCATTGAAGTTGCTGCTGTTAAGGCTAATCCCTCTTTTTCTAAGATTTAGGCCATGTCGTGTGTGTGTGTGAGAGAGAGAGAGAGAGAGAGATGATCTTATAGTACTCCCTCCGTCTCATGAAGCATGATACAGTTCTTTTCGGCACGAGAATTGAGAAATTGGTATTTTGTGTGTTAAGCGTGGTAGGTGAAAAACAAAAAAAAAAACTGTGTCATGCTTCGTGGGAAAGAAAGAATATTTTGATTTCAAGAATGGTTGTGATGGTAACCGAGATGTTTGGGCTAGTTAAAGGGCTACGTGCTTTACGCGGTTTCAATAATTAGCACCCTTTTATTTTGAATGATTCATAATTTGCCTTTTAAGTATATCTGTCTATTATTTATTTAAGTGGCTTGGACAGGAGTTGTGTTGATGTCGAGTTTTGATTATCTGTTTTGGAGTAATCTAATATTTTTGGGAGATCATTTGGGCTTAATGATGTGGTTTTTGATTTTGATTGTTTTATTTATCCCTATTGTCTTTGCTAGTGCTCTACGACCCATATTAAAATGATTTTGTTGATAACTACTACCTCTCGAACCCCTTATTTCATCTTAATTTGAATTTCTTTCCTTTCCCTTTTCCAATTTGTTTGCTTACTGCTCCCTTCGTCCGCGATATTGTTGCACTTTGTAGGCGGCACGAATTTTAAGAAAGTGATGGATATTGTTGTGAGTGGAATTTGGATCTCATTAATATTGTGAATGGAGTTTGTGAACCCTACTGTTATAAATAGAAGCGTAAATGATATTGTGAACGAATCAAAATAATAAATTCAACTATACTTTTGCCTAGAAAATAGTTTTTTTAGCACTTACAATTTTTTTTTGAAAAAGTTTTAGCACTTCGACCAAATTTACAAATTCATATATATATGCCACCTGATCGCAGCTAAAATTGAAAATCATAGTGAAAAGACAGAAATAGCCCTGCATTAATGTTAATTAATTAAGAAAGAGCACAGCTTTGTTAAAGAAAACTTAGGCGTCTTTAAACAACTCTTTGCTGACACACAAATACACAATACAATGTGCTCTTTAGTTTTTGTCTCTCATCTCACTCAAGTGTTCTCCACCCATTCATATTTTATTCATTATTATACTTTTATAAATTATTTGTAAGATGGTTTACTCTTAGGTAAAATTTTCTTACGTACATCAATTATTTGTAAGATGGTTTATTCATTATTATACTTTTATAAATTACTTATACTTCGTCTATTTCAATTTTTAGTATTTATATTTTCATTTTTGATCGTTGCATATTTTTATTATCAATTTATATTTTTAGTAAAAGTAGGTGAAATTTTTAATCACTTTAATACTCTCATAAAGGTGAGATTCTTATTCCAGTTACAACATACACAGCCACTTTATTAAAATTCGCGACATTCTCAATTTGAAACTAAAAGAGGAAACAAAGAGAATAATAAATAATTAAAATTAAATTATGTAATCTAATATTTTTGGGAGTATATCAAATTAAAATTTTTGGCATGATCTTTAATGTGATGTATATAGAACATTCTAGTACTATCAAATTACATTATACTCTCTCTGTCTCAAAAAAGTTTATCCCAATTTCATTTTTGAGGCATACCAAAAAATGTGCCAAAATCTCCTTATTTTCTGTTTTTGTACATGGTCCACGGTCCACCATCAACTTTATATTTATAATCCTTTAAACACTATTTTTGTACATGACCCACCATCAAATAGTAAATTTTGAACAGTTTTTAGTGAAACTTGTGTTGCTCCATTTGAGGCAAACTTTTGAGGCGCGAATGAAGTATTTGAAAAAAATAAAAATATAGGATTGAGTGTGAATTGTGAAAACAAAATTGGCATTATGGAATACTGAAAAATCAAAATTAAAAAATAACACTAAGAAGTATTTATTAAAATTGTGCTTTTATATATCTATAATATATATTACATTGACATAGATATAAATACAGGTTGATGTCATATTTTTGCTATAAACAAAAGAAACTAAAATTGAAAAAATAGACTAAAATAAAGTAAATTAAATAAAACCAAAATTGTAAAAGAAAATATAGAAAATAAAATAAACCAAATGATAAAAGATAATATCAAAAAAAAAATTAATAAGAGAGATTTTTCTTTTAGTTTGAGTCTTCCTACTTGTATATCATTTTATTTTAAGGATTATTTGCGTGTAAATACACGAATTTTCAATATTTTCTAGTTGTTTCACGCAATTGGTAGGAAGAATGATAGCAAGAATTGATAGAATAATCAATTTTAATTTAATCAGAATATTTCGTCATAGGGAAAATCAGAAAAATACTAAATTCTTGTATTTAAATTCAAAAAATAAAGTTCGTGGGAAAACTAGAAAATGCTGAAAGTTCGTGTATTTACACGCAAATATTCCGTATTTTAAATCTATTTTTAACATCATTGTTATGCCATCTAACTCGTTGCAATTCCCGAAGTGCAGCTCCACCGAAATCTCCGCCGCTAACAGAAGCGGCGCCGCCGCCCTTCTCAACCTGCGCCTATGCATCCTCTTTCCGTCTGAAACAATTTCCACTTCGCAATGGCTTCGCAAGTTGTAGAATTGGATAGAATTGCTTTAATTCCGCTCTCCGTCAGCTCCCTCTGCTCCGGCCGTTCTCACTCCCACTTTCGTCACCGGCCAACCCTTCCGAGATTTGCCGCACAATCGAATTATCAGAAAATTAGGTTCAAGTTAGATGTAAATGGCAGTGGCGTGCAAGGGCTTTCTAGAACTCCTAGGGGGGTTTTATCCAATCGACGCCGGCGGGTGATACTGGGAGTGGCTAGCGCAGAGCAGCCGGAGCGAATTGATGGCGGTGAATTATCTGATGAGGTAAGCTCTTATAAGTTTATGTACAAATATGGTGAAGAACTGTTTCTACCCTATGTTTTACGTTATGATAACTCCTTCCTGCATCTTATATTTTTTCATTTTTCACTTTGATTTTTTCAAATTCTGAAATATACATGGATGTAATGGAATAGAAAATGACAAGAGGAATTCCACCTCTGTGTTTGGTTGAAATGAAGTATTGTTTTACCCTCTCTCTTGTTGAAGTAGTACATGCCCAGAATTGCTGAGCTTCGTCTGCTCTCTAGACTGGCTATATCATTCTCCAATGGGAGGGGAGCTAGCTGACATAAGAAAACATTGTAATATGGTATGATCATACAAAAATGTTTGGAGGAGAGAGAGAGTGAGGTTGGTGAAAATGTTGAACTTTGGAAAAAGAAGAGCATGTGAAAGAACTTTGTTAAACCATTGCACTTGATTCTTGTAATATCATGGCTGTTCTAATACTCTGAATTTCATGGCTTACACTAATGGGTTAAACCTTAAAGTTGAGTGCCATATTTCGGTAATGCTTGACAAAGTGACCACTGGTGGGCGATTCGATAATATGTCATTAGGTGTAACTAAGCTATGAAAGTTGCATAATAGACTAAAAGTTGAAATCTATGTTGTGCCATCTAATTCTAAAAGGAAGGAGATTCCAAATTGTCCCCACAACTATTTACCGGTGAGCACTTCATCCCTAAAACTAATTTCCCCCAAATTGATTTTCTCCCAATTTCTGAGCTTTAGATTTATAATCAAAGTTCAAAGAATTATCCCTATATCCTTAGAAGACAGTTGTGGGGCAACTTGGACCTTATCCCATTCTAGAATTATCAGCACTCTCTTATGAAATACTTTTGATTGCTGCAGTTGGTGCATCACTTGGAAGGAACTCAAGAAAGCAAATCTTTTCAAAATTTAAGGGGTGTGGATCCTTTTTAACTATAGGAGTAAGATATGGAAAATATTCTTTTTCATGCCACACCTGATGCCGAGTATACATTTGTATTAAATTTTTCACTGGTATGATCTCTTTGATACTAGTTTGTATTATCTTAGCTGGACCACTGACACAACTATGTTGTAGGAAGTTCAAAGAGGCAATCAATCATCTGGGGAGAGCGATTTAGATGAGGAACACAGAAAAAAAACAAGTCAGTTAAGGAAAAGGATTATATTTGGACTAGGCATTGGAGTTTTAGTTGGTGGAGTGGTATTGGCTGGAGAGTGGGTTTTCACGGTAGCCCTTTCTGCAGCAGTATTTGCTGGTTCCAGGGAGTACTTTGAGCTGGTAAGAAGTCGCGGCATTGCTTCCGGAATGACTCCTCCTCCTCGATATGTTTCACGAGCTTGTTCTGTTATCTGTTGTGTTATGCCTCTGCTCACACTGTAAGAGTTTTTGGCTAACTTCATTTGTTTTGCTATTTTTTTTAGCTATGCACGTGGCCAATTTCTTGTAAATGAAAATGAACTCTTTGTTTTGATTATGTGCTGTTAGTATTTGTTTTATTCGTCACTGAAAAACATGACTTTCTACAAAGACGGCTTTATTCCTACATATGTCATTACTGCTTCTGTTGACGGCCTAGTATTTGGTATTGCGGCTATAAAGCCTCCAAGAAAAAATTGCAACTTTCACATGGAAGAAAAGTGTATCGAGATTATTTTACCTTCTTGAGGGCAAGGAAATTAATGATTTAATCAGAAGAGTTTAGTTTAAAATACTTGTAGAGTATCAAAATTGATTAGGTATTCATAACTCGTAATTGCATCTCAAAAATGTTTGCCTCTCAAATTTGCTGAGTTTGAGTTTGAGAAGAATTTTGGATGCAGTATTTTATAGATAGATTAATTTGCTGACCACTAGTAATATTGTTCTTTTAGTTACTTTGGGCATATTGATGTATCTGTGACATCTGCGGCCTTCTTTGTTGCTACGGCGCTCCTTCTGCAAAGGGGAAATCCTCGTTTTTCTCAACTTAGTACTACCATGTTTGGACTTTTCTATTGTGGCTACCTTCCTTGCTTCTGGGTAAAGCTGCGGTGTGGTTTAGCAGCTCCTGCACTGAATACACGTAAGGCAGTTCTCTATTTGTTTTTTGATTGACAATCATAAGAGCATTGCATATGCAAATTGTAAATATATGGGTTTGGAGTAGGAACATGATAGTCTTGCCCTATACTATGCTGGAATTTGGTGCATCTATGCATGAAGTTGGCTATATAAGTTCTCTATTTGTTTTTTGATTGACAATCATAAGAGCATTGCATATGCAAATTGTAAATATATGGGTTTGGAGTAGGAACATGATTAATAATTTAGTCTTGCCCTGTACTATGCTGGAATTTGGTGCATCTATGCATGAAGTTGGCTATATAAGTTATTAGCTCAATCTTTTTGTTCTGCACTTTATCATTCATGCACACATTGCTATGTGTTTTGTAAAAATTTATTGTATTAGACACCTAGAGTCAGTGGAGGGACTGGGATGTCTACATGGTAAGGCAGCTGGGCAAGGCTGGATGACAGATTTATTTGGATACAGCAAAGCGTAAGAGTTTGCATCTGTGTATAGTTTCTTTGTAGGCACTGAACAAGTGAAATATGCAGTTCCCTGAAGATTGACCGCTGGGGATAGAGGGGCAAGACTTCCGAATTGTAGGTCCCATAAGTGATAGTGAGATTTCATTTGTGATGCTTCCTTAGATTCAGCGTAACGGGCTTGGTAGCTATTCTATAACCTATATTGTCTTCTGGGCCTAGAACATACCGAAATTTGGTTACGCTTTGTGGTTTCTGTATCAAATTGGATTATCTGAAAGTCTGTGTATGCATTTAGATTAATATTTTTGGATTCTGGATGTTGTGAGATCAAGGGGGATAGATTAGAGACTTAAACATAGTGTTTTTGGGCTATTATAAGTTTAACTGAGTATCGAGCTGATGATAGAATTTGATTTACTAAAAGATCTTCGCAAGCTCCCCTGGACAGTGTACTACATTATGCCATACTTTACTACACTCTCTTCCCTGTTAGATACTTAATTAGGCCCAGACAGACCATTTCTTGAAATTAGCTAGTGAATGACTACCCATAATCTCAAGCATTCGTCAATTCTTTCTCCTTTTTCTTGGATCTCTGGTCTTATATTGTCATTTTAGTTTATACAACTTCTGATGTTATGTGGCAAAATATGATGGAGATGCTTTTAGAACTCTACAAGATTGTACTGGATTTTTGAAATTTGAACTATGTGTATGTTTTGGCAGGATTTGCAGCATCTTGGCCTCTTCTTCTTGGTGGAAACACTATGTGGACAGTGGGTCTTGTGGCCACCTTGATCTCAGTTAGTAGTATTATTGCAGCAGATACATTTGCCTTTATTGGTGGCAAGGTACTCTCTTTTTCCCTGAACTAGTTTTCTCAACTATTCTTCTCCTAAAAGTGTTTCTTGGTGGCAAGATATATGGTCTTAAAGTCTTGAGGAATTTTGTGCAGGCCTTTGGCCGGACACCACTTATTGCAGTCAGTCCGAAAAAGACATGGGAGGGAGCTCTTGTTGGATTAGGTGGTTGTATAGCGGCTTCTGTTTTATTGGCCAAGGTCTTCTCCTGGCCTACTTCTACGCTGAGGTGATTGGTTTGTTTTTATGTTTCAACACTCAAGTTCAAATCTTTGTTCCTCCATACTTTCTACTTTGGTATCCTGCTCCATTGTATGATCCAGCATGATGTCGAAACTCTAAAGAATACCATCATTAAATTTCCTTTTAAATATACTAATATGTTTCTTTATTTCAGTGCCGTAGCTTTTGGGTTTCTGAACTTCTTTGGATCTCTTTTTGGTGATCTTACCGAGTCCATGATCAAGCGAGATGCAGGTGTCAAGGATTCAGGATCTCTCATACCGGGACATGGTAATACCCAAATATGTTACTTGTTTTTTTATTATTGCATGTCTGTCTTGCCTAACTTCGGTTAAGTAGCCAATTCACCGTGGCCTCTATGTGATTGTGCTGTTAGCTGACCTATATTTGGACCACTTAAAGTTGCCAGTGATAATCTCGTGATCACAGATTTTTTGTTTTCCTTTCTTGATTTTTTTTAACTATAGATGACCTTAGGTTCTATAAATACGTTCGAACCAGCCACTCAGCTACAATACAGCACACTAGTATCCGTTTTGATGTTTTATTAGATGACGTGTGTATTCGAAGCTATTTAGCACGTTCTACTCAGTCATCTCCGTTGTGCGTATTCGTTGCTCATTCAGAGTCTGTTTTGTGTAAGCAGGAGGGATACTAGATAGAGTCGACAGCTACATTTTCACCGGAGCACTTGCTCACTCCTTCGTGAAAACCTTCCTCCCACTCTACGGAATTTGATCGAGTGCACGACGTGCTAATCGTAACTTCGGGATGTTTGGTAGCTCTTGACTGGAGCTATCAAAAGCAGGAAAAGGAGAATGTGTTTCAAATCCACCAGGTGCTTCCATTATGCAAGTCTAACTTCCTTCCAAATAAATATTTCATTTTTACATAAAAAATGCTCAAATCTAAGCACCATAATCTCTCAGTAGTTAGATAGTGTAAGTTTGGAATAAACAAGTCATTGTATACTGAAAATCTTCAGCTGCATTTAATTGATTAATGCCTGAGGTTGAGTTTGGCAGAAAATCATTTTCAATCCTTAAAATCATTTTTAGTTGCTATCTGCTACAGTTGATAATGATGTATAGCCAAAGACATGTCAACCTATGCCTATCTAGAGAGAGAAAGTGGCACCACGAATCACACAATGGGTTTTCTCTCAACTCTTTGAGCAAAAAACAGTGACATTTGTCAACTTATTATCTATATTTAGTGAACAAAAGGCCATTAAAAAAAATATGATATCAAACAAGTATGATTTAAACCAAAATATTTCTCAAAAAACCAGCAAAAACATGGCAGCTTCCAAACAAAGGGTTTTGCCAAAATTGCATCTTACTTTCATGTGAATTTGTCTCTTCAACCACTCTTAAGAGCATCCGCAATGGGGTTACATGATAGCTTACATGATAGCCTACTTTATGATGGGGGACCACATGGTGTAAAGATGCTGCAGTGGGGTTACACGATAGCTTACACGATAACTTACATGATAATGGCGCGTGTGAAACACGCAATGAACAAATGGGCTACACGATAGAACGTGTAGCCCTCGTGTAAACCTCTCCCGCAACGGTTACACGATAGCTCATTTACACGATAGCCCTATCGTGTAATGGCTATCGTGTAACCATTGTGGATGCTCTAACACATATGCACTGTCTCCAATGCTATACTAATTAGCCACAATTTTTTGTTAATTTTTTTATATGCTCATTTTTTCAAACAAGTGCTCAAATTCAAGATTGTCATTTGGTGACTCACAACTACATAATTATATTTAAATTACGTCTACTAACACGATAAGAACAAAACTAAATAAGTGTAAGTAAAAGGTGAAACAAGTATAATATTTCCTTTGACTAAGTGAGCTCAACTAGTAATTAGACAAGTTGGATGAAAAAAGTGATGATGATGATGATGATATATACACATAAATTTCATCTTTTTCGGCTGCAAAAATTGCCAATTTATGGGCCTACAGATAAACTAAGACCTATCCTTCCTTCCCAAGTGGAGAATCCACTTTTCAAGACGAAAATGTCTAGTGTCTAGTTAAAAGGAAAAGAACAAGTCCCACTATTTCATGTGCCCAAATGTCTAAGAGTTGCAAACTACTCAATTGGGAGATGGAAACCAACCACTATAATTTGTTGTCACACAATGAATATTTTTTGGGTTTGACCTTGGATGAGACATAGACATACATGTGTATAAGTCATCCCAAAATCAAGAAGACTAATAGAGAGAGAGAGGGAATTAAAGTTGTTGGGGGATAGGAAAACAAATGAAGATAGGAAGAGCACCATGCAAATGGGAGAGAAAACCCCATCTCATCCATGCAAAGAAGGTGTAGGAAAAAAAAAAAAGAGTAGGAAAAAGGAGAGAGTAATAGAGTCTTGAGATAGAAGAGATAAAGACCCATGATGGAAATGTTGCATAGTTATCAAGGGCCCCACCACAAGTTGCTTTTGGACAAACATGAGTGCTTACTTTTGGGTTTTGGTATATAACCAAACAAAAAATATATGTGTGGGAAGGAAAGAATGCGTTGTTTTAAAGCGGACTATGGAAGAAAAAAAGGAGGGGAAACTATGGATTGATGAGAGAGAGAGAGAGAGAGAGAGAGAGAGAGAGTAAAAATGATGGAGAAGAGTTAAAGAGGAGTAAGAGGAGATGGTGCACCAAGCATCTATGGAAATGGCTTTATTTTGAGAGAGAGAGAGAGAGAGAGAGATAAGCTTTAATTTGAGAGAGAGAGAGGGAGAGAGAGATAAGCTTTAATTTGAGAGAGAGAGAGAGAGAGGGAGAGAGAGATAAGCTTTAAGTTGAGAGAGAGAGAGAGAGAGAGAGGGAGAGAGAGAGATGACAAGCCTAACATTTCTTGGCACACGCACACTTCCATGTAACTTTCACCATACAAACATACATATATCATCCTTTTTTTCACTTTACCTTTTCCCTCACTTTTTTGTCTCTTTTTACCCTTTGCCTCGGATGCTAATGTGATTCATCTTGTTTTATTTTTTTACTTTTATCAATAGGTGGGCTTTTTTTTTTTCACATCGAGTATTCTTGAGACTAAATATATCAAATTTAAACCTCATAATAGGTCGAGCTTATTGCACTTGACTTTCCAAGGGTAAATTTTTACCTCCTCATGTGGTTTGTAGGCTCTTAAGTGTAACTTACCCTATGAGGTACCCTTATGCATTCTCGTTGATTGATAAATTTAACATGGAAAAATAAGGGATAACAGAAAATTCTTCATTTAAATCCTCTCTTTTTTTCCCCTCATTTTTTACAAAAGAGAATTTCACAATTTTTTATTCTTCTGTTCACTTCAAGGATGAATAATATTATCACACAAAAATGAAGGGAGTGAAAAAAAAAATGAAAAATGATGAAATTCTCTTTTGCAGTAGATGAGAGACAAGAAAATAGACATTTAAAGAGACAAACTTCTGTTATCTCTCTTTTTCCTATAATAAATTCATCAATCAAAAATAACACACCCATATAAGTTCTCAATGATCTTGCTATATCATTGCTTTTTTTTTTTTGTCAAGTCTTTTCCTTAACTAATATGGATGGATTACATAGTTCAAGAGAGATATATAAGATGAAAATTACTTATTTCAATAATACATATTACTCGTACCCGTCACAAGTTTGATATATAAAACATTAAGGTGAAACGCATTTTGTAACAAAAAAAAATGCGATGGTGACACGTCAATCACATTCCTTGAAATTTGAATTCACAAACTATATATTATCCATGAGTTATCATCAATGTAAACATTGGATCATGTAAATCATAGCATTTTCATATATATTATCTTCTTTGGTTTGGAATTTCAAAAGAATTGGTAGCATAAACGTGTGGATTTGTAATTTAAATATATAAAGCAATGCATGATTGAAAACCGAATTGACTAGTCATATATTTCTTCTGGCTTAAACCGATCGGGAATATTGTCGGAATAAATTATAAATTTATCAGAAGAGAATCATCAGAAAATCTAAAAATTATCAATTCTTGAAATAACCAATGAATAAAATGATGTAACACAACCCGTCAGAAACGCATTAAACCACATTTTATTTTATTTTTGCTTTGAAATCAATTGAATGTTATGTCATATTCCGTATATAACTCGTTTACTTTTGCCAACACAAGATTTTGGCTTTTAACCGATAGAAAGAAAGCTGAAATTTGGATGTTAGGGTTTTGATCTGTGACCCCATCATGTATATATATATACATTATTTGTGAGAACGTGAGAATCATCAAATCTAATACATTCACTGTAAAAATTAATGTATTTGCTGTTAAAATTAATGCATTAAAAAAAAATTGCTCCCTTCAGGATTCGAACCCAGGATCTGTATTCATCCAACAAGATGATGCATCCATCGTAGATCTTGATGATCGAATGGCTGAAAATGGTTCTCCGTTCTTCTTTTATTCAGTGGTTCTTTCTTGAACCACCCCATATATATATATATATATATATATATATATATATAGGGGCGCGCTCCAGTGAGACCCCCTATTTTTCGTGTAATATGAGTACAATGAATAAGACATATAATACTAATGAACAAAACGTATATCTAATGAACAAGATGTATATACTGATGAAAAATAAAATTTAAAAAATTCGTAATGAATAAGACATATATACTGATGAACAGGGCCGTATATACTGATGAACAATGCAGTATTTACTAATGAATAACAAAATTTAAAATATTATGCTCCCTCCAGGATTCGAACCCTGCGAAAAAAAATCACCCTCCAGATACAATATCAGCCATAGGATTGATAAAATAAACGCACCAGATCGTGCCCTAGATCTCAATAAAATTAGGGGGTCTCATTGGAGCGGCCCCCTATATATATATATATAAACTCATATGGAGAAAATTCCAAGAAGTTAATAAACTTGAAAGTTTAGAATCAACTTTGCAATTTGCAAACTATTATTCAATCCCATGGATTCTTAGATGGGATTACATTCTTCAAACTCAGAAAAGAGAAAAACCTGAGTTACAATTCTCTCCATCAATTTTGGTCCGAAGAATTTTCATTAAATGGTGGCCAAAAGAAGATTTCTTTGGAGAAGGAAGAACTTATGACAGAAGAGGAATTCTCTCTATCAAAACATCATCCCAAATTATTGAGAGATTAAATTACCAGAATCCTTCAAAGAATTCTTTGCTTAAAGATCTTTTCCAATCTATGGATAAAGATTCAATTAATTCTTTGTGGAAAGAAGTCTTTGGACAAGCAAATCCAGAAATGATCAAAGAAGGAAATTCTTCAACTCCTTCTTCATCAACGGTAGAAAATCTTATTGCCAATGATACAGAAATGCTGGATACTGAAGACTTCCAAGAAGCTCAAGATCCTTATATATATATATATATATATATATATATATAGGGGTGCGTTCCAATGAGACACTGAGACCCTTATTTTTCAATGAATAAGATATATATACTGATGAACAAGGCAATGTATACTGATGAATAACAAAATTTAGAAAATTGGCAATGCATAAGACATATATACTGATGAACAAGACAGTATATACTGATGAATAACAAAATTTAAAATATTTCGCTCCTTGCAGGATTCGAACCCTGAGAAAAAAAATTCACCCTCTAAGTATAATATCAACCATAGGATTGATAAAATAAACGTACGAGATCATATCTAAGATCTCACTAAAAATAAGGGGTCTCATTGGAGCACTCCTATATATATATATATTTGTGTGTGTGTACGTATTTTTGCATGGACGACACAAAAGCTGGCAAAGAAATAAAAATGTAATGTAATATGTGATCATGTCTTTCATAAAATTCAAATCCCTCACTCCTAGGAGAGGCTTGTGAGTGACAAAAGTGCCCACTTCAAATTCCTAAATGAAAAGTTGCATATCATTATACTTTTCATTAAAGTGTGTGTGTTTTTTTTGTTCTCTTTTTTACTATTTTCCACTTTCTTTTTTCCTATAGAACCTGCAAGAAAAAGTGTTTTGCTTTTTGGAGCGATTTTATACATCTAAGTTATGGTTACATATATTTGGTGGCTTTTTCTCCTGTTTTTCACGATCATCTCCCTTTAGAATCTCTTGCTTTCGAATTTTATTGCCTATGGCGACCAAAGGCATCGTGATCGGTTGGTCCATGCATCGACCTTTTGCCCCTAACACTACAACAAACTGGCCAGATACCGACGGAGTTATAATGACTCATCTCGTTGCCTTCTTTTTTCAGAAGGACAGAACGACGAGGAGTAAACCCTAGACCTCACTCGAAGATATCTTTCCGTTTCGAACATGAGTTTGGAACATTTTGGGCCCTAAACCCTAAACCTTTTGCTTCTATTTTGTAGCACATCATGCGAGTTTCTTATATGAAAACTTGAAAACAATGACAATTAATTAATTTGGGAGCTATAAGGTGTATCTTGGTGAATGGAGAGATAAGGTGGTTCTTAGAGTGGATGAGGAACTAATTACTAACATCTAACATGACTTTGCCCGATCAAAAAAAAAAAAAATTAATTAATTTGGGAGCTAATTAATTTGGATTGAATATGAAGAAATAAATATTTTCATTTCTTAATTTTTTCAATCCCATGCAATTCCCTTAGTTACCGAATTGTTATATCATTAAATAATAAATATGGCATACTAGAAAATTTACTTATATATTTTTATTTCAATTGATTTTTCTTAATCCTTGTGAAAATCCCAATCAACCTATCCATATGGGACGGAGGGAGTAGATGACTAAATACAATACAATTCGGTAGCTAAGGGAATTGCATGGGATTGAAAAAATTAAAGTGGCGTTTGAGGAAATAATTAGTTAGAGGAAGTTTTTAGCTATTATTTTAGTGTTTTGACAATGATATCAATCATCTCGAAAATAAATTAAGCTAGATTGGCTCCAATAAAGATAGAGCAATAATTAATTCGCGTTGAAAATTAAGTACCTAATTCCATGCATAATTAAGTTTATATAGAAGCATAAGTGAATAATTAGAACTAATTAGATGCACGTAATGGTAATTAATTATCATGAAATTTAGTCTTAATTAATTAACCAAAAATTGCACAATTAAATATCCATGAAGCAAATGTAACTTGTGAATTTCAACACAGGACAACTCAAAATTTGCGCAAAATTTACTGAAAATTATAGAACATATATAATTAAGACTATGCTCTTTTTCTAAAATAAAATAAAATAAAATTAAGACTGCTCTTTAAGTGCCAACCAATCACAATGGAGTAATATTACAAGAAATCAACATGCAAATTCATCAGGTAGGCTACATACGTCAAATTTTGTGGATGCAAAGTTTTCTCGACTTGTTTTAATATATAATTAATTAAATTTCGTTTTCGATAAAGCTATTATGATAATGAAATTCCTATCATTTTCAGTTATACGCTGCATGCATTATAATATTAATTTCATCCCCACCATTACTTTTGGGTGTACAAATTATTAGATTTTTTTTCTATAAATATATTAAATAATGGTCCACTGCTTATATTATTACGAGGGGACAAATTTGGACTTTGAAAAGGTTTTCGATCGCCATCAATATATCATGCTAAATGTCAATATCATTTTTATTTTTTATTGTTGTCGAGATAAGTACATTGACCGTAAATGTGAACTTGTTTTATATATAACTAATTTTTTATTTAAAAAGCATTGAATGTGTAACATAATTAATAGCACGATTTATGTAGAGAGACCTTGCATGAAAAAATTTAGAAGTTTAGAAATTAACCTAAAAATTCATTTTACCTTGTTATATATTCTACTAATATTTAACGTGATGCATTCATTTATTAAAATTATGTATTCATGATAGAGTTTCATGATCCAATAATTGAGAATGATTCTTCGTTCCCATTTTATTAAAAAATTCTCGTTTCAACATCTCTACATGTGTGTGTGTGTTCCCAACCCTATATATACATGCATGCATTATTCCTCATCATCATATTCCCGAATAACTAGATACAAATTCAAGATTTAGATGGTGTTAGATTAAATGTATATGGTTTTGAAGAGTGATTGGTAAAATAGGTTATGAGTTTACAAAAATAAGTTCATCAAATTTTCCTTTGTATGATCTTGTAAGTAATCGTACGTAGAAATAATCTTATAGCTTGTTATTTGGGGTATTGGCAGGTGCATATTCGAACTTTTCTCATTTTCTGATTTTGCACCACAATTTTAAAATCTGCCCATAAATACCTGAACTTAATTTGTTTTCTTTCTGATTTTGCACTGAGTGAATTTTTACCCTCAAATCGTTGTTGACATGGCAGTCGGATTGAGAGAGAAGTTTAAAGTACATAATGAAGCAGATGAGCTTGTTGTAATTGTAATTGTGGGATTTAGAACATGTAATTGTAGGATTTGGAATGTAAATCCGGCTGCCATGTTAGCAACGATTTAGGGGTAAAATTTCGTCGGGTGCAAAATAAAAAAAAAATACAAAGTTAACAGATTTTAAAGTTGAGGTGTAAAATCAAAAAATAGAAAAAATTCGAATATTTATAGGCCAATACCCCTTGTTATTTTTAGTATATAGTTCATTTGTCTCATTTGACTTTACTTGTATTCTTTTTCGAGTTGTCCCATTTAACTTGACATGTTTCTTTTTTGGATAATTAATTTACACCATATTAAATATAGACATACATATCTTTACACTACAATCTTACTCTCATAAATAACATTATCGAAAAGAAATGTGCCAAGGTAAATGGAATAGAGAGAGTAATTTTATAATTTCATATCTTCTCAATTTTCCTCTAACTAATATTTACTTTCTCTAACTTTAAGTTCAACCCTCCAAATATTTTACTTCCTCCGTCCGATTAGGCTTGTTTCATTTCTTTTGGGCACTGGTATTAAGGAGAGTATAATTAGTATAATAAAAGTGTGTAAAGGTGTGGGGTCCAT
Source organism: Salvia miltiorrhiza (assembly GCF_028751815.1). NCBI lineage: Eukaryota > Viridiplantae > Streptophyta > Magnoliopsida > Lamiales > Lamiaceae > Salvia > Salvia miltiorrhiza. The sequence continues at coordinate 770,223 of NC_080390.1, read as the reverse complement.
ATTGTTTGTAATAAAAAATCATTACCAAATATAAAAACAGGACAAAATTAATGGAACAATCCAAAAAGTAAAACAAGACAAGATTAATGGAACGAAGGGAGTAAAAAATTATAAACTCTTAAACATTATCTTATAAATATTGAAACAACTCATAAGCTATCCAAAACGAACTCATTCAAACGCCATCTTAATTACTCGGACCAAACAAAAGCTCATAGATTTAAAGACATAAATAAATTATGCCAAAATTCAAGAATATTATCACAAAAAAGAAAATGTGAAAATTGAAGAACCTCAACGTACATTAGTCCAAATCAATTCTTCATGCATGATAAGGACTTAACTCCAAATAAAAAAAGAAAGAATAGGAACCAATAGTTCATGCACAACCTATATATCATAATTGATCACTTTGAAACTTAACAAGAAGTTGGAGATGAAGTAGTGACATAATTAATGAGGTATAGATCAAATCATGAATAGAAATTAGAGGCATTAAAACTAGGTGTTGGGTAATACTATATGAATATCATACGTGGCATAGATATGAAGATTGAGTGAGACATGTGATGGTAAGATGTGGGTTCCTCCACATATTGTGGTCTTAGGGTTATCCCTATATAGCTTGTCATTCATTATCATTTTTAGTGTTATCCATTTTTTTATATTTTAAAATTATAAAAGATATTTAAATATAATTAAATAAGCAACTCGTATCCAGAAAGGGACCTCTGCACCACATAAAAGTGAAAAAAATAACAGCACGTAGGCGAAATCACTGCTCACACAAAGGTGAGAACACTACTCAGACAAAAAGTGAAAAAATCACATCACACACAAAACTCACCTCTCACAAATGAGATTTGCCATTCTAGGCTTCATTGACATGTTTAGCTCAACATTTGCACACATTCCTTAAACTAAGGTTTTCTGTTTTAAAATTATGTAATGATATATTTAATGTTATAAAATTAAATTATTGGCCATTTAGCACTAATCTTTTCCAATATAATATACTACTCCTGCAATATATTTATTACCCGAGAATATAAGATTTGTTTTAGGACATTAATTATCTTTTTTATAATCAATGTGCAGTGTATCGGAAACATATTTAAATCAAAATGATCAATTGATTTATGACACTCTTAGATTCTTCATATCTAGATTTGTTAGAAATAGATACAGTAGTTAGTGATAACTATTATATTCTTTAATAATTTTCAAAAATAAACTTAATATCAGGGGGAAGAACCCATATGGCGTTAGGTAGGCATTCATCTTTAATTGCATTGTTAATGTTTTTCAAAAGGAATCCAACCCAAAATAATCTTGAAAATACAATTTATTGTAAAAAATTATTTGACTTATATAGTTCTACGAAAATATATTAATAGTTTGTGGCGACTAGGTACATTTAATTCCAGTTGTTTAAACAGAAGTTTCTAGAAATAGTGACCCGGCTTATTATTCTAGAGCTTCCATCATTATTATTATTATTATTGATAATGAAGTGTAGCTTAATTTATTTATTTTGTAGAAAAACGAGGATAATTTTATTGCACACAAAGACATGGAATATGGAGATGACCCACCACAAATGACGGAAGTTCATTCCAAACATGATGTGTAGAAATATCTCTCGCAGCTTTTACTAAACAGTCAGCAATAACATTAAGATCTCTCTTGACATGTCGAACTTGAAAACCCGGGAGTGAAAGCAACAAGCTCTTGCAGTAACGAGCAATAACACCAATCTCCATGATGTTTCTCTCGTTTGATAGAATGGCATCACAAGCTCGATCGCTTACTATCTGACTCCACCCAACCATGCAAATAGCCAAGATCCTTCAACCAAGATAGAGCTTCTTTGATACCGATCAACTCACCCTCATCCACACTCCGCCGACCAACAATCTTTATAGCTTTCCCATGGATGAAGTCCCCCTCATGGTTACGGATAACAATCCCAATGCCCATCTGAAGCGTAGCTTAATTGGTAAGATGTTTTCCCTCTAATCAGTAAGTCGGAGGTTTCGAGTCACCATGGAGGAAATGAGGAACTAATATCATTATTATTATTTGTTATAATATATATATATAGTATTATATAAATGGTCAAGTTTTGGATCTTAAATGATCACTCAGATAAGATAGGGATTCATGAATGCGTTGTGTCATTAATAAGTGACGAATGAAATGTCTTTTCCATAAGTGGGGTTATGAGTTAATGAATAAATTGATGTAAATGACTACTGCAATCATTAAAATATACAATAAATCTATGCAAATTGGTGAAATAAAAAAAAATATTTAACTTATATTTTAAAATAAAAAAATAATTATTTTATTGCATTATCTACATTGTAGTTATTTTTTTAATTTTATTTTATTTTAAAAAATAAAAAAATTATAACAAAATAACTACAATGGGAACAATATAGTAAAATAACTAAATTCTTTTTATAACAAAAAAATAAATTAAATAAATCAATTTTTTTTAAATCTCTTTTTAATCATAAGTTCACTAAACATGAAAATATAAGAAAATATTGAAAAATAATTTCACATCACTATCCAAATATTTTATTAATTATTTTAATTTTAATTATTTTTTTTATCATTTTATATAACTATAACTATTCCCATGCGATAACGACACAAGTTAATTGATGTATGTAAATAACTTTAGCTAAGAGTAAACCATCTTACAAATAATTTACTTATAAAAATATAATAAATAATTAATAAAATATTGAATGGGTGGAGAACACTTGAGTGAGATGAGAGACAAAGACTAAAGAGCACATTGCATTGTGTGTCAGCAAAGAGTTGTTTAATCAATAAGTTTCTTTAACAAAGCTGTGCTCTTTCTTAATCAATAACATTAATGCAGGGCTATTTCTGTCTTTTCACTATTATATGTTAATTTGTAAATTTGGTCAAAGGAATGTAAGTGCTAAAAACAGACCTTTTCTAGGCAAAGTATAGTTGGATTTAATTAACCTTGATTAAGTAATTCGGGTAATTCAGATTTGGCAGGTTATACTATAATGTTTGATAGATACATTACATATTAACACAATGAGCAAAATCGTAGCCATTGAGATTTGACAATTTATTTAAATTAATTTCTTTTAGAACAGACAAAACTGTAAATTTGCTTAAAGGTTTTGTTTTTTCTCCTTTGCTACACCACATCGTGATATCAATGTTCAAACTAGCATGCATCTATCTTGTGAATTCGTTAATTTAAACAAACAATAGATACGAATTATGATATTAATTGGAAAGAGGTGGTCTTGGGTACAACCGGATGTATCGTACACTCGAGTTGACCCGCATCCAAACTCTGACTCGCATCTTGATCCAAACCTGCATCCTAACCCAAATCGTGTAAATGACACTATTCTGTTATACAAATGACACTTTCTGTAATTGACACTAATATGTTATACAAATGACATTGCGTATAAATGATACTATAACATTGTAAATGTCACAGTGTATAATTACACTATTAAAAATATAAATGACACTATAAGATTGAAAATAACGCTATAACATTTTAAAATATTATAATGTCATTTATATAACTGAATATTGCTAATTATAGGCAATATCATTTGTATAATCGAATAGTGTCATTTACACGAATTGAGTCAAAATACGGATTCGAATCAGGATCTCGATGCGGTTCAACCCGATTGTACGATACACCCAGTTGCACCCAAGTTATTGTGAATTGGAAAAGGGAACGGAAAGAAATTGAAATTAAGATGAAACGAGGGGTTGACGGGTAGTAGTTAACAACAAAATCATTTAATATGATAGTAAAAGCACTAGCAAAGATAATAGGCACAAATAAAACAATTAAAATAAAAAACCACATCATTAAGCCCTAATGATCTCCCAAAAATATTAGATTACTCCAAAACAGATAATCAAAACTCGACAACCACTCAAATAAGATACTACTTTAAAAGGCAAATTATGAATCATTCAAAACAAAAGGGTGCTAATTATTGAAACCGCGTAAAGCATGTAGCCCTTTAACTAGCTCAAACAACTTGGTTACCATCACAACCATTCTTGAAATCAAATACTATGACACATCTCTCTCTCTCTCTCTCTCTCTCACACACACACACACACACACGACATGGCCTAAATCTTAAAGAAAAATTATGGTTAGGTGTAATTAAAGAATTGGTGGGATTAATAAAAAAGAGAGGAAGAAAAACTTGGGGGATTAAAGTAATGATGTGAGGGTCCAATAGTACAAGTCCCATGTGAGATGATTAGGAGAGGGATTAAAAAAAGAGGGATTAGCCTTAACAGCAGCAACTTCAATGGGGATTAAAAAAATGAAATGTTGGCATGCAAAGTAACGTGATGGACAAAGAGAGCCAAAAACATAACACAAAACAATTAAGCAACACAAAAATCCACATTATAATTGAAAGAGACATACCAATCATAGAGATGCATCTACTAAATAGAATTTTGGGGCCAACATCCTCTATTTCTCTCTCTCCTCTCTCTCTCAGTTCAAAGATTTGCATAACTAAATCAAACAGTTACAACATTCATTGCCAAATGAAATTTTCACAAGAATAAATGTCTGGTTCTAGCAACGTTGGGATCAGATTCATATCACCAAAATGCAGCTTATCCATCTAAATCACCTACAAAAATCATATACCATCACCATCAACATGCTTCTTCCACAAACGTAAACGACTAAATAATTCCCATTGACTACTCAAAATCATATCTTGCTGCACAACAATCAAAGAGAATGAAAAAAACACCTCAAATTCTTGATGGAATCACTAGGATTTAGGAACATTACTCTTTTTGAAACTACACTAAACAATATCAATGCTAATCCATAGGCACAATCAAAGAATGAGTCAAAAGGGTTAAATTCTTTTGTTTTCTCCATTTTCTTTTCCCATTCCTTATGGTTACAAACACAATAAAATCTGCCTTTAAGCAGAAAAAGCAAGGCAGCATCGAGAGTAAGCAAGATCGATCCACAATTAATTAACATACGACATTGAATAAGATTAACTATATTAGAACATCCAGTACTAAAATGTGGCTGGTTCATTTGAAAGTTGGAAACAATCCGCCCGAGGCACCAAGAAAATTAGCAGAAGAAACTCAGGCATGATGAATATTCATTAAATTTTAAGGCAGTAGTTGAGTTTGGGGCACCTTCTCGACAGGAAGAATCCGCGAGCTTCAGCATCTCCAGGCAGTAGCAGAGATGAGTTCCTTCCGTTGCCAACAAAGAACGAGAGAAGACTGCCTCTTCTCCACCTGAAAACCTCGAACAGGAGTCCTCTTTATCACACACTCCGCCTGTGATTCCGTGAAGTTGCTAAAGGTTATCGGGGAGAACCCTGACGACAAAAAGAGAGCCCTCCAATGCTGCGTCTTCTCAGGTGAGCGAAGACGGCCCATCACAATCTTCTCAATCCCCGGTTGGAGCAAGAACCTCTCAATCTTCTGCAGAGCGTCCATATTCACATTGACAGCATCAAGAGACTCGAGCAGGTTCGAGTAAGACTGGAGGGCGTGAACGATGTGGTTGGCAAAGGGAAGATCAGTCCTATCACACCCTCTGTCCACAGAGACGACAATCCTCGGGGAGAGCTGCTTGACAAAGCGCATGATCAACGGCACCGAGAATTGATGATTGGCAAGAGAGCCAACGGGGAGATTCACTGCAATCGCCTCGTTCTCTTGCACGTGGAACGGTAGAGACCAGGAAGCAGAATTCAAGGAATCAATACTAATCGCCTCAAACTCGAAAGCAATGTTAATCTCAGTAGCAAACTGGATGAGATTCTCGCGTGTGAGGCCGAGCTCGAGCTGATCGTGGGTGGAAGTGGAGGCGAGGGCAGTGATTTTGAAGGAGGGGGCGCCCCCGCCGCGCAGGGCAAGCTCCTGCATAAGAGAGGCCCACTGCCCGCCATAGCCGATATCAAAATCGACAATATGAATCCGATCAAAGCCTTGGAGAACCTCAAGAATGGCTTGGTTGCAGGTGAAATTGGCGAATTGCACAAGAGGAGAGATCTCAGAGAAGGACTTGTAAGCACCAATCTTGAAAACAAGGCTAAAAGGGGAAGAGGTAGGCGTTGAAGAAGGGTTGTTGAGATGGTTACTATTAGTGTGGAGGAGCAGTTGCAAAGCCTCCTTGCAATAAAAAGCAGCCCTATTGAAAGGCTTACCAATGGGAGAGAGCTGGTGATTGAGCCGCGCCAATATCCCTTGCGCGAGTACCGGATTTCCGGTCTGGACAAGCTCTGCAGCCTTGAATAGCTGGTCGACTATGGCCTGCTGCTGCTGCTGCTGCTGCCCTAATTCCTCCATTTTGGGCTTCTGCCCTAATCCCATTGGCCTCTGGTAATGGGGGAGCAGCTGAAGCCCTCTCGAGATCTGCTCCTCGCCGGGGTTGTGGCGCTTCGCCTGAGGGGGGCCCAGCTCTTGCTGCTGCGTCAATGGCAGCGGGAAGAAGAAGGAGGCGTGCTGTGGCTGGTGGTTCAGGAGCAGCTGCTGGTTGAAAATCGGGGGCTTCATTTCTGCAGAGGAATCAAATGCAGTGGGATGATGAAGAGCTATTGGTCCGAGATTGTTAGACGGATGCATCGAATTTGGGGGAAATTTGAAATTAGCGGAAGAGGGAGGCAAGGGCAAACCAATCTTCTCAGCGCTGGATCTGCTGAAATTAGGGAGCGTGGGCATGAAGCTGCCCCCAAATTGGTCCCCGCCGAAGCCTTGATCCACAACCCCGAAGCCGCCGCTGAAATCGAACTCTGCGGCGGAGCCAATTTGGAGGGTTTTATTGAGATTGGCCATTGCAGGATCCTCCACATCTCCCATGACCCAGCGGATGAAGGCCTGCTCCTGGCTGGGGGAGACGGCGGCAGATTCCGACAGCACGCTCTCCCAGTCCTCCATGGCGAATTTCTCCGGGTTGCCGCCGCCGCCGTCGAGAGAAGGCAGGACTGGGAGCAGGTCGGCTCCGCCTCCGGCATTGGAGCTGGTGGCAGTGGTGGAGTCTTGCTGCCATTTCGGGGAAGGGTTAGTGTCCGAAACCGCCGCCACGCCGGCCGTGTCGGTAGAAGCAGCACCACCCCCGCCGGTGCTCCCGCCGAGAGATGAAGACAGTGTTGAGGAGGATGTGGGCCTGCTCGGAATCCTTGCAGAATCCAGCACAGATGTCGGCTCGCCGAAGCTGCTGCTCAGGAAACAACCCTTCTTCACGAAATCTGTGATGAAATCTCTGTTCTTCACTACGAAATCTAAGTCTAACACCCCCTTCCCCTCAAATTCAAAGGGTAAGGGCATCCCCTTCATCTAAATTAAACCAAATCCCCAAATTCCACCACCTCCTTCAATACTTCCACCTCTCACCACAAGCCCAAAACAAGTCTACACGCTTCCGATAATGCAGGGAATTCGACAACACATACATGCATGTATATACTCGAGGCAGCGCGATTTCCCCCAAAAAATCTCTCTGAAAATCAAGAAAGGTGAAGTGAAGAAAATGGTGGGGTTTGCAAAATGGAGGGTTGGGGGAATTGCTCTTGTGTTTAATTTTCTGTGGTCTGGTCGATGAAGGAGTAGTACTCTGTCTGCCTTCTGTTTTCTGCCATTGATGCGTGCAACATAAAAAAGTAGTAGTAAAGTGCCCCCCTCCCTCCTCCTTCATTCATCCTCCTCCTCTCTCTCTCTCTCTCCTCTACTCTATTGTTTTCTTCCTTTTTTTTTTCTTTTTTTTTTCTTTTCTTTTTTTGTTTCTTCACCCCTTTTTTAGTTAATTTATGTGTCTACTTATCTTTCTTGCTAGGGTTTCCCACTTACCCCACGCGCCCAACCCTTCACTCTTCTCCACTCTCTCCCTCTTTAAATTTGATTACATATATAATTCACTCCATGCAAATATTTGTACATTCTATTCGAGCGTTAATTTGAACAATTTCATTATATAGATAGCATTTTTTGTGAACGAAACAAGTATATAGTTTTATTTTTTAAAAATATTTTTACTTATTATATAATTAAATAAATTACTAATACGTTAATGCAGAAAAAACTATCTATAAATATCATAATATCATTATAAAAGAATTATCTTATATTTTCCCTGTTCATAAAATATCTTCATAATATTTTTATTTTCGTATGTTCACGAAACGCATTTCTAGTCAATTTTTAAAATAACTCTATTAACTATTATCTTTACAATTCTCATATATTTACGCACATTGCTATTAATGGATCAATCATTTTTTATTTTAATTGAGTTATTAGTTATTTTTATCATTTTTTTTAATTTATAGCACCAAATATATAATTAATTTTTTTTAAATATATATCTACTTCCCTTAAAAAATGTTTCGTGGACGGATGAAATATTTTTATTTATTTTTCTTTTATATTTAGTATTTGAATCTTCTACCTCATAAATTTGAGTGCACTCGCTCAAAAATTTATAGTTAAATTTTCACGAAATGCACGTAAAATAATGTAAGCTCATAACTTAGATAAGATGACCACTGAAGCATTAATGCATTTTATTCTTACAACTTACTCGATATATATCATTCTATATACTTTAACCTAACTAATAATTATGTCATCCTAATTGGAAACTTGTTGGTTAAATTTACAATCCTCCCTAAATAATTTAAGCAATAGGTTATCAATAAATGTCTTTTGCCTGAATGAATTAGATGTTGTAGGAGTAGACCATGATAGAAACTATACTCAATCAGAACTAGACTATTAATTATGCTATAATTATTATTACTGATTAAATGCAAGTGAAATGGAAAGGGAAATATCTCCTTGTTTAGTGACCAACAACGCAGTGGAGGAATGAACTGGCAGAAGTGGCACCCCATTTAATACCGAAAATGCCCCTCCTCGGTCGTGACCACGATCACGTCCACCTCGTATATCAATGTGGGGCATTCCGATCATTTCGCCGCAACAATTTTTGTTGTCCTGATTTTCGAAACTATATCTGACGACACGAGATAATGAAACGAAGGTTATTGTTTTTGCCCTTAGTTGAGTTTTGTATATATCAAGACCGAATGGACGGTCGAGATCGCGCGAGGGGAATGGGAGCGGACGGCTCAGATCGGGATCTTGATTTTCCTTCTATTGGTTTAAGGGCTTGTTTAGTTGTAGGTTATTAAATATCGGTTAAAGGAGAGGGGTTTAGTTTGTGAACCAATGGGTTCTTCTTCATTGACTGTCATTTTCAAGCGTCTGCAACACACGGGTAACAAAGTAATATATATATATATATATATATGTAATATATATATATATATATATATATATATATATATATATATATTGAGGAGGGCTACCGTGAGAGTACCTTTTAAAATAAGAAATAAGAACTAAGAAAAATGTATGAATTGCAGAAAAAAAATTGCTATCTTTGGGATTCGAACTCATAACCATGAATTCATTCAACGGGATGATGAATCAATCGTAGATCTTGATGATCTAACGACTGAAAATAATTCTTATTTTATATCTTAAGAAGTGTACTTATTTTAGGTCTCCCCTATATATATATATATACCAAAAAGTAAAAGTAAGATTTTTTTTTCCCTATTTTTTTAAGAGAGGGAGCAAAAGCAAGAATTGACAAGGGAAAGAAATGGTAAAAGTGGTGGCTTGTGGTCTTTGGGGACTCTTTGGTCAATTCGCACGGGTTGGTTGCTTGTGGTTACATGCAATTTGGTGCTTTTGTCAAGGGTGTAAATGTCATTTTGTATCTGAATGCTAGTTTAGTATAAGTATTAAGCATAATATAACTCTCATCTACTTTAGATGATGTTTATTTTTAAAAGTTGGTTTTGGTAATATATAAAAATAATAAGATTAATATTTTATTTGTTTAAATAGATTGAAATTTTTGAGATATCTCAATATTCTTGATTATTTATATTATTTAAATTAATTTTGTTTGATTTATATTTCATTCAAAGAGTGAGATAAGAAAGTTTTTAATCTTGATGATCAATATACTCAATAATATATTTTTACACAAACTTGGGTACAATTGGGTGTAACGTACAATCGAGTTGACCCACATCCAGACTCTAACCCGCATCCTGATCCGAATTTGCATCCTCACCCAAATAATGTAAATGACACTATTCGATTATACAAATGATATTGCCTATAATTGACACTATTCGGTCATATGAATGACATTGTAACATTTTAAAATGTTATAATGTCATTTTTAATTTTATAGTATCATTTACAATCTTATAGTGTCAATTACATGAATTGTTATTTATATTTATGAATAGTGTCAATTATACACAATGTCATTTACAATGTTATAGTGTAATTTATATGCGATGTCATTTGTATAATCGAATAGTGTCATTTATATGATTTGGGTTAGGATGCAGGTTCAGATCAGGATGCGGGTCAGGGTCTGAGTGCGAGTCAACCCGATTGTACTAAAAATAATTAAGGACCTGAGAATATTTTAAAGTTTTAATTCATCAATTAAATAAAAGATTAATTTTATTATTTTTATTTATCAAGATTAATCTTTCAAAATAAACGTCCACCTAACGTACGTAAATATAAATTTATACTAATAAATCATGATATTCGAGTGAATGTGAGTTTAGATGTTTAATTGACATTCATCTTAGTAGTATTTGTATTTGTTGCTCTCTCTCTCTCTAAAGTCGTCTCTATCTACACCACAATGTTGCACAAACATTTGCATCGTGGTTGACTTTAGCCGGCGACTCTTCAAATTTTCTTCCCAAATATTTTATATGTAGTAACCAAATTCTAATTTTTGGTCAACGTCAAATAACTCGGATTCTACATTTGACGAATACCAGTTGTTACTATTTAGTAAAGTAAGAAATAAGTTGGAAGAAATTAGTACTTGCTAATAAAATTTTCGTATATTTGTTTGAAATGTTGAAAATGAATGATCGATGAGTTACTCAACCTTAGCTCAAATTCATTGCAAAAGACAAGCAAAAAATAGTGAGAATGTCAAATTTAGTACTCAAAGGAAAAAAAAAAAAAAAAATACGTACACTCACACTTTAGCTTTGTTGTGTGCTCAACAAATTTCATAAAAAAATATTATTACTCAAATAAAAGAAAAACACACCCACATTCTAGTCTTCTAAATGATTCGAACCCCAGATATATTGGTTGGATGAGAAGCGTCTTACCAACAGACTGCGCTTCATTGTTTCCACAACAAGCTTCATAATTTACCCTAAATTTGATTTTTGTATGTATAGGTTCCGGTTGGCAATTCTTTATTCTTCTTTTATTTTTCGATGATAAAAGCTCCTGATTCAACTAAAAATTTTAGATAGACAGATCAAATTTGGCAAGTTGTATTTTATGAACACGGTTATGATAATTAATAAAGTTTGTAATTGTCAACCACAAACATATTCATTCTACTCACAAACAATCCAATAACTTTTGAAAATAGTGACTGCATTTAGATTGTTCGTCTCTCAAAAATCTCTTAATTTCTTTTTATGACATGTCACTATGCAACTATTAATATGCTTGTACGTAGTTAATAAATATCGTTCCTATATAATAGTCCAAAATTAAAAAAATCACCCACCTCACCACATCATACCCCACTTTTGATCATATAATGTTAATTACTATTTCTTTCAAGCTAGCTTAGTTTGTTTTATAATTTTGAATTTTTTATTATCTTTCATTTGTCATACAAATTACACGCAAATCATCTCGGTGTTATACGCTCCAAATATGCACAATTTATGTCACATAAACAACCCAAACCTTATCACAATTTAACTAAAGATTAATACATTATAATTAAAGATTAATTAATTCCTAATTAACTACTCCCTCCGTCCCATGAATCTTGACACGTATTCATTTTTGGATCGTCCCACGAATCTTGACACGTTTCTAAATATAGTAACAATTATTATCTTCGCTCTCATACTTTATCACATTCTCTCCCATACTTTATCATTTTATTACCTTCTATCTCTTAATTTATCATTTTTCTACTTTATTACCTACACACTTAAAACACTAATCTACAGTTCCTTAATTCTCGTGCCGAAACCAAATGTGTCAAGATTTGTGGGACGGAGGGAGTATTAATTAATATTTAAAATTATGAAAAACGATTGTCAATGTGTGGCGTGCTGACCATTCTGCCCCTTATTTGATAGTTTAATGGAGAAAATATAACAATAATGTGCGTGTATGTATAACACATTAAATATCATATCATATAATATATATTGCATATTATATATATGTAGTTCATGTATTATTGTGGTTGATATGTTGCCAAGTTCGGTGCACTGTAGACTATAGTTGCATTTCTGTCATAATTTAAAATATGTTCATCATTCGAAAGGAAAGTGCACTTGTTTTTGTCACCTCATCTATCCTAATGTTTTGCTCAAATTGAGAATTTCAATTTTTTATTTTATTTTTTCAGTTTTATTTGAGTTTGCATCAAGTCCTTGATTATTTATTTGGTTGCATTGAAAGTTCACATATTTAATTAGCAACTTAATTAGTAATAGATGTTTTAAAAAGTCACTATAACGTTGATCCGAGCGATTCACAATACAATATGTATTAATTGCACTGTTATATAATTAAATCTAATATAAATTGATATTATAACATTATATTGTGTTTCGCAATATGTTATAAAGTAGGATATATTAGAGTAACCGCAGCGAGGCACGCGCGAGACGCAGAGCGATGCGGGGGGCTGAAGGGTTCAGGGCGCGGATCTAGTGTCTCCAATCAAGAAAAAAAATAAAATTCAAAAAAACTTGAAAAAACGATCGAATTCGTTTATTTTATTTTAACTTTAACTGCTGCTGCATTCTATTTTAAAATAATAGATAGATTAGCTCAAATATATATAGTTCATGCACTATATTTGCCAAAAAAATATTCACATCACAATTGATTTTAACTTATAATACTGCACAAGTTACATATACCAAAAATTATTTGATGGTTTAATACAACAAAAGTAACTCAATAGCTTGATCCAATCCAACTTAATTAAAGTATAGCATGAGAACTCAATAGAACAAGATTTGATAATTTGGGGGGCAAAAAATATCAAATTTCAAAATTAGTAATAGCACCCTCAAACATACACACATATTCATATTTTAACAAAATGGAAAGAAAAAAAGAAAAAAAAGAAAAGAAAAGGAAAAGGACAAAGTTATTTTGGCTAAAACAGAAAACAATGGTCCAAATTTGATTAGTATTGACTAGGCTTTTAGGTCTAGATTTGATTGTAGGTCTGATGGGAAGAAAGAAGTTTTGATTTTAAACTCGTTTATCAATTTGTAGATATGAATTTTAAATTTAAAGCTAAAGTATTACTAAAGTAAAACGTACCCTTTCTTCATAAAAGGGAAAAAAAGAAAGAACAAAAATTATTGAGGGAAACAATGAGCTTAAAAGTGACTGAAGACTATATAGCTTTCCAATGAAAATGTTTGGACTGCGTACCTTTCTTCATACAGTTATGATAAATATTAATTTTTAAAAAAAAACATCTTATGTTTTTTAAAGGGCAAATAGCGCCAAAATCTACCAACTTTGGACGAATTTTAATTTTTTTTCATGATTTTCAAATAGTAATGTAAAATACATAAAAAAAATTATTGAGTTTGATTTTTTCCACGATGAAGTCTTCTGGCCATACTTTTAGCTGATTTGTAAGTGATGTGACTTACTAATGCTGACTTGAAAACGACGTCGTCTGATAAAATAGATAAAACGACATCATTTTAGTCACTGATTTAATAAATAGCCCTAATTTTCTCCTAAATTTCTTATTTTACTCTCATTTGCGCGCAAACACTAAGAAGTCACAATCTCATCCCTTTCTTGTGGCGTCGTTGGAATTATTGTAGAAAATTCTTGTTTATTGAAAGTGGATCTTGGTTGTTGTCTAGGATACGAGTGCAATTTATGGGAAAAATCATACTCAATCAAAAGTTCATATATTTTACACTAACATTTGAAAGTCAAGGGAATAATAAAAATTTGTTCAAAATTGATGGATTTTGACGCTATTTGTTCGTTATTAAATAATTTAGTTTAGTGATTCGAACCCCTCAACTTAATTTTTATTTTCTTATAGTGATTCGAACTCTCAACTTTAATGATCGAAGGAAAAGTATCCTACCAATTAAATTGCTTTAATTTGCATTTGTCCCCAATTGAGTCTCACGAATGATAAACTTTCTTGTACAGTATTTATTTTTGTAATGACTGTTAATTAGAGTTGAATCAATTTAATTTAAAATTGCATCGAAATGAAATAAAAGGAAATTGAAAGGCCCGATGAAAACTGCAGACTGTGTGAAAAGTGGAAAAGGATCGACCAAAAGAATGAAAAGAGTGTTGAAAAGCCCAAATCTTCAAATTTTAGGTTGTCGAGATCTTCATGCAAAAGCTGTCCACCCCTAATTAATTACCCTCTTCTATTAATTTTACAGTTTTACTACCAATTATTTACCCGTTAATCATATAATTTGTCACCACTGTTGACTATAGAATAGATGGCACAAAAACGACATCGTTTCTTTTTAAAATCACTACTACGTCGTTTTAGTTATAGTCAATTATGCAATTCGCACGCAGGCGGGACCTCACCACCACCCAAATAGTGGGAAAACATCACCGCACGCAGGCGAGAAATGCTCTGCGTGTGGGACCTCAACCAAATAATACCCAAACAGTGATAAGAAACGCCCTGCTTGTGGGACCTCAACACCTAACAATACAACACCGCATACAGGTGGAAATACAACACCAACTAAAATGGGAAAATATTACTGCCGAGATTGAATCCAAGACCTCTTATAAAGAAGAATCTTTGGGTGCTCAACTTTGCCACTAGAGCAATGCCCCATTGGCAGAAATTTAGGAGAATTAGTACTTATTAACTATGTCTCAAAGCTGGTTCTAACAAAAAAAAAAAAACTATGTTTTAAAAATCGGTTGGAAATAAAAAAAAATTAGATTGGAGGTGGTGATTTAATTAATAATAACAACTTTTTCCAATAAAGAAATATGGAGATAGTAAAATAATAATGGAAGAACGGCAGGAGCAGAGAGCATAAAGGGGGTTTGTTGAAAAATGTGTGAAGGAAGAGAGGACATGCTTAGGTTTCAAAACATTATAAATTATGTAGAAATTAGCATAGCCATGATTTGGATTTGGCTGCAATAAAAAGCCTTAGTTTATTACATCCCTCCCATGTGATGCCTTACAAACTTCTTCCTTGAATGAAGTGGAAAGTGCATCCAACTCAACTCCCTCTTTACTTGCCCCCTCGTTTCACAATCCCTTGTCTTTCTTTATGCATATATTATCTCTCTCTCACACACACACTTTTCTCTAATGGCTAAAAGAGGGTGATTTCATGTTCTTTACTCTCTTCTCAAGGAACCAACATCTCAAGCAAACACATATTAATCCAAGGAAGCCATCTCCCTCAACTTGGTAGACACCAAACCTTGGGACAAAATCACCTTTCTTGTGAAATTTTTTGTTAAAGAAATATTTTCGAATAATTGTTTTTCACGGGAGCTCGTAGGTGCTGGCTATTTTCGATTTGCATTGGATAAACATACGTTCATGTGCAATAGTCTAAACCACATATACATACAACACACACACACACACACATATATATATATATAAGGTTAGGTTATAGTGAGATTGTTATTTTTCGTCAGATGTGAGACCTAATGAATAAGTCAATATATATTGGTGAATAAAGCAATATATATTGATGAATAACTATATTAAAAAAATTAGTAAAATTTTCGCCTTCAGATAAATATCAGTCATATAGGATACATTAAATCAATATCTATAAATCGGTCTAAAATCTCACTGTATATGAGGGATCTCATATTCTCATTACAACCATTTTTAATATATATATATATGAGAGGGCTAAAATAAGTACACTTCTTAAGATATAAAATAAGAATCATTTTCAGCCCTTAGATCATCAAGATCTACGGTTGATTCATCATCTTGTTGGATGAATTCATGGTCCTGAGTTCGAATTTCAAAGGTAGCAAAAAAGTATTTTTTGCAATTCATATCTTTATACAACGAATTCATACGTGTTCTACATAAAATTCATACATTTTTTCTAATTCTTATTTCTTATGCTTTCACAGTAGCCCTTCCCTATATATATATATATATATATATATATATATATATATTGTGGCTTAAATTAACCCATATACATAACACCTAGTATATGATGCAAATATCTAAATTCTATGATTAGGGGACACTAAAAAAATCCAGCTAAAATGGTTGTCTTATTACAAGACCACCACCACTTTAGCCTTCGGATTATAAAAATGAGAAGTGATACATTTACATTAATCATACATGCATGCACATGTTTATGGACTATCTCTAAAATTTGAAGGTCAATATAGCTATATATATCTAAAAAAAATAGAAGTTGAATTAGTGGACAGCTACATATAGACAAAACATAACAAATCTTGCAAATTGGGTGAGCGCCGCATCCATTTAAGATCACGGGATCAATTAATAGTAAATTAGTAACTGCTACGAAATTAGATACCAAAATTTAAGGAAATAAATAATGTCAATCAACTTAATTATAGTTTCTCGTAGATTTTCCGATTATATATATATAAATTCTATAGGTTTTCAAGTTTCACATGCAATGTATATGTACAGAACCGATCACCTACCCACCGTGAGCAAGCATAACGTGCCCACTATTGATGTGGCAATTTTAATTAGGAAAGATAACTAATAAATCTTACTCTAATTAAAATTATCTTACTATAATTACAATTGCCACATCATGGTGGGCACGTTATGCATGCCCACGGTGGGTAGGTGATCGGTTCTGTGTATATGTATATATTGAAATTGAAAATGGGCGGTTCCATTTCTTCTTTTATTATTTGTCGATCTAATATATATGTCCCTTTTATTAACATATGCATTTGACCCGGGATAATAATTGTTTGGAAATTAAATTAATCAAGTTCGTCTATATGTCCGACAATATAATTGTAATATTACAAACTTATATGATTACGTAGTTATTTTTGAGGCATTTATTTTGACTAATATATAAGATACATGGATAAAATAAAACTAATCTATTATTTATTTTTTATGAATTAATTAATTTTAATGTTATTTGATCATTTAATCTTACAAACACACACACGCTTTATTAATTTTCGCTCCCTCCAAATAAATATCAGCCATAGAATTTGAAAATTTAACGTTTCAGATTCATTATCATTTCCGCCACATTTGTCCATTCTCATTTGATCATAAGAATCACTAAATAAAATAAGAACGAAGAACCATTTTCAGTCATTCGATCACCAAGATTTATAATGGATGCATCATCTTATTCGATGAATGCACCGCTTGAATTTGAATCCCGAAGGAAGCGAATTTTTTTTTTCAAGTGCATTACTTTGAATTATTTGGATGAAAATATATGTACACATTATTGCCTCAAAAAATAATATATACAAATTATGATAATGTTATAAACTTTCGTATACAAAAACATTGAAACTTTAAAGAGTAAATATATAAAACTATCCACTTTCATATTGTAAAGATAAAAATTGTCCACTAAGATAAAAATAATAAAAACTGTCCACTTTTTGATTGAAAAGACGGAAATACCCTTAACATTAAAAACATAAAAATTAACCATTTTTCTCTCATTCTCTCTCTCCTCTTTCTCTCTCTACGCATTCTCTCCCCCATTCTCTTCTCTCTCTCATCTCTCTCTCCACTCTCTCTCTCATCTCTATTTCTCGAGCGACGCTGCGGCGGACCAGGTCAAACAAGGCGGCGAGGCGCGGGCAGATGCGGCGGAGGAAGCCACCGTCGGCAGAGCCGGGGGAGGTGGACATCAAATGCTGCCTCAACTGGCACCGCATCGACCTGCTGCGCCGCTTCTCCTTCTCGCGGCGGCGCGCGGCGGAGGAACACCCGCTTCTCCTGCTGCTGCCTATTTCTCGCCGCTCGAGAACCGCGGCCTCAACGAGGCCGCCATCAGATCTATCCCGATCTTCAAGTTCGGGAGCGAACCCTCCTCCTCTGACGACGACGCCGCAGATCTGGCTCTCTCTCTTTCTCATGGTCGATCTCCGCCTACGAGATCTTCATCCGCACCAACCTCTCCTCCGCCTAATCTAGAGCGGTTCCGTGCTGTCACCTCTGCCTCGCGCTGCCTCCGTCAATTGCTCTACTTCGAATCCAATTTCCCGATCTGATTTATTAGATATAAGGAAGAGTAGGAATTCGCGGTGATACATTGGAGTGCAATTCTGCAACAAGGAGCTGAGGTCAACGCTCAAGGATATTGTTTGGACAACCACCGCTGGGAATTCGTGCTTTTGCTTGAATTGATGGATTGGTATTGTTTAATAAAATATTTTTTCTAAATTCAGATGTTCATTGAATTTGAGATTTGATTGTGAGAGCATCTAAATTGATTTGGTGAGTTTTTTTTTTTTTAATCGGATCTAGTGAATTTTTAAGATACCAACTTCAAAATACCAACTTTGAAATTATTGCCCAGCAATGTTCATTTGTTTTGGTTGTTAGGCAAAATTTAGGAGGCCATGATTTTGATTGTATTGTAATGATAATTATTTAATAATATTTAACTGATATTTTGAGAGTGTATAGATCGATTGAAAGATAAAGAGATTTTGGACAATTTGATTAAAGTTCTTCAATTCACAACTAGATCTATGAATTCACAACTTAAATGTTCTTGAATTCACAACTTAATATTCTTAAATTTACAATGAGATCTATGAATTTACAACTAAAACTTGAATTCACAACCAAAATAAATTCTAGTTGTGAATTAAATTCAGGTTGTGAATTCGACTGATTGTGAATTCACAACCAACATAAATATGGTTGTGAATTAAATTTTGGTTGTGAATTCGTTTGGTGTGAATTCACAACCAAAAAATTCTAGTTGTGAATTAAATTTTGGTTGTGAATTCGACTGATTGTGAATTAAATTTTGGCTGTGAATTCGACTAGTTGTGAATTCACAAACAAAAAATTCTGGTTGTGAATTCGACTGGTTGTGAATTCTCAATTCACAACTAGTGTAAATTCACAACCAAAAAATTTTGGTTGTGAATTCACACGGGTTGTGAATTGCGGGATTTTTTAAAGGGGTGATGTAAAGTGGACATTTTTTTAATTTTTAATGTGAAGGGTATTTTGGTAACAGTGGACATTTTTTAAGTTTTTTATCTTAGTGGACATTTTTTATCTTTACAATATGAAAGTGGCCATTTTAAAAATCCACTCAACTTTAAAAATGATTGCAGGGGCAACATTTGTTTTGTGAATTTTAATGTTTATATGATTATATCCTTGTTCTTAAATTTCTTTTTTAGGGAAGTGGTATACATGTCTTTGGGCTAAGTGGCTAACAGAAAGTTTGGGGCCCAAGGCCCAGGCTTTGAAACCTTACTATGCCTGCGGTTATTGGGCCCATAGCCCAGGTTTCAAATTTTGGATAAAAAATTTATAATTTAGGGTTGACTTATTCGATAAATTGGGGTACAATAAGTCAATAAAGCTTCTTGAAACAAATCAAGAAGCTTCAACGATCTTTTCCTTTTTAATGTTGTAATTAATATACTACTAGTGTGTAACCCGTCGAATTTCGACGGGAAATTTTGTACATTATTTTTCATTATAGAGTATGAAATGGTATTTATATAAATTATTTTTAAATTTTAATTTTATTTGACTAAAATAAATTGTTGGTACAATTCAAGCTATAATAATCTCAACAATTTTGATCAGTTATATGTTAATATTTTGTTGAGAATTAAAATAGATCGTCTTTTTATATAAATTTTTATTTAATAAAATTTCACCAAAAATTAATGTGAGGTTGGAGATTTTAGAAAAATAAAAAGAAAATATTTAAGTATATTTAACATAGGATATGATGAAGGATTGACACATCGTATTTTTTGTTAATCGTATATAGGAAATCCATCTTGTATATGAACATCGTCTCATTCGAACCTTACAAGATTTTGAGATCATCTTGTCTATAACTTTAAATATCATTATCTCATCTGAAACTTGTTATATGAGATTTGACTTACGAGTATCATCTCATCTTCAATTTGAAAAATAAAACCTGACTTATGAGCAGAATCTCATTTAGAGCTCGTAAGACCATAACTAATTTGTGAGCATCATTTTGTGTGGAGCTTGAAAATTATAACCGACTTGTGAGCATCGTCCCGTCTATAATTCGATAGACCGGAGCTGAGTTCTAAGCATCGCACATTTGTATGACCGGAGCTGAGTGTAAGCATTATCTCATTTGAAGCTTCAAAGGTCGGAATTAGGTTATGAGCATCATTTCGTTTGGAGCTTGACAAACCACTTCTAATTTGTGAGCATCATATTGTTTAGAGCCAAAATACTCGTAAGACTATAACTGACTTGCGAGCATCATCTCGTGTGGAACTTGAAAGACTAAAACTGATTTGTAAACATCATCTCGTCCATAGTTTGATAGATCAGAGCTGAGTTCTAAGTATCACTCATTTGGAGTTTGAAGACCGCAACTGAGTATTTGATTTGAAGCTTAAAGGATCGAAATTTAGTTATAAGCATCATCTCGTTTGGAGTTTCCCGAACCACTTCTAACTTATGAGCATCATATTATTTGGAGCAAAATCGACTTTTAAGTACATCTTGTATGAAGCTTGATAGACCACCTCTAACTTTTTAACATGATCTCATCTGGAGTTTTAAATATCAAAAGTTAATTTTGAGAATCATCTTGTCTACAACTATTAAAAAAAAAACATATACCTAGTGGAAATGATTACAAATCAATTGGTCAATTTGATTGTCATTAATTTAATATAAAATATAATTTTGCAACGTTGAATTAATAAAAAATTTATGCAGGCATATCAAGATGAATTAGTTTTAAATATATTAAGCAAAGTTTTACTATATTTTAATTTATCTTATATACAAATATTAGTATTTATAAAATCACCTTATGTTTAACAGGCAATTAAAATTTTTAGGTTTCTCAATGTTAGTATTGTGGTAAACTCGTCATTTTTTTTAAATTGAGTTGGATAACTAACATTTAAACTTTCCACATTTACGCCAAATTGAATTTCCCTCGAACCTACATCAAATAATTGAATTTTTCAATCTGATTATTGGTTAATCCAGTTAAACAAAGTAACATATTTAGTTCAAAAAAATCAATAATAATTAATTCGTATTGTAGTTGGTTGATTTGATTGTATAATAAATACCAACACTCATTTATTTGATCTATTTTAAATATAACTATTTACTGGCCAACTAAACATCTTCTTTACAATAAGATAACTTGACTAATTAATTAATTAGTTGTCCAAACATATAATTATAATTTTTTTTATCAAAATTTTAATTTAATTTGATTAATAATAATTCAGTCAATAACTAAGTTTGTCAAACAATAGAAGTCCATATATTAACAATGAACTAATAAATTTAATTTTTCTTATATATAAATTTCAATATGCTTATCATCGATAGAACACGCTTACAAATATTGATTTGCTTTATGTAAACTTATATATATATATATATATATATATATATATATATATATATACACTATGTGAGATTCAAATTGCATCATTTTTTCTGGTTAGAAGATTACAAAATATATTATTTAATTGACATTTTTAATTTGTAGTATGAAAAAAAAATGATCAGGGATTCAAAATTTGTTTAATAAAAAATTCATAAAATACATACTTTCATTTAGGTTATGAACTTAAAAAAGTATCATAAATCAATATGAGATTCAAATTGCATCATTTTATTGTTATAAATTAAATTTTATATAGATTTTACATTTGTTAAAATATAGTAAAGCCACTGTTGATTATAGAATTAATAATATAAATAACATAAGAAAAATACAGTTTATTACGTCATTATTTCAATATATCGACTCACATTATTCAATAAATTTATTTATTGACCAAAGTAATATTAGATAAATTAAATTAATTTTTAATAAAAATATAACTATTTATTTGGCCAACTAAAAGTTAATTGACCAAATTAAATTGACGCTGCAAATATATAAAGGATGACATACTACACACAAGTATTTATATAGGCTTTAGTCAAGATTGAGTTTGATTAGAAATCAATGTGGGATAAGAGGCATGCCTTGTAAAAAAAAATGAGAATAAAGGAGTATAGAGATTTTTGAAAATAATATATAGTGCCTTACTTTT
Organism: Salvia miltiorrhiza; assembly: GCF_028751815.1. Taxonomy (NCBI): domain Eukaryota; kingdom Viridiplantae; phylum Streptophyta; class Magnoliopsida; order Lamiales; family Lamiaceae; genus Salvia; species Salvia miltiorrhiza. The sequence goes on along the minus strand of NC_080390.1, from coordinate 747,771 downwards.
TGTTCCAATCATTAATTACATTGCATTACATAAACATATGACTTTCTATGATAAATTTGAGGAAAATAGTTATTGATATTAAATGTATAAAAAGTAACGGTTTATAATTGTATTTTATTTATATTTTATTTGGATTTAAGAGGCATGAAATGAAGGATTTAAAAAATTAGAAATTTAAGCATTTTAGAGTGCCACATAGAATAAAGAATGGTTGTAAGAAAAATTAATAGATAAAAAAATAACACAAACAATTTATTAAATAAGTTAAATTGTCCATCTCAATAAAACTCAATTTAAGTTTCTCTTCTGCCACTATTCCAATCTCGACAATTGGAAGTGAAATCAACATTGAATTCTTCTTTATGAAATTGATCGTCTAGAATGTCATCGACGTCGTATTAGGTTTGATTCGTAAATATTCTATAAAATCATACATATTATGTAAATATGTGTACATGATTTTTTTTTATATTCTATTTTGTTATTGAATTAATTATGCTTGAATAATATGCATTTGAAACAATTTTAATTTTATATATAGAATATTTTGTTTTGAATATTTGTGTAGATGATTGAACTTATTTTACGATTTCTAGTGAATTAATTATGTGTTGTAAACATGTTGAATTCATACAACAATTATTAAAAAATATGTAGTTAAAATGAGGACTTCAATTCTATTTCTTTGTTGTCGTTGCATCTTATTTAGGGATGTTAATCGGGTCAATCCACCGGGTTCGGGCCAGCCCTATCGGGTTCCGAGTTAATCGGGTGCGGGCTGGGGATTTTTTCGGGTTATAAATCTCCAACCCTAACCCTAAACGTTTGGATTTCGCGGGCTAGCTCATCGGGCTAATCGGCTTAAAGGTGTAAAAATAAAATAATCATTTGTATTTTGTTATTTTTAATGATCTAATGTATAATGTATAAAATATACATACAAATCAAAGATATAAATTATATAGCAAGCATTAAATGCAAAAATATGAGATATTGTAAAAAACATCAAGATTACATAACATATAAAATAAGTTGATAACAATAAAATGTTCAATTTTGTTAAAGAAAAAATAATAAAATATCCAACAATAAGTTGAACTCACAGAACCAAAGCATCTAAAAAATAAAGAAAAATGAAATGATGAGACTTTATAATATTTTATCATTTTTTTATTTTTATATCTAAATATTCTAAGTTAAGTACTTGGGTTTCGGGCTAGCCCATCGGGTTAGTCGGGTCGACCCTATTGGGTGGCGGGCTATTCGGTTACGGGCTAATCGGGTTGTAACTTTTATCGGGTTGAAAATATTCAACCCTAACCCTCTCGGATGACGGGTTAATCAGGTCAGCCCACGGGTTTCGGGCTAGATTGACATCAGTAATCTTCTTCTTCACGTGTGTGCAAGATATTTTGATCAACCATTCTTCATGATTTTTGCTTTGTCCAATAACCAATATTGGGTATATTTACGTGTAGCTTGAATTTAAGCAATGTTATCTCAACTTGTGCCTCTCTGCTCTATAAATTTGTGGTGTCAAAGATGTAGTCAAGTGTGGAAGTTTTTTATTATAGAAATTTGAAATATATAGGCACAAAGCAATATAAAAATGGAAAAGATAAATTATTGTCAATTTGTCATTAACCGTAATTAATATTATTAATTATATTTAATATTTAATTTATTGTCTTCAATCGTGCTATGACAAAGTTATTGTGTTGGATTGTATTGATTGATTGGTAACCGTCAAAAATGGCATATTGAATAGAAGGAAAATAAAAGAGAAACTTTGAAATTTATGATTAAAAGGTATAAATTGGAAGATTTAGAAAATTAAAAATAAAAAATTTCAATAATTTCATATATGATTGAGGATAAATGTGGTGTCTCTAATGTGTATTGTTATATAAAATTAATAGATAGATAGATAGAATGGAAATTGTGGTAATTGCAAATGATTGTTAAGAATAACAATAATATTATTATGATTATAAATATAATATGGAATTAAAAATAAATAAATGCAAAATATAAAATTTAGAAAAAGAAAAGAAAAGAATAAACGAAAATGTATAATAAAGATATAGAGATGATTTGATTGAAAATTTGTCATTAATTGTGTAGTAAATGAAAGGTGCTTGCATTAGGGTGAATATTATGGTAAGAGTATAAGTATTAGAAATATAAAATAGAATTAACAATGAATAAAATATGAAATTTAGAAAAAAAAGAATGGAAGAATATGAGGATGCCACCTAGGAGAGAGAATTGTTGTAATGGCTTCAATATGTAATGCTATATATAATAGATAGATTGAGAGTCTGAAAAACGTCCGAACAAAATATTGTTGAAAATGTCCAAATGATAATGCTCATCTTTTTTTATCTATCATTTTTTAATGAAAATTTTGCAATTAAAGTAATCGCAATCTTACATATACACTTTCATACATGTTTGATTGATGCTCCTTATAATTCATTCACTCATTCAAAAATTTGATTTCGAGCACATAATCTAACAACAAGAAATTAATCCACTAAAACATAAACTTCCAACATAACTATAAGTTTATGATGTGAAATTTAAATCCTCTCTCAAAAATGTCATGATTTTATTTTTGATCCACGCCTCAATTTCGATTTGACCCGTCTCATGTATATATTCAGTGTCACGGGAGAATTTGGCATAAGATAATTGTGTTATACTTTTCCCGTCTCACTAAAAGTGACCTGTATTAAATTTTGGACTGCTTCACTATAAATTGCATATTTTTATAAATGGAAAAATTTAATTCCTTAAAAAATATAGGTCCCATCACTTTTAATTAATTTACACATTTTCTTAATTTTTGGCATAAGATAATTGTGTTATATTTTCCCGTCCCACTAAAAGTGGTCTGTATTCAATTTTAAGTTGTTTCACTATAATTTGAATATTTTTATAAATGGAAAAATTTAATTCTTTAAAAAATATAGGTCCCTTTTAATTAATTTACATATTTTCTTAATTCTTGTGCCGAAATTTTTTTAGTCATTTATAATGAAATAGTTATTGGTACAAAAGTTATTGGTGATATTTACTTGTTTAAATTGCTAACCCGACCCGATTAAATTTGCGGCCTGTGTGCCCATCTGTTATCTTTCACGCAATTTCGCATAAATACAGACGCTGATAAATTCCTCCAAAAAAATTGAGCCTTTTGCGAGCCTCGAATCGAACAGGGCCGTCGAATCTCACCATTATTTTTGAGGGATTTTGGCGTCACAGCATTTTTAGGCGAGATCCCCTCGCCCAATTATGAGTTAATTCTTGCTGAAGGTAGAATTTCGCTCATGTTGATAAATTTCTTAGGGTTCCTGTTTTTGATAATTAAGCCTATTTATGACTTCATTCGTGATGTTTTTGCTGCTTGAGCTTGAATTTGCAGCTGCATTTCTATTTTTGATCCTGCCCCTCTCGTTCGAGAGATTTTGAGCTGGTTTAATCTGATATCCATTGCTTTAGTTACTCTTGATTTAAATTTTTGTGTAATTGAATATTTTATTTAAAGCATGCGATCAAATATAGTTTTGCCATATGTGCAATCGGATAATGCTGCAGTTTATTTCCAAGAATAGAATTTTAGAGTGCTCGAAATTTGAATTGTTTGTTTGAGAGTCTTCTTACTTGAGAACAAGTGCGCCAGCTGGTTAGTATAGCTGAAAGATTATATGGTAGAGTTTTTTGTTGGAGAGGACAGACACTGATTGGGTAAAGTTGTTTTGGGAGTTTTGTTGCACATCTTTCAACTGATAATCTAAACTTTTCTCCTAGATCAAACCGCTCATAGTCTGAGTTAAATTTGATTCAAATGATTAACTTTATCTTGTTTATAATGATACCGCATGCAATAATAAATCCGGATCCTGATCACTAGTTCTGTGTCAGTTTGCTACTCCCTCCGTCCACCAATTAAAGGCCTCTATGAAAAAACACGGGTTTTAAGAAAAAAGTGTATTTTTATTAGTTGAGTGGAGAAAGGGTCCCACTTTTTTGTAAAGAATCTTTGACTTTTTTGATTAAATAATGAATAAAAACTTACCAAAAATAGGTTGACCTTGTTTTTGTGGACGTCCCAAAAAGGCAAGTAGGCCTTGAATTGGTGGACGGAGGGAGTATATAGCGTGTAATGAGTGACGAAGCCAGGCATGCAGATATAATTGCCTAGTTTGTTGTATCCATCCTCCATTTGGATTGTGATAGTCGACCTCCTGTTTTCTTCTCAGTTTCTACTGTCTGTCAGTGCCATTTATTCCGTCGCATTCTACATTATTTATTCTGATGTAACTCAATATCTTCATGCAGTGACGCAAGTTGCTGACAATTTACACTTTGAACATGCTTCAAGATTCGAGGAAAGACTTGAGGATTGCTGAAATCTGGTCCGGTGATTATCTTATCTGAATAGCTTCTAACATTGAGCAGCTATATCAGATTCACAGGGTGCAGCATGGCCGAACCACTAATGAAAGCTTGTAGAAAAGCATCAAAGACATGTGAATTCAAGAGAACATCTTCAAGTCCCAAGGATCAAATTCAGCAATCTAAAAGGCCTAGGAAGGGTGAAAACCCTGTTCGAATTGCACCGAGTCCTGACCAGTGTACTGATTTCAAATCTTCTAATTCGTGGACCTGCAAAAATTCTGCATGTCGAGCCACTCTTTCCATAGATGACACATTTTGTAGGAGGTGTTCTTGTTGCATTTGCCATTTATTTGATGATAACAAGGACCCGAGTCTTTGGTTGGAATGTGTATCTGATTTAGGTCTAGGAGACTCATGTGGTTTGTCGTGCCACATTGAATGTGCTCTCCAACGTGGTAAGGTTGGGGTTGTTGACCTGGGGCCATTGATGCAGTTGGATGGAAGCTATTGTTGTGCTTCATGTGGCAAAGTTTCGGGGATACTTGGGTAAGTTGTTTGCCTCTACCATTATTCTTTCATTGGCTGACCTCCACATGCACCGTTGCTTTTCCTTTCATTAGTTTCACGAGTGGTCCTGCATGCAGCCAGAAATTAGTCCATAACAATTGGGAAGTTAAAATTCTTGAAATTTGCACTTTTAGTTCTTAGATGGGTCTTGTTCGTAAGACAATTGCATGCTAATTCTAAATTTGAAGGGTTGAACAGGTTTACAAAAGAGAGTGAGCATAAATTTGTTTATTTAGCGAGCCTCGTACTCTTCCTAACTTTGTATTTATTTCTGCAGATGCTGGAAAAAGCAGCTGAGTATAGCTAAGGATGCTCGTCGTGTTGATATCCTATGCTATCGGATATTTTTAAGTTTCAGGCTCCTGGATGGGACTTCTAGATTCAATGAACTCCATGAGATTGTTAGAGATGCCAAATCCAAGTTAGAAACAGAGGTTGGCCCAGTCAATGGAGTTTCAGCAAAAATGGCTAGGGGCATTGTAAGTAGACTCTCTGCAGCTGCTGAGGTGCAGAGGCTCTGCTCTCTTGCTGTTGAAAAAGCTGACATACTGATGGCCTCAAAGTCTACTGCAGCCATCAATTTTGTTGGTAATACTTTAATCTCTTGGTACTTTCCTTTACAAGATCATGTTGCCAAGTGCTTACAACCTCTTTCTTCCTTGCTTTGGCAGAGGGTTCACTTCCTGCAGCTTGCAAATTCCTGTTTGAGGAAGTGACATGTTCCTCAGTTATACTTTTGTTGATTGAACTATCAACTGCATCCAACAAAGATATTAAGGGCTACAAACTCTGGTATTGCAAGAAAAGGGAAGAGGTTTACTCTAAAGAGCCTGTTTTTGTCTTTCCAAGAGACCAGAGGAGGATCTGGATATCCAATCTGCAGCCTTGCACAGAGTATTCATTCAGGATCATATCTTATACAGAAGCTGGTGACTTTGGACACTCTGAAACGAAGTGCTTTACAAAGAGTGTAGAACTTATTCACAAGAATCAATATTCTAGTGCTGAAAGACCTGAAGTGGATGCGTCCTCACATGGAGAGAGTTCTAGTGCGAAGAAAAATCACAGGACTGAAGAAATAGAACTAGACTCAGGATTCAAGGTTCGAGATCTTGGAAGAATCTTGAAGCTTGCTTGGCTGCAGCATCAAGGCTATTTGGAGTCATTTTATGGTTTACATGTGAATAAATGTGTTAATGATCATGAAATAGTTAAGGTAGAACGTCAGCAAGACAGGCCACCTTCTGTTGCACGTCAACTTGACTTGAATGTTGCTTCTGTGCCTGATCTGAACGAGGAGTTCACACCTCCTCTTGAGTCATCTAGAGAAGAAGAAAATGGGTGCACATTGGGTCAAGCAGTTGAGGCAGATGATGCTATTTCTCACGGCATACATAGAAAATGTGGAGAAGTACCCGCTGATTCCAAGTTAGCTGGTTGCCAGAACAGGCGACATAGTGGCAATAGAGAGACACAGGATTCTGATAGTACTCTGACAAATGGGTCCCCGTTCCAAGTTCAGAACGATCTATGCTTGGATGAGAACTTTGAATACTGTGTAAAGATCATCCGCTGGCTGGAGTGCGAGGGCCATATTAAGAAGGATTTTAGATTGAAGTTGCTGACTTGGTTCAGTCTACGATCCACGGAGCAGGAACGCAGAGTGTTAAACACCTTTATACAGACTTTGATTGATGATCCAAGTAGTTTGGCAGGACAGTTGGTTGACTCATTTTCAGATATATCCAGCAAAAGGCCACAAAATGGATCCTGTAGTAAGTTTTGGCATTGAATTTTCTTGGCTATATAGAGTTGTGATTATCCTTCTTGTTATTGATTAAACATGAGTATTTTCTTTGGTTTTTCTGTACAGGCGTTTCTTGCTGAGTCAACTCGGAACACTTGTTCGTTAGATCTCCGGTCTATTAAGCTAGCAGATAAGAACACCATCCCTGATTCCTTAACTGACTGCCTATTGTTTGAGGAAGAATCTCACGCATTGTGGGATGATTTTTTCAGTAGCTAAGCCTTCTATTGACTAGCGAATGTAGATTCCATTAATTATAGGCATTATTTTCGTTGTAGACATCTGCTTATTTTTCAGGTTGTTCTAAATTCTATTTAAATCTAGGATCATCTAATGTGACTGCTGCATTCCTCCAATTTTTTTTTCTTTATTTAATTATATAATTGAAGGGCTTGCAACCTGGCCTATTATTTATGCACTTTTGTAGAATGCATTCTACGGAAGGCAAAGTATGTTTCTACGTTGATCAAATTTATATATGAATGGAAAATTAATGTTGTTGTTCATCCATGGGTTATCCTGCCTATTGCTATATGATATAATTGAGTCGCTCTAACTGTGTTGAGATATTATTTTTTACTTTTTGATGTCGTGTGGATTTTGATTGTTATTTTGGAATATTTGGGTTTGATAGATGACGAGATGCGTCCCCTTCGCGATCTCATTTATGTTTGGTCGTCGGTTTAGTGATATTCTGTTGTGGTTTTATCTGAAATCGAGTTATGATCTGATCTGGAATACCATCCTGATTGGATGGATTTATTTCATGAATTTCGTATCTGTGATTTTAGAATATATGAAAATTGTGAAATGAATGATTGATATACATGACTGTGGTGAAGAAATCTGCAGCTTCTGCCCATGATTATATGCGCATAGAAAATATAAGATTGATTGCACACATACATATATGTATGTAGGGTGTGGTTCCATGGATAATGATTTAGGTTACGATAATGGAGAATAACGAATAAATCAGTATAATTCATGGCAGACGTATCTATTTACTATGGTGAAAATCTCGCTCCCTTTAGGATTTAAATCTAGGCGAAAATGTCTGATGATTTATTCGAAAAAATTATTGACTGATTCGACTTATTTGCATGCATTCTCCATTATTCTCTCTGTATATGTATATGTATGTATGGCTTATAATAACTGGATTTGTTGGATATTCGTATTGGGATCTCTCTGTACATTAGCTTGAATGGGAGTATTATCACTTATAACATCTTCTCAAATGCATACAATTTAACTTGGATTAGTACTTGTAAAATGATGAGCACCACATCGCCATCGACTCGAGGTCTCCGGGAATCGCCGCGTCACCTTGCCTTCGCCACTATCCAAGCAACGACACCGCGCGCTGCTCGCCTCTCTCCTTGCCGCCACCGCCCGGACGCAATCTCTCAAACTTGCGACGGCTAACTACGGTCCACGGTAGCTGAGGGCCGCCCCCGCACGGTCAAGGTCATGGGCACACATCGCCACCGTTGATTTTGGCATTGCCTCAATTGCGGGGTACAAATATAGCCAATGAAACACCAGTCTTTACGTAAAAATATGCATAGCTCATTTATAGTAATAATTCTCCGGTAAAGACGCAGAATTCAATATTCCATGGATTAATAAGGATTTTTAGTTTTTTATAGAAGGAAAACACACATGTACAATGGCCACATAAAGTATAATTTAATGATAAGACTATAAAACTACGTAGGAACTATTTAAAAAAAATTATGATAGGGACTTAACCCACCCACTACAACTATATTTATTATGGATATCGAATAAGATAATTTTAGAATAAGATAATTTTACTAACTTGATTAGTGTAATTATTGGTGAAAAAGTTGGTGGTGATATTTACTTGTTTAAAATGCTAACCCGACCCGATTAAATTTGGGGCCAGTGTGGCCCATCTTTTATCCTTCACTCAATTTCGCATAAATACAGACGCTGATAAATTCCTCCAAAAAAATTGAGCCTTTTGCGAGCCTCGAATCGAACAGGGCCGTCGTATCTCACCATTTTTTTTGAGGGATTTTGGCGTCACAGCATTTTTAGGCGAGATCCCCTCGCCCAATTATGGGTTAATTCTTGCTGAAGGTAGAATTTCGCTCATGTTGATAAATTTCTTAGGGTTCCTGTTTTTGATAATTAAGCCTATTTATGACTTCATTCGTTATGTTTTTGCTGCTCGAGCTTGAATTTCCAGCTGCATTTGTATTGCTGATCCTCCCCCTCTCTTTAGAGAGATTTTGAGCTGGTTTAGTCTGATTTCCATTGCTTTAGTTACTCTTGATTTATATTTTTATATAATTGAATATTTTATTTAAAGCATGAGATCAAATGTAGTTTTTCCATATGTGCAATTGGATAATGCTGCGGTTTATTTCCAAGAATAGAATTTTAGAGTGTTCGAAATTTGAATTGTTGTTCGAGTCTTATTACTTGAGAACAAGTGCCGCCAGCTGGTAAGTGTAGCTGAAAGATTATTTGGTAGAGCTCTTGGTCAGTTGGGTGGAGAGGACACACACTGATTGGGTGAAGGTGTTTTAGGTGTTTTGTTGCACATCTATCAACTGATAATCTAATAGATCAAAATGCGCATAGTCTGAGTTAAAATTTGATTCAAATGATTAACTTTTATTTTGTTTATACTGATGCCGCATGCAATAATAAATCTGGATCCTGATCACTAGTTCTCTGTCGGTTTGCTGTATAGAGTGAAATGAGTGATGAGGCCATGCATGCAGATATAATTGCCTACGCATAGATTTTTGTCGTATATCTTCCAGTTTGTTGTATCTATCCTCCATTTGGATTGCGATAGTCGACCTCCTGTCCTGTTTTCTTCTCACTTTCTACTGTTTGTCAGTGCCATTTATTCCGCCACATTTTAAGTTCTTTATTCTGTGTAACTCAATATCTTCATGTAGTGAAGCAAGTTGCGGACAATTAACACTTTGCACATGCTTCAAGATTCGAAGAAAGACTTAAGGATTCCTGAAATCTGATCCGCTGATTATCCTATTTGAAATTTTGAACAATTTCTAACATTGAGCAGCTATAACAGATTCGCAGAGAGCAGCATGGCTGAACCACTAATGAAAGCTTGTAGAAAAGCATCAAAGACGTATGAATTCAAGAGAGCATCTTCAAGTCCCAAGGATCAAATTCAGCAATCTAAAAGGCAAAGGAAGGGGGAAAACCCTGTTCGAATTCCACCGAGTCCTGACCACTGTGCTGATTTCAAATCTTCTAATTCGTGGACCTGCAAAAATTCTGCATGTCGAGCCACTCTTTCCATAGATGACACATTTTGTAGGAGGTGCTCTTGTTGCATTTGCCATTTATTTGATGATAACAAGGACCCGAGTCTTTGGTTGGAATGTGTATCTGATTTAGGTCTAGGAGACTCATGTGGTTTGTCGTGCCACATTGAATGTGCCCTCCAACGTGGTAAGGTTGGGGTTGTTGACCTGGGGCCATTGATGCAGTTGGATGGAAGTTATTGTTGTGCTTCGTGTGGCAAAGTTTCGGGGATACTTGGGTAAGTTGTTTGCCTCAACCATTATTTTTTCATTGGCTGACCTCCACACACACCATTCCTTTTCCTTTTCCCAATTCTACTGTCTTAGTTTCACGAGTGGTCCTGGATGCAGCCAGAAATTAGTCCATAACAATTGGGGAAGTTAAAATTCTTGAAATTTGCACTTTTAGTTCTTAGATGGTCTTGTTCGTAAGACAATTGCATGCTAATTCTAAATTTGAAGGGTTGAACAGGTTTACAAAAGAGAGCGAGCATAAATTTGTTTATTTAGCGAGCCTCTTCCTAACTTTGTATTTATTTCTGCAGATGCTGGAAAAAGCAGCTGAGTATAGCTAAGGATGCTCGTCGTGTTGATATCCTATGCTATCGGATATTTTTAAGTTTCAGGCTCCTGGATGGGACTTCTAGATTCAATGAACTCCATGATATTGTTAGAGATGCCAAATCCAAGATAGAAACAGAGGTTGGCCCAGTCAATGGAGTTTCAGCAAAAATGGCTAGGGGCATTGTAAGTAGACTCTCTGTAGCTGCTGAGGTGCAGAGGCTCTGCTCTCTTGCTGTTGAAAAAGCTGACAAACTGATGGCCTCAAAGTCTACTGCAGCCATCAATTTTGTTGGTAATACTTTAATCTCTTGGTACTTCCTTTACGAGATGATGTTGCCAAGTGCTTACAACCTCTTTCTTCCTTGCTTTGGCAGAGGGTTCACTTCCTGCAGCTTGCAAATTCCTGTTTGAGGAAGTGACATGTTCCTCAGTTATACTTTTGTTGATTGAACTATCAACTGCATCCAACAAAGATATTAAGGGCTACAAACTCTGGTATTGCAAGAAAAGAGAAGAGGTTTACTCTAAAGAGCCTGCTTTTGTCTTTCCAAGAGACCAGAGGAGGATCTGGATATCCAATCTGCAGCCTTGCACAGAGTATTCATTCAGGATCATATCTTATACAGATGCTGGTGACTTTGGGCACTCTGAAACGAAGTGCTTTACGAAGAGTGTAGAACTTATTCACAAGAACCAATATTCTAGTGCTGAAAGACCTGAAGTGGATGCTTCCTCACATGGAGAGAGTTCTAGTGCGAAGCAAAATCACAGGACTGAAGAAATAGAACTAGACTTAGGATTCAAGGTTCGAGATCTTGGAAGAATATTGAAGCTTGCTTGGCTGCAGCATCAAGGCTATTTGGAGTCATTTTATGGTTTACATGTGAATAGATGTGTTAATGATCGTGACATAGTTAATGTAGAAACTCCGCAAGACAGGCAACCTTCTGTTGCACGTCAACTTGACTTGAATGTTGCTTCTGTGCCTGATCTGAACGAGGAGTTCACACCTCCTCTTGAGTCATCTAGAGAAGAAGAAAACGGGTGCACACTGGGTCAAGCAGTTGAGGCAGATGATGCTATTTCTCACGGCATACATAGAAAATGTGGAGAAGTACCCGCTGATTCCAAGTTGGTTGGTTGCCAGAACAGGCGACATAGTGGCAATAGAGAGGCCCAGGATTCTGATAGTACTCTAACGAATGGGTCCCCGTTCCAAGTTCAGAACGATCTATGCTTGGATGAGAACTTTGAATACTGTGTAAAGATCATCCGCTGGCTGGAGTGCGAGGGCCATATTAAGAAGGATTTTAGATTGAAGTTGCTGACGTGGTTCAGTCTACGATCCACGGAGCAGGAACGCAGAGTGTTAAACACCTTTATACAGACTTTGATTGACGATCCGAGTAGTTTGGCAGGACAGTTGGTTGACTCATTTTCAGATATATCCAGCAAGAGGCCACAAATTGGATCCTGTAGTGAGTTTTGGCATTAAATTTTCTTGTCTATATTGAGATGCGATATATCATTCTTGTGATAGATTAAACATGACCATTTTCGTTGGTTTTTCCGTGCAGGCGTTTCTTGCTGAGTCAACACGGCGCAATTGTTCGTTCGTTAGAGCGACGGTCTATTAAGCTAGCAGATAAGAACACCATCCCTGATTCCTTCACTGACTGCCTATTGTTTGAGGAAGAATCTCACGCATTGTGGGATGATTTTTTCAGTAGCTAAGCCTTCTATTGACTAGCGAATGTAGATTCCATTAATTATAGGCATGATTTTTGTTGTAGACATATGCTTATTTTTCAGGGTGTTCTAAATTCTATTTAAATCTAGGATCATCTAATGGGACTTCAATTTTCTCTCTTTATTTAATTTTATAATTGAAGGGCTTGCGACCTGGCCTATTATTTATGCACTTTTGTCTTTTTATCGTATATCCCTCTAAGGCTTGTTATGTTCTTACCTGTAATTCTCTTGAAATTTTACACTTCCCTCGTCCACGATATCATTGTCACTCTGTGGATAATACGGGTTAAGAAAGTCGTGAATAGTAGTGAGTATTGTTGTGAGTCAAGTTTGTTGATCCCATTATTATAAATGGAAGACAAAAGTGGCAACGACGTTATGAACGGGGCGGCACATATAATCTAAATTCTAACATTATGCTTGTGTTTGTGTTGTGTGATGTTAGATTTGTACTCTACTAGTAGAACTTTGTCGACATAGATTTTGCGCTTGTCCGACCCTACCGGGCATTTATCAAGATCTTGAGTTCAAGTTCATCATGGTGCTGTCTTTAATTTTTATTTAGTGCTAAATGTTAATCCAAAAAAAATAAAATTGTATATCCATTAATATTGTGGAGAGAGAGAGAGAGGAGACAAGGGTGGGATTAGGGTGTGGAGATGCGGGGGTTTAAGCTGACAGTGTGGGATGATCTCACAAATCCCATAGCCACCTCGGTACACGTCACTGTCGCGCCGTCGCTCCCTTCAATTCCCACACTCAAATCTAACATCCACATTTATACTTCCATTTCCTTTCCCACACAAATCTATATTGCTCATCACTTGGACAAATATATATACATATAATTAATGTAAATAAATGCTATAATATCATGTATAGGTTAAATGTTATATTTATTATTTGTTGAGGGACCAAATAATAAATATTAATAAGTTGAGAAGTTATATACATGGGGTCTGGTCCCCAGGAAACGTATTCCCGTTCTGTATTCTTTTCCCATCAAAGAAATACGCTAAACAAATTCTTTTCTCATCAAAGAAATACGCTAAATAAGAAGAAAACGTATTCTTGGAAGATCATACTGTGTCAGTCGCTCTCCATACCTGTCTCTTCTTCTATTTCTCCCTCTCTGCATGGCTTCACCACTCTCTCTAACTTTGACTTGTTATAAAATTTTAATAAATTGATCCCATTAACCAAGGAGCATCGAGGGGCGTCTTAATTGGGAAAGGGTTCCCACTTTTTGCCCAAATCTTACAACAAAAATGGCACATTTTCAATGAAAATAAATAAAGGTGGGTTAATTTTGTTTGGGAAAAGCTAGAACTAGAAACCAGGAAGCACATGCCCTTCCACACAAAGACAAGGAAATAAGGCCCTCCTCGGTTGGAACAAATCAGACAGGCTCTTGCTTTAGTGTTTCTCTTGTTCTTCACAGCCACTCTCTATATCTCTTTCCCCATCTCCCTCTTCAAATATACCTCATCTAACAAAACTCAATAATCCTATTTACATTCACGTTGCTTCATGAAGATCATTTTGTGCATGCCCCTATTTCTTGTTTGAATCTAACCTACTTGCTTCAAATGTCAATTGTATTTTCTATGCTACTTCTACTCTTTCTAGGGTTTTCATGTGGTGCTCCAGCTCTAGGAGTCGTTGCTGATCACCACTCAATCAACAAGGTCAATTAGTTAAATATATTACTCGATTTTAGTTGCATATATGATCTAATTAGTGATTTAATCTAGCTATGTTATTGATGGATTGTGTTGTCATTCTCAGGAAAGTGATGAGAAGTTGAATCCGGATCATGCTAGGGTTTCAATGCACAATGTGAAGGAAGGTGATGATCTTGATCATGATCTTGAGGTTGATGGAGGGAAGGTAGCATCGGAGCGGTGGAAGGTGCCTCACCGGAAGAAAGGGGAGGCGGAGCCGGGGTTTAACTTGGACTATTTACCGCCCAAAACGCATCCTCCTGTCCACAACTAAAATTCCCCGCGTTATAAAAAAAGTTTCTATCAGTGACATGAGACTTGGTAGCTAATATTCGTGTAACTATTACTGATTAGCTACATCATCAAATCTCACTATTTTTTATGACACACGTAATAGCTATTAAGCCTCATGTCACTAGTGGATTTTTTTTTGGAGTGCCCAAACATCTTGTGCATGTTTGTGTTTTTTTTTTGCTTCGTTTATATTTGTAAAAGCTAGTTAATTTGGATCCACACTTTGAGTGCCCTAGCTAGGGTTATGTTAACATTAGGGCACGTATCTTGATATATTATCACATATATATATATATATTAAAAGGATACTAGAAATTGCCATGATATTGCCCTAATTATCATGCCTAGCTACTTATGTATATTTGAGAACGTTTTTGAGGATGAATTCATGCACATTTTGCAATCCTCATAATTAGAGTTGATTCAAGATATGGAGTTTTAGTTTAATTAATAGTATGCAGCGTATCATTTGAATTTTTAGATTGGTGAATGTCGATAATATTTACTTGCATATTCATATATTCAACTAGAAGAAATCTAATTAATTAGCAGAAGGAAAAACCTTAATTTACTATATATTGACATTTGG
The DNA here is from genome assembly GCF_028751815.1 of Salvia miltiorrhiza. NCBI lineage: Eukaryota > Viridiplantae > Streptophyta > Magnoliopsida > Lamiales > Lamiaceae > Salvia > Salvia miltiorrhiza. The sequence continues at coordinate 732,753 of NC_080390.1, read as the reverse complement.
TTAATTTGTTCTTCATAAATAAGAAAAAGCAAATTAATGTTGAAAATTGGTGTTTTTACTATGCTTGTTTGGTGATTTCCTTTGCAGGCATTTAATTCTCTTGTCGTCGATCTATTTTATATTTCATGACTTTTAAGTTTGTGTTAAAGTTCTTAATTACCACTTTTAACTAGTTTTATTCCCTTTCTTTCTTTAATTTATTTCACGTTATACATTAAGAAAACCATAGTATAATAAATGGCAATAATATGTAAGTTTTGATTTTTTTCATATAAAATATCTCTAACTACGCGCAATAGTTAGAAAAGCACATACATATATAATGTATAGACAAGTTTTGGTTTTTGTTAACGAAAGAAAATATTTATGATCATCATTAATTAAAGAAATAAAGAAAATAATTGAACTGCATAGCGTCAATGGTAAATACAAAAATACTTATGTACGACCAATTTCATCAAACGAGTTTTATAATATTCGAATCCAATTGCTACTTCACATATTTGCAATAATATCCTGCTATAAACCGTTTACACGATATTCTAATACACTACAAAAAACACGGGATTTACCGACGGTATACGCCGTCGTTGATGACATCACTGACGGGCGCGCCGCCTTTGGTTTGCATTAAACACAATTTGAGAAATGTTGAGATATTCACTGACTCCATGCTTGCAGCTAGAGCCATGGCTACTCCACAAGACGATAGATAACATCTATCGAATGACATTTGCGAGATTCTTAATGTGACGAGAGAGAATTAATTTTCTTGTTCGAGTTAACCACATGTATCGTTCGATTAATAGAGCCGCTCATTGTTTAGTGCAGTTTACTAGAACTATCGAGAGTCCTATGTGTTGAACTGAGAACTTCCATTGTTTTTGTCTTGATTTATAACATATACTATATTTCTTGTTTCAAAAGAAAAAAAGAGTGTCAAATGTCCTAGTATCTTTTAATAAAAATTCAAAGAGACCTTGTAATCTCATTTATATTGAGAGAAGACCAGGCTCGGTCTATTGAAATAAATCAATCAGATTTTATTTTGTTTAATTGTTATTTTTCTATTTGGCAGGTCGATCATTCCTTATGTGTGATTATTACTATTATTCAAAATGAAAAATAATACAAAAAACTTTTTCTCTCTTTAAAAGGAATAACTTTGTGTACTTTTTTTTTTTTGAGGGGAATAACTTTGTGTACTTAATAAGTCATCAACTCATATAAAATGTTCATGAACTCTTAACAACAATTAGTTTATACTCTCTTCGTCTCATTTTTTTATAATTGAATGTCTAATTTTCTTTATTTTTTTTGGTAACATATTATCTCTTTATATTTAATAGTTAAATAATTTTCATTGATTCATTTTATTTATTAATTACACATTTTTCTATTTCTGTACCTAAAAGTAATGATATATTTTAAATGGGAGGGAAAAAGTAATAATGATTTGTCATTCAAAAACATCCCTTTTGTGTTAAAAAAGGAAAAGAAGTGAAAGCGAAGAGCGGTTTCGTTTTCGATTCAAATATACACAGAGCTTCAAAGTTCTCTCTCAATCAGAGCTTCAAGGATGGATGTGAAAGAAGCCGGAGCGTCTCTCGATGCGCTGATTTCCTCTTTCAATTCCCGAATAGCGGAGCTGCAGCAGCTAGTCATTGCTCGAAACAGTTGAGAATGCTAATTTTCTTACTTCAATTATCAATAATCAGCGTTCCAATTTCTCATCACTTTCTCCCCAGTGTATCCGGCTGGCAGCGTCGCCGATTTATCGGCGATAGATTCCGCGTTGAAGGCCATGGAGCTCCAGGTTCTAAATATCAAGAATCGCTTACGCGATGAGACTCGAGCTATCCCTAAAGCCAAAGTAAAAGTTTCTATTCTGCTCCGGTATAATTGAATTCAATGCTTGCGATTTCAAGTACTAAGCAACAAATTTGATTTTTTGATTTTTTTTTAAATTTATTAATGTTATCATTGTTGTTGCAGAAGTTAATAGAGGCAGCACTGCAGCAACAGAAGAAATTGGAGAGCATTTCTGCTTGTGTTTCATCATGTGTCCCTGAAAGAATTACTAACTTGAATCAGGATAATAACAAATGGTAATGTTATCTCTAGATGCTACTGTAATTTAGGTTCATGAGATTGTGATCTTTAATCTATTTCATTCGGTGTGTTTCTATTGGTTTTAGGGCACAACAAGAAGAGTTTGGGCAAGATCTTAGATTTGAGTCTTTAAAGCTTGAGGAGCCTGCACCTAAAGTAAGGAATCACATTCATTGTTTTGCATCTTTTTGTATGTGCGCTTCACAAGTCCACTTCTTCTCTAAATCTTTGATTGTGCTGAGCTGTGAAGGTTGCAGAATTGCATTTTGTAACCTCCAGCATGCTTGCCTTTCAGCATTTTAAGAGAATGAGGAACACCAACTGACCATGAACCCTTTATTCAGATTTTTGAATTGAGGTTTGTGATGATGTAAAACATATAATGTTTTGAGTTAGAGCCTTCGTATTGCCTTTTCAACCAAGTTTCAGAGGCAAAGCACAAGTAAAACTCTAGAACTCTAGAGCTAAAATATGCAGTGAGGAGTATAGTATACATGGAATTTTTGCATTTTATACTTTCACTTTCTACAGCAGGAGAAGAAAGGTCGAGCTTCCCCTCCAATGTGGTACATTACTGCCGAAGAACTAAATTCAGTGCCACCGTAAGTGAACTCTGACATTAATTCAGCTGTGATCTGGAATATATGAACTTTAAAATCACTTTTTAAGTTTTAAGGCTATTCTCGAATTTCAACCCTTTATTTGCTCATTTAAGCTAGTAGGTCTAAGACTTAGTAACTTGTAGGTACATGAAGCAAAGACTCACCTTGGATAAGATGAATGCCGCAATTGGTGACATGGCAAATTATGCTGAAGCAAATGCGCACCTTATCTCAGCACCAAGGAAAAAGGTATCTGTTGTTTGTCACATTCCCTGAATCTTACACTCCCTGATTAGACTGATCCTTATTCGTTTTATTTCTTTCAAATTGTGCAGCTGTCAGACCACAACTTGGACAAGGCTCTGGTAAGTTTATTGTCTCAGACAGAGTTAATTGCATGTTATAAGAATACATCGATGTTTTTTGTTGTTATTTATCTACTTGTATAGCATGCTTTTGGGGAAAGATATTGAAACTGCTGATTCTTTCATTTGTAATATTGTATAAAGGGTTAATGCTGCTCAAACTTCTATCAGTAGCTATTGAAAGAAAAATTCGGCAGATATTTTGTGCAAATAACTTATTAAAAAGGGTTATCAGGGGATATCTCATGATTGTTCTGTTTTCCTTCGTGTTGAATATAGCTTACGGTCAATTTAATATGTGTATTGTACAACTTTTGCAGAAACTAAGAGAGATTTCAATGGCAGATTCAGTAAAAGGAAAACACTTTTTCTTAGAGTCAGATATAAAAGGGCCTTCTCTAAAACTTGATAACACTGGAAGAGCACTATTGACGGTTAGTTTTCCTTATCCGTATGAGCTACCTAGCAATTTTGGTGCCTAAATCAGCTGAAGCAATTTTAATCTAATTATAATATCAGTTGAAGATATGAGCACTTTCTTTATTAGTTATCATCCATGCGGAAGTTTGTATCACGAGATCATTAAACGGTCGGAGGATCTAACCTCCATTGTTTTTTGACCTTGCTAGGTGCTTAGGCATCTCGGGCGGATAAGCGAAACTCGAATTGGCCATGACCGTGTCATCATCCTGTTGAGACCTTAGCCAAACATGTATCTTCAAACAAAAATTTATGAGGTCTGACCATGTTCTTGGACAGTGCAATCATTGCTGGATCAATGTTCATTAGTTTGGATGAGGAGTGGCATTATATGCTTCAGTTATTAGCTGCCACTAAAGATTTTTATTTGTTTTTGGTTCTTTCATTTTACCACTCTAAAGTAAAAGCATTTCTATATGCATGTCTACCATTTCTCTTGTGCTTCTCAGTTGCAATTACCTATACTCATTATTTCGGGTACGTTACTACATCATGCTGGAGTATCACAAACTTCTTTGTCATTGTTTGTGTGTGTGTGTGTGTGTGAGAGAGAGAGATAGAGAGAGAGAGAGACTCCATTGTTATTACTTAAAGAAGAAAGCAGTGGGAGCTGACATGTCATTGACACAGAAACAGCAAACTCAAAGTGAAAATTACAAGCAGGTACAATCAAGTAAAAGGGTAGAGAGTAGAATCCTTCTCAGCAGACGAAGCCTTTCGGCAGCTTCTTCCCGCAGGAGTTGAACACCAGACTTATGGCAACAGGTACTTTAAATTTCAGAATGCCTAACACATTCCCCTTGATTGCAGTGCACAGACACAATGCAGCTTCGAGGTCAGCGATGCCCTCCAAAACTGCGCAACATTCGCTGCTAGGCTTCGTCCCGATAACCTCGTGGACAAGCCCCAGCCAGTCCCCGCAGACACCGAACTTAAGGGTGTCTCTCGGGCACTTAGCTGGCTTCACCGGCGTGGGGGAGGGCGGCAATGGAGCTGGTTTCGGGGCCGGAGGCGTCGGTGGGCATGTCGACGTAACACAAGTGGTAAACATTATGTTGAGTATAATGAGAGTGGCAGCAACTGGTTTCAGACCTCCTGCCATTTTCTTATCTCAAGAGCTTATGTGTATTAGAATTATGCATATTGGGGTTATATATATAGAAACTGTAGCAAATATTTTTCTATTTTGTGTGGCTGATTCTTGGCCTTGGATTTCATTTTGTTTCATCAAATGGTTGGTCTTGATTGAATCAAAACAAGATCTCTATGTTGATGATAGTGGCCACCCCATCTTTATGTGCAGCCATGGATGTTTGGCCCATTTGGAAAATATTGCATGTGAAGACTTGGCTGCTGCTTCTTGTTAGTTTCTATTGTGTGGGGATCCAAGGAATCAATTCCTTCCCATTTTCATTTCATTTCATGGTTGTTGGTTGCCTAAGTTGTAAAGTTCCATGCCCAAGATGCTCTAGTTTCTTGTTTATCAGTACATGTACACTTTGGCTTATGTGAAAAATTCATAACATATTATATAACCTACTAGTATTAAATAAGGGTTACGACCGAAAAATACACGAACTTTAGAAAAAGTTGTAATTTTTACCTGAACTTTCAATGAAGTAAAAAAAAAAAATACTCCCTTCGTCCCCCAAAATTATGCATGGTTGACTACAGCACATGTTTTAATAAAAAGCTGTTTGTAGTAATGATAGTGGAGAAAGGATATTGTTAAGTAGATTATGAGTAAATAGTGTAAGTTAAAAGGGTAAAATTGTAAGAATTATATGTGAGGTAGTGTCCAAAAATAGAGTGTGCATAATTGTAGGGGACGTATCAAAAAGGAAATGTATGCATAATTTTAGGAAGTATGAATTTATATTTTGTTGCAATTTTCACATGAGTTTGACTTTTGACAAATTTATAACTTAGTTGATAGTCGAAATCAGAAGTTTACCTAATATTGGTCCAACTTCTAATGATGAGAAGTATTTAAAAGCTCGGAGATCTAAGATGGTAAAAAATTAATATATCTGATTTAATTTCGACTATCAATTAAGCTCAAATTTCGTTGAAGTTAAACTTAGGTGAAGATTGTAACAAAACTATAAATTCGTGTATTTTTTTAGCCATAACCCCTATTAAATAATTCATCATCATGTCACACAAAAGTTTGACCCTTGAAAACCGGGAATTTTCTTGAACAATACGACACTAAACTGCATTACAAAAACCCAAAAATTTATCAAGTCTCAACTACAGTTTGTTCATAATTGTTGATCAATTAGGGGGGGAAACAAAATTAGGGTAGAAAATATGGGATTTATTGGGAAGGGTTTGTGGTTGATGTTAGGGGTGATCGGAGGAATATACATTGCACAGACATACGATTTACCCAAATTTAGAAATTTGGATGAAAGCGCGTTTCTAAAGGGGAAAGTGAAGCCCGACATCAATGGCTCCACTTCCACCAACTCTAAAGGCGTGGATCGAGCGTGATGCAATTTGCACCTTTGTTAAGATTTCATAGTTTCAAGAAAGTTTTTACTTTTCTTCTCACTTTTAATTTTTGTAATTAATTCATTTCACTTTGATATCAGTGGTTAATAAAGTCATATTTCATCTTTAATCATCCAACTAGCTAGGAGTGATAATCGATTTGATTACGGTTTAATTGAATCGAAATTTCGGTTAACCGTAACCAAAATTCTCCAAATTCACTAATCGGAACCAAATACTGATTCGATTAATCAGTAAATCCAAATTAACCGAATTTCACAACTAAACACCTTTTAGTCATTAATAGTTTTGCTTTTTGATCAAGAGAAAATGATTGATGAAGGCTTTCGTAGACTATAAATTTATATGAATAAGAAAGCTTAAATTCTAAATTAGGCTTGTAGAATGTCGTTCAACTAGTGCTGTTAAATTTCATGCTTTGCTATAACTGATAACCGAACCCGTAAATTACGGATTCTGTTATCCAATTAACCAAATTTTCTATTAAACTAGTTTGTGGGTGGTCATAATATGACTGCATAGATTTACCTTAAGAAACCCTATTTTCCAAGAAAAGCGCTAACCCCTTCCACAAGAAATGCCTACCACCATCACTATATATAAATTCCCATATTATTAGTTTGAATAGAATACATAAGCATTTAATTTTCATATCTATTCTTCTTCTTATTCTTTTTCCTCTATTTTTCTTGTATTCTCCTACCCAAATCTCCCCTTTCCCCATTTTCCTCTTCTATCTAACTATAGGATCCCAAATTAGAGTTATATGGCGATATTCACTACAAAAATTAGTTTCATAGCAGGTACATTATTTGGGGTATATATTGCACAGAATTACAGAGTTCCCAATGTTGCAAATGTCTTCAAATTTGGTTACGAGAGGGCCAAGCACATGGAAACCACCTATCGCAAAGACAAAGAATGATCTTTTATGTATGTGTCGATCTAGCGATAGATGGTTAACGCCCAAAGCCTGAGGTTCTGGATTCAAATCCATCGTGCAGTCTATTTATTTATTTATTCATTCATATACTTGTGTAATTTATCAAGAGAGAGAGAGAGAGAGAATGATCTCTTATATACACTTTTAATTCAATTGTTTTTTTGTCTTTGCATAATACAATGTTTTATTCATCCAATTACCATTTTGTACCTATCAAGTGCTCTAATTATGTTTTCTTTTCAAGTAGATATTAGAATAGTATTTATGTGTCTGCTTATACAGCTTAGAATCTGAACTTATGCATCATATGATATGATTATGGTTGCATTAATAGGTTAATTAAGTAATAAATTTACAAACAAACATACACCATAACACCCAATCTATGACAGCATAATCCATCTTCGGATAGTTTCTTTACAAATTTTTCCAAAATATCAGCATTCATAATGAATTCAAGAGGCCACAGCAAGTAGATAGGGAAAGAGAAACTGAGCTTAAAAAGGCCGTTGCCTTCGCCTCACGAATCAATACAAGTCGGGCATCAAGAACGTCGATGTTTCTGAAAGAATCAGATTCCAAAACGTCGTACTACATGATAGAAAGCCGAAAAAATAAATACTTATGACCTAAGTCTCTACTAGGGGCAAGATTGAAAGAGATTTTGATGAGCAAATTCATAACATGATTAACATCTGAACAAAGAATCAGACCTCTTACAGCAATGTCGGCACTTGTATCCTGATAAAGTATCCCACCAATATTCCGATAAACAGGCCAACTAGAAGCACGAAAATGGATCCATGTCGCCCTTGTCCAGTTTGTTTCCTCATCGATTCCTGGCCAGCAAATGCAACAAACCATGTAAACATATAAAAGCAGAAGCTCACTGCGTGTTACACGTGAATCAACAGAGCAGTCGAGGATAAGAGGATAAAAAGACCGTCTCAATTCTTGTTTCAGTATCAGATAGCGTCTTTTATTTAATATATATGTCATTGCAAGATCAAGCAAGCAGACCCAGAGTCTCGAAACAAACAGAAATAAATTAGCAAAGAACCTGAAATATGTAAGCAAAAAGAAACAGGCTCTTAACAAAGTTTCTTATCATTAAATTGAATTTAAGTGATTCTGCAAATCTTATGAAGATTTCTAAGTGAAATATCCTTGCAGATGATTGACGACTCTAGCATTGACGAGAGTTATATGTCTTGCATTACGGTCAAATGAGATCCTTATCAGTATCATGTTTCTTTCTAAACCGCAAAACCCCTCTGCTGAGGCCAGGCCTAAATACACTAGATAGTGAAAGGTGTGTGGCTATCAGTGAAGCATAATATGTTCAAATCCGCATGTCCAGATAGAAAAGCATCGGACGGTAGTAGTCTATGAAAGTGCTATTAGAACATACACTCATAAGATGAGAACAGACGGGAATACTAATAACACAGAACATATGAATGAAAGTGTACCAATTCGCCAAGGAGCTTATCATTTTGTATATTAACAGAAGCTTTCTCGTCTTTCAACTTTAAGACAGCAGACCGATCCTGAAGATATAAAAGTTGCATTTCAAATAGAACTCCAGAACCAACACACCAACAAAAAATTAGACACTTTATATTTAATATCTAAAAGAAAGCAGCTACTCAAACAAAACAACTACTTACTAGTTACTTACACAGGCCCAAGTTCCAAATAAAAGCAAACTAATGATCCTTGATCATAGCTTCCGAATGTTCGGTATTCAACATAAAATAAAAATTTAGACACCTTGAAACATAGGCAAGCACCAAAAAAAAACATGACGTGAACAGCTATTCCATTAGTATGTATCTGCATATTAGTTACTTACTCCAGCACTGACTGATCAAGAATTCAAAAAAGATGTGAAAATGCATGATTTCAAATAACTGAACTTCTCACTAAAGATTTTCAGCTTAACGTAGTGCAAGGTTATTAACTGGTGAGTCAAAACTGATTGTACATTTATTTTGCACAATCCCTTGTTCTAGGAGAGTAACACACAAGAATAGAGAGGTGAACTCAACTATGCAGCAGCAGCATACATTTTACATGATAAATCAATACTCGCAGAAAGCATTTCTTAACCTAATAATGCATTTGCAGTCCTAAAAGAAAACGGACTTCTCGAGATACCATACGATTCAGAATTTATAGTTTTGGACCATTAAATTAGAAGGTACTTTCTAATATGCCTTGCAGGGCTTCAGAGCCATCACCTCAGAAATGCATTTCTCACTGTTTGCTGTAACGATCTGGCTAAGAAAAGAAAATGAAACAGATTAATGGTTGACTACACTCACAGTTTCAGACAACAAAGATTTTCTAATTTCATCCTCAGCTGAAGATGTTCCAGGTGAACTCCCTTCTTCATCTTCTTCAGGTACAGGGGAGGGAGGGTTTGCAGGAATGAAAATGACCCTTAATCTGAACTCATCGACAAACTTCTCACTCTCTCTGTTGAACTACGAAAAAAGATTGATCGAAAGTAATGCCAACATCAGCTTGAAATATTTTTATGCGCTATCACTATATAGCAAACTTAACCCACCATTTCCTGGTTTATATCCTTATTTGTTGTGCCATTCGGAACAATAACGCTCTGAACTAGAAACTTATCCCTACATTGCATATCAGGGGGAGCCTCCTTCTGTGCTTGCATGGTAACTACAAACGACGGAACACAAAAATCCCAAACGATAAATTAGTTAAAACTCAAGAAGATAAAAGAATCTTGATATTGATCGTAGTGCTCTTCACCTATGATATTGCACACAGAAAAGGGCAAAACAACGCCAGCATTCGGTCGAACACAATACCTTTTTGGATTGGTTGTCTTAACCTATTCCATTAAACATAGCATCAAAATTATGAAACTGCAGAATTCTAATCAAATGTAACTCATCAAACAAGCACACACACTAACTAAACTATGATCTTTGAAGAATTAAAATTACCTTAAATGCCACATACTGATCTGTCTTATTAGCCAACTGCATAGCACATGAACTCTGTTTCCTCACTTCAACTGAATCCACAAAACATAAAATCACAATCAAAACCCCACATCAGCAATCAGCCAATCACATACCAAAATAAACTAATCACGTCCAAAAAAAATATTAAAAAATACATAAATTCTTAGATTCATGTGAAACAGAAAAGGGATAAACAGTCAAATAAAAAAATCTGAAATTGTTTAAAACTCAGAAAAAATTAATTAGTCTAAAGAAACCCCAAAAAAGCATCTTAAAAGAGCTATAAAAGAACACATAAAGTAAAAACAGGATTCCTCTTTTTTTCTCTTTATCCATTCATCGTTGGAAATCGAACAAAAGGGTATAAATTTTCGAAATTCGCTTACATGGAAATTTTAGCTCTGAAGGCTGGATACGGAGAAGCTCTCCCATTGTCATCTTTTTCCGAATTTTTTTATCTTAATCCGGAAATTTTACGCGACACAGTCTGAAATTTCTAAGAATTGTGAAATGGGGAGAATGGAAGATATGCAGAATTCCAAAAAATCGAGAATTTTCCTAAATCAAATATCAACCCTTGCAAGATCAAGAACGAAGGGAATAGCTTTTTTCATTTTTATTTTTGTTTTTATATTTTCCTCTCACTTATTGTTGTACGACGTTGAATATCCATGGAACTTGTTCAAACCTAATTTTTTAAATGTTATTTTTTGTATAGCGTTGCTATATTTGGCCATAATCTTTACACAATTGAATTACGAGTTGAAGTTTTACATAATTAAATTCAGTAATGTTCGGATTTAAATCTGGACCGATTATAACTTCAATCCATTTGATGATATATGGATTTTTAATTGTATAAATTTAAGAAATTTGGTATTGTTTTCGAAATTAAATTTGTATACTTCTATGGGTGGTCTTCGGTACAATCGGGTTGCACCCTCACTTAGATTTTGATCTACACTTTTATCCGAACTCGTATCTTGATCCGAACCCTATAAATAACACTATTTTGAGTGCAGATCAACCCGATTAATATACACCCGGTTGTACCCAAGTTTTTGTGCTAATTATATAGGTTCATTAAATTTTACATAAATATTTTCTAAAATATTGAAAACAATTATATAATAATTTTTTAATATGTCAACATTAAAATTTTGACAATTTATTAATATTAAAGTTAATCTCAAAGTTAAACAAAAAAGAAAAACAGACCTATTGCAACATACGCACATCAACACTATATGTATGTGACGTAAAATTACTACACTTACGCTTTATGTATCGTTTATTTACGTTAATTATGCGTCATCTAAATATCATGTCATAGTTTAGTGATATACATGCAACACTCATTTTAACGTCTCAGAATTGCTACAGTTTATTTGCGACACCTCAATAAAATATCGTAATCACATATTATAAATAGTGTTGCATTTAGTACGTATATTTGCGTCATGCATCATCTAAATACGATGTTGTAGTTTAGTGATACATATGCGATACTCATTTCAATGTCTCAAAATTACAAAAAGTTTATTAGCGACACTTTAGCAAAATATTATAAATATACCATAATTGAAGTCAAAGATCTTAGGTTTGAGACCATCGCCATGTGTTCTTTTAAAATATTTATTTCTCCTATAAAAATAAAAGAAATAGAAATATAAAAAACAAAAAAAAATCTCATATTATTTTCAATAAATTATTGAAGGCTCATCAGTCATCAACTTATATGTTCATGCAACTATTTTCTATTTTCAGATGGCGTGGGACATTTAAGGGTATTATGATTATCGCTCAGTATTGTCAAATCCAAATTCGATTTATTTATTTTCCTATCGGTCTCAACTAAATCAAGCAAAACAAAACAAAACATTTGATTTCAATATAAAATACTCATCACTCTTTAGGTACGTGTCATATATTGATATATATAGCGCCAAATCATCCTTTACTTTTGTTTTTTTTGCAAATCGACAACAATATAAGTATCAACAAAAATGTTGTATGAAGTCAACCACTTTAGATAAATTTTGTTGTATGAGTTAAAAACTAAGAATCCCTCCCTTCCAACTTTTAGTATTCATTTTTCTTTTTTTGACCGTCTCATATTTTAATATTTATTTTTATTTTCAGTAAAATGTGTGGCTCTTATTTCACTCATAGTACATCTAATCACTTTATTAAAATTCGTGTCACTTTCAATTTTTTTTTTTTTTTGATCGGGCAAAGTCATGTAAGATGTTAGTAGTTAGTTCCCCCATCCACTCCAAGAACCACCTTATCTCTCCATACACCAAATCCACCTTATATCTCCAATCTCCAATTCGCTCCCAAGAGGGATCGAACCCGTGTCACTCTCAAATGGATACTAAAAAATGGGACGAATACTAAAAACGTCACTCTCAAATGGATACTAAAAATTGAAACTAAAAATTGGGACGAATACTAAAAGTTGGGACGGAGGAAGTAATAATGAAGGCTTATTACTGTTTAAATACACCAATTTTTCTCCAATTTTAATTTTTAATATAAATTTTATTTTATTTTTATTAAAATACATAAATTTTAATACTTACTCGATTTTTAACACCAACCTCCATTTCCTCTGAATTGAATATGAAATTATATATCTGAAATATGTTTACAACGTCATATTGAAGCACCTCAAATTCAATTTTGAAAAAATACGGGTCGACGTGAAAAATCGAATAAATATTAAAATTTATATATTTTTAATAAAGAATTTAAAATTTATGTTCAAATTTAAAATCGGAGGAAAATTGATGTATTTAAACGGCAATAACCCGTATCACTAATAGTGTATCTAGTATAGAAGATGATCAAAGTGGAAACTAATTAATAATTCCATTGCTCCAAAATCAGGGGATCTGTATGGGAGTGAGAAGCTGCAAGGAGTGAATGACATCGATATCCGGCATGTTGAGCGGCGGCAGAGAGAAATGGCTGTAGGTGGAGCTCCCTCTCCTCATCTCCTGCATGGTCAGAAGAGCCGCCACCGTGTTCCGGAATATTCCATCTCCGGGCACCGCCACCTCCCTGTCGGGGAAGGCCACCGACGGCGGGAAGACCGATTCTATGGTGGTCTGGCACTCCTTGACGAGCTTCGAGATCAAGTCGGTGGTGAAGAAGGGCTGCTGCAGCACCTTCTGGATGAAGGGCAGCCGCATGACTCCGCCGCTCCTCTTGTCGTATTTCTTCAGGATTTTCGCCAGTCCTGTGTAGTTGATGTTGCTGTAGTTCATTAACAGAACCATCTCGCCGTGAAAATTCACCATGTCTTTCCTAATTCTCCCCATTTGCTCCGTGAATTCCGCCTCCGATGCATCGCTGCCGTTGGGGCCCCATTTCTCCATCACTTTCTTTATTCTATGCGGCAATTCCTGCATCAATTTTTTTTTTCCCCAAACATTTGACTACTCCTCGATCATCGTCTAAATTAGGTTAACTGAATGACATTTTATCTAAATCAAACAGATCCTGAAGCAAACGGAATCAATACCTAGAAATGAAATCAAAAGCAGAAAAAATGGAGAGAGACCTTATGGCGAATGACGAAATCCTCTTCCTGCTCGATGAAGAAGGCATTGAACTTGTCGATCTCAGCGTTGAGCAAATACACGAACTCCGCCTCCGCCCCGCCGCAGTGCCGCGATCCATTCGCCGACGACGAGATCAATTTCACCAGCTTCTTCAGCCTCTTGTACGACAAGTACTTATCCCGCCACTCCGGCAGACTCTCCTCTGTCTGCTGCTTCAATCTCTTCCCAAACTTCATGATCGATCGAGATTTCCTCTGCGTGTGTGTGTGCGTGAAGAAGGGAATTAGGTGGCTTTATTTGAAAAGGATAGAATATCTAGAGAGCATATGCTTGGCGTGATGAAGTGGCGTTTAAAAAAAGGTATAGAAGGCCTCTGAATTCCCAGCATATTCGTCTCGCTACGGTCGTTAATGACTTTTTATGACTTAATCAATTTTTTTTCTTTCTTAATTACTTTCTAATTAATCTTAAATTTCCCTACACCGACTCCACATAGCCGCATTTTAGACGTTCGACATAGTATCATTTATATTATTAAAAGTGTCATTTGTAAAATATTACTGACGAAAGTGTCAGTTGACTCGATTCGCATGGTACATTCGTAGTGACGAGAAACCAAACTAGTTGCGGAAATATTTGGATCTTATATGCCGGGAATAATTCAATAAGTGCTTATTTGGATAATCATATTTTAATTAGATGGTCGTTAATTAGAATAAGGATTTAGAAGAGAATGATTCCTAGGAATCTCCCACGGGAATGGAAAATTACTATATATGTGTGACTTGGGATTCACAAGTGGGAATTCTTATTGCCACGTAGCCTTTTTGGAGTTGGGAGGGTATAATGGGAAATTTAAGAAAAAAATTGAATGTATTTATTTAAAGGGATTATAGCCAAAAAATACACGAACTTTGATAAAAGTTGCAATTTTCACCTGAACTTTCAAATTAGCCAAAATATACCTGAACTTATATTTTTTGTTGTAAATTTCACCTGAACTTGCAATGATTGAACTCCGTCGAGGTGAAATTTACAACAAAAAATATAAATTCAGGTATATTTTGGCCAATTTGAAAGTTCAGGTGAAAATTGCAACTTTTATCAAAGTTCGTGTATTTTTTTGCTATAATCCCTTATTTTTAAACGATAAATAATTGGACGAACAGAATTGAACCAAAACGGCGCCGTTTTACGTTATCCGAAATTCTTCTTTACGCAGTTAAACCTCAACTAAAACCCTCACTCCATTCTTCCAATGCCTGAGCAGCAAGAATGGCTGTCTCAACGAAAACCACACGAATTTCTCTCTGTTTCGAGCATTCAAATCCCCAATTTTCCAGAATGCCCAATTCTAGAAGTCAGAGTTTTGTTCAGATAATCTCGAGAAACAATCAATTTTCGCTCAGGAAAAGCCACCACAATTCTCTTCTAAACTCGAGCTCATCCTTCGCTGCTGACCCCAACTCGTATCTAACTCAGCTATGCACTCAAAGCGAGCTGAATCAAGCCGTGAATGTTCTTGCTTCTGTGGGGAAAGAGCTCCCAACTGATATAGAGGAAGAAACGTTTGTATCTTTGGTAAGGTTGTGCGAGTACAAGAGGGCGTCTGATGAAGGTTCGTTCATCTACTCTCTGGTGTCGAATTCGATTACTCATCTGAGTTTAAGACTCGGGAATGCGCTCTTGAGCATGTTTGTGAGGCTGGGGAATCTGGGTGATGCGTGGTATGTATTTGGGAAAATGGAGGAAAGGGATTTGTTTTCTTGGAATGTGTTGATTGGTGGGTATGCAAAGAAGGGTTTTTTAGAAGAGGCGATCGAGTTGTATGGGAGGATGTTGTGGCTTGGTGGTGCAGGGGTTAGGCCTGATGTGTATACCTTCCCTTGTGTGTTGAGGGCTTGTGGTGGTTTGGGGAATTGGGAGTGGGGCAGGGAGATCCATGGCCACGTGTTGCGTTTCGGGTTTGAGGCTGATGTTGATGTTGTCAACTCTTTGATCACTATGTATGTCAAGTGTGGAGACTTGTGGAACGCGAGGATGGTGTTTGATAAGATGGATAGGCGGGATAGGATCTCGTGGAATGCTATGATCGCGGGCTACTTTGAGAATGGCGAGTGTTTGGAAGGGCTGCGGCTCTTCTTTTCCATGAGGGAATGCTGCTTCCATCCGGACTTGATGACCATGACTAGTGTGATTTCAGCGTGTGAGGTCTTTGCTGACGAGAAGCTTGGGAAGGCGGTTCATGGATACGTTGCAAAGATGGAATTTGGGGATGATGACTCTGTAGGCAATGCATTGATTCAGATGCATTCCAGTTTTGGAAGGTTAAGTGAGGCAGAGAAGGTTTTTGCTGGGATTGAGTGTAAAGATGTGGTTTCTTGGACTTCAATGATCACGGGTTATAACAACAATGGTTTTGCCAATAAGGCTGTCGAAACTTATAAACTGATGGAGCTAGAAGGGGTTGCCCCCGACGAGATCACTATAGCCGGTGTGTTATCCGCCTGTGCTTCTCTTGGTTTCCTCGACATGGGAATCAAGCTTCACGAGTTGGCCAAGAAGACGGGCCTTATAGGTTATCTTATGGTCGCGAATGTTCTCATCGACTTCTATGCCAAGTGTAAATGCATTGACAAGGCTCTAGAGGTGTTCCATCAGATTCCTGATAAGAATGTAGTATCTTGGACATCCATCATTCTTGGTCTTCGAATCAATAACAGAAGCTTTGAAGCGTTGATTTATTTCAGGCAAATGAAAATCAGTCTAGAGCCGAATGAAGTTACCTTACTCTCTGTGCTTTCTGCGTGTGCGAGGATAGGAGCACTCATGTGTGGGAAGGAAATCCACGCACACGTGCTGAGGAGTGGGCTAGCATTCGAGGGTTTTCTACCCAATGCACTCCTCGACATGTATATCCGTTGTGGGAGGATAGTGCCTGCGAGAAATCAGTTCAAGACACAGAAACAGGATGTTGCTTCTTGGAATATCTTGCTAACTGGCCATGCTGAGAGGGGTGAAGGAGCACTTGCCACCGAGTTGTTTCAAGAAATGATCAAATCAGAAGTGAGGCCGGATGAGATCACATTCATTGCTCTGTTGTGTGCTTGCAGCCGGTCGGGGATGGTGAGGGAAGGGATGCAATATTTCCACAGCATGGAAACTCAGTATTCCATCACTCCAAATATGAAGCATTATGCTTGTGTCGTGGATTTGCTGGGCCGTGCAGGGAAGCTGGAGAATGCGTATGAGTTTATTGGAGAAATGCCTATGACACCGGATCAGGCTACATGGGGAGCCTTGTTGAACGCGTGTAGGATTCACAGACGAGTTGATCTTGGCGAGATAGCTGCTAAGCGTATCTTTGGGATGGATAACCGGAGCGTGGGATACTACATTCTGCTGTGTGATTTGTATTCCGACAGTGGTAAGTGGGACGAGGTTGCTAAACTAAGGAAAACAATGAGAGAGATAGGGCTCACCATTGATCCCGGTTGCAGTTGGGTAGAAGTGAAAGGGAAAGTCCATGCCTTTCTCAGTGGTGACACTTCCCACCCCGAGATGAGAGAGATTGCCGGTGTTTTGCAAGGGTTTTATGAGAAGATGAAAGGAGCTGGTCATGGTGATCCAGAGAGAAGTTTTGCAAATGAAGTTGAAGCTTCAAAAGCTGATGTCTTCTGCGGCCACAGTGAGAGGTTGGCCGTTGCATACGGGCTCATAAACACTTCCCCGGGGATGCCTGTTTGGGTTACCAAGAATCTCTACATGTGTGAGAGCTGCCACAACACGATGAAGTTCATCACCAAGGCTGTTCGGAGAGAGATTTCTGTTAGAGACACTCAAATTTTCCACCATTTCAAGGATGGGAGCTGCTCTTGTGGAGATGAGGGATATAGGGGATTGTCTTGAGTTGAGATTTACTTCCAGATTTGTAAGATCCCAAATTTGGTAAGTGGATTCAAAAGTTCAGCTTGTATATTTGTATCTGTGGAAATATGAAGATGGATGACTGCATAGATATGGAAGATGTCGAACAAAGCTCGTGTGAGGGCGATGTTCGTCTATCGTCCTTGCAGTTCAGTAGTCATCTCTGTAAAATATCTTGTAGTTCAAGAATCACATGATATATACAGACAGATTTCAGTTTACACCTTGTTCTTGAATGTGTTTCATTAATCTAAATATACTTCAAGAAATACAAATTGGATGAAAGATATCACAACAAGCTGTTATTTTACATACATTTCCACAAACCAATATGACAAACAAGCCAATAATGAATAGGAAGAAAAAAAAAGATCACACCAATTATTTTGTTAGGAGAGTTTGGGGCTCTCAACAAATAACACACATACACACATATAACCTAACCACATACACAACCTAAATCCTCACTGCTTTCTTAATCGTTTTGATGGATGATTTCATAAAGCTTTTTCTAGCTGCAAGGCTCTCATCTCCATCATTATCATCAAGTACCAAGGGTTTTCTTCTTATGCAGTCCACTCTCTTTTTCATGCCTTCCAATATAAGAGAGGGAGACGATGGTATGCGGCGAAATGCCCTGGCACTCTCTGACCTCTCAAGTCCCCTTTCCTTTCCGACTTTCTCTCTCCTAACTTTCTCATCAGGGCTGCTTACTCTTCCTGCTCCTCTACCAGGTGAAGCCGATTCCTTTGCAGTTATTTTCTGTGGCACAACTCTGTAAGGTGGGTTCTTGAATGGAGTGTTGATATTTCCCATATTTATGTCATTCTCTTTATCCTCCTCATTTGTGTTCTCATCACTCATCGTTTCTCCAACCAGTCTCAGAGTCTCTGTGCACACTGATTTCCGAGCCCTTGAATCTTTAATATCTGTGTGGGGATATATCATGTTCATCTTCTCGATCAGTTCATCTGTCCTGGTGGTCTCTTTTCCATCAGAGGTATGAGTATTTATCTCTGCGTCCTCCTGCGTGTTTTCAAGCAGAAACTGCATCCATTTCTCTATATTGCCTTTCCCACGTCGTCTTCTGCTTTCCTCATCCTCCTCTTCCTCTGATTCGTGGGGAAATGGGAACTGAATATCGTATACCTTCCCTCCATCTTCAATCTCCAGCTTTTCAAGCCTTTCTTCAACTATGTACTCATTCTCTCCAGCAACATCTTCTCTAGTTTTATCTAGATCAGGCTTCAAGACTCGAATTTTAGTAGTTTCCTTCTCACCTTCGAGTTCTTCCTCCTCTTGTCCCTCGTTTGGCAGTGGACTTGCTGTTGAAGCTCTCTGCTCCTCCTCTAAGAACTTCCTTAGTTCCTTGTGTGAATGACCAGCGGATTTGATGTCGGGCAAACACAGAAGAAGAGCGTCCATTGCAGTTTCTGCACATAAAGCACCGTTCTCTTCCATTTCTTGCTGAATGTTTAGCTCATTTTCAGGCAAACGCAGAGTGATCTTGTCGTCATCATCCTCCTCTTCAACGTCGTTCATTCTTGATCTTTTCCTCGCCTGTTCCCATTCAGGTCTTATCTGTTTCTCCAGCTCATCTCTCTGTTTATGCTTCACATGAAGTTCTCTCTCAGCAGAATCACATATTGCTTTCTGAGCTTCGAGTCTAGCCATAAGAGCACTTGCTGCCGCTTGATTCAACCTCACTTGTTCCTTATAGACGACGCTTCTGCAAAATATTACGAACAAATCCAGTTAAAGACGTTGGTTAATGCTTACTCATGGACACAAATTTTAGTTTTGAACGATCTTACTGGTGCATGGCATCTCTGATCATCTTCTCCAGCATTACCCTGTAGGAAGACTGCGACTCTGCTAGCCTACGACACTTTTCTGCCCGCCTCCTTTTCTTGACCAGCACCAGCTCCAGTTCTTGAATAGAGAGTTTATCCTCCTCAGACCTGTGCTGCAACTCACATGCTTCGTTATCTAATCTGTGTATTTCTGCTTGCATCTTTGATGCCTCCTCTCGCTGTTTCAGAGAATCTCTCGCCATGACAATGGCTTGATACGGGTTGGTTTCCATCAGCGCACTTTCATTCTCTTTCGAAAGTAGTTGGCCTTTCTTCACAGATGCTGCAATCAAACACAAACATTAAGAGAAAACATACTAATTTACTAACTAACAAGTTGGCGGTTGGCCCCTTTGCTACTAACCTACTATGGGAGTGTTGGATCTAGGCCTTCTGTTGTGATCCAGCGATTTCAACGGGGCATCAAAAGACTCTCGTCGTGTCTGAACCACTGCAGCTGGAGCCAGACCTAATCTACCTTCTGATTCCAAGAAATGTTGGGGGAAAATGTGGGAATCAACTGTTTGTGAAGCATTCAGTTCTTCACTTTCACCTTCGTAAAACAACCATGAAAACGCCCTCCGCCTGAAACACGGAAACAACAAAGAGCCTGATATGTATCATCATCACCAGATTTTGATAAAACATTAATAGTACTGATGTACTACCACAAACCTGAAATCTGAGTTAGACGAGGCGAAGATGGACAAGAACTGGTTAATGGATATGCCTACTTGCAAATCCCACCAAGGAATCAGAAATTCTAGCTTGTTATGCTTTCTTCTACAGACTTGCCATTGCAAGATTCGGAGGTTGCTTGGAACAGTCAGTCCTCCTCCTACAATTTTCAGAAGCATCACAGTTTTAAAATACTTTACAGCTAATATTATCCTAATTGTACAATCAAAGATGAGCTTAGTAAATAGAAATTACTTGAGCAAGGAAACCAATGATCGATATCCCATGCAAGAGGGGAAGCAGCATCAGCATGGAAGTACACAACATTGCCATACGGATCCACTCGAATCATTTCTGGGTCGAAACCAGCATTCCTGAGGATTTTAGGATAGTGATGAATAACAAGAAAACACACTAATTTTGTGCTTCAAGAAAATGTAGAATGAAGACATGATATGGGACAAGTGCATTGCATCATTTACCCAAGATGGTTGAGCTGTTTCCATAGGAGATTCAAGAAGATCTTGGGCTTCGTCGTGGGTTTCGCTTTGGGATCAGTCAACGGAAACATCTCATCCAATTCCTCAGCTCTTGCATCCTGCATCCCCAAATCAAATAAAAGATTGTTTCAAAATATGCCCTTGTTTGGCTAGTGAAAGATTTCTAACAAACAGCACAAATTTCCACTTAAAATCAGAATTTCAGGAGCTCGAGCTTAAACAAGTGTTTAACAATATTACAAATCCATATACTAGTAGATAATTCCCTAAGAATAAATTGCATTTGCATAGTTCAAAGCTCCAACTCTTTCTATTTTTCTTGAATTTCAAGAATAGTTATTAATCTAAAAACCCTAACCACTCCATTCAGGAAAGTTCGTACTGCAAAATCAGGAGTCCAAAGTGAAAAACACAAATCAAACAAAAAATTCAATAGAATATGCACAATTTCTCGACAAGAATAACAGATTAAGCTTCCCCTTCAATCATAAGAAACACGATGCCCATCACAATTTCCTCATTTCCAACAACGATTGAAAAAATTCACAATTACAAAATACTTTCATAATTTCGAGTTGAAATTAATCCATAAATATAGTATTTCAAAACATTACCTCTTGATGGACCAAAGCGTATGGGGTGAAAGTGTAGGGCGGGCCATGGCTGAAGGGCCCGAAACTCCGATCTCGACAAAGCTTGGCGAAGGCTTTCGGGTAGCCGAGGCCTCCGTCGACCCCCATTTCTTCCTCGGTGAACACGAAATCATTCGCCATTACAAAATCTGAGTTAGGCTAAAAACCAGAGCTACAAACAGAGTGTTTTTTTATGATGAGGAAAAGGAGAATTGAAGGTGAAGAAGATGAGAAAACTTAACGGTCGTTTCGGATTTTGTTTTTTTTTTTTTTTAAATATTATTTCTTCAACTTTTTTCAAATAGTTGGTAGCGCAACGGCTATATGCTCATAAAAATGCTACCGCTTCTCATTTAAAGCTACTGAGATTGTGGAAAGACGACTTTGCCCTTGGGGTAAAGTGATTTTGTTAATCTTTTGTGGTAGTTAAGTTATAATTGAAAATTTTGGGGGAATAAAATAATAATACTAAAACAATGATTGTGTTTTGGTATTATTTAGTTTTAAAACTTTGAAGTTAGGAAGGGGTGGAGAATAATGACGTGTAGCATTATTTTGATTTGAATGTGGAATAAAAGAGTTGTTAAAGTTTGTGTAAAGAGGCCTTTTAATTTTTGGCACCAATATTTGGAATTGTTTCTTTTATGTATATAGGGCATGCATTGTTAGGTTAGATAAGCAAAAAATAATTATTTGCTATTCTAAGTATTTATTTATTCTAGAGGTCCGAGTTATAGATCAGGCCCGATCTAAATTTATATTTCTCTCGGTGATTGTATCGCGTTTCCCCCCTTTCGATTGTTAACACCGCCTTAAATAGTAAATAGCAAAAGCCTTTTACAAATTACCCCTTTAATTGTTTAGAACCCATCTTTCACGGTCAAGAAGAAAAGATACGATAAAAAATAGAAAAATCACGGCGATTCTTTTTAATTGAATAGTGTTTATTCATATTTAATATGGGATATGGATTAAAGGATAAAATAATAAATTTATGATTATTTTATATTATTTATTTAAATAATAGAATATATGGTAAATAAAATGAGCTATGAATAGAATCACCCAATAATTCATGCAAAAAAACTTCACTTGGGCCGGTCCTTGAAAGCCCAACTTGGGAGTTGATTTGGGCTTCAAGCAATCCAATCAAAATTTAATATATAAACCTTCTTTTAGCTTCACACAAAAATGGGCCATGTCCAATTCATAATTTTGCTAGGTCAGAAGAAAAACAAAGAAAAAAGTCAATCTTTTTTTTTTTTAATTCAAAAACGTAAAATAAAAAATAATTGGTTAAGTTGATTTGGCGTTGCATGTATAAATGGACAATTTTGTATAATTATAATTGAGAAGAGGGCATGGAAATGGAATCATGGTGTTTGTAGCGTAAACCAAAGGGAATGTTGACTGCTGCAACTACATCTTGCATCAAAAGCATGCATTGGAATCAATAAATATAATTTTCAAGATTGCCCAAATTGGGTAACAAAGAGAGACAAAACTATATGGAGATGCAAACCCAAAAGCAATACCAATATGTATGAGATATCATATGGTTGATTATGATCCATTGAATATATTATTTCAATTTAGTTTACTTGTAATCATGTTGAATGGGAATATGGCCACATGGCTACAAAATCTCTCACAACTTTTTTGCACAACTAACTTACTAACACATAGGAGAGATGCTTCTTGGCAGTTCCAGTTGCAATGGAGTAAAAGCCTTCTCTTACATTACAAGGATAATTACCTTTAACCGTTCCTCAAATAACTTCTTAGTAGGAGACAGTACGGGTCTTAAGGAAAAGTTATTAAATGTATTGATAGTGAAGAAAAAATGTGGAGTAATAATTAGTACTCCCTTCGTCCCATTAATAATGACACACTTTTCTTTTTAGTCTGTCGTCCCATTGATAATGGCTTTTTCCATAAAAGAAAATTACATTCTCTCACAAAAAGTTGTGGGCTCCACCACCTTCTATCACTTTTACCCTTAAATCTCTCTTCTTCTTAATAATCGTGTCCAAAAGTAATGAATCATTATCAATAGTGGTAAATATAAGTGTGAGTAAATACGTTGCAAAATATAAAATACTCGATTATAATTTTGAATCTTCATTCTTTCATTGAAAACATTTTAGAAATTAGGAGATAAAAAGTGGTAAATAATCAAGGAGGCATACAGCATAGTGGATTTGATAATGTGTGAGAAGATATCTCGACGACTTGACTAGCAAGAGATTACTTTCATATATATATATATTGGTGTGATTTCATGATGGGTTATATATGTAAGCAATAATTTTGTGTTCTGCTTCGTGACTCTACTGGTATTTTTACACTAGCTAGATAATTGAACTCTAATAAACCTACCACTTTTAAATAATCAAATCATAATTGCTACTTCTGCAGGTGGGTCAAAACTAGTAAATTCTTGCGCAATAATAGCACCACCATCTATTTTTTATTCTAATAGTATCTTAGAAGTTATTTACCATCATCAAATTTACAAATTACATAAAATGAAAGTTCGATTTAATTTATTTTTCTCGTTAATTAACTTCAAAAAAAATAATAATAATAATCAAACTTCGATCTATATGTTTTTTGATGAGTGATAATAATTTTGAGATATTAATTATAATAAAATTAATATTAAAAAGATAAAAATAAAAATAGTTACGTAGATTAAATGTCAACATGAGTTAAATCTGTAAATGTAAATGAAAATTTAGTAGATGTTTTGTATGCCATGCAACCAACTCTTTTAGTCTTTACAATATTGTTGAATATAAAAGTCGTCAAATATATAATATAATTATATACAAAAGTATATGAATGGAGCTGTCTAGACGAACCTGCTTTTCTACTAGTCATCATCACGTACTCTGATTTTTTTTTTTAAATATATAGTAATATATATTTATAGACTTGATACCCAATCAGTTGTTTGAAATATAATTATGCACTGAATTAATACAATTTTTTGAGGGAGAAAAATACTTCTATAATAAGGAAAGTTTACTTTAGAGGATTAGCCTTAACATATAAAAATATTAATAATTGATTGATTTATTTCCGGACCAATGTGTCTTTTGGGAATAACCTCGTCAAACATTTGGATTAAATTATAAATAGTGGTCTGATCCCCAAGATCAAACATTTGGATTAAATTCATCTATGACTACAAGTTAGTGTTTATATTTTATTTATAATTTCTCAGATTATCGGCATAGAATTAAATAGAACCGAGTTTGTATTTGATATTATACTTCCTCCGTCTCAACTGAGTTGATCAACTTCTTTTTGGCACGAGATTTAAAAAATTTGTGTTTTAAGTGTGTTTGACAATAATGTGAATAAGTGATTAGATGTTTTTTGGTGCTTTTATTTATTATATATAAGAAAATTAATCAATTTAATTAAAATAGTCCAAAAATAAGTTAGTTGGGACAGATGAATATTTTCCGAACCTATTTAACGAGAAAGGGCCCAAAGATAAAGGAAATATAGTAGTATAAGAGGTGGGGAGCAGAAATTGGAAAAAAAATGAGATAGAAATTAAATTTGAAAGAAGAAATAAGAGAAATTTTGACTTGTACTAATTTGATGGATGCGACTTGACCGACCTATTGAATGAATGGACTTGGAAACCACAGCACACGATAATGAATGATTCTTGCACAGCGATTTTAATGATAAATTACATTGTAAAACTTTTAAATTTCTAGCAAAATAAAAAAATAAAAATAAAAAAAATAAAAGAACCCATAGTTGGTCCAAAAGAAACATGAAAAAGTCATACAATTCTATCTTACTTTCTTACAAGAAAAAGCCCTAAAAATCATCCATAGTGATGGTGATGCCACTATCAATGGACTTAAAATAGAATGTCCAATTAGTACAATTGGTTGGTTATTTTCACATTGAGTTTTCATTTTTGCTTTCTACCCTTAACATAAATATTGCACTTGCAACCAAGTGTAAATAGGCCAACACTAGTTTTTAATATATAAAAAAAATGTGAAAATATAGATTTTGGAAGGTAGACGAAGAAAATGTGCATGAGATAAAACAGCGAACAAGACAATAATTTGTATGAACAAATCAACGTACCGTACATGAACAAGCATTTTGGTCCGAGTTCGAATCCTAGAACGAACAAGATTTTCACCATATTTACTAGATACGTCTGTTCATGAGTTATGTTGGTTTGTTCATGGAATTTGAATTTATTGTTAGTTATTCTCCATTCTCTCAAAAAATATAATCATCCATCGAACTAACTAACTAACTATATCTGTATATATATATATATAAATGTGGACATATTAATTTTCTTTAAGAAAGATTTATGCAAAACTATAGTTCTTGAATAAAATTAAGTTGAGGATATAAAAATAGGCCAAAATTGTTGACTCATTCTTTGATTTGTGGTGATAAATTAAGTCATGCCTCACAACTAAGGTCTTTTATTTTTGTCTTTTTCCTTTCAAAATTTCAGCTTGGAACACACCAGAAATCTCTCCTTGAGGACCTCATGTCATGGTTTGGGAAATTTCATCCCAATTTCATATGCAAACGACTTAGATGAAATATAATATATATATAGGGGAAGGCTAAAATAAGAACGCTTCTTAAAATATAAATTATGAACTATTTTCAGCCCTTAGATCATCAAGATCTATGGTTGATTCATCACCTTATTGGATAAATTCATGGTCCTGAGTTCGAATCTCAAAGGTAGCAAAAAATTATTTTTCGCAATTCATGCCTTTATATAGTTTATTCATGCATGTTATACATAAAATTCATGCATTTTTACTGGTTCGTAATTCTTAAAATAAGGGTGGTTTATTGAATAACCGCCCCCCATATATATATATATATATATATAGGTGCTGACGTTTAGTTTGTAGATAAATATTCCAACCCTTTACTCGTTGACTATGGCCAACGTTATCTCTACGTCCAAAACGAAAAGGAAAATTTTCTAGTTGAATTAGGTTCAACGTTTTAAGATGTTCTATTAATTAGAACAACTGATATATGCATTAGCAGATACTTATGCATTTACAAAAAGTGTCAAAGAATTAATCAAACCCAAATCTTGGGGTTTCGTCTCTTCTTTCTCTTTTTTCCTTTTTCCCTTTTCCTTTTAATTAATTCGGTTTATATATATAAATAACTAGAGTGGACAAGAATTGAAACGATTGTTTAATTTCAAGAATATTGCGATATCGTCGATCAGGTCTAGCTGAAGTGACAAAGTGGATGCATCAAAATACTGTCTTGAGTTCAATTTCGCCTGCGCTGTAGGTAGTTTTTCCATTTTTGCGTGGGTAGTGATCCCGTCTGCGTGCGGATAGTTTTTCCACTTTTATATGGTGTAGAGGTCTCGCCTGCATGCGAGTTGCTTATTTGATTATATAATAAATACATCTTGTAATTCTAAAAAAACAAAAGAATATTGTGATATTTGAACCTTTTCGTGGTATAATCTATAAAAACTCACATAGTTTACACACTTGGTAGGAAGTAAAAGAGAAGTCGAGTGTGCGTGTGTCGACCTAGCGGAAGGTAGTTAATGCCCAAGGTCTGAAGTCTTGGGTTCGAGTCCACCACAGTGTGGTCTTTAAATTTCTTATTTATTTGTGTAATTTATCAAAAAAAAAAAGAAGTGGTATATTCTACAATTTACTCTTATTGGCTACTTTGCCTACACTTTCTTTTCCCCCATATATGCCTTTTCAGCCAAAAAGCGAGCAATCTAAAAGGGAGAGGAACATTTTTTTTTTCTTTAAAACATTATAAGTGTGACATGTATATATAATATATGTATTTATACGTACAAATATATCAAAAGACTACTCTATAGTAAGTAGTAACTGATAATATATGATTCTATTTTCAAGCGGTGTTCATATTCGGATTCAAACTTATATTTGATGCATATTTTATGCATATATTTTTTTTCCCTTTTACTCTATCATCATTGTCGATTAATCATACAAACTTTATAATATTTTGAAGACACACACTACACCATGCTAGAGTTAATTAGTTGGTGACTGATTCTCCTCCCAATTTACTTATTATTATTATTATTATTATTACAAATTGAAGAGGTAAAGTGAATTATAAAACAGAGTTAATTAAGCAGTGTAATTAAGCTCTATGCAACATGTTCGAATATTACACAAGTTCCTTTCTTTCATTTATTTTTCAGCTTTTGTATATTCTTTTTCCTTTTAATGAATGCATATATTTATACGATCGAAAAGAATCAGAAGAGCACCATGTTCTGTTGTCGAAATTAGGATTCCATCTAAATTGTTTAAATTGATTTAAGTAGATGGATATGAATTTTTTGTCAAATATTTTTTTTTATTCATACCTACAAAACATACATGACGGATAAATCACACCTAAAAAAATCAAGTGTCACACGCTCCAACCTATATAGGAATTAGAAAAATTCGAACACTTTTGTCAATTTTATCATAGACGTGAGCACAAAAAATAGTGGTGCTAATGACTATGATGGATTCAAATGTTGTGTTACTAAAATTAATAAATATTACTATCACATATATGATCCCTCTTAGAATTTAGAGTAGGTTATTAATAATTAAAATTATGATGTAAGACTAATTAGAAATAATTAACAGCGACGGGGTTACGTTAATATGTTGTAGTTCCAAAAATTAAATGAAAATTAAAGAGAAGTCTCTATTACTACTTGCTAGATGGCCGTGGTAGGGCCCAACCATCAAAATATCCTTTTTTTTTCTAATAAATATAACCATCAAAATATCATCACATGATCAACTTCAGCTCAAATATAATGTTCCTTTCACGTACTCCCTCCGTCCCACGAATCTTGACACGTTTGATTTTGGCACGAGAATTAAGGAATTGTATATTAGTGTTTTAAGTATATAAATAATAAAGTATAAAGGTGATAAAGTAGAAGAGAAAAGATAATACTCCCTCCGTCCCGGCTTTTGGTATCCAGTTGAGAACGGCATGGGTTTTAATAAAGTGATTGATGTGTTGTGAGTGGAATAAGGGTCCCACATTTTATGTGAGAGTTAAAATAATTAAAGTGGAGTAAGGGCCTCACCTACTTTTACCAAAAATAGAAATGGATACTAAAATGTGGGACGACCAAAAAAGAAAAGTTGGATACTAAAAGCTGGGACGGAGGGAGTAGTTGTTACTATATTTAGAAACGTGTCAAGATTCGTGGGACGGAAGGAGTATTTTTTTCTTTTCTAATGCATCTTTTTTTTACGTCGCCTTAAATATAATGTTATTTATCATCGAATCGTTGTTTCTCTCCTTTTAACTATACGTTTTATTTCATTTATCAACATTACTTTAAATTTTTTTGAAAAAATCAGCATCACATGTTCCAGATCATGCCTAGATTTTAAACTATCTGATGCAAAATGTTTCATTTCGTATTAACAGCATAAACATATGCGGCAAAACAAATACTTTAAATATTCAAAAAATAAGATTTGACTTTATAAAACACTTTCTTAATAATCCAACGCCTCACGGTCACGGGTCAATATTATGTTACTTATATATAGACATATATAATTACTCAAATATAGAGATAGGTTTCGTGAAAAGATACTTTTCAGAAAAATATTTTTCGAAAAAAAAAAGAAATAAATTAAGGAAAAGAAAATAATCAATAATCAAATACTCTCGATCCAAAAGGTACAAGCCATTAATTATAAACGCATGAATTTGACATAACTTTTCTTTTATTTTCTTTTCTTTTCTCACTGGGCCTGCATGAGCCGGATACTTCGCTCATGCCCAACCAACTACCAATATTCCTTTTTAATTTAATTTTAACAAAATAAAACAGAGATTTCCTATTTTTCATCACCCATTTTTCATTTCTTTTCCAAGTTTAGCAAAAGAGATTATTAATCAACTAATTATAATAAATACAAATTCAATTTTTGCACGGAATAATGCCAAAAATTAGGAGCAGTAATTACTGCAAGCAACAGTTTTTCAGACACTGAGGCGTGACAGAAGAAACCCCAAAGAGAATAACCAAAAAAGAGGAAATGGAGTTTTGGAAAAGCTTTGCTTTTTTCTGTGATCAAATTTGCAATTTCTTTATTCTAAATAAATAAATAAAAGTGTTGAATTATGTTAGCCACAAACAGTGTAAGCATCCGAAAACAACTGTAAAATGAGGAAATCAAAATTTATGTGTGTGTGTTTCTGTATTAATGCAAAATGCAGCTAGTTGTTACAGTAACATAAACAGTCATATTTCAAATGCGAGACTTCCATTGAATAAAACCAAAAAAGAAGAAAACTTTTGTTTCTTTTTTCTTTTTCTTTTTTTTAATTTACTTTTACCTCAAAATTGAAGCGTCATTGCTTAACGTTGCAAACGAATTCCGCATCAGAAACCGCCGAGATCGCGATTTGGCTTCCTTCGTCGTCGTCGAGCGGCGCCGGTAGATTCAGATCTATGCTCAAAACTTGAGAAATCGCGGAGGAATTCCTCTCAATCGCGGCGGCGCCGATGAAATGCGACCTCTTGTGGCCGCCGAGCGCCTGCCCCGACGAGAAGATCCTGTCGCAGAAGGGGCACTGGTGTATCTTCTTACCCGACGGCGTCCTCGGCGGCGGCGCGGCCTTGATCTTCTTGTGGCTGGCCCTGTGGCCGCCGAGCGCCTGATACGAGCGGAAGAGCTTGTTGCATTCCTCGCACCTATACTTGCCCCTAAATTTATTCTTCATCTTCTTCTCCACCTTGTGCCACGTGTCCCTCGACAGCATGATGAGGCAGCGCGCGACGTGCTCCTCCGGCGTGGCGTCGGAGACGGAGCTCAGCGGCGACGACGCCTGCTCGTTCTCCAGCAGCTGCTTCGCCTTCCTCACCTCGAACACGTCGAAATCCGACCTCACGCGCTTGGATCGCCTCCTGCACGACTCCGTCTCGCTCTCGCCGTCCTGCACCACCACGGAGGAGAAGTCGTGATCCGCCATGATTGCGCTCTTCTTAGGATTCTCTCTCAACACGTACCCCCTCTCCCTCTCCTCCTCCTCCTCCTCATCCTCCCCCTCGTATTCCTCCTCCTCCTCCGACGAAGACGACGACGACGACGACGGCCGCGAATACGACGATTGAAAATCATGCTCGATTTCCCCAGCCTTCTCCTCCTCCTCCTCCCCCGCATATAACTTCATCATGTGAGATCTCATGTGGCCGCCCAAAGCTCTCCCATTCGCGAAGTTTCTGAAACAGAGCTTGCATCTGTGCTTCTTCTCCATAACCCTCACGCACTCACCGTGTTTGTGCGTGTTGGGATGCTTTTGCTTTTGCTATTGCTATCGCAATTGCTATGTGATTTTGAACAAGTACATAGAGTGTGGAAGCTAACAGGAGTAGGTGACAAGCATTCCTCCACCCAGGGAATATATACTGCTCTCTCTCTCTCTCTCTCTCTCTCACACACACACAAAAGTGTAGTAATAAATAAAAATAAAATACTACATATTTTCTCACAGAAATTACAGAAATACGATTCTGGATTTATTTTTGAGGTTATATTTTTATTTGAAACGGCAAGAGACAATTAATACACCAAAAATCTAATATAAGCGCAAGAGGTGTTTCACAAACATGTAACATGCGACCATTGCATTCAATTCCCCTAAATCGATCTTTCCCTTTATTTGTTTCCTTAAAAGCCCTTGATTTTCTGAACTACAATAGAATCTTGAGGTGTAATATTCGAAGGGCATTATCGGAATTGAAGGGAGGTTACGAGAATATTTCATTTAATTTAATTTACTTTTATACAAGTGAAACAAACTGCTGAATTTTTTTTGTTGTTGCTTCTAAGTTGTAACTACAAAAGAGAAGTGAGGCTGCACTTGGACCGGACTCCAAGAATAAATAAAGCTTCTTCTTAAATAATGATCATTGACTCAACACACAAACATATATATATATATATGCAGTAATTTTTAATATTTTTCATTTTCTAGTGGAAATCTTGACTTTGTTAAATTTAAATGTGATTAGCCTTAAATTAGATGTGTCGCAATTTGAGTGGATGTGGAGGAGATTTGAGGGATGAGCAAAAAATTAAGTGCATTTAGTTTTGGCATGCCCACTTGACCAAAGTGGGATTGCGCATTTAAGCGAATAATAATTAATTTAATATTAGGGAAATTTGTGGCAATGAATCGTTGCTTTTTTATTTTGAGGCTTTATTTTTGGAT
Organism: Salvia miltiorrhiza; assembly: GCF_028751815.1. Taxonomy (NCBI): domain Eukaryota; kingdom Viridiplantae; phylum Streptophyta; class Magnoliopsida; order Lamiales; family Lamiaceae; genus Salvia; species Salvia miltiorrhiza. The sequence goes on along the minus strand of NC_080390.1, from coordinate 701,292 downwards.
CGTTGGGTTGAAATTGCTGGTGGGGAAAATGGGTGGGAAAAATCCTTTGAAAACGGAGTTTTGTAGGAAAGTAATTGCCGTTTAGTTAGGGAAAATGGTGGACCTTATATCTCCTCTTTTCATTTTGCACTCCTTCATTTTAGAATTACACTATGCTTTGAAGTTTATGTTTTCATTAATGGAAGTTACTTGCAAAGGGACATGGCTAATTAATTACACAAAAATAGATCCCATCCGAGCTTCCTAAGGCTACATGGAGGGGCGGATCCAGGAATTGTTATAAGGGGGCCTGAATTTGGCGAAGTATAGCGTCGTAAATTATTTGTACGGAGGTTTGGAGGCGGGAGCTCCCGTTTAATTTTATATTTAAATAAAATTTTAATGGACTTTCGAATAGAATTCAATCACTTATTATAATAAATAGTTGTTCACATTTCATTAATTCAATAATCATATAAACTTACCTCTGTGTATTTTTTAAAAAATTTGTATCATTTTCTAAAAAAATGAATTAATTTTACTTTAACTTGAAGATTGACTCAAAACATTGAAAATTAACTAAGATAGGAAAATGAGACAAAAATAACACAAATTTAACAAATTAATAAAACAAATCACTATAAAATGTTAAGCAATTAACGTGGATACTATGATTATTAGAACAATATATTATATTCTCTCTTACATTTCTTATATATATTAAAAGTAAAAAAAAAAACTCAAAATTTGATAGGGGGCTCCAGCACCCCCAGCCCCCGGGAGATCCACCCCTGGTTAAATGAATGAGCAAAATCATCGACGACCTCCTTCACATTTTATTATTTTCTCATTTATCTAATCAATTTTTTTAAAAAAAATTTAAAGAAAAAGGTTTACATCACATAGACGATCTTGACTTTATTTTCGATATGTCCATGCATATTAAGAGTATTAGATGACATTATAATTTATAAAAATATAAATACGACATAATTTATTATGGGAAAATCCAATTGCTTATAATTTACCACAGCATATACACAATGAATAAGATATATATATATATTGAGTCACAATATGTGCTTAATTAACTAGGTTCTTAGTTACGCTTCCATGCCTAGTTTTCATCGAAATGACTTTTAGTATACTTAAAACAATGTGTAATGTATGTAGCTTCAGTCAACAAAAAAGAAAAAGAAAAAGGGAAATAAATTGCTGTAATATATGTATGTATCTATAGGAGAAAATTTAATATTATATTGAAATATTTTGATGTATTTTGGCCCAAAGGTACACACACTTAACTTTGATTTCAGAAATGTACTAGAAAATAACTTTTTTCCGCCATGATTTTTTTTTCTTGTAAAATTACACTCTAAAAGAGATTGTAGGAATATCACTCATTTTAATACTATATGTTAAAAATTTAAAATAAGAAACTAAAATTTAATGCATATAAAGTGTGGATAAGTCGCGTGACATACTGGATACGAATTCTTCAATGTTCCTCCCGAAAATATGTTCTCAATATTTTAATTTATGCATATTTATTTAAACAAATGAGTTTTGCTCTTTTCATTTCAAAGAATAAGTTATTATTACAAAATAAATTGTAGCATATTTTTACTTGATTAATTATTATGTTAATCAAAATTGAAAAGCTTACTTATTGTGGCTCTTTCAGAATCTTGTTGCATATCATTTATGTGATTGGCTTTTTAATTCTCTTTTTCCATTTTTAATTTGATAAATCTCAGTTTTTTAGCTCCTAATTAAGTGAGACGACATCTTATTAATCTTGTTGCATTTTAGTCTCCCAATATTGTACCTTACGATTTATCCTTTTATACTCATATCTATTTAGTATATATATATATATATATATATATATATATATATATATATATATATATATATAAGACTAAATCATGTTAAAAATAAATTAAAAAGGAAGTCAGGGGTCAATTAAATAGTAATGTTATAAAAGAAAAATGACATTAAATTAAAGTTAACAAGTTTAAAAATGGCAGCAAATATCTGTATTACTCTTTAATATTAGTTAAAAAAAAAAACTCACATCTAATTATATACATATATATGTGTGTATTGGTTTATTTATTCGTACGGACTTATACAGTACTGCCTCCGTCTCACTTCAATAGGCTCATTTTCTTTTTTGGGTAAAAAAGTTGTACTTAATTGGTGTGAACCACACCACTTTGTTAACACTTTCCTACTAAAAAGTAAGTTTTCCTAATGTCCGTGTTCAAAAGAAGTGAGCTTATTGGAGTGAGACGGAGGGAGTATTTTTTTTATGAAAGTATTTGTAATAATATAATTTTAATTTTCAGGCTGACGCGACCAAGACTCTGCATCTACAATTTCTAGAGGTTATTGACCTAACCAACGCAGTAATGCATTTTGGATCAACGCCACAGGTGATAAGTGGGGAGTTGATCCCAACTTCATTAAGAGAGAGAGAGAGAGAGTATAATAAGTCAATGAGATGTTTACGCAGTTGGGCAGTATCCATAAATTCTAAGCAAGACATTTTGATTATTCATTAATCTTAGTTGACAATATTTCTCCATCTTCACAATTCTATTTTCTAGTTCGCCCCTTCACCTCACCAATAGGAACCATATTCAATGTCAATAATTTTGAGCCATATAATATAATATACTAAAACCCAATTTGATTTGTATGGTTAACGGTTGCCCTATAACTAAATAAGACCATGGTATATAAAGAAGTATTATCGAAATAGATGTGTCGGAGTATAGAGTACTCTTTATATATTTGTCATTATGTAGATTGTATCTTCGGAGTTAGGTACTTATTATGTTACTTGTATCTGAAGATGTCATTGCCTACTTGATATATGCAGGGACTCCTCACCTGAGATGGAATTTTACGTCAGGTAATTATCAGGAACTTATCTATTCAGACGTTTGGCAGACAACTCTATAAAGTAAAGAGAAGAACGAGTTAAAGGCGCTGCTACTTTTATACTCTCTTGAGTTCATAGAGTATATTTTTTGTTGAGCAATCAGATCATACGTTTCACTTAAGTGTGATTTAGTAAATCACTTTCAGTGTGTTAGAGAGTGATTGTTTGATTCGTGTGATTATCTTTTCGATTGTTTCACTAAGTAATTGGTGATATCTTTGTGAGGGATTTAGTGGTTAATGCGTTGAGTTTACGCCTAGGAAGTGAGTCGTTGTCTTACTTCCAATTGTCCACTTGGTTAGGTTTTAGAAAGATATAGTGACTTAATAAGATCGAGTCTTATTGTGTAAGTTCATTTGTCTTAACTTTAGATAGTGAATCGATGCCCCCAAATGTTGATGTTTTATCTCTGAGCTGAGTAACTATTCTTGACGTACTATTTTTTACTCATATCATCATACATACTTTACTTGTTGCGAGATTACAAGTATTTGGATATATGACCATTTCAAAATGCATTGCGGTAATATATATACAAAAAAAACATCATTATTATTAGTAAATATATTCAAAAAGCTAGCACTAATTATCATGCATAAAAGAATCTACGGTGAAAATCAATCATGACTATTTACTAAAAAAATAACGCATATTAATTGACTGCGTTCAACATTTTTTTTTTACCTTGATGCACTATATGTTATTTTATAGGAACAAATCCTTGAATACAATGCAGCTTCACTTAGAACTTTTTGAACATAATAGTCCTTTTTATCAGTTATTAATTGGGCCAATATCAACTTTCGGCCCACTGCTCTAAGCCCCATTCACAGTATGAATGTAAATGGACATGGATCCAGTTTCAATCAGTAGGGTTGCTTTTAACCACCTCATTCACAAAAAGTGCACTCGAAAATTATGTCACATAACTAGTTTTTTTTTTTTTTTTTTTTTTAAATAATAAAAGTAGTGTTGGGTATTTTTAGCGGAATAAGATTCAGTGTACCACACTTTATGTCTCACTTTGTGTCCCACTTTCAATTTTGTTTAAATTCTTATATATATTTTCTACAATTTCAACTTTTTATGCTTTAGTTTAATTTTGTGATTATTAACTAGCGTTTATTCCATCAATCTAGGGTAGATAATTATTTTTCATCATTTAATTTCACTTTTATTAGCTAATAATAGGTTGATAAATTCAAAGTCATGGTATATGCTTTTTAAAAAAATTAATTTTTTTAAATAAAAATTAAATATAATTCATAGTATTATACTCCCTCCGTCCACCAATTCAAGGCCTAGGGCAAGTGTAATTTACACTTGCCCTAGGCCTTGAATTGGTGGACGGAGGGAGTAATAAATTTTATTTTTATAAAAAATATTTTTAAAATAATAGATATAAGCATGAGACACAGGATCTCATCCCCATCTTTAGCACATCGTTGTCCACGCACTCGTTAGCACAAAGTCAACGAGCTTTTCAAGTATTGAAAGGAGATTGAGCAGGTGGCTAGCTCCACACATCCACGACAGCCTTGACCCTCTTCGACGGCTCCACATAGTAGCTACGATGAGAAGACACGAAACTAGGGGAGAACAAGCAAGACACAAAGCTCCTTGTTATATCCATATATATGAGGAAGGCGAAGGGATCGGAGATAGAGAACAAAGTTCGCTCGATCACATAAAAACAACGACAACTTTCGTCTTCTTTCTCACATAATTAAAAATCTTGCCTAATACTTATATTTTCTTTAAGTTGACACATCAATACATAAAAATTTCAAGCATGCAAATTGATGATTTAATGGAATAGAAATATACTTATAAACATCATCATTCATCAGCGGATATCGAAGTTGTTCAAATTTCTCAAGAATGACGATATCAAAAGAATAGGGTTAGATTTCGAAGCTCCCAAAATAATAAGAAATACAGTGTGAATACAAAAATATACAAAATTTTAGCTTCGGTTAATTATAATTAAGCATCTCCAGCGGCGGCGGCTGCAGCAGCTTCAGTTGCAGTAGAGCCTATCCCTACTTGCAACCATTGAGACGAACCAACATTGGTGTCGTTCAAATCACTCAATTTGGCCAACTTCAATTTACTATCCGCTTCGTCCTCCACGTAATTCACATCCCTCTTCGCTTTCTCGCTACCCTCGTTGTTGTTGTTATTGTTGTTGTTATTGTTATTTGAACGGGGGGTGCAGCTATCCTTCATGTCGTGGCCGGTCCACGGCTGGAGCTGCATGTCCGTTGACACGTCGAAGCTCAACGGGTTGCGCGGGTCCCGCCTCACCCCGGACATGTGGGCCCACGCGGGCACGTTGAGGTCCAGCTTGTCCGACACGTCAGCGTTGTTAGTCCGAGGATGATGATGATGATGATGATCTTGAAAGTGGAACTTCGGCAAGGAGGAGGTCTCCGGCGAGTTGGAGATGATCCAATGGCAGCGCTTGTGGCCGCCGAGGGCCTGGCCGGAGTTGAAGACGCGGTGGCAGATGGAACATTCGTGAACCTTCGACTTCCTCCTGGCGGCGCCCACCAGGGGGGGCTCGAATTGGAACGAGGGTTTGGAGGAGGGGAAGAAATCCTGGTCGAGGGGTTCCTTCTCGATCGCCGCCGGAGCGACGTCGTCGGCCTCGTCTTGCTTGGCGGCGAAGCAGCCCTTGACCTTCTTGTGGCTGGCGCGGTGGCCGCCGAGCGCTTGGTGGGAGTTAAACACCTTCTTGCACGCCTTGCACTCGAAGAGACCCCCCTTGGCCCGGCTCTTGAGCGGGGCGGGGGCGGGGGCGGGGGCGGGGCCCGCGTTGTGGTACCGCCCCTCCTCCTTGCTGGCGGAGGCGCACGACTCCTCCGGCTCCAGCTCGACCGTGGTGTTGGCGAGCTGCATGAGGCACGTGGCGAGGAGGAGGTCGTCCTCCTCGCTCGTGGTGGCGTAGGCCGAGCGCAGGGATCTCTTGCGCTTCGACCAACGCCTGCCCCCTCCCCCAACGACGTCGTCGTCTCCGTCCTCGGAGGAGACGACGAGCGACTCCGACGCGGCGTCGTCGGAGGCGCACTTCCCGTTGCCGTGCTCGAGGAACGACTTCCACGAGAGGAATTCCTTGCCGCAATTCTCGCAAGTGCGGCAGCTCTTGAGGCGGTTAGGGTTAGTCCTCAGCTGGTACATCCGCTTGCTGCTGGTGTTGCTGTTGTTGCCGAACTTCTCCTCCCAATCGCTGGCGTTGTCGTCGTCGTCGAGGTTGCCGTTGTCGTCGCCGATGCCGTGGGCCCGCATGTGGCCGCCGAGGGCTCTCCCGCACATGAAACCCTTCTTGCAGACCCTGCAGTAGTGCTTGAAACTGGGGGCCTGCTCGTTCACGCAGGAGGCCATGAATGCCAAGATTAGAGTACTCCCAAAACAGAGGAAAAACATAGGTGCATGAATTCGGATGGATGGAGGTGGGGGAGTTAGTTCTTGTAGGTGAAGTTGTTGTGGGAATAAATGGTGAAGAAGAATGATCACTCCTAGTTTTTAGATGGATTAACTGTTTTCTTTTTTAAGGAGGGCTGGGGAGGAAAATAGGATAGTGTAATAATATATATGTATGTAAGTGAGACTTTTTCTAGCGGTGGCGCCGCCACTGGATCAACCGAATCTAATGGTGCTGGTCGGATAGAGCCAATTTTAGTACAAGTTGACTGCCGGAGTATTTTTCTCTCCTCCGTCCAATTAAAAGTATAAAACACACCCTCTCTCTCTCTCTCTCTCTCACTCACTTCATATTTTTCTTTTATCCCTTTCTTTTGCATTGGATAATATGCGAATTAAAGTATTTTTCATCTTTTTCAGTTGCAAAATGAAGGAAATTTTATATATAGAATATATACTTGTGGCGTGCATGGAGTTTCACTATATTTGGATCACAATGTGTTTTCTTTCTTTTTATCCTATGATAACATATGCTTTTTATTTATTTTCATCTTCATATATAATTACTTTGAAGATGGAAAAAAGATACTCCATTAATCTCTGTGGGAGCAATGGCAGGTAATTAATTAATGTAATCATTGTTGTAAGTTGTAACTGATCAAGAGCTTTATCTGATATATTAATCAAATTATTATTGACTATTTAGTTTACTTTCGAACCAATAATATGGTGACTATATATTAATGGGCCGCTCACTTAAGAATATGTAAGACTTGTCAATAATAAATGGATAATATGTGCCTTGACCCAATGGACTTTTTTTTTTTTTTTTTTTTTGAAATGCCTTGACCCAATGGACTTGGTTAACTAGTTAGTAAATTTCAGAATTATAGATGAACACTATTAATATATGGTTTGAATTGTATTTAGTGTATATTTATTCTCTTATTTCAGTGAACGGAACATTTTGAGTATTTGTTCTTATACAAAATTTGTTATATTACGTTTCACATAATAATAATAATAAACTCGACAATTTCTTTTATTTTTAACATATGATAAACAATACAAGCTCTATATAAACTTAAGGACTTTGTTAAAATTAAAATATGCATGCAGTACTCTATGTAAAAAAACAAAACAGCATCGATCATATATATTTATATATGTATAAATATATATTACAACTTATTTTTATTAAAAACATAACTATATATAAAATAAAAACGCTAGACAAGATCCCATAAAAGATCCATCTGCTCGACAAAGTGATACATACACTTTGCATAAACTTCCAAATTAACTACTAACTTTTTCTTCTTAATGTGTCATTTCATTTCCTCTACTTTATATATATATATTATTTATATTAATTCTCAAAAGTTGACAACTGATCTGTAAGTTTTCCCGGGCGAGTAATTGGCGGGAATAACGTTGTTGGCGACAATCGTCTTGCCGGAATCCCCGCCGCCGGTTAGCCGGAAGGAGAAGGGCGGCGGGTAGTTGTTCGGCAAATCCGCTTTCCAAACAGCCCCCCACGACGGCTGCATTTTGATCCACGCGCCGCCCGACTCCGCCGCCCGTCTCAGCTCCACTCCGGTGATCCCGTCCCCGTCCTCGTACTCGATGGCGGCCGCGAAGTAGTTCGGGTTCGAACCCGGGTCGACCCGGAACGCCACGGTTACTCCCGGGAAGTTGCACTCCACCCTGGACAAATTAATTAACCATATATCAATTATTTATTTATATATATATATTTATCAAAATATAATAAGGTAATAATTAAACGTAAATCAATTAACTTCCTTAACGCAGTCCATAAATTAATTATTAGTGTTCGTACACTTGAGACACGTGTTGATATTAAAATCTAACCACAAGATTCTTTGCTATGATTTGCTATTAGTATATTAATTATTTATTTAATTCTATTGCGTTGTGGCTTCTACACGAGGCACAATAAAATATACTCTGTATTTGTTAAAATATTACGAATTTACGCTAATCAACCGTTTATGTAGTGGAAAATCGAAATAGCATCATTTCTTTTACGGTTATTGCTAGCTAGTATTTTTTTTTTTTTTTAGTTACTAGCTAGTATTTCAATTAGTAGCTTAGTTGATATAGGTTTTTCTTTTGTTCAGGGCGCAATTACTTTGATGGAATTAAAATGAGAGAAAAAGTATATTTTCACGATTTTTCACCATTAATTTCATTACATATTTATTATGATGAAAAAAAAATCTGGATAGGATGTATAATTTTTTTACGTAGCTCATTTTCTCTCTAATGTCAAATAATATTATCTTTAGTTAGTAGCTAGTTTGAAAATATGAGTTATATCTTATAAACCACACTAAAAAAAAGTTACCTTTTATATTGAATTTGCTCGATTCCAACATTTCTAAGTTGATCAGCTTCGCCTGGTCTAGCCATGGTTCCAAATGAGGTCCCACTTAAATCGAATAGAATTGACTGTGAGTCACAGCCAGGGCACTCATCAGTTATTACCACCGTCACCGCCTTACCCGAGCAAGCCGCCGTTGTCGTACATTTCACCTAAATCATCAATTAACATAAATATTAATTATTGAATTTAATGTGTGTGTGTGTCTATATATATATATATATATATATATATATATTATGCATGTTAAAGGGACCTGATAACAAGTTCCACAAGCTTCGCCTGATTTGTAGAGAGAAGAAGCAGCAGCTGTTATTCGAGAAGAATAAGGTGCTTCTTCAACAGCATTTTGATATCCACATGCACCCCCTAATTCAAATTAAAACATATATATGTCACATTAATTATATGCATGAGTATATGTATAATTAATAGGTATCGATAGTCTCACCGTCACTGCCTGCACCGGAAGGGTTTCCGTACCAACTGGCTCGGGCTGGAGACCAGTCCGATCCAGAATTCTGAAGTTTGGATACGTTTAGAAGTCTAGGGTGGAAACCATAGCACAAGTTTGCTATGAGAGTGAAGAAAGCAAAGTGAGTGAACAGAGAAGCCATGAGCATGCAAGGGGATTAATTGAAATATATTTTTGTGATTTTTGTGGATGTGGAAAATCCTATTTATAGATGGGATCAAAATCCACTTTACGTCGACGTGGGTTAAACGTCCAATATTTTGACCTTAATTTAAAAAAGTTGAGAGCTTCGGATTTTAGTGATAGAATTTGTTCCAATAGAATTTACACTTTACCTCTCAAATCATGCATATACATCATTTTAGGGAATAAAAATTGAATTTATTGGGTTTTCTTTGGATTTCACGCTATCCCTATTCTGTAGCCAATGGGATTTTCAATTGATTATATGGAAAGTGGTTGTTAAATTCACTTAAATTAACTATTTAGGTATAATAGATTTTGGTAAATATAAAGTGTATATATAATTAATTAATGCATATGCTGCCCTTTTTTTATGTAGCTATGCTTAGAAAATGAACATCCATAGCTATATACCTAGCTAGAACCAAATTAAAACAACATTTTTTTAAGGGCAAAACAACATTCTTCTATACACACATAGTGAAGAAAATCACTTTTATATCAAATATGTTAGGATCTACTTTTTCTTAAAGTAGTTGTTGCTAATTATAGATATTTACCTTTTTCATTGTATTATCTAGAAGTCAACTAATGAGAGCTTGCAATTTCAAACTTGTCAGAATAATGTTACCTATTTTAATTTATCAATTGTGCATTAGTATTATATCATTGTCCAAATTGGAAATTATATAGCCACTGAGTTGAGGAAACCCCCAAAATTGTCAATAAAATATTATACATAAAAGGAATATAACAATTTTAGGCACCGTAGGCTAGTAGCGATTTTTTTTTACGACATTTAGTATTTTTATAATTTATGTAGCTTTTACCAATTTCAGGAATGAACTTTCAATTATTGCAATTTCTACTAAAATAAAACAAAAAGTAACTTAATGTGATATATATCATATTAATTTTGTAGTCCTCATATAATATATTAATATACATACCCATCAAAATCCAAGTTTTCAAATCAAATCATTACAATATTAGATATTATATATCCCATCTTGAAAAACTCCAAATTTGAGAATTTGGAGGCATAATTTTAGGTGTTTGTGTTTGCGACATGCTGCTCACGTTTCAAAGCGAGATGGAATTTTTTTCAACTTTGTCAAAGAAAATTATAGTATTTGTTGGCAGTGAAAATACAGGAATGCATTTTATAATGAAGAAATAATAACGACTGAATTGTTTTCATGTAAGAAAAGCTGCCGTTAACCTAGCCGTTAATATCGGTTATTGACCGTTGGCCGTTGATGGACACGTGACTGACGGTTACACTTTGAAAATCTAGCGCAACTACCCACGTGGCGATCGCTATCGAGCTCAAAACATATACTCATAATATGAGGCGCCGATTTTGGGATAGCATTTTCAACTCATTCCGTAATTTTAGTGGAAATTCTTTTAGAGTAGTGATAAATTTACATGATATAATATGTATATATCATTGGGCTAATTTTGTTAATTTGTAATACAGCCACAGCAATTAGTCTATTTTTAGGTCATTTATATTTTACATAATTAATCTTAGCTCAAATGCTAGATTATTAGAAAAGGACTAAGTGCAAACACCACAAGTGATTGTACCAAATGTCACTAGTACACCTATTATTGCAGAAACCTTGTCTTAGTGGGAGGGTTGTAAGACAACTCGAAAGGTTCGTATTCGTGGGAGTTTTTTCAAACTTAGTTCATGTAGAAGATGAAATTAAAAGACCCCGAATATGTACGGTAGCAATACTAAGCAATAACACGAATTGTTGGTTAACGGCTATGGACACTGAGATTCAGTCAATAAACTTCTAGCAAGTCTATGATCTCGAGGTCTTTACCCAAAAGCTGTAAAGCTATTGGGTGCCACAAGATAGATGCAGGATAGAGAGTTATACTCTGATGCGCATTAGGATTCTCTTAGTTATGGCAATCCATTTCGATAGAGAATTTTGACAAATAGATATTAAGTATTTTTGTAAAAGGGAAGTCTTGAAGAAACTAACTGTTTGAAACAACCCAAATGATATATCGTTAAAGAAAATGAACACATGGCGTGGAAGCTTAAGAAGTGTATTTAATAATGTGAGTGATTTAATAATGAGGAGTGCACCATGAGACGGAGCTCATGCGAGAGTACTGCCTCTTAATATTATGCACTAATCGTATGTGTTCATGAGTAAGGTATCGCTAGAGGTCTGTATACATGGTTCAGGACGTCACAATCTTTGGTATGCGATAATACAATTTAACCTTCAAGTTAAGGTTAAAACAATTGTCGCTAGGAACCCGCTAAATTGGTTCAAGACATAAAGTTCTTGGTATGCACTATTTTAATTTAAACAATTATTGAATGAAATTGTATGCTTATATCATATTTAATATTTTCAAGTTTTTAAAATTGGTAGGATGCGGAAGGTCCAACGGCGCAATAAATTATTTTTTAAAAAGTATATATTTTTGCATCAATTTTTGATTTTGAGTAAAATATTTGAATAAAAATTTACTTCATAATTTTCACATTAAATATTTATTTATATTCAAAGTAGATTCTTATTTTAACATGAAATATTCATTTAAATTTTAATTTAACACTTTAATCCGAGTTACATGACAGAGCTTTTCATAACCTTGTTTCCATATGAAACTCACTAAATAATTGCAATAGAATTTCTAGCTAATTACATAGTGAAAGGGTGAGTCTTGAACTTAGCATGTGTTAGAAGCTGTCGAGTTTTAGATTTGGCGGCTTTGTTACCGCCGTCGACGGCGGCGGCTCCTTCGATTAATGTCTTTCCGGCTAGAGAGAGAGAGAGACGACGGCTGAAGGCCACGAGTTTGCCGGAATCGAAGGGCGGCGGCAATCGATTTTGGGAGTGAAGGAGGTTTCTTTGTGTGAGTTTTCTGTTCCACCGAGAGATAGTGGGCCGAAATTTTTATTTAATTTGGGCCCATAATATTTTTGTTTGGGCTTCTTCAATTGTTTTGGGGCTTATTAAATTAAATCTTGGGCTGTCTTATTAATTTTGGATCTAAGTTAAGGATTAAGGGCAATTTCAAACATAGTCCTTAATTTTCTCATTATAATTCCTTATTTAAAATATAATTAAAATAATTATGATTGTACTGTTATATTTTTATAGCCCCAATTAAAATTTGTAATAAATTACTAATTTTGTAACAAAATAATTTGAAAGAGCATTACGTACAATCTCTTAACAGATATATCTATGATCCACATTATGAATTTAATATTGAAAATACTTTAAATAACTCATTTATATAGCCTCAACTCAAAATTTAAGAAGGCGTCATTCCCTACCCCCCACCGGAGAAAATGACGACCAGATTGAAGAAGAAGCGCGAGAACGTTAGCGCCGGGGATATATTGATGGAATTATTAGGGTTATTAATTATAAGTTATTTTTATATTAGATTCAGGATGATAGTTATAAATTTAAATTGTCTAAACGCCTTATCTAGCAATTATTGCCTAAATCATAAAATATATATACAAACCTTAATTAATCAGCTGCGGATAAAATATATATATCTATATGTATGCGTAGTACATATGTGTGAGTTAGTTTATTCAAGTTTTGGTGAATGTTTTGTACATAACGACAATATGTTCTCAAATCATGAAAGAAGACAATATTGAGGGGGATGAAATTTAGGTGAATATATTGTTTATTCCTACATTTGTAGTTAAAGTGTGACAACCTGAGGTGTCCTATGATTAAACTAATACTGTAATTTATTAAGAGTGCTTAAACATTGAATAATATGATGGGATAGGGGGTGACAACTAATTTGCTTGTTAAAAGCAAATCTTTAATTATTTTACCTACATCTCAATAATTGGATTTGGTTGTCAGGAACTCACCTATCAATATAATTTATTGGTCAATGATAGGAAATATGTAAAATAGATAGTGAAAATTAAATCCTCCCTCCGTCCCGGCCAAGACGCTACATTTGCTTTTCGGCACGGGATTTAAGGAGTGTATATTAATGTTTTAAGTGTGTAATAATAAAGTGATATAGTAGGAGAGAGAAAGTAATAAAGTGATAAAGTAAGAAAGAGAAGGTAATAAAGTGATAAAGTAGGAGAGAGAAGATAATAAAGAAATACTTAATTAATATTAATTAAGTGTTTAAAATTCCTTATTTTTGTCAAATATAGAAATGTAGCATCTTCGTTGGGACGACCCGAAAAGGAATATATAGAAATGTAGCATCACTAATTTGATTTCAATATTTTTAGCGATTTTTGACATAGAGAAACTTAAATGTATTTACTTTAACTGTTTAACTATCGAGTTATTTGATATACAATACATCATATTTGTCACAAATATTAGTCTCCATTTGTACTAATTGTATCACTGACTAGTGCTACTAGTTAGAACAAGTAGTGTGAATCATCTAATTCGTACTAGTATATCTTCAATTTTATTTGCATTTACTCTAGGGGAATTTTGGCAGAAATTCTAAAAATTTACTACAATTAATTGATATTAAGTTGGTGCCCAACTTTAAATTTTTACTATTTATGATGACTATTTCAAAATTGACCTCATATGTAATTTACTTTTCCTCAATCTTAATTGTACTTTTCTATGCAAAGAATCTAAGGGCTTGTTTTTTGGCTCGATTATTTGTCTTCAGTCATTTAGGGGTTATTTTTTATGCTCTAATAACGTAAAGCTATAATTAGCATAAACTTTCCATCGCTTTAGGAATAATTGAAGCTCAAACTTGATTCACCGGCTAGAATAGTAGCAAAACAAACATTAGCTCATCGCATTCGTGTGTGTGCGTATTGGAATGTTGCAACCAATGGATTATATATTTAAAATATCACTTTACTTGTTGGAAAAGAAAAAATAAACTTATTTTTTGAATTTGAAATTTTCATAGAACTTTTAAAACATTAACTATGATTACAAACACGAAACAATCAGTACTCTCCATCACAAGGCGAAGGATCATCTCTTAGCTTTCATTAATCTTGAAAATAAAGAGGACAAGAGGTTCCTCATTGGAGTATGGATTTGTGCTATCTGGTGTGTTTGGAAAGAGAGGAATGACTGCAAATTCAATCAAGGAAAGGAGTGCAGAGAGAAGTTGTTGTCAGAGATTAAGACGAGGATATGGAGTTAGTGGACGGCCATCAATGTCTCGACTTCGGGTACTGACTTCAGACGCTGGTTTGCAGAGGTCAAGCTCGTGGATTAGCTCTTCTCTGTTCTCGCTGATTTTGCTTGAACTGTTCTTCCTTCATGTTTGGTTTTTCTATTGTTTACTCTTTTTTCTCTCTTGGGTACTTCCGGTACTGTTTATAATAAAATCTGCTTTCTTGGCCTGAGCAAAAAAAAAAAAAACAAACACCACTTTAAAAAATTTGTATCCTAAAACATCTCCACTTTTTTTTATCAAATTTTGTCAAATATGAACACTAAGTGTGCATTTGATTTAAGGTATAAAGAGGGCAATTCGTGTCATTTTCTCTAGTTAATGTAATCGTATTTTCTGGCAAAATTGTGTGGTTTAGTTGAGATATTTCATCTTAGTATATTGAGTTGAGCTTAGTTTGAAATTGTGATGTTAAATCGTTTGAAATTTTGAAATAAGCTCACGATGCAAATTTTGGGTAGAAATCTAGTTAGTTGCCGTGCACAACGAGCCGCACTAATTGGGGGCAAAATTTGAAGCCAGAATATCGAGTTAGTCGCGGCGCACAATTAGTCAGGCTAATTAGTTAAATGCGAAATTGGTCAGAAACCACAATCAACCGCGGCTCACTCCTAACCGGACTGACCGAAGTAGTTTTACCTTAAAATTAGACGGAAATTATAAGCTTCCACAACCATTTTTAATAGATTGTCTCAACTCTTTTGATTTGTAATTCATTCTCTCAAAAACTTGTGAAAAGTGCAGAAGCATTTAAGTTTATATAATTTCTTGATCAACACTATTGTTAAAAAATTGACAAGAGCATTATGTGCGTTTATCTGTACTCAATTAATTAATCTATTATAAATATATGTTGCAAAATCTATTGAAAATATATCTTAAAAGTTTCACAAAAAAAAATCTAAATTAATTCTATTCATACTAGGTTGAGTTATCAAGAACAACATCCAAAAACCACAAACTCTAAACTAGATGTGGATATATAGTATAAAATGTACTCCCTCCGTCCCACTGTAAGTGAGACCTTTTTTCTGGGCACGGGAATTAAGAAATGTGTATTTTGTGTGTAGGTGAAAAAGTGAAAAGGTGTTTAAAGAAAAAAAAATACCCAAAAAGGAAATAGTCTCACTTACAGTAGGACGCCTAAAATAGAAAGAGTCTCAGATACAGTGGGACGGGGAGTAGTAATTAATAACCAAGGAATCAATAAATTATAATCACTCCAACTACATACATGGTCACGAATTGACATCCCATCAATCGTTATCAAATAATGCTCACTCAATATTGAAGATCTTTTGTTATATGTATGGTTGCATATCAATTTTCTTATCAAATCACAAGCTCAAGCCATACAATATATAAATAGTGTAATTCAAATGCCTACAAATTAAGTTCAAAATATAAAAATCCCCATGTCACAAACATCACCTTTTATTACTAGTTGTCGGTATAAAGATCAAAATATATTTGGTTTTTTTTCTCTCTCTCTCTTTTCGTTCAAACCACTAGATGCTCAGTTTGGTTTCCTGCAGTTATTTTAATTTGATCAATTTTCTAATATAAAATAATTACAAGTACAAAAAATATCTAATCATTTATTCACTTTATTATTAGACATACTTAAAATACTACAACTCATCCATCCCATAAAACAAGACCAAGTTTCTTTTTTGATATGTCCCACGAAGCAGGACCAGCTTTTAAAAGTAACAAAAAAATTTACTCTTTATTCATCTTTTCATCTTTTCACTTACCATACTTAACACAAAAATATTAATTTCTTAATTTCCATGCTGAAAAGAACTTGGTCTTGCTTCATGGAACGAAGGAAGTAATTTTTAAAGCTCGTGTCGAAAAAAAGTTGATCGACTGAGCTCTAAAAAACACATTTTTTTTGGGCGCAGTAAAAATTGTGGTAAAAGAAAGATGAGATCTCATCCACAGCAAAAAAAAAAACAAAAAAAATGATTTTACATTATACAAAACTCTGTACAATTTAGCATCTCTATATACCCAATTTCGATGAGAAAATAAGGTGCGGTTTTTTTTTATATATAAATATAAAAAAAACACTAAATTAGAGCAGAAGACGATGATCATTGTATCTCGTTTCCTCTCTCTGGTTTGATTTGATCTCCACAGCACACCTCAATGTTCTCTCAATCTGATATCCTCCGCCGATGCTCACTTCTCTCTCTAAATGGCTGCAGTAACTCTCGTAAACACTCACATTCACGTGCAATTTGAACTTCACCAGAAACAGGAATTCAACCTCCAATCTGTTCATCTCCTCCGCCGTCAGTCCCCCAACTCGAGCGAAGTACGAATTTCTGTAATTCCTGCACAAAATGCCAACACAAAACATCATAATCCAATGAAGGAGAAAGAAAAAGAAAAAAAAAAGCTCCGGCGATTGCTCGCAAAGTGTTCGACGAAATGCTTGACTCACATATCCTCGACGTATTTGGATGCGAGCATGATTGTGGTGATGAGCAATCGATGCACATTGCTGGGGCCCACCCGGAACTCCGGGTGGAGCTGGCAGAACCGGTCGATGTAGACGTAGGCGACGACGTACACCGACGGCCCGGCCCGGGTGTACCGGAAGATCCTCTCCAGGTACGACTGCACCGTCATGTCGGGCGTCTCGCTGCCGTCGAAAACCCGGGTTTTCGACGGCAGCTGCGGCCATCTGCAGTTCTTGGCGATCCTAGCGTTCCTCGCTAGGGTTCTCTCGATGAGAGACGCCAGAACTGAGATGACCAATGGGGTTTTGGAGTCTTGGTGGTAGGAATATGAGTAGAGATCATATCTCAATTTGGTTGGTGATATTAAAGCCATGATAATATCTTTGAAAATGGGTTTCTTGTTCTTGATTTAAATG
Source organism: Salvia miltiorrhiza (assembly GCF_028751815.1). Lineage (NCBI taxonomy): Eukaryota > Viridiplantae > Streptophyta > Magnoliopsida > Lamiales > Lamiaceae > Salvia > Salvia miltiorrhiza. The sequence goes on along the minus strand of NC_080390.1, from coordinate 683,792 downwards.
GGAATTTGCAAGCTTGGGAGGGATATGGATATCATATATATATGATATATATATATGAATTATGATGAGAAAGAGAGAGAGAGAGGAAAGGGAGAGGGAGTTTCTTGTTTATGAATTACTATAATTTGTGTATAATATATAGTGAGATGGGGTTATTTTGGAAGGTGGGTGGGAAAGGAGGAGAATATCAAATTACAAGATATTTGGCTCCTAATTGTGAAGGCAAACTCCAGACACAACAGCTGTTTTTTTGCTTTAAATAAATGCTGGATCATACTATATTTATTTTATATTTGCAGCTCATGTATATAATATAGTATGATAGTAATCATATATCTATCAATTTATATTTTATATCTAGAGGCATCCATGGACGGTAGTGAATTGAATTTAACGTGTTGTGGCGTTTTGTAGTAATATGTATATCGTGATATCTATCTTATGTTTTTTTGTAGTAATAAATTTTCTTCTCCGAGCTCGACTGTCTATCACCGCTTTGGATTCTCTTTTCTGCGGTTATTTGTGTCGAGTTCTTTTCCATTGACAAAGTTCGTTAGTTTAAATAAAATTTATTGTAATTTATATATACATATATATATATATATATATAATGAATCGTGATTAATATTATCTTTTTTTCATTTTTTTAAAATCTTTTTTAATTAAAGATGAAAATATAAGAAATTATGTTCACATCACTACCCAAAAATAATAGAATTGTCCAATATTGGAGTATAAATGAGCTGCTCGGGAAAATATTCTACCTTGCTCGAAAAAAAAATTCTATTATAAGTAAATATGCGAAAATGATGAAAAAAAATGTAAAAACATATATTTTCTCTCATTTTTCATGAAAGTAAAAGCATTATAGTGAGAGACTATGACATGGATTCACATTCCATGTTCACCAACTAAGAAATCAATTATAAACTAAAAATTACAGATTACAATGAAACGAAACTTAGTTGGTAAGACAGTTTCTTTTTAACCATTAAATTGAAGCATTCGAGTCACCACAGAAAAATGAGGAACTATTATTGATTCTCCTTTTATCCTTTAATCGTATGAAAAAATAAAAGTAAAGAAAAAATTACAAAATCTAATAATATTATTTCAATTACATACTCTCTCCACCACAAAAAAATATGATCTTTATGTTCTTTTGATATGTCCACAATAAATGCAATGTTTTCATTTTAATATACATATTTTATATTTTCCACTTCATTCACACTCAAAATTTATAAAAAAAAAACGTCTCTAACAAATTATTTATTAATTGCTTAAAAGGTTAACTTTTGAATTTATTTTTTTCATTTTACACATATCTCTCAGTCATTTAAGAGAGTGTTTGGCTGAACTCAAATTGTTTTAAGGAGTCAAATACCCTAAAAATTCCAAGTAAATGTAAATAAAGATAAAACTAAAGTTGAAGGAAGAATTATGAGTTGACATAGGAAGAATATAATTGAGTAGGGTTGTATAATTATTAATTACCCATTAATATTAAAAAGAAAGTGTAGTTAAGGGCCGCCGACAGTGGGTCGAAGGTAAGAATTAGGGGAAAATGATAATTAAAATAAGTGAGAGAGTTAGGTCAGAGATTGGGTCCACGCAACATTTAAAGACTAGACTTGTGTCTTGAGATTTGTGTCAAATTTAATTTCAACAGATGCAGTACAATATTGCACGTGCAATGGCTTACCCAAATTTAACCCATCAATTTTTTTTTTCAATAAATCTATGCAACCCACAAAATAATCTAAGAAGAAAAAAAATTAATTTATTTTCTAAAATAAAAATAGAATTTAAAATTTTATTATATTCTCTATATTAAAAATAAAAAAAAAGTTACAAAAAATAACTATAATGTAGAAAACATAATAAAATAACTAAATCTTATTTTTATTTTAAAAAATAAATTAAATAAATATTTTTTTTCTATTTAAATAATTCATCGGTGGCCACAATGTGTCTGTTTAGGATCACTTTTATATATATATAGAGAGAAAACAAGTTCTAACTTGCAATTTTACCTATGCATGTGAATACTTTTCACCTGAATATTGTCATGATTTTTTTTTTGTTCAAATGTTTGGAACAAGACGAAGTATCATTATATTGAGGAATATATGTTGAAGGTATTTATTTGTACATAATATTCGTCTACAAAAATATTATTGAGTACGTGAAACGGGATTTTATCAAAATATATTACATATATGTAATATATTTCAACTCTAATTATAAATTAATTAATTAATACTAACTAGTATGAATGATCATTAACGCTGTGACACGTTAATTACTTTCTGAACTCGCCTCTTGTACTACAATTATAAGAAATACTTAATTAATATAAAATTTAACAATTCATTCTATTTTCTCTCACTTCCTAACTTTAATGACATGAATTTTCATACAGGTTAATCAACTTGGTTTGTTCGGTTTGAAAGATTAAATTAAATTAAAGTAGATTAATTTTATGACATCTTGTTCGAGTAAATAAATACAATCTAATATTTAATCTAGAAATAATGTTAATATAAAAATAATCTTGAATTATGAACTTTGATTTATCTCTTATGACAAAATTAATTTCGGGCCAATTTAATCTTGACAACCCAACATTCCCTCAAAAGACATACTGTTAGAATTGGTTTCAAGGCCAGAGTGAGTTTCAAATGGATATTCATTTCAATTTTTTTTATTAACATATATTTATATTTGTTTTATTATTGGTTTTGTTCTTCAATAAAATTTAAAACATCAACAATTTACTTTTTTATATGACAAAATTTTAAATCAAAAAAATAATAATAATAACAATGAATCGTGAAACCTATATAACAAGTAATTAACTTGTTAAATATGAGAAAATAATATTATTACAAAACATGATGATAGATGAGAATAATACTAGATGCTAGATGTTTCGGTTCAATTAAAATAACCAAACCTATGAGGGAGTACATATAAAACTCATAAGAATGATGAGAATAAAGAGAAATGATAACTTCACTCATCAAGAAATTTGGTCGTAGCCTTAATTAATTCATGGGTATTGGTTTGTAAATATTTAGAATTTTTTTTTATTTTCTGATTTTGCACCTCAATTTTAAAATTTATCTATAAATATTTAAATTTTTGTATTCTTTTTTATTTTGCACCTGACGAAGTTTTATCCTCAAATCGTTGCTGATATGGCAGCCAAATTGACATCCCAGAACCTTACAATTACATGTTATAAATCGCACGTTGACAACAAACTTATCTGCTCCAGTATATATGCACTTCAAACTTCCCTCTCAATCCGATTATCATGTCAGCAACAATTTGAGTTTTAAAATTCACCGGGTGCAAACTCAGAAAAGTTACAAAGTTCATATATTTATAGATATATTTTAAAATTGAGATGTAAAACCAAAAAATGAGAAAATTTTGAATATTTACAAGCCCATACCCCATTAATTTAACATATGTACTATTTGAGTTGAATTAAGTTCAAACTAAATGCTCTTGAATTTGATAACATGCTAACATATGCAGCAGTTAAATAATATTATATACTCCCTCCGTCCCGCGAGTCTTGACACGTTTGGGTTTGATACGGGAATTAAGGAGTTGTAGATTAGTGTTTTAAGTGTGTAATTAATAAAGTATAAAATTGATAAAGTAGGAGAAAGAATGTAATAAAAGTGATAAAGTAGGAGAGAGAATATAATAAATGTGATAAAGTAGGAGAGAGAATGTAATAATTATTACCCAAAAAGGAAACGTGTCAAGACTCGTGGGACGGCCCAAAAAGGAAAACGTGTCAAGACTCGTGCGACGGAGGGAGTATTAAGATTTGAATCAATTGAAAGATGGTGATGGTACATGAGAAACTACATGGTTAAATAAAATAAAAAAATTGAATAAGTAAAGATCTGGTATGAAATGAAGTACGATTTTGTACAATATCATGAACACCAACACAATGTAGACGTGAAAAGCATAGGTCCCATGCATATAAATATATAATCTTCCCCACACAGCCTGTGTTTGTGTATGGCCCCAATTATACTTTTAATTTTGGCCCCTACATTTAATTTTATTTATCAGTCAACACCTTTTGTTTCATATGAATTAATTATCAACATTGGGAACCCCCAAAAAAACCAATAATTGAGAGATATATATATTAGTAATATATATGCAACAAACAGTTTTATTATTTTTTCTTCAACATTCATTGCACGTACGCACACTCTTGAGTGTCGGTTATGGGCTATATAGCCTATATTCTTCCCAAAATGATAAAATTATATATATTCACCGTGGGTTGAGTTTTTTTTTTTTGGAATCATTTATCCTGTAGAAATCTAAGAACGACAATACTGTTTATGTGTGTGCATTAGATGCTTATTTTATGATTTTTCTTATTTATACATTCAATAGTATTTTTTTGGTAACGATCATAGAATATACAAGAGCTTCAGATCAAACGAAAATCGACAAATATGAATAAATCTGTAATATTAGATTTTCATATCCTATAGTTGATATTTATATAGAGGAAGCGGATTTTTACCTTGATTCGAATCTTAGAGAAAGTGAAAATTTTATCAATTAATTGAATTTCGTTATACAGTCATTATAAGTAGCTTGTGCAACATTTTATACTGATTTATGCATCATTTTTATTTATTACGAAAAATAATATTTTAGTACTCCCTCCGTCCCTAAAAATTGTGACCCAATGGGGAGGGCACGGGTTTTAAGAAAAAAGTGTGGTAGTTGTGTTTGAGTGGAGATTGAGTCTCACACTTTTTTGTAAATAGTTAGAGGGAAAGTTTATGGGTGTAAGGTTTAAAGACGAGAAATGCGAAGTAAACACAAGAACTCAAAGATTTACGTGGTTCGGTTTATTCAACCTACATCCACGGGCCAAGAAACTAGATTCACTTTTATTGATCGATCGAACTTCGAATACAAGAGATACAACTCTCGATTACAGAAATCACTCGTCTCACACAAACTTTGAACAACAAGTGGTTTTTCTCTCTGTTTTTCTTCACTCTGCGTGTTCTGCAAAAACAGCTCTCTCGACGAAGAAGATGAGCTGCACAAGTTAGTTATAACTAACTTTGAAACCTTCCTTCAATCTCAGCCGCTCGATCAGATCTAACGGATGCGATATAACAGATATTTGCACAACTAAACCCCTCCGCCTTTTGGTAATTGCAGACCAGTCCTCGGTGAAAACAAAACACGAGCTTTCCCTTCGAATAAAACGCTTTTACACGAATTAGAAATAACAATCCTCCACCTAATTCGTGCAAAAACATTCAATCCCAAAAACAGCAGCAAACTAGCTTCAAAACTCCGATTCCCAAACTCCAAAAGATAAACTCAAACTTAACTAAACTGAGCTTAACAAAGCTCCTTAGATTCTTGGTAACAAATTCACTAAATCCCAGCAATGCTCAAACTTTTCAGAAGGCAAAGCCTTTGTTAGAGCATCAGCTGCATTCTCTTTAGTGTGCACCTTCTGCATGCTTACAGTCCCTTTTTCAATGATGTCACGAATAAAATGCATCCTTACTTCAATGTGCTTTGAGCGCTCATGAAAAGTTTGATGTTTCATGAGGTACAAAGCACTTTGACTATCACATAGCAAACATACAGACTTTTGCTTAACACCAAATTCTGAGACTATACCTCGCAACCAAACGACTTCTTTTACTGCTTCGGTTGCTGCCATATATTCAGCCTCTGTAGTGGAGAGTGCAACCACAGACTGAAGAGAAGATTTCCAGCTAATGGCTGCACCAAACAAAGTAAATATATAGCCTGATTGTGACCTTCTGTTATCAACATTTGCTGCATAGTCTGAATCAGTGTATCCCATCAACTCTGATCCCTCTGATGTGGATTCCCTCCTGAATAGAATACCCTTACTAGAGCTACCTTTCAAGTATCTAAGTATCTTTTTCAGTGCCTCCCAATGTGCATATCCTGGATCCACCATATACCTACTTGCCACACTAATTGCATGAGCAATGTCTGGCCTAGTACAAACCATAGTGTACATCAGAGAGCCTACAAGATTTGAGTATGGAACATTCCTCATTTGCATCCTTTCCCTTTCTGATTGTGGTTTATCATCATCAGATAATTGCATATCCACTGCTAGAGGTACTGTCAAAACCTTTGACTCATGCATGTTAAATTTCTTTAACACCTTGTATATATAATCCTGTTGGTGTAACCAGAGCTCCCCAGATTTTCTATTTCTAACAATATCCATCCCAAGAATTCTCTTGGCTTCACCAAGATCCTTCATTTCAAAAACTTTACTCAAACCTTCCTTCACAATCCTTATTTCAGCTTTCTCTTTGCTAGCTATTAGCATATCATCAACATATAAGAGTAAATATACAACTGCAGAACCCCCCTTTCTTTGGATAAACACACAACTATCATATTTTGATTTAGTGAAGCCCAATACTTTCATATGCTCATCAAACCGTTTATACCATTGCCTAGAACTTTGTTTTAAACCATATAAGCTTCTTTGCAGTAGACATACCTTATTCTCTGACCCAGGTTGAACAAAACCTTCTGGTTGAGTCATGTGAATCTTCTCCTCCAGTTCTCCATGTAGGAAGGCCGTTTTAACATCCATTTGCTCAAGCTCCAAATCAAATTTAGCCACTATTGCCAACAGAATCCTTATGGGAGTATGCTTTACAACTGGAGAGAATATTTCATTATAATCTATTCCCTCTTTCTGTGTAAATCCCCTTGCCACAAGTCTGGCTTTGTATCTGATCTGTTCCTTCCCAATGTGTTCAATTTTCCTCTTGAAAATCCATTTACAACTCACTAGCTTCTTGTTCAATGGCTTTGTAACTAAAATCCATGTACCATTTCTTTCAAGAGAGTTCATCTCTTCTTTCATTGCTAGCAGCCATTGTTCCCTTTCTGCACTTTTCATAGCTTCATGATAGTTTCTAGGTTCCTGATATTCCAATTCTTCTGCCACACTGAGAGCATAATAGACCATCTCTGCATGCCCAAATCTGTGAGGTGGTGTGATGTTCCTCCTGGTCCTATCTCTTGCCAACTGATAGTCTCTCAAATTATCATTGGTGTCAGCAGGAGATTCTTCTTCTTCTTCAGACAATTGTTGGTGTTCAGTGCCTCCACCTGAATCAGCAGATTCTGGCCAATGCCTTCCCAAATAATCCAGCTGAACTGTTTCAATCTCATTCTGTGGATTTTGATTTGAGTTTGAACTTTCAGCATTTACGAGATATGGCATTTGTGCTTCATCAAACACAACATCCCTACTGATTATAACCTTCCCAGATCCTGCCTCAGTGCACCATAGCTTATATCCTTTCACTCCCTTTGGATAACCAAGCATGATACATTTTATGGCTCTTGGCTCCAACTTGTCTTGTTTGATGTGAGCATATGCTCTACATCCAAACACTTTCAAATGTGAGTATGTTTGATTTGAGCCATACCACATTTCATCTGGGCATTTGAACTGAATAGCAGCTGATGGTGATTTGTTTATCAAATAAGCTGCAGTGACAGCTGCCTCTGCCCAAAACCTTCTAGGTAATCCAGCTTCAAACAGCATGCACCTCACTCTTTCAAGTATTGTGCGGTTCATTCTTTCTATAACCCCATTTTGCTGTGGGTTCCCTGGTACAGTTTTGTGCCTCTTTATACCCTTTTCAGAGCAGAATTCATCAAAATCTTTAGACACAAATTCCAGCCTGTTGTCTGTCCTCAAACATTTTACCTTCACACCCTTCTCCACTTCAACTTCCTTGCACCATATTCTGAATTTGTCTAGAGCTTCTGTCTTATCTTTCAGGATGATTACCCATAATTTTCTTGAGTAATCATCCATGATGGACATGAAGTACCTCCCCTTGCCCAGACTTTCAGATTTTGTTGGCCCCCATAAATCTGAATAGATGTATTCTAGGACTCCTTTTGATGTATGTTTCCCAGTTTCAAAACTGAGCTTCTTACTTTTTCCCAATACACACTGTTCACATTTATCTAGCTTGAAGTTTGAAGGATTATTGATCTTTCCTTGTTTGAGCAGGTGGTTGAGCCCTTTTTCTCCCAGGTGCCCCAGCCTTTTGTGCCACAATATTGTTGAGTCTTGCTTTGCCAAATTGTTGCTTCCAACCACAGTATTTGCCAATAAGTAGTATAATCCATTTCTCCTTTCTCCCTTTAGGACAACCTTATTATCTTTGATAACTTCAAGTCCTCCATTTATGGATCTCCACTGATATCCCTTTCTTTCAAGAATCCCAAGTGAAATCAGATTTCTCTTTAAGTTTGGAACATGCCTAACTTCTTGCAATGTTCTGACAGTGCCATTGTGTAGCTTGAGTTTTATACATCCAACTCCTTCTACAGAACAAGATTGATCATTGCCTAATAAGACTGAACCAGCTTCCTGATGGTTGAGCTCAGAAAACCATTGCTCATTTGGACACATGTGAAATGAACATCCTGAGTCTAGTACCCATTGATGATCTATGTGATCATCAATTATGTTCAGGGCCTCTGCAGCATCACAAATTTCATCTTCCTTGGGTTCCTTCTTCTCACTGCAATTCGATTGCTTTTGGCTTCTTTTCCATATCAAGCAATCTCTCTTCCAATGTCCAGGCTTTTTACAGTGATAGCAATTTTGAGTATCATCATCTGATGGTTTCTTTTCCTTGTCAGTTTTTCCTTTCTTGAAATCCTTCTTGTTCTTTTTGAACTTTCCACCTTTCTGCTTTATGGATAAGCCTTCACCTACGGCTTCCTTTCCCTTCGATGATGATGAAACAGATGCTTTCTGGAGCTCCTTCGCTTTCAAAGCTGCTTGCACTTCTTCCACAGATATGTCATTCTCCCTACCGAACAACATAGCATCCTTGAGATGATCATATGAAGGAGGTAAAGCGTTCAACAGTATGATTGCTTGATCCTCATCCACAATCTTTACATCCACATTCTCAAGATCATCAATGATCTTATTAAAGATTTCAAGTTGATCTTCTAAGGGTTTGTTATCAAGAACCTTGAAAGAATACAACCTTTGTTTCAGGTAGAGTCGATTTGCCAAAGATTTTGTCATGTAGATCGACTCCAATTTCGCCCATACAGCTGCTGCAGATTGCTCCCTTGCCACCTCCCGTAGCACTTTATCTCCAAGGCATAATATGATTAGGCTATGTGCCTTCTCACGAATTTCTGCCCATTTCAGATCTGCATCAGCTGCTGCTGCTATCCTTTCCTTCGAATCAGTATCTGTTAAAAATGATGAAGCCTTTGCATCATTTTCTTTCAAGGCCGATGCCAAACCCTGCTGCGTGAGAAGTGCGCGCATCTTTATCCGCCATAATCCGAAATCGTTCTTCCCCGTGAATTTCTCCGATTCGATTCTTGGCATTGACATTTCTCGCCGAACGTGGTCTCCCCTTCCCACAGACGGCGCCACTTGTAAGGTTTAAAGACGAGAAATGCGAAGTAAACACAAGAACTCAAAGATTTACGTGGTTCGGTTTATTCAACCTACATCCACGGGCCAAGAAACTAGATTCACTTTTATTGATCGATCGAACTTCGAATACAAGAGATACAACTCTCGATTACAGAAATCACTCGTCTCACACAAACTTTGAACAACAAGTGGTTTTTTCTCTCTGTTTTTCTTCACTCTGCGTGTTCTGCAAAAACAGCTCTCTCGACGAAGAAGATGAGCTGCACAAGTTAGTTATAACTAACTTTGAAACCTTCCTTCAATCTCAGCCGCTCGATCAGATCTAACGGATGCGATATAACAGATATTTGCACAACTAAACCCCTCCGCCTTTTGGTAATTGCAGACCAGTCCTCGGTGAAAACAAAACACGAGCTTTCCCTTCGAATAAAACGCTTTTACACGAATTAGAAATAACAATGGGGTCATTTCCAAATACGAAAATGACACAATTTTCAGCGACGTCCCGATATAGTAATAAGGTCACAATTTTGAGGGACAGAGGGAGTATAAGTTGTATAACTCATCCCAAGAGAGAGAGAGATTGTTACAATATATACATAATGAGATGTCATTTGTATAGCCAATATCCCTTAGTCTCAAGGATGGGCTTGATTTGATTACTAGTTGGTGAGGCAATAGTTTAGTTTACCAAGAAGATCATCTGGTCTAAGAGGATAATCAACCACACTACACACATTATTTATATACTTATCTGCTACTGCTACTGTTATTGCTTTGCTTAGCTCATTTTAATTTTTTTTATATATATACTTCAAATTTTTATTTGTTTCTACTTCTAACAGCCTTGCTCCTCTTGTTGGAGAGGTGTAGTTATCTTTAATTTACTGAATATCCTCATTGAAATTTGTAATTATCTAACATACTCCAAATTTGATAGAAATTTCAAACCAATCGCGTCATTCTAAACCAGTAAATAACTTCACAAAAAGGAATTGAATATAAATAAAATTACATCAAAACATTACTACCATACAAAAATTCGTGTGTAGGTCTAGTGATAGATGGTTAATGCTCAAGATTTGAGGTATTGAGTTCGAGTCCACCTTCGTTTGCAGATCTCTTTTGGTAAATGACTAATTCTCAATTTGTTTTCTTCTCTTTTCTCAACTCATTCTTTTTGCAACAAATATTTTCGGCAGATTTCTTTACATAAACAGCAACATCACATAACACATTCTTAATGATTTTACCTTTTAATTCCTCTACTTGTTTCTTTATGTTCATTATCACAGTATGAAAGAAGGCTTTGCAGACCAACACACACATCCATTATTCAAACAAAAATCTAAGATTGAATGAAATAAAGTAGATAAGTATGTATCTATGGATTCGTCGCGAAGCGAACAGAGCAGCTCATGCGTTAGCTCATCATGTTTTAGTCAATCGGGACGGATTTTTTTCCTGACTACTAGATATTGTACATTCCGATTTTTAATTTACAGTTATCTTTTTTGCCAAAAAAAAAAAAGTATGTATCTATGGACTATAACAATCGAGTTTGTGATGTTGGGCTTGGGTTCCTTTGTGGGAGTGTGTTTATGAAGAAGATACGAAGGAACTGGTTTTTTGGGCCTTATTTCTGTGGGCCTGCTTTATTTATTTTAGATAGAATGGGCCTTTGGTACTGTTTTATTAAACTTGGGCTGTCTATTTAGTTCATTAATTTGGGCGGTGAAAAAAAAATTGAGCTTATTTATTTATTAATATGGCTAAAGACTTAAGCTTAATTTATTTAAATTTTCCAGTTTATCTAATTAGACTCTAATTTGAGTTAATTAATTATTTTTAAAAAAATGAATGCATAATATTATTATGTGAATATATTAAGTGTAATACTTATTACCTATAATATATTAAAAAGGCAATTTTCAATTTGAAAAGTGAGTAGCAATTTTGTAGTTATAACAAAACTGAAGGTTTATTTGTGAACTATATTTTCTCTTTTTATTTATTTTTCTTTAACTTCTTGTTTTTTGTTTTATTTCTTTTCAAATTTGTGAAATTCGACTAACTACAAAATATTTGATATGTATATCAAATTAAAGATCAAGCCAAGAGCTTTAATTTGATATATTTTATGTAAATATTTGATTGAAAATATTAAAAAATATATTTGTTTAAATATTAATATTTTAAAAAAATTATCACTCCTTTATCATCTTTTTTCAATAAATCTATTTTTAATTATTTGTATTAGTATTTTTAATTTTTAACTCTTTTTTTTTTACTTTTCATAATATCAATTTATAATTATGAATTTTTCTTTATTTTTTTCAATATTCAATTCAAATAAATTCAGTTAAAATTATTTTTATCATTATATTGCATAAATATAAAAAATTTAGAATATTTTCCCTTGCATTGCATGGCATGCAAAAAGCTAGTTTGATTTAAAGCATGAAACGAATTTTGTGCATATTGCAAATAAAAGTGTTTATGAGTAAATATGTTTTATTTATAAATTTAATTATCAAATAAAAGTCGAGTAAGATGTCGTGGATGTCCTTTGTCAAAAATTTTGATTTTCAATATTTATAATCTAAATTTTGATTTTCAATAGTGAATTAATATTGAATATGAATATGAATTATTTTTATTGAATCTATCTATAAAAGAGAAGTATAAGATAAATTCTAAAGCTTATGATGAATTTAGAATTAAAATGATTAAAATTACAAACTGAGTAAGATATCAGGATGACAATGAATGTAAAACTCAACTAATAAAAAATGAATATAAATCTATTTACAAACTGAGTACTGAGTAGATGAGAGCTTGCAGGACGATATTATATGAGGAAAATTTTATTATAGCCCTCTTTCATAAAAATATAAGTTTTATAGCCCTAGTTAATAGATAAGTTATATAGTCATTTTAAGTTTAAAAGATTATAACACTTTTTGACTTTTTTGTACTCGATGGTGTACTCGATGACACCATCGTGTACACCATCGAGTACTTGTGGTGCTATCGTGTACACCATCGAGTACTTCGATTACTCGATAAGTGTTGTAGAAAATCTTCATTTTTTTCATTACTCGATGGTGTACACGATGGTGCCATCGAGTACTCGAAGTTTCAAAAAAGTCAAATGATGTTATAGTCTTTTAAGCCTAAAATGGCTATATAACTTATCTTTTTTTTTTATAAGGAAAAATTAATTGAAAGATCGAAAGGTACCAGAGGTACCAAAAGAAGAACATCAGAATGGGAGGGAAGAAGAGCAATCGTCACAAGACGAAGGAGAAAAACAAAAGAAGAAGAGAAACGAGATCAGTCCACTAAGCTAACTGCTTCAAACCAAGATCTGAAATCAGAAGGAAGAGAGCCCATTTGGAAAGTCTTCTGCCATCCCCACAGACGAGATTTGATTTCTGCAACAATTTTTTCTTTGATCCAACTCCCCTGGTCAAAAATGCATCTATTCCTTTGTTTCCAAATACACCAAACCACACAGATCCAGGCCCCAGAAAGGAATCTAACATCCTTCTTACGCCCCAGATTAATAAAGGCGAGAAAATGGGCAGTTTTAGAAGAAGGAAGAGCCGACTGAACACCGAGCCAGGAGAGGATCACATACCAGATTTCAGTGGACTTTTGGCAAGAGAAAAAAAGATGCTCTGTGTCTTCATCCTCTAGGTAACAGAGTTTACAAACAATCTCCGAGTTCGGGATAGGAACCTGCCTCTTCAAGAGATTGTCGATCGTCGCCATTCTTCCACACATCATCCTCCAAGCAGTCACTTTAGCGTTGTGTGTAGCCGGTGCATTCCAAATGACAGATAAGGCATGATTCTTCTGTTGAGGAGCACAAACCCCGTCGCAGATTGCCTTGTATGCCGACTTAACAGTGAAACAACCATCCGGCAAAAGTTTCCATTTCCAACCATCCGGTTTCCCCTTCACCAACTTAAAATTGTTGATAGAGGACAGGAGAGCAGAAACTTGGTCTTTCTCTCTATCAAGCAGGATTCTTCTCCACTCAAGATTCCATTCCCAGACTCCATCGTTCCATGTTCCCATACTTTTAATGCTGCCCCCAGGGTTGTTACTGAGGCGAAAAAGTCTTGGAAATTGGTCAGCAAGTGTCAAACTCCCTGTCCAGTGGTGATTCCAAAAAGATGTTGACTCACCCTCTCCTAACTGAAATTCCAGATTTTCCATGAACCATCTGCCACTTTCCCCCTTGCTCAGACTCAACACTTTATTCCACCAGCAAGAAGCCGATTCCCTCCCCCCTTTCAAGGTAATCCCATCTTTGTCCCATTCAATATCACCCTTGACTGCTGGTGGACGTCGTATACCACCAAATAATTCCTGCGGAATTACCAAAATAAATTAGTATAATGGTAAGCAGGGTCGATCCCACAGAGAGCAGGTAAAATCATTCAATCCCCTAAAATCTATAATTTTGGTGATGCCACCACGCCTTAATTTTGAGAAAATAATTATCAACTAAAAAGCAAATTAAATCAAATAAAATAACTCTCGAAATAAATCAATAAAAAGGTAACTCGGCTCGAATAAATCCACACTAATTCACAGCTCTGATCATCGACGCAAAGATTAATTTATCCCTATTAACCAATTAGTTATAGGATACCGTGATACGCACTGACATACCCCAATTCCTACTTACTGTGTCGATAGACAGCTAGATACGCTAGTCTTGTCTATTTCCCTTATTAAAATATAACCTAGCTGGATACGCCAGTCTTAGATTTAATATTCTAATAGCATTAAGGTGAAGGAACCCAATTTATACCAATTATCCTAGATACGCTAGTAATAATTAATATACCAATTAATTCCTACTACGAACATGGTAGTTTTGCCACTAATCAGCCCTATTCCAACAATTACGGATTGGAAGTGCTAATTGACTATAATCCAATTAAACCTAAGTTGATCAGACTTAAATAAAATCAGAATTATCTTTAAACACAAGGAATAAATCGAAATCAATAGGAACCAATTTTAAAATCAATTAGGTCTCACAGATTAATAAATTAGTGTTTCATTATTCTCGCCGAATTAAAAGTTTAGCTGCTCATAATTGAAATAGAAACTATCAAATAAACAAAAGTAAACATGAAAAAAATAATCAAACACAATAAACAAATAATTGAAATTAAATGACTACGAAGAGTTAAACTAAATCGCTGAATTGAAATTAAATCAAATGTAACCAAAAGTCTTCTGCCACCAATATGATCCAGCCGCAATTCCAAAAATTAAAGCCAGCAAATAACTTGAACTAATCTCCCATAAATACGTCAAGTACTAAAAATTTAAGGAATAAAAAAGGTATGAAAAGTAAATCTCAAAGCAACCTAATTCTCTCCTCTAAATTGCGGCTAAGTGGGTTTCATAAAAAAACTAAACCTAACTTCCCATGCATGCATGCGGCCCAAGCTTAGGGAATTAAACCCTATAAGATGCCGCCTAATCCAAAACTATGGGCTTCGGCCCTTTCACCTAATTAAATCCAAAATAAAATAAAACAAGGGTTTTGGGCTTCATAAAAATATAACAAGTAATTTAAAAGCCCAATCTCTAACTATCTTCCATCTTCACGTCAAATCTCCATCGAAAGCTCATCTTTCTCCAATTTCTTCC
Organism: Salvia miltiorrhiza; assembly: GCF_028751815.1. Lineage (NCBI taxonomy): Eukaryota > Viridiplantae > Streptophyta > Magnoliopsida > Lamiales > Lamiaceae > Salvia > Salvia miltiorrhiza. The sequence goes on along the minus strand of NC_080390.1, from coordinate 668,596 downwards.
AATTAGCAGCTCCATCTCCAATTCTTCTCATTCCTGCGCCGAAACATAGCAAACCATGTAATATCACATGAAACCACGGCGAAACGCACACTAAACTAGGTAGCTAAAATACACACATCAAATCCCCTCACACTTAGATCATACTTGTCCTCAAGTATGAAATAAGAGAAGAATTAATGGTGAAATTCAGCCCCTAGAAGCAACTCTCTTCCTAGACACGAAGACTCTAGAAACGAAAGAGCGGAAAACAGACACAACAAACACACAACAAACACACGCAAAGAACATGAAAGTAAAAAGGGAAACGAGATAAGACACGAACAAACCAAACGACTAGCCAAGCAACATCAAAGCATCAGGAACGCAACAGTCTATCAAATCGAATCATGCAATTCACCATCACTTCCCAACTCTCGAACTAAGAACATGAACCTCCAAAGTGTGTTTTCATCATCAATCTAGTCCAAATTAGGCAACAATGAGTGCAACTCTCACGCTCATTCAATCTCTCCATAAGATAAGGTAATTCTCACACAAGAAGAAACTCCAATTAGTCATGATATTTCGCAGTCACATTATGGCTCAAAAAGGTCTTTCTTCTTTGGTTGTAATGGGGCTAAGGACTATCAATGATGTAGGCAAGATCCTAGGGGTCCTAAGCTCAAACATTGAAGATCAAATATCGTGCATGTTCGAATCAAATCACACCCAAAGAATTCTAAACATATGAAGAGCAACTTCCAACTCAACCATGGGCAACAACCATCAAACAACTCAATGCATGTATACTAATTCAACTTGGTGCAACCTTTATTTTCTCTCTCTTTTTTTTTTTCTTTTTTTTCTTTTTTCTGTTTTTCTCTTCTTTTTTTTTCTTTTTTTTCTTTTTTTTTTCTTTTTTTCTTTTTTTCTGCACCACTTTATTAAAACAACACAATCATGCAAAGAGTACATCAAAAAACAATTTGCCCAACTGTCAACATCTCCCCTGTTCGGCCAAACAGACCATCTGTCCTAGATTCAGAATGTAAACTCGGCTCGGTTCTGTTTGGGCAAACAAGTATCCTTATGCACATTCCTCAAAAATTCAATTAGGATGTAATTCAATTCTAACATGCACAATGGGACCAAAGAGAAAGTTCACAAAAAACAGGCCTCGGCTATATATATATAGTGACTAATATGAACAATCACGGCAAGGCTCAAACATGGCTCACTAGGGGTTAGTGTACGGTAGGAATTTAAAAGCAGGCCAATTGGCTACCCTAGTGCCTCTTATCATTCACCACATATGACACACTTGATATCACGACTTCAGGGATCATCAAATCTCTCAAAGATGTATTTGGAAATTCACACTCAAGAAGGAAGATCCAATCGGTCGTGATATGTCGTGGTCACATAGTAACTCAAAAAGGTCTTTCTTCTTTGGTTGTAATGGGGCTAAGGACTATCAATGATGTAGGCAAGATCCTAGGGGTCCTAAGCTCAAACATTGAAGATCAAGCATTGTGCATATTAAACTGAATCACATCCAAAAATACTAAGCATATGAGGAACCAACACTAACTCATCCTTAGGCAACAAGATCATCACAATCAACTGCATGCTCAATTAATTCAACTTGGTGCATTTTTTTTCTTCTTTTTTTTTTTTTTTTTTTTCAGCACCTTTGTCATATCCCAATTTTTAATCACTGATTAAAGACTTAATAATTAGGGTTCGGCATCCATTAATAATAAAACTGATTTGATTTATCTGATATGATTTAATTGTTATATATGTGTTTTGATGTGCTAAATTCTTATTATTATTTGAATTCGTTTGAGATTTAAAGGATTATTGAGTAGTCAATAATTATTATTTCGGATTATAACTGACTTAGCAGAGTCATGTTATTTAATTTATATACGATAGAAATAGTATTTCTATTATTTACTTGAAGTCGTAATTAATTTTCGACTTATAAAACGAGTTATAAAATATGTATTTATAGAGAGTTATAACGAAGCTTCGTTATATGAGAACCCGAAATTAGTATTACAAATACAGAATAAGGATTTTATTCATCACATTCATCTAGCACCTACACATTTCCACATCCATCTTACTCTTAAATAAATTGATGGTGTTGGAAACACTCATCATATGCCAACTATCCCACTGAACACTCATTATCCCACTAAACACTCATCATTCCACTAAACACTCATTATTCCACACTCATCATTCCACTAAACACTCTTTACACCTTCTTTTGCCAGCCATCTTCTACACTTTAACATCTCAACATGCAATTAGCTTTTATTTAATCAAAATCAGCAGCCAACATTCCTCCCATTCCTCCTAACATTTTGATCCAAGCTATACGTTCTTATGCTTGAATTATAATTCACTGATTCCAGCTTTCCAAATCAGTTTCCAAGATTTCCCAAAACAAGAAAGAGGTAATAAACGTCCAATAATTCTTCCAATTCTTTCATAGTTTTCAGATCCAAAATTTCATTGTTAAGCTTGGCTGAATAAATTCGCAGATCCAATTTTGGTGAATTCAGAAAGAAGATTTTCCTCATTTCCTACTCATATCAAGGTTACCTCCTACTTTACTTTCTCCATACATTCATTTGTTAAATTACAAAACTATGATTCAAATGAAAACAGATCGAACACACGCATCCATTACCACTTCTTTTAGACTATTATTGTTTCAATTACATCAGCTTATCACCATCAGAGAACCACCAACAGAATAATACACACGCACACATTTTACTATATTCTCTAATCTATTACATGTACAATCAGTTTTAATAAAAAGGAAATGAATGATTGAAAGAACAGATTTTTTTTTTTTTTTTAAACCCTAACTTGTTCTATATTTTGAATCTGGACTGAAAAAAAATTGGGGGTTCTTGTGTCTTTGCCTTCTGTGTATGTCCGGGAATGGAGAGTTGGGGGTGAGAGCAGCCGACGGCTGCTCACGGTCGGCGACGGCGGCGGCGTCACAGCCGCTAGCCCTTGTCCTGCCAAAACGAGAGAGAAGAGGGTAGAGAGAGAGATGGTTAGGGCTTCTGTAAAAATAAAAAAAAAAGAGAGAGAGAGATAGGAGGGAGAACTTATCTTCTCCGGTGACGACGATGCGGCGGCATCGGCAGCGGCGACACGGCAGCGGGAGCACCGAGCTGTTCCTGGTCGGCCGGAAAAGAGAAAAAGAGGGGGAGCTCAGATCTGGAGCCTACCTTCCCGGCGAGGCAAGGCTCGGCCTCCACCGCGATTCCAGCAAGACGAACGACGGGAGCGGCGACGCTCGGCTCTTCCCCGTGAGTCCGGCGGTGGTTGTGGACGGCGAAGATGGATGCGACGGTGGGGGTAGCCTCTGCTGCCCTATTCCGAGCAAGGAGCCGTGGCTCTGTTTTTCCGGCGCGATAGAGAGAGAAGAGGAGAGACCGAGAGTATGAGAGGGGGAGGGGAGATGCACGGCGAGGCGGCGCGCCGGAGGCGGCGCCGCACTCGACCGAGCAGAGAGAGAGAGGCGAGAGAGCCGAGAGAAAGAGAGAGCAAATGGGGCTGGTGTGTGTTGTGTGTGTTGTGCGTGTGTGTTATGTATGTATTAGGGTTAGGTTTAATTGGGGCTCAAGCCCATTCTCTTTCCATTGGGCCGAATCATGTTTTAATTTGTTTGGGCCGATTTTATTTTACTTCTGCTGGGCTCTTTTTGTTTTAAAATTGATGGGTTTTTATTTTAGTTGTGTAGGCTAATTTTATTTAAATGCTTGGGCTATTGTTTTAAATATAGGCCTACGAATTTTGGCCTTATTTCTTAAAAAAAAAAAAAAAAAAATGTTTAAATTTTCACTAAATTACTTAGTGAATTTAAATCTCTTGATTTAAATTTTAATATTGGAAGTTGGGATTATTTATTCTAAATGAAGTCCATTCTATTATTTAAATTATTAATGGACTTTAAAAGCAAATATTTTGGGATTAAGCCCCATTTATTACATGATAAAATTTTTTTCAAAGCTCACGAGTATGGATTTTTTTAAATGGTTAAAATGTTTTATTTCATCTCAATGGATTTTAAAATGTTTTATTATTTATAAATGAATAATGGAATTTCTTATTTATAAAAAAAAAAAAATGTATAGAATATTATAAATATGGTTTCTTTTTAAAGAAAAAGGATTAAATTATTTTATGAGTAATTCCATTATAATGGAATTAAAATGTCCTATTAGAATGGCTTCATGTTTTAAAAAAAAAAAATATATTGAAACTATTTATGTGGAATTGTGTTATAGAATGATTAAGTATATGATTTACTTTATCAAATGAGCTTGGGATTTAATTGAGATATTAAATTACTAAGCATGTGTTTATAAATGATTTATTTATTTAAGTGATGAAAATGTGCGAAGTATGAGAAAGCATGATTTATAATGATTAAATTTTCAAGGTGATAATATATGACTTGTTCTTAATTGATGGAGTACTTGACTAAATGACGGGTATAGAGGGAGGTTATGGATTATGTACATGTTGATGTTCGAACAAATGGGTTCGAACCTATATGATAGTTACATGATAATTGGTTACATTTTATTGATTGAATGAAACAAGATTAATATGGATGCTAGAACCCTAAAACATTAAAAGATACCTTAGGCACGTAGAATTAGACTTTGTCTTATGACAATTTCTTCACGAACTTATCGACTCTTCATCAATGAAGGTCCGGGCGACAGAAAGTGAAGCAGAAGAAGAAACGACTCCACGCCAGCTTTAAGAACAATTGAGGTGGGCATTATTTTATTATTACGTATATAGAGATCCCCTGCGTGACGTAGGCCTCATATGCGAATATATATGCATGATATGTTTTGACTATTTATTCAGTTCTTATGAAATGCTTATATGTTTAAAGCCCTTTATGAAAATGAAAATGTTATGAAAATGAAATGTTTATGAAATGATTGACTGCCAAAATGTTTATGTTTTTATATGTATCCTATCTGTGTTGGTTCGCCAACTTTAAAGGAAATCCAATTGGGATCCTATGCTAGACAAAGGTCGCTAGCTAGGGTTAACGTGTACACTCATGGAGACCGCGAGTCGCTTGCGACCGGTCTTGGCGTCCGTGGTAAGGAGGCCTCCTTCCCGGCGCGTGACAGAAAGGACAGATATGGATCATATAGACTGAAAATGGGATGCATCCACCTTTATGAAAATGAACGAAATGTTTTAGTAAGCGCAGGTCATTTATGAAAACCCCTGTGTGTTACTGTTATGGCAGTTCAATTTATATATGTATGCATGTTGTATTTCGGCTTATGTCACTGAGTATTTTTATACTCAGCCCTGCATGTATTTCTAAATGTGCAGGTTGAGCAGGCGATGGAATGGATTGGTGTTGAGTGGATTTCTCTTTTGATGTTTATGTAATGAAACCTTGAGTATGCATCTCCATATGCATAACTCACACGTTTTTCCGCTGCAAACACTCTGAATTTGTTATCGTATTGTGGAACTTATTACTTCTTCATTTTGTTTAACTTTCATTTGGGGTTTAGTCGTTATGGCTGACTCATTTGTTAATTACCCAAGTGGTTATATATATATATACCACTAGTTTGTTGTTATTAATGTTGGTTATTTAGTAAATCCCTTTTAAATTTCCATTTCTTATTGTTCACCCAAGTCATAACCCCGGTTAACCCGTCATTGGGATAGTGGGCTGTGACAGAGTGGTATCAGAGCAGTTCATTTGCTCTGGCCCTAGAAACCTTATTCTAAAAAGTCATGTCTAGATTGATTCACTTGACATATGTGGGATCATACGACACCGCTCAACACTCCATTGCATCGTGCTCAATCAAGGAAAAAGGTAACTGCAGTTACAATGTTTTAAAGATGTTATTATTCTAAACTGTTTCATGAAAATGTTTATGTAAAGAGCATGCTATGATGAAATGTTGAATGTTTTGCATTTCATTGAAATGTTGAATGTTTTGCCTTTCATGGCATATCATTGCAGTTATGATGTTATGATAAGAGAAGAATGATAGAGAATTGACACATGCAAGCTTTCCCCAGAAAACATAGATTGCTATAAGTTGCATGATCACTATTCTAAAAGAACATAGACTGCTGGATTAGTAGGATATCTCTACAATCTAGATTCTTAAAGTGATGATGTAGAATAATGAAAGAGAACTTAGAGCATTTCAGCTTCCACAAGAAAACAATGGTTCTTTTGAACTACAAAGAGGAATGAAAAGACATGTACACGTTGAAGGAAAAACACGGGATGATGATACAAGACGAATTCAAGGCAAACGCTGCATCAAGGGTTTGAGCATAGTCTCTACGTTCAAATGTTCACACGCGATGGAACACCGAATCGACTTTTAGTACACGATAGATTTTAAGAACAGTATGCTTTGCCTATATATATATGTATATATTTGTGTACATGTTATAGCGGGGGTTTGGGTCCAATAGGACATAGAACTTTAAATTAAGCTTTTGGTTGTCAGTACGAGCTTAAGTTTTATTATTATGAATAGTTGTCCACGGCTTTTTAAGTTTGGGATGATGTTTTCCGTGTGATTGGGAGGTGATGATGATTGGACCTAGCCAGTCCACATGATCCAAATATCAGTCGACGTCTTTTGGGTTGAAGACCCATGTGTTTCAACTTTCGGTTGAAAAGCCAGATGAGTTTTTACTCTAGATCATTTTGTTCGACCTATTAGTTACTCCTTTCTACCATCTGGTTATTCGTTTGAGTTTCTCAACAAATTTTTCTGCACCACTTTGTTTGATATCGTTCAAGAATTGAGCCTTACAATTGTTTAGTTGTCCTAGCACCCTCTTGTGATCAATAAGGATTTAGATGTTTTGTTATGATGCTTTCATGATTAAATCAAGAGGAATATGTTATGAATTGAGGTAAGGAATATACTGAGGATCTTTTATTTTTGAAGCACAGAATGCCTCCCAGAAGAGCCCCAAGAAACAATGTGGGAACCGCAAACGAACCTCCACGAAGGGTTGAGGAACTTTTTCTTAAACAGAGCCCGCCAACATTCAACGGGACCGGCAACCCGACTGATGCCGAAATCTGGATTAGAGCAATGGAAAGGATTTTCGACTTTCTTCACTGTACTGATCAAGAGAGACTCTCTTGTGTTGCATTCCAACTAACTGGGTCGGCAGATTTTTGGTGGGAAACCAAGAAGAGGGCAATGACCCTCGAACAATTGGAAAACCTGACTTGGGAAGACTTCAAGACGGAGATCTACGATAAATACATTCCCAAGAGCTACAGAAAGAAGAAAGAGACGGAGTTTTTCAATCTGAAACAAAACAAGATGTCCGTGACGGAATACGATCGCGCTTTCTGCGACATGTCTCGCTATGCCCCTCATCTGATCGACACTGATGAAAAGATGGCCGAGAAGTTTCGTTCAGGCCTTAGGCATGAGATCAAGATGGCGCTTGCTAGTCATGGTGATCTCACCCACTCTGAAGCACTTAGCAGAGCCCTGGATGTTGAAGCAGCAATGCCTGAAGACCGCCCAACCCAGACTCAAGCTCCGGGAAACAACGATCGTGGGAAGAGAAAATGGGAAGGCAACAACAACAATAATAGGGGTTACTACAACAACCAAGATAACAAGAGGCCATGGCAAGGAAACATGATGCCACAAAGGCAATGGCAAGGACGACCAGTCAATCCAGGATCAGCTGGAAACAATCAGGGCCAGCTCAGGGCACCTTTGTGTCCCAAATGCTCCAAGTCACATCACGGCATATGCTTGGCTGGCAGCAATACCTGCTTTAAGTGTGGCCAGAAGGGCCATTTTGCCAGAGACTGCCAAGGAAAACCACAAGGAGGAATGAAAGGGCCGAATCAGCCGGGCCAAGTACAACCACTCAGGGCTATCCAAGGCCAACAGTTACTCTACCCACCACCACAGCAGCAGTATCGACCTGCGGCACGTCCACCGCAAATTCCACAGGCAAGAGCCTATGCCTTGCACAAGAATAAACAAGGAAACAACCAAGGGAATTTGGCAGGTATGGGCACATTACTTGACACACCTGTTATACTTCTGTTCGACACGGGTGCCTCGCATTCTTTTATTGCAAGTGTATGTGTAAAAACTTTAAAGCTCCAACCTGAAAAGACTAATCAGGACTTGAGAATTTCTTCACCAATAGGAGGAATAGCAGTAGTAACACATGCTTGCTCGAACCTAGAACTGACCATAGGATCGTTTAAGGTTATAGCAAACAACTTGCATGTTATATCGATGGAGGACGTTGATATAATCCTGGGAATGGACTGGCTAGCGGAGAACTATGCCACGATATTGTGCCAAGAGCGGAAAATCGGTTTCAACTTTCCAGGAAGGGACGCTTTGAGTTTCCACGGAATATGCAGGAGGAACAGAGTGCCGACTATTTCAGCTTTACAGGCAAGGAAGATGATGAACAAGAAAGACTGCCAAGCCTTCCTCGTATACCTGAACGGGAGAATTGAGACCGAAAAGACAATGGAAGATGTAGAGATCGTGCGGAATTTTCAAGATGTTTTTCCAGAAAATTTGCCAGGATTACCACCTGACAGACAAGTAGAATTCACCATCGATCTAGAGCCAGGAGCGGCGCCGGTATCAAAAGCACCGTACAGAATGGGCCCGAAGGAATTGGAAGAGTTGAAAATCCAGTTACAAGAGTTGCTGGACCTAGGCTTCATCAGGCCTAGTGTGTCCCCATGGGGAGCGCCGGTGCTGTTTGTCAAGAAGAAAGATGGAACCTTGAGATTGTGCATCGATTATCGAGAGCTGAACAAGCTAACGCTTAAGAACAAGTATCCATTGCCCAGAATTGATGATTTATTCGACCAACTCAAGGGCGCGGGTGTTTTCTCCAAAATCGATTTGAAGTCTGGGTATCATCAGTTAAAGGTTAGACATGAAGATATACCCAAAACGGCTTTCCGAACAAGATATGGTCACTACGAGTTCGTAGTTGTACCGTTCGGACTAACAAATGCACCAGCTGTGTTCATGGACCTCATGAACAGAGTATTTCATCCTTATTTGGATAAATTCGTCTTGGTGTTTATTGATGATATCCTCATTTACTCCAAGAATGAAGAAGAACACAGGGAACATCTGAGAACTGTTTTGCAAACTCTTAGGGATGAACGCCTTTTTGCCAAATTCAACAAATGTGAGTTTTGGCTCAAAGAAGTTACATTTCTGGGACATATTGTATCTTCAGAAGGTATTAAGGTGGACCCCGCCAAAGTGGAAGCAGTACAAGGATGGAAGTCGCCAACTACCCCAAACGAGATCAGAAGTTTCTTGGGATTGGCTGGCTACTATCGAAGATTCATTGAGGGATTTTCCAAGATAGCAAGGCCGATGACGCAATTGCTTCGAAAGGGAATTAAATACACATGGACTAACGAGTGTGAAGAAAGTTTTCAGCTGCTCAAGGAAAAGCTAACTACAGCGCCAGTGCTAACAATTCCGGAACCAGACAAGGAGTATGTGGTCTACACGGATGCATCAAAGAACGGACTAGGATGCGTTTTGATGCAGGAAGGCAAAGTGATTGCATATGCATCGCGGCAACTTAGGCCACACGAATTGAATTATCCGACCCATGATCTTGAACTAGCGGCGGTAGTGCACGCACTAAAAATTTGGAGACATCATCTATATGGTGTCAGGTGTGAGATTTACACCGATCACAAAAGTCTAAAATACTTTTTCGAGCAAAAGGATCTCAACATGAGACAGCGAAGGTGGCTCGAATTAGTAAAAGATTATGACTGTGGTATAAATTATCACCCGGGGAAGGCCAATGTAGTAGCCGACGCATTGAGCCGCAAGGTTCCATTGAAACTGGGATACATCCTTACAAAGGAAGAAGAGCTCATACGAGATTTTGATAGGATGAAATTAGAGGTGATAAACCCACCTGCTACAATAGCGGGGGTGGTCGCGATTATACCGAATTTGAGGAAATTGGTGGTAGAAGCTCAAAGGAAGGATGATAAATTGGAGAAATTACGAGCTAAGATAAGAGAAGGAAATCTCAAGAACTATCACGAAGAAGCCGACAATGCTATTTTCTTTGAGAAGAGAATATGCATCCCTCATGACGATGAACTCAAGAACAAGATCATGAGCGAAGCCCATGACACTCCTTATGTCGCCCACCCGGGAAGCACTAAGATGTATCAAGATCTAAAAGAAAATTTCTGGTGGGAAGGAATGAAACGAGACGTGGCTTTATTCGTCGAAAAGTGTCTAGTTTGCCAGCAAGTAAAGGCTTTACACCAACGACCTTACGGCGAGCTACAGCCTTTGGAGATTCCAGAATGGAAATGGGACGATATTGCAATGGACTTTGTTACAGGATTGCCAAAAACAAGACGAGGTAACACGGTAATATGGGTCATTGTTGACAGACTCACGAAGAGCGCACACTTTCTGCCTATCCCTATCACGTATAGATCAGATAAGTTAGCCCAACTCTACATCAAGGAGATCGTGCGTTTACATGGGGTGCCGAAGACAATCACGTCCGACAGAGATTCTAAGTTTACCTCCAGATTCTGGATAAGCTTGCAGAAGGAATTGGGAACAAGGTTGAATTTCAGCACAGCTTTCCACCCGCAGACCGACGGTCAGTCCGAAAGGACAATTCAAACGCTAGAAGATATGTTAAGGACTGTTGTGCTAGATAGAGGAGAAGATTGGGAGCGTGTGTTGCCACTAATCGAATTTGCTTACAACAACAGCTATCAAGCAACTATCGCCATGGCACCTTATGAGGCGTTATACGGGAAGAAATGTAGATCGCCGCTTTACTGGGATGAAGTCGGCGAAAGAAGAATCTTGGGGCCAGATACAGTAGGCGAGATGATTGAGATCGTCCGTCAGATTCGACAGCGTATTAAAGAGGCCCAAGATAGACAGAAGTCTTATGCCGACAAACGTCGAACCGACTTGCAGTTTGAGTGTGGGGATAAAGTCTTTTTGAAGATTTCTCCTTCTAAAGGGATTACAAGATTTGGCGTAAAGGGTAAGCTTAGACCCCGTTTTATAGGACCCTATGAGATCCTAGAAAGGGTGGGCCCGGTAGCTTACAGGCTGGCGTTGCCGCCAAGCCTTGGGAATGTGCATAATGTGTTTCATGTGTCGCAGTTGAGAAAATATGTTTATGATCCAAAACACGTGATCCAAAGAGACGACGTTATCCTTAGCCCAGATATGAGCTATGAGGAGAGACCCGAATCTATTTTAGATCGGAAGATTCAAGTACTAAGGAATAAATCGATACCCTTAGTAAAAGTCCTTTGGAAGCACCATGATCAAGAAGAGGCGACATGGGAACTCGAGTCTAGCATGAAGGAGAAATACCCAGAATTATTTCCTGAGGTACAAATTTCGGGACGAAATTTATTTTAAGGGGGATAGTATGTCATATCCCAATTTTTAATCACTGATTAAAGACTTAATAATTAGGGTTCGGCATCCATTAATAATAAAACTGATTTGATTTATCTGATATGATTTAATTGTTATATATGTGTTTTGATGTGCTAAATTCTTATTATTATTTGAATTCGTTTGAGATTTAAAGGATTATTGAGTAGTCAATAATTATTATTTCGGATTATAACTGACTTAGCAGAGTCATGTTATTTAATTTATATACGATAGAAATAGTATTTCTATTATTTACTTGAAGTCGTAATTAATTTTCGACTTATAAAACGAGTTATAAAATATGTATTTATAGAGAGTTATAACGAAGCTTCGTTATATGAGAACCCGAAATTAGTATTACAAATACAGAATAAGGATTTTATTCATCACATTCATCTAGCACCTACACATTTCCACATCCATCTTACTCTTAAATAAATTGATGGTGTTGGAAACACTCATCATATGCCAACTATCCCACTGAACACTCATTATCCCACTAAACACTCATCATTCCACTAAACACTCATTATTCCACACTCATCATTCCACTAAACACTCTTTACACCTTCTTTTGCCAGCCATCTTCTACACTTTAACATCTCAACATGCAATTAGCTTTTATTTAATCAAAATCAGCAGCCAACATTCCTCCCATTCCTCCTAACATTTTGATCCAAGCTATACGTTCTTATGCTTGAATTATAATTCACTGATTCCAGCTTTCCAAATCAGTTTCCAAGATTTCCCAAAACAAGAAAGAGGTAATAAACGTCCAATAATTCTTCCAATTCTTTCATAGTTTTCAGATCCAAAATTTCATTGTTAAGCTTGGCTGAATAAATTCGCAGATCCAATTTTGGTGAATTCAGAAAGAAGATTTTCCTCATTTCCTACTCATATCAAGGTTACCTCCTACTTTACTTTCTCCATACATTCATTTGTTAAATTACAAAACTATGATTCAAATGAAAACAGATCGAACACACGCATCCATTACCACTTCTTTTAGACTATTATTGTTTCAATTACATCAGCTTATCACCATCAGAGAACCACCAACAGAATAATACACACGCACACATTTTACTATATTCTCTAATCTATTACATGTACAATCAGTTTTAATAAAAAGGAAATGAATGATTGAAAGAACAGATTTTTTTTTTTTTTTAAACCCTAACTTGTTCTATATTTTGAATCTGGACTGAAAAAAAATTGGGGGTTCTTGTGTCTTTGCCTTCTGTGTATGTCCGGGAATGGAGAGTTGGGGGTGAGAGCAGCCGACGGCTGCTCACGGTCGGCGACGGCGGCGGCGTCACAGCCGCTAGCCCTTGTCCTGCCAAAACGAGAGAGAAGAGGGTAGAGAGAGAGATGGTTAGGGCTTCTGTAAAAATAAAAAAAAAAGAGAGAGAGAGATAGGAGGGAGAACTTATCTTCTCCGGTGACGACGATGCGGCGGCATCGGCAGCGGCGACACGGCAGCGGGAGCACCGAGCTGTTCCTGGTCGGCCGGAAAAGAGAAAAAGAGGGGGAGCTCAGATCTGGAGCCTACCTTCCCGGCGAGGCAAGGCTCGGCCTCCACCGCGATTCCAGCAAGACGAACGACGGGAGCGGCGACGCTCGGCTCTTCCCCGTGAGTCCGGCGGTGGTTGTGGACGGCGAAGATGGATGCGACGGTGGGGGTAGCCTCTGCTGCCCTATTCCGAGCAAGGAGCCGTGGCTCTGTTTTTCCGGCGCGATAGAGAGAGAAGAGGAGAGACCGAGAGTATGAGAGGGGGAGGGGAGATGCACGGCGAGGCGGCGCGCCGGAGGCGGCGCCGCACTCGACCGAGCAGAGAGAGAGAGGCGAGAGAGCCGAGAGAAAGAGAGAGCAAATGGGGCTGGTGTGTGTTGTGTGTGTTGTGCGTGTGTGTTATGTATGTATTAGGGTTAGGTTTAATTGGGGCTCAAGCCCATTCTCTTTCCATTGGGCCGAATCATGTTTTAATTTGTTTGGGCCGATTTTATTTTACTTCTGCTGGGCTCTTTTTGTTTTAAAATTGATGGGTTTTTATTTTAGTTGTGTAGGCTAATTTTATTTAAATGCTTGGGCTATTGTTTTAAATATAGGCCTACGAATTTTGGCCTTATTTCTTAAAAAAAAAAAAAAAAAAATGTTTAAATTTTCACTAAATTACTTAGTGAATTTAAATCTCTTGATTTAAATTTTAATATTGGAAGTTGGGATTATTTATTCTAAATGAAGTCCATTCTATTATTTAAATTATTAATGGACTTTAAAAGCAAATATTTTGGGATTAAGCCCCATTTATTACATGATAAAATTTTTTTCAAAGCTTACGAGTATGGATTTTTTTAAATGGTTAAAATGTTTTATTTCATCTCAATGGATTTTAAAATGTTTTATTATTTATAAATGAATAATGGAATTTCTTATTTATAAAAAAAAAAAATGTATAGAATATTATAAATATGGTTTCTTTTTAAAGAAAAAGGATTAAATTATTTTATGAGTAATTCCATTATAATGGAATTAAAATGTCCTATTAGAATGGCTTCATGTTTTAAAAAAAAAAAATATATATTGAAACTATTTATGTGGAATTGTGTTATAGAATGATTAAGTATATGATTTACTTTATCAAATGAGCTTGGGATTTAATTGAGATATTAAATTACTAAGCATGTGTTTATAAATGATTTATTTATTTAAGTGATGAAAATGTGCGAAGTATGAGAAAGCATGATTTATAATGATTAAATTTTCAAGGTGATAATATATGACTTGTTCTTAATTGATGGAGTACTTGACTAAATGACGGGTATAGAGGGAGGTTATGGATTATGTACATGTTGATGTTCGAACAAATGGGTTCGAACCTATATGATAGTTACATGATAATTGGTTACATTTTATTGATTGAATGAAACAAGATTAATATGGATGCTAGAACCCTAAAACATTAAAAGATACCTTAGGCACGTAGAATTAGACTTTGTCTTATGACAATTTCTTCACGAACTTATCGACTCTTCATCAATGAAGGTCCGGGCGACAGAAAGTGAAGCAGAAGAAGAAACGACTCCACGCCAGCTTTAAGAACAATTGAGGTGGGCATTATTTTATTATTACGTATATAGAGATCCCCTGCGTGACGTAGGCCTCATATGCGAATATATATGCATGATATGTTTTGACTATTTATTCAGTTCTTATGAAATGCTTATATGTTTAAAGCCCTTTATGAAAATGAAAATGTTATGAAAATGAAATGTTTATGAAATGATTGACTGCCAAAATGTTTATGTTTTTATATGTATCCTATCTGTGTTGGTTCGCCAACTTTAAAGGAAATCCAATTGGGATCCTATGCTAGACAAAGGTCGCTAGCTAGGGTTAACGTGTACACTCATGGAGACCGCGAGTCGCTTGCGACCGGTCTTGGCGTCCGTGGTAAGGAGGCCTCCTTCCCGGCGCGTGACAGAAAGGACAGATATGGATCATATAGACTGAAAATGGGATGCATCCACCTTTATGAAAATGAACGAAATGTTTTAGTAAGCGCAGGTCATTTATGAAAACCCCTGTGTGTTACTGTTATGGCAGTTCAATTTATATATGTATGCATGTTGTATTTCGGCTTATGTCACTGAGTATTTTTATACTCAGCCCTGCATGTATTTCTAAATGTGCAGGTTGAGCAGGCGATGGAATGGATTGGTGTTGAGTGGATTTCTCTTTTGATGTTTATGTAATGAAACCTTGAGTATGCATCTCCATATGCATAACTCACACGTTTTTTCCGCTGCAAACACTCTGAATTTGTTATCGTATTGTGGAACTTATTACTTCTTCATTTTGTTTAACTTTCATTTGGGGTTTAGTCGTTATGGCTGACTCATTTGTTAATTACCCAAGTGGTTATATATATATATACCACTAGTTTGTTGTTATTAATGTTGGTTATTTAGTAAATCCCTTTTAAATTTCCATTTCTTATTGTTCACCCAAGTCATAACCCCGGTTAACCCGTCATTGGGATAGTGGGCTGTGACAACCTTTCATTCACATCTTTCAAACAACATACAGAGAATCATTTCACAATTCAGCTCGGTACAGAAAAACTTAGCCCAGCCATCAAGAACAGTCCCTGTTTGGCCAAACAGATCGTCCCTCCACGGTTCAGAACAGTTTTCAGCATGGATTCTGTTTGGGCAGACAGATACAACTTCCTCCAGAATTCAAATAGGATGTAATTCAATTCAAACATGCACAATAGGGTCAAAGAGAGAGTCCAAAACAGGCCTTGGCTAATTATTTTAGTGACTAACAACAAAGAACATGGTCAAGGCTGCAATGGGCTCACTAGGGGTGAATGCATAGGTAGGAAATGGAAAGCAAGCCAAAAGGGCTACCCTAGTGCCTTCTATCATGCATTACCAATGACACACAACATATCATAACCTCATGAATAACAAACCACTCAAGAATAAAATAGTAGAGGGTGCTCTACTCTAATAGGCTCAAATCTCACTTGTATGTGGCTTTTTATTCATTGTTGCTCTTATTTGTCATTCCGAATATCATCCAACAAAACACAGAATTTTCAATCACCAATTCTTAAGTCTCAAGCATCAAATCTCAAGTTCATCACACAATCTAATTCGGCAGCATGTTCATCACTAACATTTCAACAATCCAAAGGCTAACAGTCCACAGACTCAACATAAAACTGACTCAACGAAACAAGAACTCAAAGACGCCCCCCTCACACTTAGATTTTGCTTGCCCTCAAGCAAACAAAATAAAGCATAAGTAAGGGACGACGAAGACACCCAACGAAACACAAAACACAAAGACAACACAAGAAACAAGCGAAACAAAACAAGAAAAGGAAGGAAATCACCGTGTGCGCTGCCGCCTCATCTCCTGTCGAATGGTGGCGCTCAAGTTCGCAATGCTCTCTTGTAGGGCTGCCACGTTCCCACCGATCTCTTTTTTTTTTTTTTTTTTACTGAAACTTAACAAAAATTAAAATTAAGGAAAAGAACTAACAACTAAAAAAAAAAAACAACTTTAACGAAAACGAGAATGAAAGGAAAGAAGAACAAAGCGAAAAATTAAAAGGGAAAGAAAGTCGGGTTGCCTCCCGATAAGCGCCATTATTTAACGTCGTTGGCTCGATTCTCGAATGCTCAAAAGATGCCCGGAACAAACAGCGAAACAGACTCCGCTGGAACTAAAGAAGAGGCATCATAGTACGGCTTCAAACGTTGTCCATTCACGGTGAATGTCTTAGCCGTGTCTAAACTGCGAATCTCAAATGCCCCGTTTGGGCAAACAGACTGGATCACGAACGGACCAACCCATTTGGTCTTCAACTTGCTGGGCATTAAACGCAGCTTCGATTGGAACAAGAGTACCTTTTGCCCGACCTTCAATGTCTTCCGACGCAGATTCTTGTCATGCCACATCTTGGTGCGCTCTTTGTACCACATGGCTGCATCATATGCTTCAAGACGAAGTTCCTCCAATTCTTGAAGTTGGAATTTTCGTTCCTCCTCACACTTAGGTAAATTCTTATTCACCTCCTTCACGGCCCAATAGGCGCGGTGCTCTAACTCAACCGGCAAGTGGCACATCTTCCCAAAGATTAAACGATATGGTGACATACCAATTAGGGTTTTATAGGCAGTTCGGTACGCCCATAGTGCGTCATCTAGCCTCAAGCTCCAATCCTTTCGAGACGGATTCACCGTTTTCTCCAAAATCTGCTTAACCTCCCGGTTTGAAACTTCGGCTTGCCCATTTGTTTGAGGATGGTAGGGAGTGGCCAATCGATGGTGAACACCATACTTCTTCATCAAGGCTTCGATGGTGCGGTTGCAAAAGTGAGTCCCCTGATCACTAATCACGGCTCGAGGTACTCCATACCTAGTAAATATGTGGGACTTCAAAAATGCAGCAACCACCTTGGCATCATTCGTCTTCGTGGCCTTTACCTCTACCCATTTCGACACGTAGTCAACGGCGAGCAAGATGTAGAGATTGCCGTATGAGCTTGGGAACGGTCCCATGAAATCCATCCCCCACACATCAAATATCTCACAAAAAATCATAGGGACTTGGGGCATCTCATCTCGCTTGGAGATATTTCCGGTCAGTTGACAACGATCACAACTTTTGCAAAATAGGTAAGCATCTTTATGCAATGTGGTCCAAAAGAAACCGGAATCAAGTACCTTCCTTGCTGTTCGTTTTGGACCAAAATGACCGCCACAAGCTAGAGCATGGCAGTGTACAAGAACTGCTCGTTGCTCTGCTTCAGGAACGCAACGTCGAATAATCTGATCAGCTCCAACCTTCCACAAATGAGGTTCATCCCAAAGATAATACTTGCACTCACTTTGAAGTTTCATCCGCTGTGCCTTTTTGAACAAAGGTGGGAATATTCCAGAAGTCAAATAATTGACGATGTCGGCGAACCATGGCTCAGACCCACCTTTTTCCACGACGGAATATGCTGCTGACTCGGAGAAATGGTTCTGTTTGGGCAAACAGACGGCCAAACAGGTCTGGATAGCATAAAGATGCTCTTCTGGGAAGGCTTCGTTGATCGGAGTAACATCCTCATCGTTCTGGACCAACCGACTCAAATGATCAGCAACATGATTTTCCGCTCCCTTCTTATCCCGAATCTCCCAATCAAACTCCTGCAACAAAAGAATCCATCTAATCAAACGTGGTTTAGACTCCTTCTTTGATAGTAGAAACTTCAATGCGGCATGGTCCGTGTAGACAATTATTTTCGCCCCCAAAAGATATGAACGGAACTTTTCAAAGGCAAAAATAATCGCCAACATCTCCTTTTCTGTTGTTGCATAGTTGCATTGGGCAGGATTCAACGTCTTTGAAGCGTAATAAATTACATGGCTCTCTTTCCCCATCTTTTGTCCAAGCACCGCGCCCACAGCGTAGTCACTAGCGTCGCACATGAGCTCAAAAGGAAGGTTCCAGTCAGGTGGTTGCATAATCGGAGCCGTGGTTAACTTGGTTTTCAACAAGTCAAACGCCTGTTTGCAGTCATCTGTTAGGGCAAACGGAACATCATTCTGCAGCAGATGTGTCAATGGTTGCGCGATCTTTGCGAAATCCTTGATGAATCGTCTGTAGAATCCAGCGTGGCCAAGAAAACCTCGAATCTCCTTCACATTTGTAGGGTACGGCAGCTTTGCTATCAAATCCACCTTTGCCTTGTCCACTTGAATCCCTCTTTCTGAAACAACATGGCCTAAAACGATGCCCTCCTTGACCATAAAATGACACTTTTCAAAATTCAAGATCAGATTTTTCTCCACACAACGTGCCAAAACCTTTTCCAAGTTGTCAAGGCAGCCTTCAAACGATGCTCCATAAACTGTAAAATCGTCCATAAAGATCTCGATGCTCTTCTCGATCAAATCAGAAAAAATGCTCATCATACATCTTTGGAAAGTGCCAGGTGCATTGCACAATCCAAACGGCATCCTCTTGCAAGCATATGTTCCAAATGGGCATGTGAAGGTAGTCTTCTCTTGATCTTCTTGGTTGACATGAATTTGAAAATAGCCACTATACCCATCCAAGAAGCAAAAGAATGATTTTCCAGCTAGGCGCTCCAACATCTGATCAATGAACGGTAGAGGAAAATGGTCCTTGCGAGTGGCTGCATTTAACTTCCGGTAATCGATGCACATCCTCCATCCAGTAACAAGACGCATCGGCACCAACTCATTCTTCTCGTTCTCAACCACTTGCAATCCCGACTTCTTTGGAACCATGTGAATCGGGCTCACCCACTTGCTGTCAGAGATAGGATAAATGATTCCCAAAGCGAGAAGCTTTAGAATCTCCTTAAGCACGATCTCCCTCATGTTCGGATTCAACTTCCTCTGCGGGTCTCTAACAGGTTTAGCATCCGGCTCCATCAAGATGTAATGTTGACACACGTCAGGACTGATACCAGTGATGTCCGCCAATGTCCACCCAATAGCATTCTTGTGCCACTTAAGCACGGTGATCAACTGCTGCTCTTGGCTCGCGGTCAGGTCGCTACTAATGATGACTGGAAGAGTATCAGCGTCCCCCAAGTAGACATACTTCAGATTCAAAGGAAAAGGCTTGAGCTCCAGTTCAGGCGGCTTCTCATCGGATCTCAATGGTCTGTCGTATGGTGTCTGTTTGGGCAAACAGAACTGGCTTCCCGAACTGACCACCTCCGGTTGTGCATAAAGAGACATGATGGCCTCCTTGACCTCTGCATCGTTCATCCCTTGAGCATCAAAATCTGTCCAACTCTTGATCATAGTAAGCTCCAACTTATCCTGCATGAATTCGGTCTCAAGAAATTCTTGGACGAGAGGGTCAATCACATCAATAGAATAAGCATTTTCAGCATCATTAGGAGTTTTCATGGCATCATCCATACTAAAAGTGTATTTCTCCCCATGATAATCCAAACAAATCGTGCCATTACTAACATCTATGATCGACTTTGCAGTTCTTAAGAACGGACGACCTAAAAGGACTCCCGTTGAACCCTTAGATTGCACTCCACTCATCTTTACCACATAGAAATCGGCAGGATAAACAAAATTATTCACACTCACAAGCACATTCTCAAGCAAACCCTCGGGATAAACACATGACCTATCGGCTAACTGAATGACTACTCTAGTGTCTACCAATTCTACACCCGACAATCTATTATAAATAGTGAGAGGCATAACATTGATAGACGCTCCTAAGTCACACATAGCATGCTCGATCCTAGTATCACCAATGTAAATAGGAAGAGAAAACATACCTGGATCCTTGCACTTAGCCGGTAATTCCTTCTTGATTGCTGCTGAAACATTCTCTCCCATCACAATCTTTCCAGTTGCCTTGGACTTTCCAGCTATGAAGTCCTTCACAAATTTCCCAAAGGGAGGAATTTTCAGTGCTTGCAAGAATGGCAAATTCACTTCAAGTTTGCCAAAGATCTTCACAAAATCAATGAGTTCCTCTTCCGGCTTCTTTCTCGCCAATCTTCTTGGATAGGGGACTGATGTTGCAACCTTGGGATCATGTAAGTTCAAGGGGGTAGAGACCTTGGTCTGCTCCTCTTCGTTGGATTCAAGGGCTGCTCTTTTTCCCTTCTGCTCAGCTGTCGGACTCAGGTTCTGTTTGGCCAAACGGGGCTGTTCTGCCTGCTGAATGACCAAATCCTTTGCGCCAACAGAACGCTCGAATTCCTCCACACGAAATTCGACTCCAGAATCTGCCCGCGGTCCATCTTGAGAGTTCTGGGGTGTCGGTCCGTCCAACTCTGTACCGCTCCTTAAGGTGATCTTGTTGACATTCTCCTTGGGATTCACATGAACTTGAGATGGCAAAGCTCCATTATTTCCCTTAAGCTGATTCATGGATGTGGCGAGCTGAGACATCTGACGAGATAGTCCCTCGATTTGCACCTTCTGCTCGGCTTGAGATTGTTGAAGCTGTTGCACATTATTTTGCAAAAATTGCTGGTTGCCGATCAAATCCGCCATCATCTCCTCAAGTGACTTGCCTTGCTTCTCGGGAGGATGTTGCTGAGCTTGTGGAGCTTGATACCCCGTCCTTTGATGTGGAGGACGGTAGTTTTGTTGTGGCTGCTGCATCGTTGGTGGTTGCTTCGGTTCGGGATCTCTCCATCGGAAATTGGGATGGTTTCTCCATGGAGCATTGTGGTTGTTCGCGTACTGGTCCCGTTTGGGAAAATGGGGCAGTGGCGCGTCACAGCTGTAAAAATTGTGGGAAGAATTTGCATGGGCTTGATACTCTTCCTCCTCCCCTGTGCATTGCAAACTCGTGTGGCCTGAATTACCGCATGCTCCACATGGCTTTTCTGTCGGTTGTCCAGCGGTTGCAACCTTTTCCACCACAGTACTCAATATTCTCTCCAATTTCCCCATCCTTGCTTCGAACTTCTCCTCAAAATCTGATGAACTAGCTTGAGCAGCCTTCTTGAGCAGTTGGATGCGCGGCTCCTCATATTCCCTCGTAGCTTCCACCAAGTGTTGAATTAATCTTTTGGCTTCACTCACCGTGTTTTGGGAAAATCCCCCTCCACTTGCTGAGTTCACCAAATTCTTAGTGTCAACGGTCATCCCTTGGTAGAAATACTGCAACAAGTCACCCTCAGAAAACTTGTGGTTTGGGCAACTATCCACCAATCTCCTAAATCTGGTCCAGTAGGCGCTTAACGATTCATCATACTCCTGCTTTGCACCACTGATCTCCTTCTTTAGCGCGTTCGTCTTGGTGGGAGGGAAAAAGTGCTCCAGGAATAGCCTTTTCATCTCCGCCCATGTAGTGATAGAATACGGTGGGAGACTCGCGAACCAAGAGTTCGCCTCTGCTGTCATGGTGAAGGGAAAAGCAGCTAATCTGAAGTGTTCCTCCGTTACTCCAGTAGGGCGCTTCTGTACCTTGCAGATCTTGATGAATTCGCTCAGGAAATTATATGGATCTTCTCCTTTCTTCCCGTAGTACTTAGGAAGAACATTAAGCAATCCCAGCTTAATTTCTATAGCAGTAGCAGCCGCCGGCATCCGGATCGGAGTTGGGGGGGTCATCAGCTTCGTGGCTGGAGAGATCACACAGTCTCGGATCGTCAGCCATGTCACTCTCAGTACTTGCAACCGAAATTGAGTCGGTTTCTTCTTCACAGTCTGATTCTGTCTCCGAGTCGTGGTCTGTTTGGGCAAACAGAGCCTCTTCCGCAGCTACAGAACTGGGTTTCTCCTCGACGAACTGTTCTGGTCGAATGAGAGGGTCAGCCTGCGAATCCAGCAGATCCAGTAGCTTCCTTGCCTTCGCCTCCTTCCTTAGCTTCTTCGCGGTCTTCTCAATTTCACTATCGAAGAGGAGGTTTGGCTTGGACAATCTGCTCATAAATAAGAAAAAAAAAAATAGACAAAGGGAAAATAAATAATTAACACCGCTCCCCGGCAACGGCGCCAATTTGGTGGACGTCGTATACCACCAAATAATTCCTGCGGAATTACCAAAATAAATTAGTATAATGGTAAGCAGGGTCGATCCCACAGAGAGCAGGTAAAATCATTCAATCCCCTAAAATCTATAATTTTGGTGATGCCACCACGCCTTAATTTTGAGAAAATAATTATCAACTAAAAAGCAAATTAAATCAAATAAAATAACTCTCGAAATAAATCAATAAAAAGGTAACTCGGCTCGAATAAATCCACACTAATTCACAGCTCTGATCATCGACGCAAAGATTAATTTATCCCTATTAACCAATTAGTTATAGGATACCGTGATACGCACTGACATACCCCAATTCCTACTTACTGTGTCGATAGACAGCTAGATACGCTAGTCTTGTCTATTTCCCTTATTAAAATATAACCTAGCTGGATACGCCAGTCTTAGATTTAATATTCTAATAGCATTAAGGTGAAGGAACCCAATTTATACCAATTATCCTAGATACGCTAGTAATAATTAATATACCAATTAATTCCTACTACGAACATGGTAGTTTTGCCACTAATCAGCCCTATTCCAACAATTACGGATTGGAAGTGCTAATTGACTATAATCCAATTAAACCTAAGTTGATCAGACTTAAATAAAATCAGAATTATCTTTAAACACAAGGAATAAATCGAAATCAATAGGAACCAATTTTAAAATCAATTAGGTCTCACAGATTAATAAATTAGTGTTTCATTATTCTCGCCGAATTAAAAGTTTAGCTGCTCATAATTGAAATAGAAACTATCAAATAAACAAAAGTAAACATGAAAAAAATAATCAAACACAATAAACAAATAATTGAAATTAAATGACTACGAAGAGTTAAACTAAATCGCTGAATTGAAATTAAATCAAATGTAACCAAAAGTCTTCTGCCACCAATATGATCCAGCCGCAATTCCAAAAATTAAAGCCAGCAAATAACTTGAACTAATCTCCCATAAATACGTCAAGTACTAAAAATTTAAGGAATCAAAAAGGTATGAAAAGTAAATCTCAAAGCAACCTAATTCTCTCCTCTAAATTGCGGCTAAGTGGGTTTCATAAAAAAACTAAACCTAACTTCCCATGCATGCATGCGGCCCAAGCTTAGGGAATTAAACCCTATAAGATGCCGCCTAATCCAAAACTATGGGCTTCGGCCCTTTCACCTAATTAAATCCAAAATAAAATAAAACAAGGGTTTTGGGCTTCATAAAAATATAACAAGTAATTTAAAAGCCCAATCTCTAACTATCTTCCATCTTCACGTCAAATCTCCATCGAAAGCTCATCTTTCTCCAATTTCTTCCAATTAGCAGCTCCATCTCCAATTCTTCTCATTCCTGCGCCGAAACATAGCAAATCATGTAATATCACATGAAACCACGGCGAAACGCACACTAAACTAGGTAGCTAAAATACACACATCAACTGCCCTGACCACCCGAGCCCAAAGGGACTCTTTTTCGGTGAGGAAACGCCAAATCCACTTAGCCATCAAGGCCTTATTGAATTTCTCCATGTCTTTGATTCCCAACCCGCCTGTATCCTTCTCTGCACAGAGGTTCTCCCATTTAAACCAGTGGATCTTCCTCTGAAGCGTACCTCCTCCCCAAAGAAAATTACCCGCCTATATAACTTATCTATTATAAACTAGGGCTATAAAACTTATGTTTTTAACAAAAATGGCTATATGTGATAATTCCCACATATTATATTTTATTGTGATGGTGTTTTTTTATATATTTGTTGGTTGGTTTATTTTTCTTCCCCAAAATACTGTGATGGTGTTTCATTTATTTGTTTGTTTGTCTAATTTTTGTTCCGCAAAATATGAATTAAAATGTTTGAAAGTGGATAGAAAGAGAGCTACTCCCTCCATCCCAACTTAAATGGTGGTGCACTTCTTTTTAGCACAAAATTTAAGAAAAATAAGATTATAATGTAAAATTATGTGAGGTCACATTATTTGTAGTGTAAAATTATTACAAAAAAAATGCATCATTTAATTCGGACGACTAAAAAAAAAATACGCACCATTTAAATTGGGAGGGAGGGAGTATTTAGCTATCTCACAAACACTAACAGAGAGAGGTAGATGGATTGAATCAGTTACTCTGCAATCTTCATGCACATGCCCTGTTATCATCTTTCATTTTTCTTTTCCTTTTCCTTTTTAATTCGACATTTACAAATTTAGTTTGATTCCATGAAATATATATAATCCAATAAATTTTGGGCTCCAGCTTTCAAGAAAACTTTAATCCAATAAATTCATTTTGGAGTGTATGATTTTGGTTCTGCTTATGTCATTTTACAACGAGCACCGACCGATTTGATTTTGATTTTGATTTGATATGATTTGATTTGATTTGATTGAATTTAATGTCAAATTGTAATACCCCATTCGTCCTAACTTAAATGCTGCATTTTTTTTAGCACATAATTTAAGAAAAATAAGATTATAATGTAAAAATGTACATTAAGTTATGTGAAACTATATTATTTATAGTATAAAAATTAATTACTAAAAATAAAAACGCACTATTTTAGTTGGGACAACTCAAAAAGAAATACGCACCATTTAAGTTGGATCGGAGATGGTAAATATTACCTTAATAAAGATTCTCAGGGAAGAAAAAAATTCACTAATAAAAAGAAAAATCTGAAAACAAACAGCATAGAGCTCAGATTTCCAACAAAAATATGTGGTTATGTAACAAACCAAGCGTTTCCTTTATATCCAATCATTTAGTTGTCTGCTGTTGCAACTTGTACCATCAAAATTGATATCCTCCATTTTTTGGGTATATACAATAACTATTATGGTATCGACCCCACAAAAAAAGCAAAATGGGAAAATTAAGAAAATAAATTTGTTCATTCTTGTTTGCAATTTTACATATATGATTTTTTTTAATGTTATAATGCCAAAAACAGCACTACTATGTTTGATGGAAAATTTAGAGGATATTGTAATTGTAAAACGGAAAAGGTAAATGGTGATGTTATAATTAAAGCGTTTTAAAGTGAATCTCGTTAATTTCCTAAAAAAAATCGTGTTAATTTTTCGAGTTCAAGTGAGCATTGTGTTATTCTTGACAATTAATCTAAGGAGTGTATTCAATTAAGATTTTTAAAATGTAGAGAAATTTGAACCAAAAATAGTAGCCTATGTCTTATGTTGTATAAGTATTTAAGGTAGCCAAGTAATTTTGAAGGAGCCATTTTTAAAGCTTTTAAATCGACATTGCAGAAATGTAACCACAAATATTGCAGAAAACTATGATGACCTCGTTTTACACCAAACTATAATTAATGAATTACAGTTTATTATTAGTAATAGCAAATGAATTCCATACAATCCATAGATTTATAAAATCCATGAAAATAAAAATAAAATAATTTAATAAAATCTGCTAAACTCTACATAAAATTAAAATAATCCATGAAATTAATAGAATCTACAGATTATAAAAAATCTGTCAAAATCTTTTAAAATCTTAATTGAATACACCCCATAAGTTAAAAGCAAATTCTCATGTTAGGGAGACCTCACGGTGCGGTCCGAGTTGACTTGAACCCTTAAACAATTTAATGTCTTTTTTTATTATTATTTTGTATTCATTTGTTTTAGTTGGTTCATTCTATAAATTACTCCCTCCATCCCTTAAAAGTTTGTCCCAAGAGAAATGACACGGATTTTAATAAAAGCTTGTAAAAAGTTATTTGATGGTGGACTCATGTATAAAAATAATTGTAATTGTAAAGTAGATTGAGAGGTCATGTAAAAAAATACTCCCTTCGTCCACCAATTCAAGGCCTACTTGCCTTTTTCGTCCGTCCACAAAAACAAGGCCTACCTATTTTTGGTAAGTCTTTATTCATTATTTAATCAAAAAAGTCAAAGATTCTTTACAAAAAAGTGGGACCCTTTCTCCACTCAACTAATAAAAATACACTTTTTTCTTAAAACCCGTGTTTTTTCATATAGGCCTTTAATTGGTGGACGGAGGGAGTAGAAAATAAGAAGATTGGGGCAAACTTTTTGGGGATTGATGGAGTATCATTTTTTGTTATTCAAAGTATTATTCACATATATTAAAGTGTATCATTTATTTTTATACAAATTATGATTTATTTTTATAAAATAATATTATTTGCGAAGTATCATTTTTATTACAGAAAAGCATCAATTGTTATTAAGAAAAATATCATTTTATATCATATTTTATATGTATGATTTCATTTTATTGATAAAAGTATTATTTATTTTAAATAAAAATATAATTTATTATTAGTAAAAATATTATTTATATATATATAATAACTAGATGTAAAAAAATCTGAACGAAACAAAAATTAAATAATTATTCAAATCAAATCATATATACGAGAACGAATTTTACCCGATCGCAATATGGCATGATGAAATCTCCCTCCTCTCGGTTAAATTAGTAGTAAATTATTGGAATTCTAATAGTAACAACAATATATGAGATTGCCTTTTGCAGAATGGAGGAGGCATCGATTTGATTTATCACTTTTGCCAATTATTCTATTTTTTTTCTTGGATTTTGTCATTGCTTCGTAAGATTGGTGCGTGCGAGAATAATTATATTGCTTTCCTACTTGGATGCACATATATATAGTGAATAATTGAAATTCAAGAACATGTGAGAGTTGTTGGAATATACATTAAAAAGTTATGCGTGATTCATGATAATTATGATGACGAAATCTTACCTATTATATGTTGAAAACTTGAAATACATATTTTAGCCACCCCACAAAGTCTCTATCTTAAATGACTTTTTGAAGATTTAGAATTTTTATTTTTCTAAATTCTTTATTTTATTTTCTTTTATTCTACATTTTATTTTTAAAGCAATATATAAATAATTAAATTAGTTATTCTTAAAACATATATATAATTCATGTCAATTAATTATAACAAATATGTAAACATATTACTCTTTTTAATTCTTACAAAATAAATAAATAAATATACGAGTCTTTTTTCTTCCTACGGTGCAAATAATTATTAGGTGAATTCTTTATATTAAGATACATTTCCACTTTTATAAAATAAAATTATCTATTAATAACTTTTATTAAACACCACCTAAAGTGCATGAGAAGGCGAAATTGAACCCAAGACCTCTTTTCTTTATTTATTTATTTTTCCTATAATTTTATTATTTATATTCATGAAAATATATGCAGTAATTTTTTTTATGAAATTAAATTAAATGTATCACTCAAATTAAACATCGACAGGGAGGTGGGTGGGGTAAGGGGAGCCCGTGAATTTTTATTTTTATTTGTATTTTATCTTTGAACAATGTAATACAAACGCGTAAAATATTGTTTGAACAATATAAAACATTGTAATTTTATTTTTTATAAAATTTATGGTGTACTTTTCTTTTTAATACATAAGGGTAACAAAAATTTGGATAAAATGAAATCAAGAAATGTGTGTACATTGATCAAGCGATAAAGTGATTAATGTATTGTGACAAATATCTTAAGTTCGAGTCCAATATTACGTGATCTTTAAATTTATTTTGTTTATTTAATTATTAATTTCTAAAAAATATAACATCAAGAAAGTTGTCATATATCTGTACATAAATCCAAAATTATATTAAATGAACGTTGAAACAGAAAGATGTAGTGTGATCACCGTCACTGAATTTCAGGACCGGGAAAAGAATAAAAAAACTAAATAATAATTCGTCATTGAAAATATAAACAACACTTTGCCAAAAAAAAGTATAAACAACACGAACTCTTACATACGTGTACCCTGCTCAAAGTTTCAATTAATAGGAGAAAATAAATTCATGCAGAAATGAAAGGATATATATATAAATAAATCCCTCATGTGCCTATATATATATAAAATTTGCATTTTGCATACTATATATATAATAGTTCTCTTGCATAAAATCCGAGTTGAACAAATTTAATTTTTTGAAGCAGGCAATTGCTGCTGCTGTTGCAATTGCTGGTACATAGCTGCCACCCTGCTATAAGCATCCATCGTCATCGGCTGCATCGAATAAAATTTAAAACATTATTCACACACTAATATAGAAATTATGTGCGTCAATAAAATCAAAATAAATAATACAAAAAAAAAATGAAATTAGTTATCAAGGTGAAATAATAAAATAAAATCGGTAACATTTTAACTATCACGAGCCGACTTGTTAAATAATATGAACTATCGGACGCGTCATATAAGCCAATATTATTTAATAATCTTGACTTATACTGCACGAAATACGATGCGATAACCAAGAAACGAAACGGCACCGACCTGAGACTGGCATGCAAGAAGTGCCGCCAAGGGGTCGGGCATGGCGACGGGGGGCGGCGGCGGGGGCAAACAGTCCCCTCCGTTGTCCCAGGCGGCGGCGGCGGCGGCGGCGGGCACGGGCATGAAGGGCGGGCGGGGGACGTCCATGACACCCATCCCCATCCCCATGCCCATGCCCATGCATCCCATCATCGACATCTGAAACTGTTGTTGCTGCATGGCTAGTGGCAACATCATCGATGGCATGTTCATCCTACTCATCATGTGCACTTGAGCTTGCAATTGCTTCAAGTATTCTATCACCTCATCCAACATCGATGCTTTGTCGCTCTAAAACAATAAATCCAACCAAGTAAATAAATAGGAGAATCTATATATTGTATAAATTAATTAATTAAATTATGGACATGGTGGCAGAGGCAATTTTGTATTATTGGTGTGGGGATAGGCATGCACGTGAATGATTAATCACAGCAGCAGACAAGCATATGTATGCAAGTAGATACATGTGTACGAAGTTGTATTTTTATTTTTATTTTTGCAAGTCCCTACACATAGATAGAGTAATATTATGTGAGATTGTGTTGACAAGAAGCAAGTCTATGTCGAGTTGTCTGAGGATGAAGATTTGTGTGTGGACTATATTCCTCCCATAATTATGGTAATTATATAGATTCACATTCATTCATGTCAAATTATTGGACCACTTTTACAGGACACAATTGTCTGCTCTACAATATTTAGCAGTCTCATCTAATCATTAATTGATTTCTTCAGACACTTATCTTTTTAAGATTTACTTTTAGTATGTCAGAGATTGAGAATGTGTGAGTATATATATTTATATATAGAGACACATGTATTATATGAGGTATTATTTCTGGTGAACTATACTAAAAGGTGTGTGGCTAAGGTTATAAATTCTTTAAGACTGTTTATAAACTGTTTAAAAATTTATAATCTCTTTTAAAATATTTAGTAGAATAAGTTTTTAAAAGAGTTTATAAGCTGTAAAATTAAGTTTTAGAGCTTATAAGGTTTTCAAAAAATAAGTTTATATGTCCCAATTTATTTTTTCATTATCTTATAAACAACACTCAACTTTACAAAAATAATTTAACTATGATTTTTTTTTTCATTATACTCCCTCATCCCATATGAATAGGCTGATTGAGATTTTCACAAAGGTTAAGAAAAATCATTGGAAATGAAAATATATAAGTAAATTTCCTAGTATGCCCATATTTATTATTTAATTATGTATTAAAATTGGAGTAAATTAAAGAATTAAATAGGGATATAATAGTAAATGAGTAAAAAATCATTACTTTTTATGGAAACAAGTCTATATAAATGGGACATTCAAAAAAGGAAAACAAGTCTAAGCACATATGAGACGGAGGGAGTATATCATTCTAATTTTATTTATTTTCGATTTTCTCTCTCTAATAAAAATTATCTATCTAACTAAAATTCTCTCTATACCTTATAAGCCCAGTTATCCAAACACTTTGACAACTTATAAGCTTTTAAAACACTACATCTTATAAGTTTTAAGACCTTATAAGCTCTTTAAAATAAGCTTAGTCAAACACCCTCCTCTAACTGCACTGATTATGTATATTTGCTTGGAAAAATATATCATGAAAAGGAATATCAAAACACACAAATTCATAAAAATAATTGTAAAAAACAAACAAAATATTTCATCCATCCATGATACCGTTTCCATTTTTTCCATTTTGATCCGTTCATAATATTATTTTTATTTTCACAGAATGGAAACGATATCGTGGCCGGAGCGAATATTAAAATTGCAAGAAAAGTATATATGAATGTATTTTGCCTATAGTATATACTCCTATGTATGCATGTACGTGTGCAATAAATAAGTGGTGCGAGCTGATGGGGTCAAAAGCATTTAATGTAGTTTGGTCCTCATTGAATAATTCTTTTATACCATCCTATAATGATGGGGGGCCTTTATGTTTTAAAGCTGCTTTAATGCTTTATTGCTACGCATATTCAATTAAATGCACATTATTTTCAAATAGAAAAAAGTCTATTTTT
Organism: Salvia miltiorrhiza; assembly: GCF_028751815.1. Lineage (NCBI taxonomy): Eukaryota > Viridiplantae > Streptophyta > Magnoliopsida > Lamiales > Lamiaceae > Salvia > Salvia miltiorrhiza. Next base: position 637,626 of record NC_080390.1, on the reverse strand, counting down.
CATCTTCCGATTTTCCTCAATAATAATAATAATAATAGTAATATCGCACACTCAATAAAATTTAAATTTTATATTGCACAAGTTTTAAATATGAATTTTAGACGATAGTAAATTATTTATGGCCCATTTTAATTTGTGAGTTAAAAATAGATGTGGATGAAGTGAATAGGCTTATTCTTTACACATTAATGAATGAATATTGAAAAGTCTTCACAAACATACCTTACTGGAATTTGGAACCAATTTCTGCAATGTCTTCATTCTCTGGTTGATTTTGTCTCTTCGTTTCTGAGGTACCAAAAATATTGATAAATAAATCGTACAAAGAAATTATAAATTCTATGCACAAAATTTTGTATGATCATACATGTTTCAAAATAATAAAGAATAAATGCATTTATCTTTTTTTTTTCTTTTAAAAAATGATGTTGAGAGAGAAAGGAAACGTACACGTTCTGATTGGTTATGAATTGCGGCCGCCCTACTTCTTTTTGTACAAACTGAGGATTTTCCGTTGTCTCTTCTTCTGCCCTCCTCATCTCCTTTTCTCTACATATATATAAAGTGCCAATTCTTATATTATATATTAAATATATTAGTACTACTTTCTAATTGATTGATATAGTTGCATATGTGAACAAAATAATATCGTGAATATCAAAATCTTTTTTGTTAAGACATGACTACAAAATTATAGTTTTATAATTCATGCAACAAAATATTATCTCGTATATTTCCATTTTCTTTATCGAGAACAAAGGGAAATGATCATTAACTTTGAGGGTGTGTTTTGGTTGGGATTGTAAGTTTATCGTTAGAAAAGGAATAAAAAAAAAAGATGAAAAAAAATTACTATGATATTTTACTGGTTCTCACTTTTTTTTGTTTCATGTTCTTTTTGGTAGAAAAAATTATGAAAATATTATAAAGAAGGAGAAATATAGATAGATGAATTAAATTGTATATACTTTGAGGTTAAAATTGAAATATCATAAAAACATACAATATAGAAAAATATTATCACATTTGTAACATGTGATAATATTATCAGTGAAATGTTCTTCCTATTCGAGAAAAAGATTTCAACCGAAAGCGTACGTGAAAAAGTGAAAAAAGAGGAAAAAATATGTATGTATTTTTTCAACCTTTTTCATTAAAGAGAACGCAGCTAAAAGAAAACTTATTTTTCTTTCTTTTAATAGTGCAATTGTTACCATGTGATTATACACAAAGAAACAATTTCCGGTTAGAAAATATTTATAAAATTTATGATATCGTTGCTCCACAAGGATGGTTTCCATATGCAGATACGATCGTGAATGAAGTTTAAAAAAAGAAAAGCATTTAAATTTCCAAAAAAAAAAAAGAAGAGAGATTTCGACCGTACATGAGAGGCCTGAGACCCGCTGTGAAGAGTAACGGAGTCGCGGTCGTCGGCGGAGGTCTTCGTGTAGTCTTGGCCGGAGATAGTGTTTTCCGGCGAGATCAGCGACGCCGTCGACGTGAACCCGGGCCCACCGAATTCCCTCTCCCCCCATGTATCGATCGATATCGTCTGACGGCTGTCGCTCCCGCCGCCGCACGTGGCGCTCTCGCCCACGCTCCGGCTCCCCGCGCGCGCGCCGCTGCACTTGCTCACGCGCGTGGAGCACCCGGCCCTGCTCGCCCCCCGCACGTGCGCCTGCGCCGCCGCCGGATGCTGCTGCTCGTGCCCCCCGCCGCCGCACGGCACGAGCGCATCCATGGCGACGGCGGCGGGGTTCGCCTTCGCGCGGTGGCCGCCGAGCTCGGACTCCTTCTCGCCGAGGGAGGTGGCTTGGTTGACGATGGACTCGAGCGTGCCGCTGGCGCGTGGCTTGTCCCACGTCGAGGGCGGCGACGACGCGCTGGGTTTGTTCACCACGCGCGGGACGCCGAGGCCATGCATGGCGAGCTGACCATTCTCCCATGTTAGCTCCGCCACTTCATAATCCAACCTGCAATAATTTTGATTCTAACATTTGATATATATATTCTTGTAATCCAAAAATATGATTATTATTACTACTATTATTACAATTTAGACGATAAAAATAGGGAAAAATGCTTACGAGGGGACGTCTTGAGGTGAATTGGACTTGATCTTGGAATTATTATCGTCGAGATCCCAACTCGGCACACATTGATTCATTTCTATGACTTCAAAAACAAGAATTTGAATAGTGTTGGAGCATTTGGTGAGATGAAATGGGGAAAATATAAGGGCAAGAAGGTGAGTGATACTATTGGAAAAGGCAACACTTTTCTTTTTGGGGTTCAATATATGTGGGTGTGGGCTCTTTGAGAAGGGATCTAATAACTATTCATAAAGATAAGAACAAAGCATAATTTGAGAGAGAGTGAATGGTCCATGATCCATAGGAGGAAAAATTATTGTATCATTTGAATTGTGAAAGAGATCTTTTGTGAGGAAAAAGGGGGTGCTTCAAACTGCCGGTGAGTGAATGAGGAGAGAAAAAAATAAGGGTGGGTTGAATAAATAAGCAATCATTTGCAATCTACATGCACAAGAAAAGAGGAAGATAGATATCTACGGATTAACAACAAGTATACATCACCGAGAATAAAAATAATAATTTATCCGTCTCATTATTACTATTATAGTATTATAGCTTTCGTCCGCCACAAAAATAATTGTATAGCATTTTATCTTTTAGAAATTATACTCGCCCTATCCACGAAGAAAAAGAGTTAGTATATTTTTCTTTAAATAGTTAATTGTAAATTATATTTTTATTTTCTTTTTAATTGATATTATATTTTTATTTGATAATTTTATACTAACACTATCCCTATAAATCATACTCCCTCCGTCCCGCCCAAGATGCTACATATTCCTTTTTGGGCCGTCCCAACGAAGATGCTACATTTCTATATTTGGCAAAAATAAAGAATTTTAAACACTTAATTAACACTAATTAAGTATTTATTTATTACATTCTCTCTCATACTTTATCATTTTATTACCTTCTTTTTCTTACTTTATCACTTTATTACTTTCTCTCTCCTACTTTATCACTTTATTATTACACACTTAAAACATTAATCTACAACTCCTTAAATCCCGTGCCGAAAAGCAAATGTAGCGTCTTGGCCGGGATGAAGGGAGTATTTTTATTCTGCTTACAATAATTTTATAACAATTTTATTAAAATTCATGTTCATTTTTAATGTGATTATATTTTGTGGACGGGCGAAGTAACATTTATATTTTAAACTTGATAAAAAAAATTATTCATTTAACATATTAATTTTAATAATTGTTTTACGCTCTCTATAAATTATACTACCTCCGTCCCACTCCAATAGGCTCATTTCATTTTCCATTTTGGGATGTCCTACTCTAATAGGCTCATTTTTATTTTTGGGTAAAAAAGTTGTAGTTAATTGGTGTGGATAGGACTGTCAAACCTTGCGGGCCGGGCCAGCCCGGCCCAACCCAGCGGTCCTAGGTAATTTTTTGGGTCGGGTCGGGTCGGCCCAAAATTTCAGCGGGCCTCGAAAAATGAAACTCAGCCCAACCCTATATGGGCTGCCGGGCGGGTTGGGCCAAAACGGGCGAAAAATTGATAAATTAATATATATATATATATATATATATATATACTTCCAGAAATTAATAAATTAAATCAAATTTGAAGATAAATTCGATGAAACAAATAACAACCACCAAAATAATAATACAAAAATATTACTCCATTTCAAGTCGAAATAAAGTAAAAGGACCACCAAAATGTTTGAAAGCTTAATCACGTTTGTAAGATACTGAATTAGAAAAAGAATATATTTTTATAATGATTAGTAGACTAAGAGTCTAAGACTAGCAGATTAGGAAAATATAATTAAATGATGATTTAAAAATTCTAATTGGCTAATTATTACTTATTAGACTTATTTTAGTTATTATATTGGAAAAAATGCCTATTTTCTATAAACTAACCGACCGGGCCAATTTGACCCAAAATTCCGGCGGACTTTTTGGCCTGTGTGCCGCGTGGCCCGATGGGCTGCATGGGTCGGGCCAGATAGGCCCGGTTTTTTTTTGCCTAAAAAATCATAGTCCAGTCCAGCCAAAACTACAGGCGAGCCGAAAGTGGCCCGGTCGGCCCATCGGGCCGGGCCACTTTCGGCCCATTTTGACAGCTCTAGATGTGGACCACACCATTTTACTACCACTTTCTTAATAAAAAGTAAGTTTTTTTAATCTCTGTGTCCAAAAGAAGTGAGCCCATTGAAGTGGTACGGAAAAAGTATTATAGTAATAATTTCTGTGGACGGAGAGAGTAATCATTCTGCTGCCTAGTGAAAAGAAAACTTGCATTTTTCAATTTCTTTCAGCTTGGTTTGTATTTTATGTATTTTATTTTAGTTGTACAAATACATTTGAAATGTTGTCATATATAATCATATATAATGTGTATTGTCAGAATAGGAACATTTGTTTGATTGACCTCGGAACAATTTATAAGGTTTTTTTTTTATTATTATTATTATTATTAGATAAAGTTGTCATTTCATTGACGAAAAACAGACTAGCTGGTCTAGGTTGTTTCCAAAAGTCATAATATATGTAACATAACGTAACAGTAATTTTTTTACCATGTTATTCAAGATAGTTTCATAATATTGACGTTGATCCCAATAAATCATTATACTCGTCCGTTCCAATTTAAATGGTGCACTTTTTTTCGACACGAAATTTAAGAAGAATAAGATTGTAATGTAAAAATGTGTAAAGATGTTTGAGACCATATTATTTATAATGTACAATTATTATCAAAAATACAAATACATCATTTTAATTGGGACGGCTTAAAAAGGAATACGCACCATTTAATTTGGGACGGAGGGAGTATCTTTTTTATTTAACATAAGGAGATATTTTTCTGAGATTTAAGTTGGGACGGAGGGAGCTTTCTTCACTTGATCTTTTAATTTTTTTATTATCTTTATTTTTAATGTTGTTTTCAATTAATTTTAACATGAAATTTAATAACATTTAATTACATGCAAATATCTCATGCATGACGTAATTCGCAAGAGATTAACAAAACCAAAGAATCACACACTTATTTTTGGAGTGACTATATTGTCATCCGTTTCGATTCATGAGAAATATTTTATAACTATTTTTTAAATTTTCAAATTATATAAAAATATATGTCAATAGCTTTCGATCGAATTTATGATTTTTAACAAATTATTAATAATGTTGTATTGATTTAATTATTACAATATTATTTTAATTGTACTTATATTAACCAATATGTATTTCATTATCTTTAAGTTGGAAAATTATTTTAGAACTACTTCATCAAATTTTATATAAATATAAATGGATTTTAAATTTATAATTCTTAAATAGTTAAAGTATTATAGTAAAATAATAATTATTTCATTAAGGAAAATGTAATACTATGTTTCAAAGTTTATAACATGCATAAAAAAATATTAATATATACTCATACAATTACATATATGTGTGGACGTGTATTTCACTAAAATCTATTCAAATAATATATAGGTATATATTTTATATTTTATATATAAAAATATATTTTAAACTTTATAATACTCCCTCCATCCCAATTTAATAGGCAATTTTTCCTTATTTGGATGTTCTATTCCAATGAGTCATTTTCTAAAATGGAAAATCAATACATAACAAATATCACCACATAACTCATACTATTATTTATACCAAATGTCATTGTGCATGGTCAACACATAATTATCTCCTGTCCATTTAAATAATAATATATTTATTTATCTCTTATACTTTTTGGACAAATATATCTTTAAAAAAATGTTAATTTCTCTCCTACTTTATTAACAATAAATCTAGAGTCAATTTGTGAGATATATAGTCATATTGAACAATGAAACACAATATTTGACCACTCATCTATAAAACAATTTTGACCATTTTTTTTTTACGTTTTAGCACTATTTTTTGCCCTTAATTAGGCGGACTGAGCTAGAGTTACGCGTGCGGGTTGTGCTTCGGGTAGGGTTGAACTCGCGGGTCATGTTGAACTCGCGGGTCATGATAGTACAAATGACATTAAATAAGTGCCAATTGTGCCATTCAGGCGCGACTGCTGACTTTTTCACGATCGTTGGCAGTTGGTAATGGCACTAATAGCGCCAATTATGTCATTCAGGCGAGGTCGTTGACTTTCCCGCAGTCGCTGACAGTTGGTACAAATTGCATTAATAGTGCCAAATGTGCCATTCAGGCGTGGTCGCTGGCAGCTGGTGCTTCCGGCACTAATAGTGCCAAATGTACCTAACCCACGTGCAAACGCGAATCCGGTTCGCCATAATTGAGGGCAAAACAATTCTAAAATGTAAAAATGACCAGATTTTGTGTTTCTTAAATTAATGGCCAAAATTTGTGTTTCATTCTTCAAAATGGCCACGCGGATGTATTGTTTCATAAATCTATGCAGTCACATTGTGGCCGCCCACAAATTAGTTCAATTTTTTTTTTCGATTTAATTAGTTTATTTTTTAAATAAAAATAATATTTAATTATTGTACTCCTATATTGTCTATATTGTACATTTTTTGCATTTTTATTTTATTTTATTTTAATTTTTAATAAAAATAAAAAAGTTACGACCATGGAGTAAAATAACTAAGTTTTATTTTTATTTTGAAAATAAGTTAAATAAAAAAAATATTGTTTAACCAAGTTATGAGTGATCACAGTGTGGTCTATATAGGACCGAGGGAGTAGTATAAAGAATAAAATTAAGTTGATTGAATTGGTTAGTTTAAATATGACAATTCTTTAAGCAAGTTAGTTATATATACATATAATTATATATCTATATACTAATAAAATATAATTAAATTAATTATTATTATTATTAACTAATGATGATAGTATAAAATTTTGATAGAAACAACCACCGTGCGTCTGTTGCAGTTTGGGAGGGAGACACGTGAAATTGGAGATTTTGGAAGCGCGTGTCAAGACGGTGAATCGAATTGCGCGTCGGGAATCCAAACTTTGGACATGAGCAAGTGACACGCGTCGCAGTGCTGCGTATATTCAAGCCGCTCTAGACACGGAGATGGTCGGAGATCTGCTGCCTCCACGCGCTCCACGTGAGCTGCCAAGTCACGCTCAGGATTTTGTGGAGCAATTTCTTGGATTTGAATCTCTATTAATATCATATTCATATTCATATGTACGTATAGTATGATGGCATAAGTGTTTCGTCTTATCTCAATATAATAATATACATTGGAATTTGTTATCTTACACTTTGAATTGCTATTAAGAAATCTTGAACTTATCTTATCGAGGTTGATACGATTAATGTACTGACTGCATGTAGCTGAAGCGAAACTTCGTTTTGACATTTTGTTATTTACACTCTCCCTTCAATAAAAGTATGAATACAGATTTTAGTAAAATAAATAATAACTTTTATATAGTAGAAAAATGATTTCACTATTATATAAAATGAGGAATTAAAATTAATTTTTATAAATAAATAATATTTATAATAGAAATAAAATATAAGAAAAATATACGAGGTTATGTTCTAAAATTAAAAGTGTTATATTTTTTGTGGACATAAAAAATGACAAAAGTGTTATATTTTTTTGTTGACGTAAGGAGCATTAAAAAGTAAACTTTAAGAATATCTAAATTTAAATAAAAAATAGAATTTATTTATTAAGATAAATAAAAATTAAAATTATTGACTAATATTTTATTTGTGAATTCGAGTTTATCGAATTCACAACCAAAATTGTTCCTAATTCGGAATTCTATCTTCAAAAGTCGAATTCACAATTAAAATTATTTCTAGTTGTGAATTAAGCTTCAAAATTTGAATTCATCATCAAGACTATTCTGAATTGTGAATTTTAGTTTTAAAACTCGAGTTTACAACCCAAACTATTTCTACTTGTGTATTATAATTTTAAAACTTTAATTTACAACCAACCTACTCGAATTGACACTCTAATTGTGAATTCTAATTCTAACTCATTTATATTATGTTGTTATGTTAAATGTATAATATTTCATTATTTTTAGTGTTTATATAATTTTTTAATCATTCATTTTCAAAGTACAAATTATAAATTTGTAATTAAAAAAATTTGAATTGTCTTCTTTCCCACTCAACAAAACTACGAAACAAAATTTGTAATATACCGTGTGTGTATATTGGTCAAGCGGTAGGTGATTAATGCCCAAAATCTGAGGTAGTAGACTTGAGTTCATCATCATCATGGTAGGGTTTTTACTTTTTTTTTTTAATTTACTTGTGTATCAAAAGAGAAAAGAAAAAATATGTATATAATATACTTTCGTTTGCAGCAAAACACTTTTGAGCTTTTGGCCCATGAACAATATTCCAAATATTATTTCACTTATGCCATGTGTGATAATCTGAAAATTGAATAGATGCATTGGCTAATTTGATCATATTCTCGTTGGAAAACGATTAATATTGTGCTGATATATATAATTAAAGACCACATGCATAATTAAGCTCCGGGATTCTTCATTATTGCGATAGAGCTGTGACTTAAAAATTTGTTTGGAATTATGGACAAATATATTACTACTACCGTCTCACTCCAATAGGCTTATTTTCCTTTTTGAGATGTCTCAATCCAAAAGACTCATTTTCCTTTTTGGGAAAAGGTGCAAATTGGCCCCCGAAGTAGTAGCCCCTATAGCGTATAACCCCTCTTACTCACTGTGTGTGCAACTAAACCCCTGAACTCCGAGAAAAGGGTGCAAATTCCCCCCTCTGACTAACGGCTGTTAACGACGTTAGGTCAGAGGGAGGAATTTGCACCCTTTTCTCGGAGTTCAGGGGTTTAGTTGCACACACAGTGACTAAAGGGGGTTTTACGCTATAGGGGCTACTACTTCAGGGGCTAATCTGCACCTTTTCCCTTTTTTAATTAACTCTCATCTCTCTTACTCAGCCCTCTTTCTCTCTCGGCCACTGCACCGCCGCTAACGGTGGTTGAATCACCAAGTTGTAGGATCATCTTTTATCAGCAACACAAACGATTGATACATCAAATCGACATTATATAAAAATAGCGAAAATGAGGAGGTTATGATCGTTACATTGTGAGAGGCGTCAAATTTGGCGATGGCGCCGACGCCTTGCCAAACATCACAAACTCGCGAAGCTTCGAGGCGGCAAGCTTACTTCTGCGGCGTGATTTGGGGGCGACCTTCGCGCTATATTTTGTTGAAGCAAAGCACAGAGGACGACCGCAAGTTTGCTAGAGAGCAGCCAGTGGTGATGGAGAGCGTGCGCGGCGCTCTTCGTTCGAAATTCGAGCGGTGGAGGCAGGCCGGTGCTAAGGTTCAATCCTTCATCATCTTCAGAGGAGAATCGAGCAGGACACGGCTCTCCGGCTGGGTGCGGCTGCACTGGAGCCATGGATTGGCTGCTTGCCGGCCTTTTAGCAGTGGTGGCGGCGATTTCGCCGTATTTGAGAGAAAGAGGCGACTCCTCACCGAGAAATGCTAGGGTTCGCGATCTGTCACAGATTGAGATAGAGAGCATGTGGTGGGTGTCATTGGCAGTAGGCGGCCGGTTTGCCGGATATCGCGGCGGCGATTTCGGACGGATGGGGGGAATTAAGTCTCGCCTTTGACGTTGAGTGTGTGCAGCCGAGAGAGCTCCGGGGTTTAGGGCCCAGGAGAGAGGAAAAGGGGCAGCGCCCTCGGCCAGCCTTGCCGGAGCTTAAATCAGCGGCGGTGGCGATCAGATTTTGGAGGATGAGGGCTCCCTATTTTTTTGTGCATGACTTTTTGAGAGAAAAAAGTGATGAGAGATAATTTTTTTAAAAAAGGAAAATGTGCAGATTAGCCCTTGAAGTAGTAGCCCCTGTAGCGTAAAACCCCCCTTAGTCATTGTGTGTGCAACTAAACCCCTGAACTCCCAGAAAATGGTGCAAATTCCCCCCTCTGACCTAACGTCGTTAACAGCCGTTAGTCAGAGGGGGGAATTTGCACCCTTTTCTCGGAGTTCAGGGGTTTAGTTGCACACACAGTGAGTAAGAGGGGTTATACGCTATAGGGGATACTACTTCGGGGGCCAATCTGCACCTTTTCCCTTCCTTTTTGGATAAAAAAGTTGTACTTAATTGGTGTGGACCACACTACTTTACTACCCTTTTTCTACTAAAAAGTAAATTTTATTAATCTCCGTGCTCAAAAGAAGTGAGCCTATTGAAGTGGGACGGAGGGAGTATTTTGCAGCAATTTCCACCGTTTCTTTTCTGACATTTCTTTCCATAAAATGATTCATTCATCCGTGAGAACTTGCAGAAAATCTGGCGCGATTGAATGTGACGGTTAGGTTAAGTTATGGGAATAGGCAATAGTTATACTAAAATTAGACATAGTTTATACTAAAATTAAATGTGCCCTTCATGCAATCATCTATCTATCTATTTATATCTATAATGGAGTATATTATATGCGCCCTTCATGCGCATGCCACTCGGATCATCTGATCGGTCGGTGAAATCATTTGATTGCTCGATTACCTAGTCACCCATGAGTTAGATGTACTCTTAATTGATAGTACTTATCAATTATCAATCGTTGACTTTTTCAGACTGGTAGTTGTTAAATTGATCAAATGTGTAAAATTTTCGCATAAAACCAAGCAAACCCATCAACATCAAAGGATAAAATAGGCTTTTCACTTAAAATTTGAGCATAAAATCCTAAAGTTTATAAAATAGGACATTCTTAACATACAACTTAAGAAATATGACATTTTTACTTATTAACATAAAAAGAAAACTACAATAAAAGTGGTATCATTATTTCACCCACAAAACGCCACTTAATATATAAATTATTTTTTCTGTCAATATTGTCATTTACACCCATCATTCAATCAATTAATTAATTTAAAAAATTTTAATATTTAAAAAATTTAAATTTACGAATTCATTATCATTTCTCATCACATTTGTCCATTTCTCATGTAATTTTCTCTCTATATATCTCAAGAGTAAGAAAAGTTAATTTATTCAAGTTAGGAAACAGTATCTTCGAATACTCAATTATGAAATAAATTGTCTGAATGGAGCTGTCTGAACAATGCCTGCTGGAGTCAAGTGAAGTCTCTGCGAAATTTGGTTGGGATCGAGTGAGGCGTTCAAGCATTGATTGGCCATTTGCTGATATTCATCCATTTGCATAAAGATACGTACCTATATGTGTGTGTATGGTTACACCCAGACAATGGGTTTTATAATTGGTTCTGATCGGGGGCGTAGTCGAACCAAATAGTGATGTGCTGAAATTTGATTTATTTAGTATTGAATTAAATTTTGAAATCTATGTATCGAATACTTTGAGGCTTACGAGTTTAATTGAATCTATACAATTTTTAAAAATATATATTTATATTCAAAATATAAATTATTATTTGAAAATAAATTATTTTATTCAAAATAATAAATATATTAAGTATTTTCTTATAATAAACAGAATTAATTAGAAACTTAATACAATTATTATTACTTTTAGTAGATAAATATAAGTTGTACCTATTCATAAATTTATTTTTTTGAAGCTAGATGACTTAAAGAACTTGTTCACAAGCTAATGAGCTGAATACTACCAAGCTCATGAAGTTTAGTTTGTCTATTTATTGAACTTCTCTAAATGAATTTGAACGAGCGTTTTTCAAGCCGAGCTCCAAATAATTTTCGAGCGACTCGAGTTCTTTACAGCCCTAGTACTAATGCTATGAAATAGATTATATATTCATAAACGTGCAAAACAACGTCCTTTTAAGTGTGTAAGTGTAACAACGTCATTTTATTCGACGTCCGACATGTACAAGTCATTTTTCACGCGAGTTAAAAATTGGCATTGCCATATCAGCTTCTAATTCAGATTTATGAAAATTGTGAAAAAATTGAATGTTTCATCAAATTCATGGTATTCCAAACAAAATTTAAAGTTCATGAAAATGTAGAGATCATATCAAAGTTCATGGGTTTTAATTATACTAATATTGTTTTAAATAAGGATTAGAATAAATAAGTGAAGATTATGTATATAATTACTTTTTTTTTTTGAAAGGGATATAATTATTTATATTAATGCTTATTAAAAGTTTTCTTTAATGATGGTATACCAAACAATTGTATAGGATCTTGAATGCCGGAGAGCGGGAGAAGAGCTTGCGGTTGGCTTTCCAATTTTTTCACAAATAATAATAAAAAATAATTTCCCAATTTTCCAAACAGAAACTGTAATCGCTTCGTCCCCTCCATTTTTCTCCGCACAACTCACCTCCACTGTGTGTCGCACACGACACAGTATTGAGACGCCGTCGGAGATGCTTAATTCCATCTGATCAACGCGGAGGGAAGAGCGCAGCAGCCTGCGATGCGCCTAAGCATTCTAACCCTAACTCTCGAAAATGTCGTCTCCGCCCGATCAGAACGCTGTTTTCGACCCCAACAATCCGGGAAGGAAGCGGCATTTCACCTGGCCCGAACAATTATCCGGCGAGAGGTTCGACCAGAACGAGGTATTGAAGCACGTGATCCTCAAGCTGCACCTCCGCTCTATCTCCCACTCAGGTTCCACCACTCCTCAATCCGAGTCGGAGGCCGACTCCGAATCCCTGAATTCGAGCCCGCTCTCCGCCGCGCCGGATTACTCCAGAGCTTTGTCTGATGAGTTGTTGCTGAATATTCTCAGCAGAATTTCGGACAGGAAACAGCACTTGTCGAATTCGCTGGTGTGCAGGACGTGGTGCGTGATTTCTGGAAGGTTGATCCGGTCGATTAAGGTATTGGACTGGGAGTTTTTGGAGTCGGGGAGGTTAAATTTACGGTTTCCGAATTTGGTAGATGTTAATATTGTGCCTGCTAGTATTAATTCCGAGAGGAATTCGGGGATTTTGTTGAGTAGTAGATTGTTGGAGGTTTACCTGAATTCGGATGTGTTGGGAAATAATGGTTTTTTTGTTAGGAAAGATGATATTTTGGATAGTGAGGGGATTGATAGAGGTGTGAAGATGTTGGCTAAGGGATGTAGAAACTTGAGAAGAGTAGTTATGATGAATGTTAGTGAGGAGGGGTTAGGCTGCTTGGCCAATGAGTGTGAATTACTTCAGGAAATGGAGTTGCATTGTTGTGGTGATTTATCACTGAAGGGGGTTTGTAAGTTCAGAAATTTGCAGATATTGAAACTGATTGGGAGAATAGGTGGGGTTTATGATACAGTGGTTTCAGATATTGGAATGACCATCTTGGCACAGGGGTGCGGACGATTGGTGAAGCTCGAATTGGTAGGATGTGAGGGGAGTTATGACGGGATCAAGGCTATCGGGATGTGTTGTCAGATGCTAGAGGAGCTGACTCTCTGCAATCATAGGATGGAAGGAGGGTGGTTAGCGGCCTTGTCGTATTGTGGGAACTTGAAAACCTTGAGTATCCAGTCATGTAAGTATATTGATGACAATCCAGGACCGGATGAGCACTTGGGGTTGTGCCCGATGCTTGAGGAGTTGCATTTGAGACGGTGTCATATGCGGGGCAAACGTGGTGTTAGGGCGTTGTTTGTGGTGTGTCGGAATATCAGGGTCCTAGAGATAGAGGACTGTTGGGGATTGGATGACAGCATATTTGCTGTTGCAACGATTTTTAGGTATGAACTCTAGTTCCTTATTCCTTCCATCATAAGGTTATGCAATCTTGTAGGGCCTAATGCATGATATAGTATTGCTTCATTTGCAAGGTGAAGTGTTAATGAGTGTTGGGCTTATGTATGTTCATATTGCTGGCATTTCTATATTTCAGATGCATCAAATAAGGAGATAGTGCAATTAACTGTTTGGAGGTGTAATCTATAATTCTAATGCATACTTCAGTTGTGAACTTTTGTAGTCAATATCTCTATGTAGAACTTACTTTGCTCAGTTAAACTGAACAACACTATTTTGCTGAGTCTGCCTGAAGTGTACCTTCTTAGGCAAATCTCCATGGTTTCTGCAGAGTCTCTCTTGTTAAAAGAAGAGTTATTTGGGTTGATTATTTTGTTTGTAGGGCCATAAGATCTCTCTCACTGGAAGGTTGCTCACTACTGACAACTGAAGGATTAGAATCAGTAATTCTTTCTTGGACTGAAATTGATAGGCTTAAAGTAATTTCATGTAGCAATGTGAAGGACAGTGAGATAACTCCAGAATTAGCAACCTTGTTTTCTGATCTCAAAGAATTGAAATGGAGGCCTGATTCTCGGCTGCTATTGTCATCAAGCCTGACAGGGACAGGAATGGGAGAAAAAGGTGGTAAATCTTTGAAGAGCAAGTGAGGCAGGGATGTTGCAGAATTGATATTTGTATGAAGCAGTCTCCATACATCATTCTTGTAGCAGATGCTGTCAAAGAGTAACAAGGTACTAAATTTTGCCCGGGAATGGCCACAGGAATAATTTTAGGTTATACTCTCTCCGTCCCATGAATCTTGACACGTTTGGTTTCGGCACGTTTGGTTTTGCCCACAGGAATAATGTTAGGTAATAATTATTACCTTATTTGGAAATGTGTCAAGATTCGTGGGACGGCCCAAAAAAGAATACGTGTCAAGATTCGTGGGACGGAGGGAGTAGTATATAAGAGCACGACCACTTTCAAAAATAGTAAGTTATATTTTTCGATCAAATATCACCTTACTATTTTTGGAAATAATAATTTTTTTTATTCAATTGTACAGATATTTTTTTTGTTATAATCTTTTCTATTGATGCAAACGTGTAGTTCTTATTTAAAATAGAATTGTTGCTTAACACTATCTTATATGACCAATATTGTATGTTTATTTAATGAAATATTTAATTATATATTTTTGTCTATACTGATCATAAAATGTTCTGTTAATGTATATACAATATTTAATTTCTGTATGTTTAATGAAACATGTAATCACATATTTTTTTGTCTAAAATGATCATAAAATATTTTCAGAGCGTATATACAATATTCAGTTACATTTTTATTTAATGAAATATGTAATCACTGAAATTGGAACTGAAACTGCTTATCTTCACTAATTATAGATATTTTTATGGTGTAGCACTGAAACTGGATACACAATGTGATGAGTTCTAAATGATCGACACAATTTAGAACGAGATTTTGTAAAATTATTATTTCTTAATTTATATTAACAATGTATATAATATTTATTCTGCACTGTTTTACTTTATGACGATGAAGAATAACATAAAGTAATTATAAATTACAATGTGAAATAAAATTTCGTCCAATTTCGATGGATAATACACTAATTATATGTGATAGAGAATACTTAATACATAATTACTCGCAAATTGAAAATGGATGTTACTTAAATACAACAATCATCAAATCAAATTACAAAAATGGTTAAATAATTGCGTTGGGTTCGCGAAAAGCACCTCTATGACTTGGCCAAATATGTGTCCACCTTGGTATACGTGGCAGGATGTGATTGGTTTGCATATGTGTTCAACTCACACACATTATACAATATAACATGCGGCAAATTAGTATCTCCTCACTTTCCGATCGATCTGAATTTCCCGAGACTTTAGAGACACAAAATCAAGTTTAATCCTCCACTGATAAGGTCAGCCCATAATCTCTCTCATGGTTTACTCATTTTCTCCGTATTTCTTCGCGGAATGAGATTTCAATCTGTGAATATTTATGGCTCTAGTGTTTCTGATTATTGCGTTATTTTGTTGAATTGTTTCTTTTGCATTTGCTCTCAAAATAATATTCATCTGATCGGACGCTTGAGATCCGGCGACGATTAACCTCGTAGACAAATTTTTCTCCAATCGTACTGCATTTTGAGTTTTTCAACTGGATTTATGCACATTTTGCGTTTCTACTGTACAAAACGCGTACCGCTTTTTGATGTTTGAAATACTACGTTCAACACTCAAATTTGCTCATTTCTATGGATTTGAGAAATATTATGAAGAGAAAAAAAAAGTGCAGAGAGATATATTGTGAAGAAGAAAAGCGTCAGTGAACAAGAAAAAACTGCGCTTGCGCAGTGAAAATATTGTGAAGAAGGCGCGGCTTCTGCCGTAATCAGATTCATATTTTTTTTTCCTGCTATGGTTTGATCTCTGTTCTAAATTCATTGGCATTTATTTTTTCCAATTTTATGTCGAATTAAGTTAGCTAACTTAAGCATGCACATCTCGGAAACTCTAGATTGATTGATTATGAAACTCCGAGTCTTCCTATATGTCATAGTTATGCTTTGAGTTATTGAGGTGGATTTTAGGAGAAGAATTTCTCAATCAAGGGTGATGAGAATATATAATTCTTGAATCTTAGCACCCCAACTGGACCAATATCATTTGTGCTTGTTTCCCTGCTTCTGTTTTACTTGCTTACTGTTTTGACGCTGGAGAGATTAGTCTCCCAGGGGCATTTGATTTGGTGTATGAGATGGATAAGATTGTTAGAAGTTGAGGATGATTAAATAATCCATCCAACTTCGGGGTCATTCAAATGGATGATTAGAGTATGAGTCGAGTTATCCATCATGGGGCAAACCAAACACTTGACTAAGTTGGATTGTTTTATCAATCATGCGTGTTATCTTTCAATCATGAACAACTTTCTTGTGACATTGGTTTGTAAGTTTACATTGTGTTAGATGTCTCAATGGGTGTGTGTTCTAGAAGTAATGTATATCTTTAAATTGGCGTAGTTAACGTTCATTGTTTTCTTGACTGAACGCTTGAAGTTGTTGGTGCAGAGATGGCAACGGGTGGAGCTGCTCCTCAGAGGGGAACTGCAGCAGCGGCAGCTGCTAACCTTCGTCGGAGGAGAACAGCCGGGGGTGGGGCTGCTGGTGGAGCGAGTGGAACCATGCTTCAATTCTACACCGATGATGCTCCTGGACTTAAGATTTCCCCCAATGTTGTGCTTGTAATGAGCATCGGTTTTATAGCTTTTGTGGCGGTCCTTCACGTCATGGGCAAACTATACTTTGTTCGCAAGGAGTAGATTCTAGTAAGGGCTGTGGTGAATTTTTGTTTCAAGACAAATCAAAACACTTGAATGCTCATGTAGTATGTATTCTGCTAGAAATGTTTTTGGGATAATTTTGTTCATTGAAGTTGGAAGGAGGAGCTACTTTTTTTATTTGTAGTAGTGTGAAATTTAAAATATTCACCATTCTAAAAAAAGAGTTATTGGCTAAATTTTTAACATGAATTTTAATTTCTAACATGAATTTCTAAATAAACACATCAAGGACCAATTTTAATTTTTAACATGAATTTTAAAATATATAAAAAAGATGCACTAATTTATCGATTGTAGTAATTTTTATTTTTAATTAAATTAAAGATTAAAGCTTACTTAGCAATGCCAAAAATGTTGATGTCGACAAATCAGATTGTAAGAATTTTAACAAAAATACTAATTTATCGATTGTAGTAATTTTTATTTTTGACTAAATTAAAGCTACCTAGCATGCCAAAAATGTTGATGTAGACAAATATTGTAATAATTTTAACAAAAATTCAAATTACTGAATTATATTAAATTATAAGATATTTAATATAGTTCATCTTGAATTATATCCATGAGAGTGAATAAACTTCATGTTAAAAGTTACCACAATCAATAATTTAAAAATTACTACACACTATTTTAAGTCAAATACAAATACTTAAATTAACATAATTTTTTTTGCTACCATATATAAAGACATTTAACATTTTTACATAATTTAACATTTAAAAATAATAAAACATATCGTAACCCGTATATCGCACGGGAACGGGTACTAGTAAGACAAGAAATTAGAGATATTCTACATAACATAAAAGGGAAAATGGAGAATGTACAAGATGTTCAATGAAGGTTGTCCGGTATCCCACCACCAGATACTACACTGTCGTCAACAGGTTTGGGGCCTCCACAAGACCTCGACACAGATTCAAATAGCTTCTCGATCTCCGGTGCGCACCTCGTAAACGACCGACTCCAGAAGTTGTACCGCGGATTCTGTCGTGCCATAAACAAGCGTCTTAGAAAATAAAGCCCTTTGGAAATAACTAATAAAGATTTAATCATGTTTACCTTGATTAGCTCGATGAATGTAATCAGAAGCCCCCATGGGTGAGGCCTATTCACAATCAGACGTTCCAATAAGACTCTAGTGATCTGCTCCTGAATCATTTCCTGCATCAAGTAGATGATATAAATACAACATACGTTGAGATTCAATCAAGGGAAATTTCTCCAAGCCCATACGCACCTGGTTCGATTCAGCGAACAGATAAAGAAGAATAAAGGAGAAGTAATGGGTGTGGTTGTTTGGATAACGCAATTGGTTGGCAACGGCGTTCAGGAACAGATAGCGGCCCTCTGTATCGAGATCCATTATCAAGGTTTGGAAAATATCAAGAGCAGCACTCACCAAGAATGCACTCATATTAGTCATGGATTGGGCGTGAGGAGGAGTTCTTGCTTGCAGTTGCTGAATAGCCTAAACAGAATTTCCAAATGATTTTTTTTTAAATTTAGATAGAAGTTAAAAGACCACAAATATGCGAGGTAAAACGCAAAATGATTGAAGAAAGAGGAGCGGATTAAGTTTAATAGGTAACTGAAACTCGGAATGACGCACCTGCATCCCAACATAAAGAACAAGAGAGTTAACTAAAGGAACATTGTAACGAGTCCCAGCACGTGCAGCATCACTTGGAGAGAGTAGAAGCTTCTGCTTTAAATCAGTGAGAAACGGGGATCCTTGTTGCCTAGTCTGCAGCAGAATTTGCTTATAACATGAGAACCACAGAAGAAAGTTTTGAAACCACAGCTTAATCGTTAAAACTTTTTTTTTTTTCCCTCATGTTTACCTTCAGATACTCATCAACATCGTTCTTGATCTGCTTTGCTTTAAGAGCAGCATCAACCTCTGAAAGAATTCTAGGCGATTGACTAATCTCCGCCAGAAGGTCAATCTGCATCATCACATAATGTGGCACTCAGCAACTATCATACAGTCCAAGCAAACATATAATATTAAGTTCGGTTATTGACCTTTAAGTTGGGAGTAGAAGGATCCGGAAGCCTCATATTGCGAGGAAATGCACTAAGGATTATATTTCGCATTTGTATGCAGCTCGGGGGGATGACATCACAAAAGCTGAAATGATAATCACAAAGGAACTCCGGGAAATCATGAAGAAGCACCAACAACACTCGGAGTGTCCCTTTGTATAGAAATTGCACCTAGAGATATAGAAGATTCATGTTGCATCAACATCAACACAATAATGCTTGGGAACATGGAAATTGTCCAGGAATTGTATACAAACCGGTTCCCCAAGTTCAGCATTCCTCAGGAATGGTTCCATGAACTGGAACAAGTCCACCAGTAATCTCTGAAAATACGGCCACCCTTTTTGTGCATTTGCAGTGAGCAACTTTGGCATAAAACTTCTATGACTAACCAACTCCAGCCATGCAAAGCTGAAAGCAGCTAGACAAGTCAGTCATACAAAATTGAGCAGCTTCAGTGGCAACACAATATGGTACTGGAAGGAATATTATTATCATCCCTCAAAATATGCAGCTGATCGTAATTTTTATATGAAATGAATTACGGGCAGTGTTCCCAAAATAATAAGTAAATAGAAAGAACAGACAAAAAAAGCCAAGCATATCATCCGAACCCATATCCACAATTCTAAACCTCAAGAGTCAAGACAATGCTTGGCTGGGGTTGAAAATAGAGCAAATGAGGTATTGATTCGCCAGGCGGTTTTCAGGGCTAAAAAAAAAAAAGAGAAATAGGAACAGAACTAATCACCCGTTATTCATAGATATCAAAGACCTAAGATTTATATATAATTTATTCTAGAAAGCAGAATGTAATAAATTGAGTGCTATGGATGTGACTTTGTGGCAATAATGTAATACTGCAACAATCCTGACTAAAGCAAAAATCAAATTAATTTGAAAGTAAGAAGTCCGACTCAAAATAAATACGCAGACTATTTCGTTCATGAACATCTCCTCCCCCCCCCCCCCCCCCAAAGAGAGAAAAATCCCACTTACAAATACACCACACAAAAATTTAAATATATCTTATCAACTTGTGGATGTACACTAATATATGTGAGCACAATATGCCAGAGACACTTCAAATCATATATTCTACCTAGATTAATACGAGCAACTAGCCAAATATAAGCACAAACCTGAACCCTGGGACCTTGAGAGGCTGAATTGCATGGAAGGCATTTGCCAAAGCAGTCAATACCTGAGAAGGTTTAAAGACAATTCAGAGTTAGAAACAGTAGCAGTACAATCCAAAATGTTATAGTTAAATAGAAACCTGGATGAGAAATTAAATCTGGGAATTATAGCATTGTTTAAAAAAATGGTAAAAAAGAAAGAAAGCATGAACTAACAAACTTATGACCACATTGCTGAACTAAATGCACAAATGCAGTACCTGAAAATTTGCACCTTCAAATACTGGGTCCAACGAACACAAATCAAGCAGCCAATTAACAAACAATCTAAAGTACGGCCTCGGATTAAATGAAGCCTTTCTCTCCTCAGCATCTTTTAGAATAAATTTCACCGTAACAGCAAGAACCTTAAGAAACCATGTTACAGTACATTATAAATACAGACACACTACATGAAACAATCAAGTTTCTAATTCTGGCGCATACCTTGGGCAGAAGCGAAAGTTTACTGGAACCCTGATCCACAGGGCAAAACTGGAAGGTTTGAAAGATTTAGTGCAGATGGTATGTAGAACCAAGATTATAGAGATTTTAAATACATTTTGTTCCCAAAAGTACCAAAATGAGATGCTTACCTTCAGAACTGAGAAAACTAACTTTGCATATATATCAATAGCAAGGAATGAAAGTGGCTGCCCTTGGGTTGAAGGGGAAGAGCTAGAATTAATAACCTCCGATGATAGACAATGTGATACAGAGAGTTCCTGAATTCGGACCGTAATACATAAAAATCCATTGAAATTGAACTATATTGTTAATTATTGAAAGGGTGGAATAGGACCCTCACCATAATCCTGCGGAAAAACCGGTCCGTCGTCTCATCACCTTTAAGCAGCCCTCTCTGTTGCAAGAGTGAGACATGGCGAGCACAAGCCACATCATTTGGTCCGGGAAGTTCACATATTTGGTACCATTCAGCAAACAACACAGATACCTGAGTCAGGTATCAATTTTGAAAACCAAAGGTCAGTACATATGATAAATAAGAGAAAAGCTCTGACTTCCATTAACAAAGAACCATCAGAGAACTATACATGATAAATAAGCATGCATAAAGTAATAAAGTGCACATGTGAAAAACCTAAATCGATTTGAAGTTGGATTTATATTGATTAAAATAAATATACTAAAAATATAACCTCAGAGCAATTAATTCTCTAAAACTTGTTCTGAAATACTCAGTTAAAAGAGGTCCAGGGAAATCAGCTAAATGTTGTAATGAGTATCATAGTTATTAATCGCGCATCGCGCACGATCGCGCAAACCTGTCCTAGGGTGATCGCGCATCGCGAATCGCGCGCTATTTGAATATATCGCGCAGAAATATATAAAGACATAATATATATCATAATCATAAAAAAAACATGCATAATATGTCTAGTTAATATAAAAACAGGGGGTTTTTTCTTAATTTTTATAATCTGGCAGCTGCTCCTCGAGACTGCTGCTGTGAGTTGGAGAGAATAGGAGAGGAGAGAGAAGTTGGGTCGGTGCGTTGTGCTGCTGCTAGGTTTTTTTCTTAATTTTTATAATCTGGAGTCTTTTACTTCAATTAAAACTCTAATTACTCCTAAATTATTAAAGCCCATTTAAATTAAGGCTAAAATTCATTCAGCCCATGAATTTTCGCAGCACCTATGTGAACGCCGCTTGCCAAACGGGATCCTATTCCTACCGCACCGCTTCAAGGCGGCGTTCAAGCGCTGTTTCAAATCATTTTTTAAAACATTGCATGCAGACTTCTCAATAGCGCACGCGATCAGCGCGATGCGCGACCAGCGCTATCAGCGCGATGCGCGAATAGCGCGCGCGATGTGCGCTATTCATAACTATGATGAGTATGCAAATGCTACTAAAGCCGTTCAATTTTCAAGCTCAGAAATTAATCTAAAGACAAGACGACAAATTGCTGGGAATACTATGCAAGTCAACGTAGAGAAAATTTCCTAAAGCATTAATTGGGAAAAGCTCATAAGTCCATCAAATATCTTTCAAAACCATCATTGTACTACATACAGATTTACAAAATGATAGGTAGAGCCAATATTTAGCACCTGTTCAGAGAAACCTGCAGGATCAAAATCCACCAAGTCCGTCACATTGAACTCTTCCCTGCTTGTTCCAGGAAGCCCAGTGGCCTGTTCCACCGACTGAAAAAAAGATTTCAGAGATTACTGAAAAAATTCAAGAGGCCAGAGAGTGGTGAACATGTGTACGCATGTGGCAAGTGTGTGAGAGACGGGGATATAAAAAGAAAATAAAATACTTTGAGGACCTTTTTGTCCCTAGGGGTTCGTGCAATTTCTTCTTTACCAACAGCCAAAGGAGACAAATTGCCAGCATTAGCAGGGTTCTTAGCTATTTCAATCAGCTGTTGTAATGACTCTGGGGATCCAGGTCTTGCAGCAAGCTGAAAATTAGGGAAATAGTTAGCAACTCCAAATAATACATAATATCCCAGACATAACTGAAAGCAGACATGCCTTTGCCAGAGCATCAACAAGATTGTGAAGCTCCGATATCACTTTAGAATCATTCATAACCAAAGTTTGTATGAGAGAAATGGCAAATTCAGTTGCGGCCTCTGCACAACAGACAGAGTGAACTCTGTTAATATCTTCAATTCATCATACTAAACAAAAAAATTGCTATACGTACTGTTTCTCCCAGCATCAAGAAGCTTCGCCATGTGAACATTATACTCCCCAAGGTTCAATAACTCGCTGCGAATAAGACCTATCGTGATATCTCTATTGAATTTCCTATCCTCCTCAGAGTATATCACCTGTTAATTGAGACAATAATCAATTATGTGTTAATAAAATGCAATGAAGACACTCCCTGCTGGACCAAAAAAGACAATAAATTTGAATTGGACATACCCAACTAGTGAGCTCCTTAACCACAAGCTTGCTGACATCACGTATAGCAGACAGGATTGCCAGGTGAGCATCGACATGTGCACTGTTTGATGCATTTTCGTACAAACCCTTAAAAGCCTGCAGCAACAAAGGCATCCTAAGTAAGATGATTTTCAGGACGGCAGTCAAATGTGAACCAGAGCAATGATCACCTTCTGAGCCACAGCCAAGGCTGCCTCATCTCGGCTGATGCACCTAAGGATGACTGCAGGAACCTCGGCAATAACTGCCTGTAAAGATCATATTGACAGTCAGATCACTTAACTGAAATCTAGGATATGTGTAGCAATGGAGAGCATATAATGAGATGAACGTGATATGGCCTTTTTACCTGAATCTCAACCTCTCTCGCTTCATTAGCCAACTGATTTTCAAGCTGAAAGGTGTTTTGACAAGTATGTTAAAAGCCAAAATAAAGTATACCGATCACCACACGCTGATTCCAAGGACTAAACTCTCAGCATATGAGATAAATCCATCCATATACCATAAAAGGCAGATAGTAGATATACCTTCTCTGAGATAGTCTGGTACTTATCCAGTGCATCACCAGTGGTTATCAAAGGCTCTGAGACATTAGTTCCAGGACGCTCGGAAGACAGAGTTGCATTAGTAGGCTGTGCAGCATTTCCGGGTTCCTGCATTAGCAGATTTCTAAGGTCAAAAAGTGCACATGCAAACAAATATAGTATTTAGACAAAATGTACTCACTTTTGCAGAGCTAGAAGGTTCCATCAATTGCAGATCAGTGGTCGAAGTAGGAGGGAATGAAGGACTGGTGTCATTTTCAGGAGTTTGTGGACCATCACCAATTGAAATGTGAGTTGACGGAACACTGAATATGATCACCATAATTTATTAATTTGAATCTTTATTTTATTTTGTTATGGGGAAAAGGAGAACTAATAAATGACATGACAATCAAAAGAAAACCTGAACTAACAAACCTTGGAGGAATATGGGATCCAACAGGTTCTATCTCGTCAGAGCCAATTTCCAATGTCTGGGGCACAGCACCAATTCCAGTGCTAACAAGGCCAGACGAGTAAATGCTACCACTGATTTGGCCAGATGTAGATGCAAATTGCCGTGACAATCCACCACCTCCTGATGAAGCAGAGGGGCCAACTGGAACTGCATTAGAGCTTTGGGTGGATCGATTCTGCCCTGGAAACCGAGCAAAATCCTGCAAACAAAATGACAGAAAATGAAATGAGCACAGATGAACTTGATAAGATATCTGATCGTGTGAATCAACTTAGTTAGATGTATGAGAATTTGTCAAATAATCACCTCATAAACTCGCTGCTGTGAATGGGATAGGTGGCCTGGTTTAGGACGAAGGGCCTCCGGTAAAACGCCCATTTGACCTTGTGCATAAAGGCTAGCATCAAAAAATGTGGCACCAACACTTTCTCTATGCTTTCTCCTAATAGAAAGCTGTTGAGCTATGTCCCCATCAATGGTTTGAACTGCCTGTAAACGAGGTTATAATGCAACAAGGACATAATATAAACAATATGAGTTATATACCCAAATAATATATACTAAAATAACACAGGACTGTACCGAAAGTGATTTCGGTTATTTGCTAATATTATTGCTCTATTAAGCAAAGCCCCTTCAACAGAGAAAACATCAACATACTCCAGATTCACAAGAGAGAAAATATCAGCAGACCACCAACTTCACAAACTGTATCTCTACACATCCACACACACTACCTCATAGGATCCAACCATTAGGATTTAGGACCCATTTCATATACATCGGAAGGACCTTCATCATCCACTTGAGTTAAAGCAAGTAAGTTGGTCAGACATGATATGCATCGATGCTTTACACGACATGGAAACATGCATGACTTATGTATAACATTTAAGCTGTTAAAAAAAGCACGCACTGTGTGTGTGTGTTGGTCTAGTGGTGTAACATTTAAGCTGTTCAAGAAAGCATAAGTCCACCGTCACGCATTCATTAATATTTTTTGTCTCATCAACCCAAAACAAAAGTCCACCGTCACGCTTGCATGAGCATGACACAGTATTTCTTTGATCATAATAAAAACTTACAAATTCATTTTAAAATAAGACGTGAACAATACCAGTGAAACAAAGCTCACAAGAAAATTTAATGTAACTTTTCGTCCACAAACAGACCAGAGAGAGAGAGAGAGAGGCTTACCTTCTCAGTTGCAGCTTGTTCAATTAAAACACAGCCTAGGTCCAGATTATCATTAGTCACCAGTTGAACTGCTTGTTCTAGAAGATCACTTGTTATGGTCAATCCCTGAAGAGAGCTTCTAAGCTGGCTTGATATTGAACCACGTAAAGGTTCCTAAAAATCAAGAAAACGCCTCTTAAATCAGCACACAATGAATATAAAAGTGATATTCTGACAATTCAGAAGATCATTAACTTTTAACACCAGCAAGTAATTAAAGAAAGGTCGTCCTATAAAGCAGGCAAAGCGCTATACCTTGCAGGTTACGTGAGCAAGACTTCCCGCCAACCTTGCTACCATCAAATGTGCTGCATTTCGTATAAGGGTCTCATCGGGCTCCATGGCATAGTCCTGCTATTTAAAAACACATAACCTCTTAAGAAAACAATTTGCATTTTAATATGCACTACTGAAACAAGGACCCTTCAGAATCAACAAATTGGAAAGAAATAAACCTTCAAGACAAGTTCCTTAGTTGTCTGAGTCGCAATAGAAACACTACGTTGCACAATACTGGACACTATTTCTTTAACAGCTCTATCCATGGCAATTGGAAGTACACTGAAGGAAATAAAACATACAGACAACTGAAAATCGGTTGATGAGTTCAATTGTTAAATAGAATTGAACAATTTCAGTTATTGATTCAGACCTCTGGAAATGCAAGTGTAAGCCATAAGCCTGAAGCTTTTTATTAACAACAACTTGTTGTTCAATATTAGCTGCCGGTACAGGAACCTGCAACATTATGAAAGAGAATAGATTAGCAGTCAATATTTAAATAGAAAATCATTCGAATTATAAATACAAGTGGAACTCTAGACAGGCCTGGTTAACTGCATATTGTGTCTGTCCTTGTAGAAGGCCTTGAGCAGAAGGAAGCTGGTCAGAAAAGCCCAAGCTAACTAGCTTCTCATCCTCCGTCAAAGTTCCAGATGAATGATGGAGAGGTGCAGCATACTGTTATCGTAATTACAAAATCACCTCCAATCATACTACTAAATCAAAATAAAACAACTGAAGCACTAACCTGAGACATTATACGAGAGTGGCCACCAGGATGGGGAGAGGTAGCAACATCAAGGGGCATCTCAACTTGGTTCAGTGTTGGTATTATTCCAGATTTCACTTCATTCATTATTGGTGGTTGTGAAGATCCAACATCCTTATTCGAGAAATCAGGATTACCTTCAACTTCTCGGACTCTGTCCTTCAGAAGAGAAGTAGGTGTGACATCCTTAAGGTCAACACTTAAATGCTTAAACAGGACCTGAAACCAAAGAGATCTCAATTAAAAAAATAGTCTCAAATTTAGAAAATGAGCCCCTCGAGCAAAGAATAACCAGATCTGTGTATACAGAATTACCTCAATCTCAAATTTGAGATTCATCTTCAAATTTGGCATTGCATAAATCTCAGCAAGCAACCCAAGAATTCCCATTGTCCACGGGTTAGGAGGCTGATATGCAATACTGTTCGAACAGGGTTCCAGAATCTAAAACGACATATTAAGTCAATAAAGTCAGATTTGCAAGTGCATTAAAAAAAACCATAGATCATACCTTTGAGGTAAAAGGAATGACAGCTATCATGAGTCCCTTTACATATGCCTACAAAAGAATACAGAAATAATGTATTTTGACATGTCAAAAAATTCAAATCAAGAAGATAATCGTGGCTACATGGAAGTATCAGAAAATCCAACTCCGACATTATGAAGTGAACCCAAAAACAAAATAGAAGAAAAGAAACCTCTATAATCAGAGATTTTGGATCTATCTCCCGCGCCCTTAGAACTTGATTTTTGCCGATTGTAATCTTCCCAAGCCAGCTTCCTAAATTTTTCAGCAGTGATCGTTCTTCCACACTAGACTTTATAAGATCGGATCCCAAGAGAACCTGAACATAGTACAAATAACATAGAATAAACACCAGCTTTTCCAAAGGAAATAAAGTAAGTAAACAAAATCAAACCTTGCAGTTTTCATAAGTGGCTTGTATAATCTCTCTGTTCAAAGGTTTCAAATTTACTTTATCAAGAAACTTCAAGTACAAATCATGAAAATTTGTTTCAATGCTTGCCCTGCCAAGAAAAGACATAAGGAATTGAAAAGGTCAAGAAATCATTCTATTTTATTTCAAAATGCCAGACAGGAAGAATAACTCCAAAGTAAGTTATATCCAGAGAAATGTTTCAGATAAGGTATGTATTGGCCAACCAAATCTATACCTCTTCATAACCATATACTGTGCAAACCAGGGATAGTATTGTGGATTTAGAATTTCGCTGAATTCTTTCGCTTTAGCATCAACATTTGCAGCAGACAAGTTATTTATAATAAAAGAAATCTTGTCCTGAGCTTCTGATGCTGGAGCCTGTTCCAGAGATGGACGAAACAGTCAGATACTGATAGGGAACAAACAATAACAGCAGATTAGATTAACATCATAGGTAATGGACTAGTCTATAAAACACAGATAGGACGCATAGACAACATAGCCTTCGAATATACTATGAAACACACCTTCACAGTCCCAGCCAGGATTAGGAACAATAACCATTTGATACCACAAAGCACAGAGGGCTGGAAACAGGATTCTATTCGACCATGAACCAACATCTATGAATGGAGGTGTCACGCTGTGCTAAATATTGACTACCAGTACAAGCTAGGGATGGTAGTAAGAACGGTTGAATAGGAAGCCAGTTAAAAACAGAACATTGTTTTCTAGATCGGATCGCAATTCATATCAGTACATAATAATGATTTTTCACTTCTGAAGGTAGCACCAAAGATATGAAGTCAGGAAAATTGGTCTAACTTGATTTTGATACTCTGCAGATCCTGATAATATTCAATTGGCACAGTCTTCAAATGAGTTTTAAGGAATGTCTCAAGTACACACTTAACCCTTGACTAGTTGAGAATTTATGAAGTACATCATTACAAGTGAGAGCACACTTTCGGAAAGTAACTTCTATCTAAGAGAGCAAGCCATCATCATTTTAAGAATGTATGTAGGAACTATATTTCTGATATACTCATTTCCAGGCAGTTCCAAATAATAAGCTTCCATGTACATGTGTGTCATCTCTATATCATCATAACTGTACAAGTATCTAGATAAACATGAGTAGTTATTGACAATTCAAGAAACAGAAATTGATTTGAGAATACAACCGTTTTTATATTACTTTTGAGAGTACGCTAAGTTAGCATAGAGGTAGCCAAAGAGACCAATCAAAACTACAAGTCACTCAAAAAGGAGTCGATAAACAAGGAAGAAAAATCCCCAAAGTAAAAGCACACGGAAACCAAAGGGATCAAGTATAAACAGAGACAGAAAAAATGTATAAGAAAGTTACAACCAATCACCTCTATGGGAGTTTCTCTTCTCTCAGCTGCAGCAACCAAGGTCTCAATGTTTAAGGCAGAGCCAAACCCTGTAACATCAGTCCCACTGTTAATGCAACCACAACCCACAAGCGCACTAGGGGAGAAAGTAGCACAGGGTTCAATTATTTTGCTGGGGGGAGGGGAGCTAAGAAAAAACAGAGAGCAGTTACAAAACAGCTAAAAGTGAGAATTACTTGCTGAGGTTGATCTAGATGATCGTGGAAAACCTGGTGACGCAGATTGTATTGACAGCACAGCTCCACTGTGTGACTGCATTGGGAGTTTGAGTAGATTAGCTCACGAAATACAGACAAAACAAGGTACAAATGGAACAAACATCAATTGAACTACATCATAGTAGACAAAGACTGTGTTACTTGCCTTCTGAAGCATAGGTGTATCACTCGAAGGAGCAATAACAGGCTGCACAGCAGATGATTGCGCTGGTTTCATGTAATTAGAAAGAGTCACAGGGGGCCTCCTCTCATCTAGAGAACTTGGTGGTCTCTGTGGTAGTGGGATCGAAGAGGAAACTGGTAATCCAGACTGTGTGCTGACTGGTCCAATGAGAGAAAATGGCGAGCCTGCAATCTGAAAACAAAAGGACACAATTGCAGTGAACACGAGTTCACGTAAATCACTTGGACTAGAAGTACTATCCACAACCACATAGACAGGGCAATACCAAAAAACACATATAGGCATGTGGGAAGACCCATTTGAATTATGACAACCCAAAAAGCACTTTCACATTGTCATGTTTTCTAGGAAAACATTCATCTGTTTCTGATATGCAGGTTCAACTACTTAACAGGAAGATGACTTTACAATGTTTAATACCTCCAGATTTGGAGCAGAAGATTGAATAAGACCATGATGGTGATCAGTAATGGCACTATGGACAACATCAGGTTCACTATGAGCAGCTGAGATCCTGTTAAGTGCCCTCTCTATAAATGCTACAAGTTCTGAATGAGCTGCACGCAAATGAGATATTTGCAGGATATGATTGCAGTACTGTGGCCACTCAATCATACGGTCCACAAACTGCTCCAATGCCTTAGTCCCAAAGGAGAACATCTGCATGTCATAAAGCCAAGGTCACACTGAGATTCAAAATAATGACATCAATTGATAACATGTGAAAGGAACAAACTTTTGAATCTGTAGGCTTCCTCAAAGCATCTAAAACAGCTCGTAAAGCGATACCAAGTGTAAGGTGAGTCACGAGTTGATGTTTAATGAGTGACCCTGAAACATAAGCATTCACAAAGGATAACATTATCAGCAAGCTGGAAAATTTAGAATGGGAGAACATCACATCTAGCATAGGAAGGTTGCAGAATATTTAACAGCCTAATTATCT
The DNA here is from genome assembly GCF_028751815.1 of Salvia miltiorrhiza. Taxonomy (NCBI): domain Eukaryota; kingdom Viridiplantae; phylum Streptophyta; class Magnoliopsida; order Lamiales; family Lamiaceae; genus Salvia; species Salvia miltiorrhiza. Next base: position 607,362 of record NC_080390.1, on the reverse strand, counting down.
GGGTTCATGTTGACTCAGTGACTCTTACATGCATGCAAGCAACAAGAATTAGTTATATCAAACATAATCATCAAATGGACTGGTAAAGATAAACAAACTCAAAAACAGTAGATTATGTATAAGACTACCTTAATGACATATAAGAGATGTTCAGAATGAAATAAAATTGTTGAAGAACTTGACCTAACAGATCAATTCAACAAAATAACTCTTTCCATCAAATATGTAGAAATCTGAATAGTATAGATACTCCCCTGGTTATGGTTATTCCAGGCATTTTAATTAGATTTTTTATTGCATGTCCAACCATTAATTAGATCTTCCCATATGAACCTACATGATTCTTGAAGTCACCCGGACATAGAAGTGGAAACACACTGCAGCTACATTTCAGCTTTGCAAAAATATTAAGATCATGAGAAAGATCACAGGAAGTGGAAAACAAGGGAGGGAGGTAGAATTTAATGGGTCTTCTGGAAAGAAGTAACTGCCTTATTTAACAGTTTTGTCAAATACTAAACCTGTTGCTAAAATAATGCAATAAATTAAGAAACAACGGTGAGAGATGATTTTTTAGTTTTCTGGAAGTGGTCGCATATAACACTTCTTCTATAATATTATAACTCATTGGTTATCATTTTCATATAAATAAATTTAAATTGCCTTCAAAATTAGGAACCAGCTACTTGATGCTTAAAATCAATCCAACATGAATAAGAATAAAGAAAAATGACAAGCTAAGAGGTATGAGATGTCAAGAATTTTTGGTGAAACATCATGACAAATCCAACAACAAAACCAGACTATGGATTCAATAATCTCATGCACAGATCATACCGGAAAATTCATACAACTATTTTGAGCAGCAAAAATAGTTTCAGTATATAAGAACAATCAGTAAATAAGATCTCACCAAAAAGAACTGCTGCCACCCTCAGCTGCCTTTCAGGGTACTTTGAGAAAAATTTGTATTCCTCAAATAAGTTAGCGATCATGCACTCATATATAGACTGTTCCCTGTCAAAATGCCCACAACCCTTCAGAGCCAGCAGTATTCTCCATCACAGCCTCAGTAAATGAAGCAGCAAAGTCTATGTGACCATAAATTCACCACATAGAAGTCATGCTATTCAATTGAAATATTGACCACTTACAAACAAGAATTTTTCAAGGATGTGCTAATTTAAATTTTACTAATTCTAATAAGATACTAAGTTTTTGATATATGAATTCCATCAAAACAGGAACTTGGTGATGTAGAGCAATAGAGTCCATTAAAATACTTGGAATAATAGGCTTAATAGCTCAAGAGAAACAACATGAGTAGCGGTGTGAAGGCCTGGTTTAGTGTCATCATCATATTCATAACAAATAACCACAGTTTGGAGTCGATAATCCAAATTTGTGTGAACCTTTCCAAGCAACATACTAGATTGATGATCTTATAATTTAGCGAGGGGTGGGGGGGGGGGCTAGTACCTTTTGTCTGAAGATTCCTTGAATCGAGTGAGCATTTGAATCATAGCATCAATAGACAGATGACCAGAAAACATTTGATGGAAGTATGAGTTTGCTTCTGTTTCAATGTCATCAGCATAACTATCAGCAGCGGCATCAGAACCCCCAGCACTTCTCATTCTTGAAGTAGCACGCATATGAGAGAGATCCAATTTCTCAATTTCCTCAGATAAGTGATTAGAAGAAAGCACACCAGCATGAGACTGAAGTACCTGTATAACAATTTTATGAAAGGTCACATACTAGTGATCTCAAGCTGGCTGAGATAAAAATCTATGTCGCAATTTTACCTTTAAGATCGTGGAACAAGCTTCTAAATAAATATTCAAAAGAGGAACAGAAGGTTGGAAGTGATTAGGAGAAATGTCCTGATCTCCAATCTGAACATCCTTCAGAAACTTGATGCATTCCTGGAGGCATACACATAAACCAGATATTGGAATTACAATAATTAGAGATCACAATGGGCCTCGTGGCAAGATGGCAGATTCCAATTCTAAAATTAGTCTTCGCAAATATTCTCGTAGGGAATGATTACTTTTCACAATAGATGATGAATTTTATTTCTTTCATCCCAGGGAATCTTAATAGGGAGGGATTTAAAAAAGAGAAAACACTTACCTCATAGAAAGCATCTTTACTTGACACTAATTGAGTGGTCAACCAGCTGTCAAGGTCCATGATGCCTTTCTTAGATGCAAGTACAGCCAAGCGAATGCCAAAGTAAAAAGGAAACATATCTAGTACTTGGGAAAAAACCTGTGAAAACATTTAAGCAGATATATTAAGATGCCAAGTTTGACAATTAATGGGGTATATATCAAAAAGCACTAATATAGCACATTTACGAGTGGTAAGAAGTCGAGACCTTTATTTCCTGGCAAGCATCCACAATCCTAGAGATACTGTCTGGATCAAGATTCACAGTATCTATAAGTCCACGTAGCAACATGTTTGGATTAACATGCCACAGAGTGTACAATAAACCACTTGCAGAAGAACTTTTAAGAGCCATTGGGAGCACAGCAGATGCCACCTCGTTCTGAATGAGATTATACGCAGTCTGCCAGTTGTAATTGGGTTAATAAACAAGAAACCATGTAAAAATCAGAATAAAAAACAAAGATCATATCTGAGGTCGCCTACATTAACATTGGCCATCCCAAGAAGCAACAGTTCTGGGAAGTTATTAAGAGGAAATTCAAGGACAGATCTCACGAAACTTGCATGGCCCATCTCTGATAGCTGACACAGAACCACCAGCAGGTCATGACATGACCAAGCACGATTTGGTCCAGACTGCAATGTATGTCCAAGCACGGTGTCATCATAGGACTGCACAACAAAAAAACATTATAAACTCACTTCAGATGGCATGGCTTTATTGGAAAAGATAAAATTGCGACAAGTAGTCACTGCGTCATTAAGCAACAACTTAACATTTGTAGCAAGCATACCAGCTGCCTTTCAGAATGAGCAAATGTAAACACTTCAGGAGACGCAGAGACTGCATATTTTAGAAAAGATAGCTGACCCTCAACATTCTTCCAGACAGATCCACAAATAGCATGGAGAGGGAATGGTTCCTGAAAAATTAGACCAGCGAAAGAGAAATTGAGAATAACAGATTGCGTATCATGCTTGATTCTTTACATTCCTAAAGTAATAGATGAAGGATGATAAGGTTGAAATTGAATGTCAAGTTCTACCTGGCAGGCATGCTTGTAGACAGACATGAAAAATAAGAATGCTGCTTCATTAGGGATATAAAATCCCTCATGATCCAGCTTCTCCATGACATTAATCCAGTTAGTTCCCAGAGCCTGAAACAAAATAATCAAACCAAAATAATGGGACACTTTCATAATTGGGAAAATATGTTAAAAATTAATCAATAAACTAGAAGCATGGAACATACAAGCTGCTTGAGTGAATCTACAAGGACATCAACATTCCAAGAATTCAAAGATGGCACATCCGGGACACCATTACCACCAAGGGCAGAGCGAAATGTAGCAAAGACATTTTGGCTGTCATCGAGACCTGCATAAGTTCTGGCAATCGTACCAAGTATCTTTGCAACTGTGGCATCGGTAAGCGGTAAGAAAAGAGACAACATTTCTTTGCATTGAGCCACATTGGCAGTGCATCCATATCCTAGCTCACACATCACATCAGCCATGCTAATTTCTTTCTCCATTTCTGCTAGAATGGCATCAAAATCATCTTCACCCCCCTCATTCAACAACTCTAAGTGTCTGCAGCATATAAACAAGCATAAAGGTAACAATGGTTTCCAAAATAAATTATAGTCTATTTATGCACTAGGAACTGCAAGGGAAAGCACCTGAAGAAGTTATCTCCATGTAGTTCATCGTGAAGAAAAGGTGTGATGACAAATTGTGCCCCATCCTTCAGTTGCACAAGAGATAACATTTGCATGAACGAATCTACATGCTTGGAGAGGCCTTCAGATCGACTAAGCAGCACAAGAATATGCTGAATTAGCTCAGTAGACTCCAATGCAACAGGATTGGCACACAACTCTGTAATCTGACTCATGCAGAAATTTGTTCCTGCATAAACCAAGAATAAGTTTGCAGGTTTAGTGGAACATCTAGAAGAACTCCACGAAGATAAAACAATAAACTGCTGAATGTTTTCAAACTCTTACAATCAAACAAATATATAATATACATGTGTACATGTATGTATAAGGAAGAGAATGACTAACCGCACATCCTGGTATCATGATCTTCAGCATCAGACAAAGCAAGGCCAACTCCAATTTTCTCAGGTACCGACAAGTGTAAAGCATCAGAAAGATTCTGCAGTAGTTCTTCATTGATGGCTTTAGTCTGCAGTGACTCACTTAATATTGAACTAAAGTTAGGTTTATCCAAGAAATGTTTGAATATTGAAGCAAATATCGGTTGCAGCTTCATATCCTTCAAATCCCTGGAATAAATATTGAGGTGGTCGAAACAGGCTTGGAGCAGTGATATGCTACCCACCATTCCATGCATTGTACACTGTCAGAGGAGCATAGTAGCAACAAAATATATTATCGCCAATGTCAGAAACAAGAATTAACAAACACAATGCAAAAAAATTCGCATATTGGTGCAAAGTCTAATCACTGATTAATTTCCAAAATACACCTCAGTTTAACCAGATTGCATGACCTAGGCATTCTTCTCACTCGTTTTTCATAAAATATTATGTTGACCTCTTTTCTTGCAAGATTAGAAATTCAAAGGAATTGATGCTCTTAGTTTTGTAGCTGACAAGGTGAAGCTGGTTCAAAAGTTTTTACAAAAATATAACCCAATTATAATTCAGCCTATGGCTACTTCAAGACCAAAATACAAACAAAATAAATGTCAAAGCAGAGAACGTCCCATATTTCATTCATGAGAAAAGCAAAAAACTTACACAAGGGAACAATTAATTGAGGACGAAGCTTCTTCACCATAAAAATACAAAATTAATCCTCATTTTTTGCATTTACATGAAGAATTTATGTTATTTTGAGCATTTGTCAACTCAGTAACATTTCTATTAAAAACGAGCAAGCTTTGTGCTTTGACATTCTATGAAGTTATCAACCCAACTCGTAAAGGAAAAGACACCCACCTATGTCAGGATAAATTCTTCATTGCTGTATTCTACTTCTACGTCAAATTGCTTTTAGAATTAAGCTTGGTTAACACAGGATAAAAATCAGAAAGTGCATATAAATCAACCAGCTAGGATTATGTTGTAACTAAAAAATGTGAGCATCATTGCAATTAAAAGCATTAAGATTAACTACAATGCCACTCAAATGCAACAGAAATGCAATTGATTGTTGCCTTGCCAGTTGCCACATCAAGATGACTTCATGAGAATAAAAACAACCTTATCAATATTCTGCAAGTTTAGGAGTTCTCTTACTTTACATAGTAAAGAAATCCTAAATCAGGCCCAACTCGAAAAGATAAACCATGTGCATAAAATACATCACAACTCCACCGAAAAAGAAAATAGAAAGAAACCATTCATTATTAACTGATGCCAAAAGCAGAGAGAATGAAGTCTGACTACATATTAAAGAAACAAAAACTACAGAAGCCCCTCTGCAGTAAAAATGTTCCAAACGAAGTCAGATTATTAAAGTGTAAATACCACAAAAAAGTTTACATTGGGATATAAAAAAGTAGATTCTTATGGTTTTAAACAACATACATATATTGGCCTCTAAAGAGAGAGAGAGAGAGAGAGTGTGTGTGTATGGAGAGGTTCAAGTAAGAACTACTACATAAAATAAGAACAGAGAACCATTCTCAGCCCTTCCATTACCAAGATCTACGGTGGACGCTTCATCTTGCTGGATGAATGCATCACTTGGTTTGAATCCCAGAGAGAGTAAAATTTTTTTTTTTTCGAGTGCATTAATTTTAACAACGAATGCATTAATTTTTAATGGGGATGCATTAATTGTAATGGTTCTCGCGTTCTCACGAAAAATGTATATATATATATGACCATCAAATATGAACTGGCTGAAGACTAAAACTGCACATAATATCAAATGGACAGCAGCTGTAACTATCACAGGAATACAACATTACAGAAACAACTATCATCTCAACTAGGTGGCGGAGCTCGTCCAAAAACAGTAGTGACTTCGTGAACTTTCTAATTCGGTTTCAAAATTGAGCAGAGATCAATGTTTAGAAGGTTCTAAACCATACATGAGAATAAACTATAGTTTACCTTTGTCCAATAATAATACTATGTGATGATTAAAACAATACCGCAAAGCAAACAATTGTAAAACAGTGAATATAAACTTAGTTCGCGCACAAAGCCCATTCATCGTAGTTAAAGGCCAAGGGTTTTACAGTACAAACACAAGATCATCAGTCAAACCAAGAAAAGCAAAGAAACAAGACAAAATGAAAGGCACGCATTTGAATTAAGTTCGATAATGCAAGAAACATCTAAATTCAATGTGCGTACCTTGCATAGTTCTTGGAAAACCGAATCGGAGTTGGAATCGTTCAAATTCTGCAGCAGAAACCTAATCTGACCGGAAAGCTTGGAGGAGAACGGAACCATGGTTGGGTGAATTGCAGATTACTCTTAAATTTTATGAGATTCAACGAACAGAAATTGCTAGGGTTTGCAAATGGAAGAGATTTATGAAATGAAATTAAAAGAGACGAGAGTCTAAAATGCTAGCGAATGAGTCGAGTGATTTGCGCATTGGATTTTATATGGATGACCCGGGTGTTGGGCCGCCCGACCCGGTATTACTTGGATAATCTATATCCATATCTATATCTATATTTATATTTCTATATATTTTTCTACATATATAAAAGGAAAACCGCTTACAAAAATAATAAGTCGTGTTTTCGCCCAAACACTTTATTCTTTTTAGAAATAAATATTTTTTTAACTTTATTTATTTATTCATTTCGTCTATTCTAAATCATACAAATATCTTTTTTAAATAATTTTTTCTACTCATAGTTTCATGGTTCGTAGTTTTTATTATAAAATGAGTTTGTAGCCTAACTGTATCCTATATAATCATATTAAATACTCCCTCCTCTTTTAATATTATGTCGGTTTAGTGATTTGCAAAAATAGTATGTTGTGTTTCCCGCCAAAATAACATTACTATTTTTAAAAATAACTTTTTTTTAGTTTTATTTGTTCATTTCGTCTATTATAAGTCATACAAATATTTTTTTTGTTATAATTTTTCTACTCTCCCCTATGACAATATTAAATACTCCATCATATCCTAATTGTATGTCATTTTAGTGATTTGCATTAATTTTATATTATAAGTCGTCTACAATTAATCTCATTTATTAAAGAGACATTAATTGGATGTAAGAAGATACAACTAAATAATAAGTTGATCCATTTTTTAATTCATCATTTTGTTTTAATTAATTGTCATTAATTAAAGTTAAATTAGAATATGTGTGTCAAAATTTAGGATGATTTATAATTTGAATAAGAGTGAGTATGTAATGGCATATTTTTATCTAAAATGTTCAGTAAATGTATATAAAATAATTAATAAACAAAAATAAAATGATCAAAATATTAATATAGATAAGATTTATGACATATATGAACTTTTAACACATGTATTTATTTATGACTTCTTTCATGAACATTTAGTCAACAAATATAAATAAATTTTGAACATTTAAGAAATATATAATAACGATTACAAAATCTCGTAATTAGTACTCCCTCCGACCCACGAAACACTACTACAAAATTTCACATACATAACACTCCATACATAACGGTTTTTTTAAAAAACCGTTATGTGTGAGCGCATTTTCTACAATAGATAACGGTTTTGCATATTTCCGTTATCTATGTAATGTTATCCATAGGCATAGATAACGATATGATGTAATCCGTTATGTATGACCGTTATCTATTAGTTGCATACATAACGGTATTATGGAACCGTTATATATGAGGCCCGAATACTGTTATGTATTATTTTTGTATTTATTTTTAAATTTAATATTATTATAGAAAATCAAAACTCTAACCCACCCCACCAAATTTCCCCAAATCGAACCTAGACTCTTTCTCTCTTCAGTCTTCACCATCGTCCTGCCCTGCCACCGCCGTCGCGACACGCCGCCACGACCACCGCCGCCTGGCACTCGCTGCCCAGCCGATTCCTGAGACCCGCCTCCTCTACCTCTCGTCGTGCTAACGGCCAGCAACTCTCAGTCTCATCTCTCTACCTCTCTTACCCTCGTTGTCGGCCTCTCTGCCGTCACTCCTGCCTCCTCCGATCTCCCGTGGTTACACAGCCTCACATGCTAAGCAGCAGACAATACCCTTTATATTCTATTCAAACCATTTTTAACCCAAGCCCTAAATCAAAATCAGCAGCCCCTATCTCCTCCAACCAAAATCTGCGCAGCCCTAGTTATTGAATGTATGTCTTCCATAAAAAATCTCCGCCCATCGTTACTGGTGGTCCGAGGATCGGCGAGCCGATGGTGTTCTACGGCCGGTTCTCTTCTCAACTCCACATAATCGAGGCAGGAAAGGGGGAAAGCCCTAATTCTCCTCTCATCCTCTATCTGTCGTTTCGGCCGTGAGCTTCCGGTGAGGCCGCCGCTGGTAAGCTTTCCCTCTCTATGTCGTCTCTAATTTTCCCAATTCCCACAGGAAAACAAATGCCCTAATTTTTTTTAAGAAAGCCCTAATTTTCAGATTTTCGCCTCAGATTCTGCAGAAAAATCGATTTGACTTTCGAGATAAAAGGCAAGGGCAGATATAATTATTAACTGTTGTAGCTATTCATTGTTTCCCCCTTTTGCTTTATTTCCAGCTTTTCGTTTTTCTTTGTTGCTTTTTCTTGATTTTGTTGGGGGGTTCGATTGTTGAAGTTGATATTTTGATATCTTTCTAGGCTTGTGTGGGAGAGATATGCGGTGCTGGTTTGTTGATGTGAGTTAAAGGTGGTAGCTTTATTGGTATTCGGTGAATTTAATTTTGTTGCTGTTGGTGAAATTCGTCTATTTTTAGGATTTGGGTGTTTGCCTTTTAAGTTGAACATGATTTGGAAGATCTCGGTGGAAATACATCTGTTGATTTCCTGCTGTTTTTGGTTATGATTGATAAGTTTTACCTGTTGCTAGTTTATTTGGTGCACGGTTTTCGGATTTTAGTGGGATTTTCATCTCGTAACTGGTTAGTTTAAATGTTTGTATGACTTCTTCTTACTTACCCCTTTGTGGCTTGTTTGTGTGTTGCTTACTGTTTTTCGTAGTTAGAGATTAACACTGTTCTACCTGAATTTTAGGTGTCTGCTAATTTTCACCATATATCATAGTGCTTGTTATATATGGGCCTCAATTTCCAACACTTGTAATATCTAAGTGTGTTTTCTTGTTTAAATATGACCATAGGCTGGTTAAGTTCTTTCACGTTTTGTGGCCGCCTGCTGATTACATCGTTTCCTGAGCTCGGGCTTTGTCCTCTTTGACATCCATTTGTATTATCTGCATTTGTGGTTGGGGCTGATATTTAGGGTTTTTTTATCTTTTCTAAAGTTATAGGCTTGGTGTGTGCCTTTGTTTTGTTCTGTAGCTTCTTGCTCTATTTTCTTGTTTTATTATTCGAAGATATGTTTTAACTTGTCGCTAAGATACTTGTGAAGAGTGGGAAGAAGGGTTTACTGATCTATTGTCTAGCTTATACGAGTACAATTCATTTGTAATCAATATCTGCATCAACATCTAGCCTATATGTTGCCAATAGCTAATGCCGTATATAACCTCTGAATATAGCTAGATATCTCTAATAATGGTCTAATATTTAGTGAATAACCAGTATCCTCTGTGACAATTAGTTTGAATGTTAAGATACTTTAGCATTTGACATTCTATTTTTGTTAAGTTATCCTTTACATTTGTGGGTTAGTTTAGATGACATTCTATTGGACATTTGTGGGTAAAACTATTAACTCATCTTTCTATTGATGCATGTGGTTTTTGGTATATACTCATAGTTACAATGTCGTTGATTCCGTGAGCAGGAATGATATATTTATTGTTTGAAGTATATGGTGTTTTTGTATTTGTTGTCAAGTTTGAGATTTAAATAGTGTCCCTGTGGCCGTACGTGTAGCATTTTTCTATTTGATATCATTCTCCTTGTTTTCCTATGATCTTTGTACTTCTACTATTTGTCTCTTTATCCTATGTTCTCATTTGCTTTACTTTATTCAGGATGAATGTGCTATGAACTTTATCACAAACTGGGTCAAACTAGAATTATGTATGTGAGTGTGGTGTGTTATAACTTGTGGTGATTGGTTGTGTTATAACTTGCTTTCTTGGTGTTGATGAGTTAAATATGATTTAAATTTCAAGCTAAAGCATGCTAATGTGTAGTAAGATGATGTATTTGAGATCTTATAGCTTTTATTTGGCCAAAATATGAGTTATATGTTGAGTTTCAACAGAAACTGTATTGCTGTCAAGCTTTTGTTAAGTTGAATAAAGCATTTAAAGAACTTTGACAGTTGCTAAGGTGATTTTCGTGCCCAATCTTTGACAGTTGCATCAATTAATGGTCGATACATTCTGTGACAGTTGCAAGAACTTCATCATTTTTTTATGAATAAACTTGATTGGTGTTAGAAGAAATTCCATTTGATCTGAAATTGGCTAAAAAATGCAGGGGTTTCCGGGCAGCGTCACTCCTGATTATGTCCCTTTTCAAATATGGGATTCATTGCAGGTTGCCTATCCTTTGTTTTTCTGGTTTTTTCATTAAAGCTGGAGCTCTTTTGCCCTTGAAATTGATTGGTCCGGTTTCTTGCAGGGCCTTTCGACTTATGTGAGAACAATGCTTTCCACCCATGTAATTATATTGTTACAATCTTTAGCCTTTTGATCTGTCATTTGTAGCACTAATATGCACATATTAGTTGCTTTAGGCTCTTCTAAGTGCTATTGGGGTTGGTGAGAAATCGGCCACAGTTATTGGGGCCACATTTCAGGTATACATTTGTCTATGATTTTATTTATTTATTTTTACATGGTGCAAGATGATAATCATTTGAAAGCTATCTGTTTCTAATTTCCATTCTGAAAACTATGCCAGTGGTTTCTAAGAGATTTAACTGGAATGCTTGGAGGTGTTTTGTTTACATTTTACCAGGTAACATTTCACTGGTTTTTTAAGTTATAAATATTATACATGGGAAATAACAAAAAGAAAAATGTCTTTCCATGAATTGTTGTCTGGTGACGTGATTAAGACCCCTAACACTACATTCTCTTTTCATTAGGGGGCAGACCTGGATAGCAATGCCAAAATGTGGCGTCTTGTTGCAGATCTCATGAATGACCTCGGTAAAACTGTCCACTTCTATAGTTCTATTTGCCATTATCATTTCTGTTATTGTTGCTACTATTATTTGAATATTTGATTGGACGGCATAATATTGTTTATATATTATAGTAGTGTTCTTTTTGAGTATTTCTCTCTGATTTAGATTTCATCTTTATCGATTTTGAACAAGATTTTGCAGCTTTATTCTAGGGTTTACGGTTTAGTTTTTTCTCAAAAACCTATTCAGCCTTTATTCCAGATAAAGAAGAAGAAAAGTGATGCAGGAGAACCAGTAAAGTACATGGGCTGTGGGGACTGCGAGAATCTCAGTAAAGTACATGGGCTATGGTAGCTTGGGATGGCTTGAGGTCAAAAGACGACCAGAGAATCATAGCAGGTTGATTAACTAGTTCTTGAGGACTTGGTGCTAGAAACATTGTATGATAGATTTTTGTTTTAGCTATAAGGTAGTTGGTATTTTCAATTTTGAATCGGAATATGCCATAATGATGTATACTTGATATTTGGTTCATTTGTATAATAATGTATGAATTTTTTGGATGATATATAATATTGTTATCGTTGATTTTATCATTTTGTCGTTTTATAAAAATAGCAAAATTTAAAAATATACTACAATTATATAAAGTGCAAAAAACTGTTATAAAATGTGCAAAAAATCGTTATGTATTCTAATTAAAGATAACGGTTAAAATCGTTATAAAAAGTGCAAAAATCGTTATAAAAAGTGCAAAAAACCGTTATGTATTCTATCAAAGATAACGGTTAAAACCGTTATAAAAAGTGCAAAAAACTGTTAACTATGATAAAAAAAATAAAAAAAAAATTAATACATAACGGAAAAATCTTAATACATAACGGTGAAAAACCGTTATGTATTCTATCAAAGATAACGGTTAAAACCGTTATAAAAAGTGCAAAAAACTGTTAACTATGATAAAAAAAAAAATTAATACATAACGGAAAAATGTTAATACATAACGGTGAAAAACCGTTATGTATAACCGTTATAGATAACGGATGCGAACCGTTATGTATGACACATCGTACCGTTATCTATGCTACTATACATAACGGTTTTGAAACCGTTGTCTATGACGTATAGAATAGATAACACCACTATACACAACGGTTTTTTTGCTCATAGATAACGGATAAAATCCGTTATCTATGAGCGTTTTTCTAGTAGTGAAACATGAGTCGTATTCATTTTTAGGTCGTTTCACAAAACTTGTTACGTTTCCTTATATGGCAAAAGAATTTCTCATTATTCATTTTTTCACATACCACACTTAACACACTAAAGTACTACTTTCTTAAATCTCGTGCAAAAAAGAAACGACTCATGTTTTGTTGGACATGGGGAATAACTTTTGTTTTCAATTATTTTTCATATATAGTTTCTAAAAATGATATTTATAAATGGCATGTCATACTTATGTATTGATAATTTTGCATCAAAAAAATATATACTTATCTATTGATAATTTTGAATTAACAATTAATAATGAATGTTACAATGATATAACTGACAAGCCCGTTTTTGTGCTCTTTTGAGTACATTTATGGTATAGATCGAGTTTGTTTTGTGTCGTTTGTGTTTGGGAGGACATGTTATATTTCACAAAGATTTGCAGGCATGTACCAAGGCATAACAGGCTCCATTTCACAAGAGAGGCAATCACTCGAAGTCATATAAGGGCAAGGCGTCATTGCACTCTGCCGAGGCTGAGTAACGTGTGGGATCATGTCGTGTTCAGGGCATGGCGCCCATGAATCAAGGACTAGACCGGAGCAAGGGGACAGAAGACAAAGGAGTGGAGGCCAAAAAAGATGCATACATTGGGCGAAACAAGGGCATAGCAACGTGGATTCTGACGCGAATCTGGAAAATGAAGGATATCCACTTACCTTCTGGGGGAGATTCCTGCGAAACCAAGGGAAGATCCGCATATACTATAGGGTTTGACGCATAAGGAAAGAATCTTCTGCAAACCCTAGCTCAGCGTCAACAACGCAGTTACTTCCTCACTTAAAATTTTAGAGTTATCGGCGACAGTCAAGTGATATTCCTTTGACTAGGCACGGCGGTCTCCGCCTTCGATCCTCTTCTTCTTCGAACTGCTAGTTGCTTATATTTTTTTTTTTTTGCCTCAAATCGAATTTGAGATGTACGAGAGCATTTACTATTAAGTTGTCGGCAAATTTGCCTTTCAAAGTTACGTTTAAATTTTCAAACGATGCTCAGAATCAATTCAGTTGCTCAAAATTTGGAGACTATAGTGAAAAGAAAGATGGCGGCATAGTTGAAAGTGAAGAGAAGTTGGCGTCTAAGATCATCACTTATGCTCTATGTATATATACATTATGTGTATGAGAGATAGAGAGTTGAAAGAATCGAATGAGAGACAGATGATGAGACTATATTCAACCGTGAATAAGGGAGAGAAGAGAGTAGCCATTTTTTATTTTTTATTTTATGTTAGGGGTAATTTTATATTTTTACATAAAAATTGGTCAATTTTTATTTTTTTATTTGATAGACTAAAATTTAAATTTACTATACGAAAGTGGCCAACTCCATATATTATCTCCTAAATTTAATGAAAAAATTTCACTGAAAAATCGATATTATTTTATTTAGAATTCGATATTTAAAATTGGAATGAAAAATCTATAGAACCCCTCATTATGGAGGTGGCCTATAGAGTAGGGGGCTCTATATATTTTTCATCACATTTATAGAAATTAAATTCTAAATAAAATTTATATTTGGTAATTACAATAATCCTAACAAAACAAAGGAAATTAATGTGTCGTTCTACGGCTCTTTCGAAAAAATGTAAATAAAAAATCAATGTTTGATTTAAAATATCCCTGTGCAACCTTAGTTATTAATTCATGAAATAGAAAAAAAAACATAACCATTTTCTATTGATTTTGGTGAATAAGCACAAATGTGTAAGGTTACCTAAGAATTTTATCTTCTAAATACAAATTTGATGTCGACATTAAGATTAATTTAAATAATTAGGAGATAAGATAAAATTCGTTTTAATTTGTTGATTTATGGCTTATAAACTGAAACTGGATACTGAAATGTCGGAGGACTGAAGTCTTAAGCCAACTGAAGACTGAAACCAAATTAGTCGACTGAATACTGAAGCCAATTAGCGGAATGAAGCTAATTAGTTTTCAGTTTCCAGATCTGTTTTCAATTGGCCATTATCTGGATAAGGGAGATTAGTTTGAGAGATGGTCTCATTGTAAAAGGTGATATAGCACGAGAGAGAGATAAGAATTGGAGAGATGATTGAGATAGGGGTAGAATTGCTTCTATATTATGCTCCGATCAATTCTTGATGTGTTGTATTTTGTAATCTTCTTGATTAGTGAAATTACTCTTGTTGACCCTCCCGTGGATGTAGGGTTTTTCCCGAACCACGTAAATCGTTGTTTCGTTTCTTGTTATTTTCAATTTTGTCGATCACACTAACAATAAAGATGAACATTTTGAATGTTCACACTATCAACATGCTCATTTCATATTTCCTCCCTTCCCAAAATATATGTTGAAATGCATCTTCCCCAAATTTAACCATCGGACATTGGTGACATTGCCGACGATGTATATAAGTTGCACGTTGAATACTCTCTCTCTCTCTCTCTCTCAACATATGTGTCCAAGAGCCTCAAATCTGGGTTATTCAGACTGAGAACTCTTTATATATGTCTGACTAGATAAATTTAAATTTCGCAGAGCCATAATTATGAGCATTTTCTCTTCTTTTCTGTTTACTTCTTTTATATGCATATATATATATATATATCTGACAGAATCAGCTTTGGACTGTATCTCTTGGCTCTTATCTGCAAAATAAACCATGATTTCACACTTGTCTCACTTCGTATTTCATTGGCATTTTGGAGGTAGCGACGTCATTTAAGGCATGCAATTGGTTTCTGATATGAAAATCAGAACATTTTTAATATAAGTAATCCAAATGAATCTCAATGCAACACTCCGCAGTGATATTCATTGCATGTTGTACTTCTCTTATATTCCTATTGCTTTAATTAATAATGCCTTTTTGTTTTATCCTTAGTCTTCGAGTGTATGCAATGTCTCTAATTTTAGAAAGGTGTGAAATCATAAATTTTACTAACGAGATCATCTATTGTGTGTAGAGGGAAATGATAAATCTACTAAATTTTCTTTGGATCGAGACTATGTGAAGATCCCACATCCACTCCAAGAATTATATTCTCTTCGTCCCCCGTTGATAATGTTCGATTATTTTAATCACAAAAACTAAGAAAAGGTGCGGTTAGTATATAAATTGACTTGATGAAAGATATTTAAAAATTATTTTAAATGAGTTGATGTATAAAGTGAATTGAATTCACCAATTAAAAATATTTTAAATAATTAATTTTTTATGAAAAAGGGTCTGTAGTTATTAGAACATCCACATTGGGGTTACATGATAGCCTACATGAGAGAAGACCACATTGTGTAAAGAGGCTGCATTGAAATTACATGATAGCCTACATGATTTTTTTAGTTTTGATTTTTATGCTTTTCACTTAAACTTAAATGCTCAAATTTAAATAACACATTTTACTAATAATTAAAATTCCATTAAAATAAAAAAACCTAAAAATTACATAAAAAAAATTAAAAACATAATTAAAATTACATAAATTAAAATCGTAGTCTAGATAAGTCCACGGAAATCGAGGCAGTCAAAGCTGCATATTCAAATTCGATTTTTTTTATGGCGCGTGTAAAACATGCGCCTAAATTAAAGGGTCGAGCGGGCTACACGTTAGAACGTGTAGCCCTCGTGTAAGGGAGGGCTGCATCGCCTTACACGATGCGAGCTCTACACGAGTAGGCCGCCATCGTGGAAGCGATGCGGATGCTCTTAGTGACATACCAATATAGTAATCGAGACTAAAAATATTTTAAATAGTTCGTTTTTTATTAAAAAGGATATATGTTGTTATTAGTGTCCTACCAATATAGTGATTGAGACAAATGACGTACTTATAACTGGACCATCTGTAACAACCCCACACATTTACTTTTATCAATATTATGCATGTTATTTACGGCATACATAATACAGTGTATTAGTATAAGATACGAACTGAAAAGAAGAAAATATAAAAAAAAATACTGTATTACGAATCTAAAAAAAAAAACTGTATTACAATATAAAATAATACTATAAAATAAAATTAAATAGAGATGCGAACTACTCCTCACTCCACATCCCATCTTCAACATTTTCTGCGGAAATATATAATTATCCATCCATATCTAGAACTAGAAAGTGTGTGATTTGTGAGGTTTCATCTTTTAAATAATCTCTGCATATGAAATAAAACAAAATTATTGCTGTTAAGAAAGATTCATTGATTGATTAATCATAGAATGAAACGCGAAAAGTCCCAAAATTTTTTCACAATTTCTCTTAAATTCATTCATCATGGAAAATTAGGCATCAATAAATGAGATTGGAGACGTCAGCACACCCGGAAATGGCGCCCATACGCCTCCTGCTGCTGCTGCTGCTGGCGGAGCAGGTCCTTCTGCCGCCGCAGCTCCATAACTTTCCGGTGAGAGTTCGAGTGCTGAGTCAGCACGAACGTCGGGCTCGCCGCCGGCCTGTACTCCGGCACCAGCCGCCCCGACTTGTACCTCACGCCGCAGGCGTTGCACAGCGTCTTCGGCCCCAGCGGCCCCGTCCTCCACTGCGGCGTCTTCTCCGACGCGCAGTGCGTGCACCGACGCGCCACCTCCGCGCCGCCGCCGCCGGGCGCCTGATTCTCGCCGGCCGACGTCACCGGCCGCGATCGCTTGCTCCGAGCGCGGCCGTGGAATCCCTTGCCGCTCATCCCGTGGAAATTGACGGATGCGCTCGCGAGCTCACTCGCCGGAAAATCGGTGAACGAATCGTCCATGTAGTTCGATAACCACTCCAGCTCCGCCGCGTCCTCCGTCTACACGGAAAAGTGAAATCAGAAACCTAAATCCCAATTATCGAAGCTACACCTCTCGCAGCATGCAGTATAATATTGTACATGATTAAACCCTAAAACATCAAATTAATGCGGCGTGAGGTGGAGATCTTACAGGCACGCGAAAAATGTCGGTGAAATCGGTGGAGTAATTAGTAGGAAGCGGCGAATCCTCGAAGTGCGCGTTGGCGGCGGAGGAAGGGTGGTGGAGGAGGAAGTCGGCATTGGCGGCGGCGGCGGCGGCGGAGGAGGATGAGGAGGAAGAGAGAAAGTCATCGTTTGGTAAGTCTAAGAGATCATCTACGGAGAGAGCACCGTATGCATCCATGCTCCCTAGCCTTTCCCTCCCAGCTAGAGCTGGTGTGATTTTTGTCGTGACCAGTAATGGTGTGTAGAGAGAGAAAGGGTGAGAGATATGTGAAGAAGCAGAAAGCAAGGTATAAATGATGCCAAGTAAGGGGGCAACGGAACGTGGGCAGACTCAATCTCACCATGCACTTTCTCTCTCTATAATTCTCTCTCTATATCTATATCTATAATATAGTACTACTATTTAAAGCGGTGAAATTTCCTCTCTCTTTGTGACCGATTAACCTATGGTGTGTGTATTTATTTGGCATTGCTAGGATTCGTATTTTCTTCTTAATGTTTCTAGTTAAGTGAAACATTTAATTGGTGTTAGCCAATAAATGTGAGAATTCTGCGTGCTACATATTCATCAAAATTGTACCCTAACATATATAGTAGCATTTATGATTTATTTGTACATAGATAAAATAATGTATAAAGTAAATTGAATCATAATCATCAGAGGATGAGAGTATAAAATCAAGGTGACATTTGAGAAGGAATTTCAATTAATTAAGAGCTATATTCTTAGCATATGCTATCACGTGCAAACTCCCAATATTCGAATTGTATATATAGATAAAGTAATTAAAACTGAGAATCCTACTTTAGTTACCAGCCATAATTGACAAAATGTGAGATCATTTTAAAATCACACTCAATGTGATTAGAGAAATATTTGTAATTAATGGTTATACATGCGAATGAAATAAGAATCAGTAATCATATGTGTGTGATTATCACGAAATATCACAATTCGGTATGTCATTCTTGGGTGAATGATTAAATAAAAATAATATATGTGTGCTAATCTAATATTTTGACGTACTGAATAATTTGAACTTGTTGGCCTATATTCAATATATGCGTTAAGCCTCACATTGAATGTTTACAAAAAAAAAATGAATATTTTTCTACATCTCTCAAAATACATATATGTAGCACTTTATTGGATCTTACACTTTCATAAAACCAAGTGTAGACAATCTCGACATTTGGATTTCGCAAAAGTGGCACTTTACCTCATCATGTAACAAGTGCTACATGCTAATGCAAATAATAATTCATATCGTTTTACTCTCGTAATGCATTTACTTTGATGAATAAATTTATCAATGAAAAAAAAAAGAATAACAAAATTTATGTCTTTAAATATCTTATTTCCTTTTCAATATTTGTCACAAAATAGAAATTCGTCATTTTTCCTTCCTTATTATTGAAAAAGAAAGGAAACATTTAGGGTGCATTCTCCTTGGTTGTAAATTTATCATGAGAAAATAAAGAATAAACAAAATTTTACCCTTTAAATCCTCCCTCATTTCCTACTTGACCCTTACTCATTCATCATTTTCACTACAAAAGAGGGATAATATTATCATGGGTAAATGATGAATGAGTAAGGATTAAGTAGGAAATGAAAAGAAATGAAGGATTTAAATGGTGAAATTTTGGTTATCCCTCATTTCCCCATGATAATTTTACAACCAAAGAGAACGCACCCTTAAAGGCATAAATTTTTGTTATCTATCATTTTTCCCATGATAAATTTATCCATCAAAGTAAACGCACCTGATTGTAAAATTTTCATTGGAAAAATCATGGATAAGAAAAGATGAGAAAACATTATCTTTTCCTCATTTTTTTAATCATATGCTTACTAGAGACGGAAAAATGAGAAAATATTGAAAAATATTGAAAAAATATTTTTACACTCCTATTCTAGGATAATATTATCCACCATTAAATTAAAAAAAAATGAAAAAAAAGTTATCCGAGAAAATATTCCACCATGCTCGAAGAAAAAATTTCCATCATAGTAAACGCATCGTAGATATAGAGACGTAGATGAGCCAATAATAGAAAAATGAAGGATAGGAAAATCACAAGGATGGATGCAAGGGGTCACGTGGCGACAGCTGGAACGGGCTGTAATTCCGTGGAAGAAGCCATGCATTAAAGAAGGGGGGGCTAACCGCCCACACCGTACCTTCCGCACACACACACACACACTTGTTTTGTTTGTTTATGTGCGTGCGTGGTGCGAGGGTGATGCACATGGATGGAGATGTGGCGCCGGGGGTTAGGGAGAAATGCACAAGCATTTTCAGTCAAGTAGGAAATGGTACGGTCCGTACAGTTGCTGCTTGGATCGCTCGCTTCCTTTCCATTTTCTTCCACCAACGTTGATCAAACCTCAAATCAAATGACCCAACTTTAGATTTTTCTACCCTACTTTCTTCATCATTATTTTCCATAAACCACTAATTTAGATAGATGCATTCTTATAAGAATACTAGCTTTTAATTCCAGCTTAAAGATCTACACGTCATTTTCTTTTATGCCCTTGAAGTTGGATCATACTCCCTTTTACACAGATGTTAAGGAGTTACTATCTCCGTCCCATTATAAATGTATATTCTTTTTTTGGCAATATATTCTCTCTCTGTATCTAATATTTAAAAAAATTACACTGACTCACTTTATCTATTTTCTACATAGTATTTCTTAATCTTCGTGCTCAAAAGTAATGAGACATTTGTAATGAGACGGCGGAAGTAGTATTTTGTGTGTTAAATGTAGTAAGTAAAAAAATATATAAAAAAATGCTCAAGCTTCATGGGATAACTCGGAAAGGAATACTGCAGAAGCTTCGCGGGAACGGAGTGAGTAAAAAGGAAAAAGAAATATATAGAGATTAATAAGTAGGCCGAGAGAGAGATGGGAGTGAGTGAAGTGGGAGTGGAAAAAGTGAACAAGTATTTATTGAAGCATGTGAGGGGAGAGTGGGGTTTCTGATCCCCAAACACAATACACCAGCACGTGCATGTGCGTCTTCACGTGCTCCTCATTAATTACATACTAAGCCACTCTACCGGTTTCATGGGGATTGTTATTTTAAGCTTTAATAACTTCTCCACTTTATTTTAAGCTTTTTTAGTTGTAGACAAATCAATATTTTCGTGTATTTTTCACACCTACGACGAGTTTTTCTGATGTCTGATACCCACCGAAAACAGCAATTATACTTCTGAAGTGAAAAAAGATGAAAATTATTTTGTCCCCAAGGGGACACCAAGTGGTGCGACCTCTTGTGTGTGAACAGTGAGGTCCCGCGTTCAAACCCCACTGCCCCCCTCCCCAACTCCCCCAAGTCAAAAAAAAAAAAGTGAAAAAAGATGAAATCTACTGTTATTATATAAAAATAATGACGTTTTTAGTTATTCCATCTTATATGTAGCACATCAAATCTTGATACCACCGATACAAATTTGGATTATATTCACATAAAATACAAGTTTTACCATAAGGGCACGTTATTTTTTATTGCGATTTTATCTCATATTTTTTAGTGTGAAAAAAATTGTCCCACTATCTCCCTCACGTTTTAGATCAAAAAAAATATTATCATAAATTAAAATGAAAAAGAGGGGAAGTAGGTAGACTACCAAAAAACAATACTCCCCCAACTTAAAATGTCAAAATAATTGAAAAATGATGAAAATATATGTTTCCCACCATTTTCCATAAAAAGAACACATCCTAAGGAAAAGATTAATAACATATCAAAATAGTAGAAGAAAACAAAATAAAAAAAGTTGCCAACTGACCCTAGTTTCACTAGTTCAAAATGTGATGTCTCAATTGTTCCACAAGCCACAAAACTTTTCCCCCAACTTTATGTGAGGGGGAGGTTCAAAATCATCTCAATAGGTAATGAAAAAACACAACCTCCCTGTGAAGAGATGATAGGTGGTCGACTGAAACGCCATACAAACATCACCTAGAACCCAATTCAATCCTCCCCATTCTGACTTTCGTCTTTGAAAAGCTTGATCATGTCATCAATCCGAAGGATAGTAATAGCAGCTTCAGTAGCAAACTGACCAAAAGTGGAGTAGTTTCAGTAACAATTTATTGCAGTAACAAGCTAATGACACTAATTATAGTTTGAGTTAACATCAATGTCTTAAAAGGTTGATTCAAGCATCGCATTTGACTGTACCTGAATTATTTTTACTTTGCTCATGGCAGGTTCAATGACTCCTGCATCAAAATTGTTGCGGACGGCACCCTTCACCAAGTCTAGACCCATGCTGAGCAATCAGAATACAAAACCAATCAGAGATATTCATAACTATTAACGTATAAATAAAGTGCCAGTGCAAAAAGTTATTTTTAAGCCAACACTTTCTAATGGTCTCAACAGAGACAGGTTTTGCCTCAAAAAAAAGAAAAAAAGAACAGAGAAAGGTTGGGTACATGTAGCTCCCACACCCAACAAGCTGAAACAGTAAATAACTATACACAGCTTACTAAAAGCATTAAAAGTTAGAGAACCCTAAAGCAAATAGGATTTACAAAGATGGAAATAATATAATATAGTACAGAATAGCAAATACATCAGACCAGGCTTTGGGAGCAGGACCCAAGTCAGACTATAAGGGTATTTGGTTAATTGCTTATTAAGTGAATTACTCGTACTTATCAGATGCTTATTGAGCTTACTAGTAGATCTTATTTAAAATATAATTTGTTGGTGTCTTGGGAGATGGAACTATTGGGATTCGTTCTAGGTCTCTCACCCTTACAAAGGGGAGGAATAACACGAAGCTACAACACTTGTGGCTGAAAAATCATGTTTGATGTAGTTTAATTTAGAGACTTTGAACATAATTAGAAGTTTAAAGGGAGGAAGTTATCAATAGACAATGTATACATGTAAAAAAAGAAATAAACTTTTTTTCCATCAAGACAGCCTAGCCCAAGATTCTTTGCCCAAACTAGCACGGACCAAAAAGCTTGATTGGCATTCCTAACGATACCCAACATGCAGCTTCACCAGAAACAGAGTAAAGTATACATGTGCGCACTACTAAAAGTCAAAACGCACACCAGTTACTATGATCAAGACTCAGTACTGCAGAAACATTGCTCTCTCTGGCGAGAGAAGAGAAAAGGATATGAATGAATCTGTGTTATCTCAGAAGTGTCTGAAAAGGGTTTGATATAGTAATGTAGAATAACAAAGTTTTAGTACCTTGATAAATGTTTTTTATCCGCCTTAGTTTGTGCTGTATGGTGGTAAGCTCGTAGTTTAGCAACCAATTCAGTTGCATCTTTAGCAGCATTGACGGCGAGAACCTGAACGGGAAGAAGTAAGCCAATAGCCAGTTCAGGAGTGAAAAGATAAAACCCCAATAAATGTCCAGTACTGGACAAGTCATGTATATTAGTTGAACCTTTGGTATAATCAATAGCGATTCAGCAAACTCTGCAATGGCCAACTGCTCCCTGGATCCTAAGGTCGTTGCCAGATTCTCTAAATATACAGATAGAGCGGCCTCAACAGCACCTCCACCAGCAACCACCTACACATTACAATCACAAGAATACCATCAGAATTGGTTTCTGATGTAATGAAGATAACAATCCACCAAACTTGTGCACAAAGATGTAGAGAAGTAATACACCCTGGACAAGTTAACAAGATCTCATCCGAAGAACCACATAAAAATGAGCAAGATTCTTGCACCTGCCTCACATCTTCAGGATGTTACATCCAATCTAAGTTAATTTTTTTTACCTAGTTCCTTACATCTATCCAAATAAATGTAGGTAAAACTAAGATTATCTTGCACATTGATATACAACGAATTAAAATTTAATTTGATAGTATTCAGATAAGAAATCAGGCCCAATCTTCTGTCAAAATGAAGTAGGTACTCACTGTATTAGATTCCAGAGTTCTCTTCACAATGCATATAGCATCATGCAACGCCCTGTCCATCTCATCAAGCATGAAGTCGTTGGCACCTCTAAGTATCAAAGAAACCTAAACAGAGTAAATATTGAAGAAAGTTTATATGTTAACTCCTTGGTGACTACAATGGTTGTAATCAGTCTTCATCCTTCAAAAGTAGCATTGTTCATTTAAAATAAGAAAAGAAACTCGAAAGATCAGAAGGAAAGAAAAGCAAAGCCAGTGTTCCTTCAATAAGAAAAAGGGTGAAACAATTTGGTAATGCTTGCATATAAAAGAAACATTAGGCATCATGGAACTGACTAACATACCGCACTTGAGGTTTTGGTCCCTTTTATCATAATTACATCATCATCAGCAATACGTTCCTCCACTACTTCATCTGCATAGCCTAGAAGTGATGAATCGAATGTTTCTTCCCCTTCCATATCTGCAAAAGTTGAGACCTGAATAGAAGCAGCAGTTAGGACTGGAGTACACTCCTCCGATTAAGACGATCATCATTCTGTCACATACTACAGACTGTAGTGACAATCCTGCAATTCAATTTTTTTTTTTTTTTCTGCCGAAAACAGATTAGTGATCTTTTCACACATTTTAACTAGCAGAAAACTGAAAATGATAAAATCTATATCAATGTTTTAAAAAACGAAAAAAAACGCCGCTTAAACGCCGTTTCAAAGCGGTTCGGCAGAATCCCGTTCCTCAAGCGCCGTTTATCCCCCTCCCCCCTGAACGTGCGCCTCCATCTCGCCGAGGCAGTCCGAGGCGGTGAGGCGGCGCCTCACACCGCGAGGCGTGCGCCTCTACACTTTGTCAAATTTATGAGTTTTCTTACCTAATTGAGTATGTATGGGCTGCGAAAATTCATGGGCTTCATGAAATTTAGCCCTAAATTGAATGGGCTTTTACAATTTAGGAGTAATTAGTATTTTAATCAGAGAAAAAAGTTATAAAAATAAAAAAAAACCTAGGATTCTCTACGCTCACGCACGCATGCACCCACCCAAGCTCTCCATCTCCTCCTCTCCTGTCCTCTCCATCTCTTGGCCTTGCCCTTCGCCATCTCAGATTCTCAGTTGAGGAGCAGACAGACGGCAACAACAGAACAAAGCATATAGCAGCAGTTAAGATTTTAAAGATTTATTAGTAGTTAAGATAGCAGAACAAAGACTTTCGACTTTAATAGCAGAACTTATTAGTAGTTAAGATAGCAGAACAAAGCTGAGAGCAGCAGTTAAGATTTTCGACTTTAATTTAAGATTTAAAAAACTTATTAGTAGTTAAGAACTTTTGTGTTTTGGAATAATTGTTATGTTTTTAAGTGTTTTGGAATATTTGCTATGTTTTTATGTGTTTTATGATATTAGGTATGATTTATGTGTGTGTATGAATTCCGTTTTTTTTTTTTTCCGCCTCACCCCGTTTCGAAACTTACGCCTCGTGAGGCAGACGAAAAACGTTTCGCCTCACAAAACGTACTTTAAAACATTGATCTATATACCCCACCATGTAAAGGATCCATAGAACAAAGTTTTAGATTATTGTCCGCAATGAAAATACATCATTTTGTTTTTTTTTTCAGCTAAAACAGATTACAAGTCTTTTCAGACAATTCTCAAATAGCAGATGGCTGAAAACTAAAAAAAGAAACATATATTTCATCACTTTAAAACTTCCCAATGTATTTGCAAACAAAGTTCTCAGTATCTGGAAAAAGCTTGCCATATGCAGCATGAACAAGTTACTGGACTAAATGCTTTACATAAGAAAGCAACAGTCAAACCTAGAGACAATAAGCCATGAGAAGTATTCCATACTTGAGCACACAAGTACGATAAGAAGCAAAGATGACTATATTTGGGAAAAGGAGAGCAATGTGCGTGAAACTGCTTTAAATAACTAAATTATTCTCTAGATGCCCAAAAATAACCATTACTTGATTGGTTTATCTTTCTCTAGTCCATCATTAACGCACCAAATACTGAATTTTCCAGGGCGGAATCTAAGCATGGCTACACTTATTTCATATCTAGACTGAATTTTCATAACCATCTTCAAGTCCTAATGCAAGTAGGAATGAGAAAGAATGTACCGCAGTAGCACCAGTTGCCTTAGCAACATGGCGCAGGTCCTCCTTGCGAACACGTCTGACAGCTATGGCACCAGCCTCCACAAAGTACTGCATTAGCAGGGAAAATTTCAGTAATGCTTACGGGATCAATAATTACAATAACATCACTAGCAAACATTCATAAAAGATCAATTCAAAAGTGTAACAATATTTTTCCAGTCTGCTTAACAAATGTCATTGTATTGGGTTACTAAAAAGGAAGTGACAATGACCACCAATTAATATATGCACTATCCATATCCATTATGTTGCATATTGGAGAGTAAACATGAGCAAAAGGAACACAAACCATTGAAAGAGACAAATTAATTAAGCTACTGATTAGTAATTCCATCACTTCAGGCAGGTTTAAAAAATTCTAAGTCAAGCTTCGAGGAATAGCTTGCCTTAAGTGCCATGTCATCGATGCCTTTGGTAGTCAAAACAACATTTGCTCCTGCCTTAAGAAGCTTCTCAATGCGTTCTTTTGTCATATCAGCTTCTCTGCAAGATAAAAGATGCATTTATTGTAACTATTGCATGGCAAAGCTCAATAAGATTGCTACTTTGATGATTACGCATCAAAGTGAGATGCAGCCTCTAAAATTATCAGTAGAACATTTAAGTAATAATAGGAGCAAGCCTGTTCTATCCATTCAAGAAATCATATTTTCAAAGAGCTCTTAAAAACCATCTACTTAAGCCGAATAACTGATGCTGTTTTACTTCGATGTCCAATGCACATTTAATAAGCAATTAAGTATGCATACACGATCCACCAACATGACTTTTCTGAGAGCTGATAGGTACAACAAATATACTCACCTCTGACGAATCCTTTCCAACTCCCGGGGGTCAGTGACTAAAACTTGGACTCCCATTTGCATTTTTGTCTTTTGAAGATTAAGATCAAGGCAAGCAATTTTGGCAGGGGCAACCCTCAGGGGCATCCCCTGTGCAGCACGCCCTGTGTTGAGAGCATATCCTTTTAGTAGATAACTATCTCTGGCACTTTTCCCATGGGCTTTAAGAATATTGATTCCCTGATCGACATAGAGATCATTAGAACTCCCATTTTCTAGATGAAAGATGGAAAGTTTCTGGCGAAATCTTTAGCTTGGGATCTTAATGAATGAAATGAAGTCTACGAGGTGTCTCTGCCCAATTTTTGACTTGCTGAAGATAGCATTACAAAAACAAACGATAGACAACACTTCCCAGAACAAAAAATTCATGCAAGAAGCGCACATCCAAGATAAACCTCAATGGAAACAGGAATAAGTTAATCAATAAGCCATCTATAGGAGAGAATGACACACAAATAACAAACAATGAATGCTCAACTATACACAACCAACCTTGATTGGGTATCTAACTTCTCCTCTTGCATTTGTCATCTTTACCAATTGTACAGCATCCACAACCTACACATCAGTAGTGTCAAGGTTAAAGAAAAAGTTATGTCTTGAGACAAGGGAAAGAAGAAACTCAAAACATCCACAAGTATCAAACATAGATGGCAATCAGGATAATACAATGAATATCCTGGTGAGACAACATACTAATCATGTAAGGTTTAAGGTGAAATCATCTTCCAAAAGGAGACATACATATTAAGCAAAGAAAGGGGAGCACCCGATGGTTACAGTGGGAGAACAACCAAGTTACTTTACAAGAAACTAGCAACTAATAATATGCAGCATGACAATTGACAGGGGCAATGATATGAAGCAACGTTTCATTCAGCCATCAGCTTACCAGACTTGCAAAGAAGTCGCTATCACCACCAATCAACTTTGAGGACATGCTGGTTTTGGCACAGTTTACAAGAGAATCTTTACCAAGTTTTTCAACCTATACATTTAGAAGAAAGTATCAGTTTAAAGTATCAACAGATTACATCCCATCAACTGCATGGAATAGCAGCACTTCATAACATTGAGAAACCTAGATTCGAACATGCATATAATTCAATTCTCAACCTATATATTTGTATAATCAATTCATCTACGCACAAAAGCTTTTGGGAGTATTTCCTTCAAAAGCATTAATTTGTAGTTGTGAAAAATAATAGCTGAAAACACTCTTTTTGAAGAGGATGGAAATTAAGATCCTAGAGAAAAATTTCTAAGGAAATGTGTACCATCTCAAGATGACATCAGAACCATATCACAGTAAACTCCAGAAAGATACAACCTTTTCATAGTTATTCATAGATAAAAATAAGTAAAATAAGAAGTTATACTGATATATAGAAAAGAAAAAGAGCGCTTGCTTTGCTTCAGTAGGAATAAAATGACTAAAGATTTTACCTTTACAGCCAGTTTATCATCAACATATTTGCATGCTTCCCTCATAGCCAGCTGACAAAATCAAATCCATAGAAGCATAAAAGACTGTAGAACAAGTTTATAAAAAGAAATACAGGGGACAAAATAAGAAAAATGAGAAGCGCACCCTGAAACCACTAATTATTGATGTTGGATGAATCTTATTTCTCACTAAATCATTGGCTTTCTGTGGAAAAAAAATGTTAGATAAGTACAATAGTCATAGTGAAAAAACTAAAAAAGTAATAATATCTTCAATACTACCTTAAGCAATTCTGAAGCTATGATGACCACCGACGTTGTCCCATCTCCAACTTCTCTGTCTTGTAATTCTGCCAACTCAACAAGCACCTACAAGTTTGAAGGCATGACATGACATGTAAGACCTAATTGATTACATAAAAATAATGAAAATACAATAAAAACAAACAAAAGCTTGGCATTCACCTTGGCAGCAGGATGCTCAACTTCAAGCATCTTTAGGATTGTGGCACCATCATTAGTGATCGTTACGTCACCGATATCATCTACAAGCATCTGGAAACCAAATACAGAGGAGGGGAGACAAAACCCATAAGATCCCAAAGCCCAACTCAACTAGTATTTTCAAATAACTTCCTGATTTTGGTCCAACAAGCAAGAGCTGAAAGTAAAAGCACCATTATGACCTCCATACTAAGAGGCAAATAAAATTAATGAAAATCAAGCAAAGGGCTAACGAGAAGCATAAGTTAGTATACGACAGCATTCCCACTTCTGTCACATGCACAAACAAAATCACAGCATTGGAGCAAGAAGAATAGCATTCAAAATTTAGGGGTTACTCTACTTATAAGCTACCACTGACTCTCCACATTTCCCATTTCACAGTAAAAGAAAAAAAAAATAGAAAAAAAAAACTTGGCAGTAAGAGAAGTACATCTTATAGAAACACGTCTCCGGTACTAGAAAGTTCAAGTTATTTTTTGGGGGTGGTCCTAAGATACTTAAAACTCCACCCAAGGTTAAGTATCTTGTAGAAGTAAGACATTTTCCCACACGATGTATGCACAGTTTTAGCCTATGTATGTTACAATATATTGCTATAGCTACATATAAGCAATATACTTACTTTTCTTTATAATACTGGGAACATAGTTGCACACATTCTCAATGACATTTGAAGAGTTTCCACAGTCCAGCAATCACTAATCAATAATCAATTCCATGCACCATTTCTCATTAATCTTGCATCCCACAACTTAGTGGTCACTCTGATGAACCAAGGATAGGCGTACTTGGTATAGGAACATGCTTAGTGTGAGAACAAGCACCAATGTTGGTACAAATCAAAAAACTTGTCAAACTGAGCACAAACATTTGCAATAAGAAATTTGTTGTTAATAGCCCACAACAAATAAATTCTTGACAACCCTAGTCTGCACGACATTCAGAAATAATAAACTAACTATGGTAACTGAATAAAGTAAGTATAGTGTTAACTCCAAGATACAGAATATTAAATGTCTAATGTGCTCGGCGGAAGTACCTAGGTATTGAGAAAAATATCTACAAAGAGTTTCACCTTCTGCATCCCAAAAAATTATGTTGATTACCATATACATATATGATGTATCCTCTTAATCTACTGTTAATCTGGGGAGCAGCTGAAACATAAACTTTAAGCAGCTTTACAGGATATTGATCACAATCACTTAGAGAAGTTAGGTAGCATGGTTTTCAAACACGGGTCATGCCTCATGAGACAGCTAGTTGGACAGACAAGGTGATGGAAACCTGCAAGACCTGAAACTCCAAGCCGAAGTTACTTCTGTTATAGTAATTATTATACTGCGTCTAGATATGGGGATTGATTAGTCTCTCCATAAATGAAATTTTTACTTGTTTACAGTGGAACATTGCTTACAATAACCATAAAGAGTGAAGGCAGATAACATTAGGCAAAACCATAGACATTATCTGTAACTTTCAGCCAGCAAATACGCGTTAAATTGTGGATTTAGCTTAGACTCGGCCCAATACTACCAGAGCCCTCTAGAAAATGGCAGAATAATCAACTGGTAGGTTTTTACTCTAGAAACTAATTGCTAAAATCCCCAAATTTTGAACATGCAGAACATTATTTCACAAACCTACAAGAATTACTTGGTGTATGAATTACATACAAACTGAAGTTTGAATTTAAAAAAGGGTCATTCCCAAATGAATTCAACTGCGTGCTTTTTTCCCATTTTAAACGTAATCTATTTATTGGAATATATAGTACACTATCATTGACACTTGGTTCAGCATTTAAGCTACAAATCCGTCGTATCCGTACAGATTCAAGCATAATCCTAAGTAATCTCCACAGTGAAACCGTATATTCTCATCAAACAAGCACGTCCAATTTCACACCAAAACGAACCACTTCAAATATTAGGAACACCCCGTACCTTGTCGAGGCCAACAGGACCAAGCGATGACTTGACAATATTCGCAATTGCTTGGCACGCCATAACTGCACGTTTTCCAACCAAAAGAAAAATGAACAGAAATGAAGGCGCTACTACCCCGCACACTATGTTCAAATGCAAATTTACACGCAAAAACAATTTGCACAGTTATACTTGACTGAAGGCTCCCTACCATTTTGGGTGCGAACATCCTGGCCAGATTGCCGGTCACCGGAAATATCAGGAGTCGATGACGAAATAGCCATGAAAAATAATTAACATAAACAATGAGCAAACCCTAGATCGGATCGGATGAGAGGAGAGATAGTTGAATTAGCGAGAGTAGGGCTGAGCTGCTCGAGCTCCTCTCTGGAGAGTTCGAGTTCAACACTCCAAATGTGGAGAAACCTCAGTTCGTTTGGGAGGGTTTCAGGGAATATTTTTGAAATAATACGACGTCGTGCGCTTCTTGGGCGGTTCTATAGGGAATTGGTAACTTGGGCTGGGCTTTTGTTTTTATTTGACGACCCATACAAGGCCCAAATCAGATACCCCTCGCTTAAATAATCATTATACAACGACCCATACAAAGCCCAAATCAGATCTCGCTTTTAACTTTTTTTTTTTTTATATAATATCAATTTTTATTATTGAGATTTTTAATTTTTTCAATATTAAACTCAAATATATTCAGTTAAATTTAATTTTTTTATTAAATCTATGAATATGATAATTAAGTTACTATTATTAATTTTATATAAATATAAAAATATTTTTTTATGTATTGTACGAGGTGCAAATGCTAATTATCTATAAAAGTTATGAGAAGCCTATTTTCATGACTTTTTGAGGCGATGCATATATATTTTCGGATATGGGGAAATCCAAAAAACATACTCCTATTTATTCGCAAAAATTAAATGGTTGCGGTTATGCGCAAAAATATATCTAGTATTTATTATTTTGGATAATTGAGATATTTTTTCTTCTAAGAAGCATGGCGACCACCTGCATTTTCCTTCCCTCCACTCCCAACTTCTCCCATTCCTCAAGCAGGAGCACCTCCGCCGTGACCCGCTCGTCCCTCACAGACCAGTCCCAGTCCCCCGCCGCCGCGGCCAAGCGTCGCCTCCTCAGCCTCATCTCCGGCCAAGAGCGCGGCCTCAAGACGCAATCCAATCCCCAGATGCTTTCCCAAATAGTCGACGCCATCGACTCCCTGGCCGCCGTCGGGCTCGGTAGCGTCACCACAGACGAATCGTTGTCGGCCACGTGGCGCATGCTCTGGACCACAGAGAAGGAGCAGCTCTTCATTATTAAAAACGCACCGATTTTCGGCAGCGCCGCCGGCGATGTGCTGCAGGTGATCGATGTGGAGAAGAAGACTCTCAACAACGTCATCACGTTTCCTCCCGACGGAGTCTTCTTCGTTCGGTCCGATATTCAGGTTGCTTCGGCTCAAAGAGTCAATTTCCAGTAAGCAATTCCATTACATCGTAGATTGTTTCGATCGCGTTGATTATGTCTTCCATTGCTTAATTATGGTGTGGTCGTGTTTGGTGTTTTAATATTTGCTTAATTGTAATTAAAACTGTTAAGCTAGTAAACGGTTAAGCTAGTGGAGCCGAGGTCGAGGTCGAGGTCATTATAAGCTTCCAATTTCTGTCATCGTGTAAGATCACTTGTGTTGTGGAATTTTTTCCTCTTCTGTCACACAATAGATTCATTTGTCTAAGCAATATGATCACATATGAGTTTTGTGATGTGATCGTGTGAATGGACTACTAGATGCTTCAAACGTCTCTATTGGTTATAGACATTTATAATTACCTGTGCTCACAAAAGCTTTTTCTTGTATTCGTTGAGCTTTGAACATAAGTTAGATTAAGGAAAACATTGAGTTGCTGAAGATACTGATGTGGTTATTGCTTCAATAATCGAACAGTGAATCCATTATTGTTTTGTGATGCTCTGTAGATTTACAAGTGCAGTTCTGCGGGGTAAGGGTTGGGAGTTTCCTCTGCCTCCGTTTGGTCAGGGTTGGTAAGTGTGTCTATCCTCTAGATAAATTGGAAGAGTTTAATTACCTCAACTTGGTATGTCCATACATAAAAAGATGATATGCTCCTGGGAAAAGAATTAAATTAGTTTAATCCA
The DNA here is from genome assembly GCF_028751815.1 of Salvia miltiorrhiza. Lineage (NCBI taxonomy): Eukaryota > Viridiplantae > Streptophyta > Magnoliopsida > Lamiales > Lamiaceae > Salvia > Salvia miltiorrhiza. Next base: position 574,767 of record NC_080390.1, on the reverse strand, counting down.
TCATTTTCCACACAAAATTTCAACACATCCACAAATGATAACACCTACAGATATCACTCTAACAGTTTACTTTTGCATGAACCATGAGAGGATTTGAACATTGTTTAGAGTTCTGCATTTGAAAACATATGCTGTTTAAGTATAGATTCTTTTAGCTTTTACAACTGATTTTCGATGTATGAGAAACTCAAGTCCCTTTACTATATAGTGCAGGTATACTTGGTGTAAATGGTCTGGATTTTACATGGAAAAAATGCTCCTGAGATTTTTTTTTTTAAAATTAGTTTAATTCTTTATTTTCCACACAAAATTTCAACACATCCACAGATGATAACACCACACAGAAAACACTCAAACCGTTTACTTTTGCATGAAGCATGAGAGGATTTGAACCTTGTTTTGAGGTTTGCATCTGAAAACATATGCTGTTTAAGTATAGATTCTCTTAGCTTTTACATCTTCTGATTTTACAATGTATGAGAAACTGAAGTCCCCTTAGTTAACTATAGTGCAGGTATACTTGGCGTAAATGGTATGTGGATTTACATGGAAAAAACTCAAAATTATTAACTGTGGCATGAAAGCAACTCAAATACTTCTCTGCCTGTTACTTTGTTTCAGTTCTTGCTCACCATCTTCTGTTTTAAATCTTCTATACTCAAGTTTCTCCAAATTGGGTATAATATACTATTCCTGCTATGTTGGTCATATTCTTTTTCTACTCTGTATGTATTTAATTGGGATATACCATATATTTCACGTGTAGGTTTGAATCATTATACATTGATGATGAAATTCGGGTGGTGAAAGACATCAGAAAAGATTATTTAGTTGTTGAGCGTGCTCCCTATTCTTGGAAAGAATGATCGTGAGAGACTGCTACATCTCTGTCCAGTTCCAAACTTAGTGAGTTCTACTATTTCTTTTATTATCATGACATCGAATTTTACAGCATGTAATGATATTCTCTTAGATGTTTCAGGATGCTTCTATCCTCGGTATGATATCTTTATTATAAGCAGTACCTGCCGGCTGCCACATGATATCTCATTCTCTGCTCTCTTGAACTTATTCTACTCGAGATTTTTCTGATCCAGTCGACATTGCATTTTGGTTTATCAGGATTTCATAAAAACATGTTTTATTGTTGAATCATGCATGCATTGTCAACTTCCAAATTCTGAAAGCTAACCTTTCAGAACCAGGAAGCTGCTTCAGTAGCCTTACTGAGTCCCAGAGACCCGACCTTTCCTGCACCAAATGGGACAGGAATGGATAAGTAATTCATGAATGGCTGCTAAAATATAACAAACCCCAATTACAGTTATCATTTTTTATGGTTATTTGGACTAATGAGCTCCTGGGTTTCACAGCATGGTGATGCAAGTTTAACTATAAGTGTGAGAACTAAGGGTTTGGCAGAAAAAAATAATTGAATATTTTTATGCATGGTGAGGTCAATGTGTTGGACCTATCAGGTAGGAAATATGATGCCCCCTCCAAATTATAGTAACTGTTATTCAAACTGGGATAAATTTTTAATTTGTGCAGCAGGATTTGTCTTGGCTTGGAAGCTTTATGTTTGCAACAGCTGTTAGGGATTGTTGAAGAGCGGATTTTCTATTCTTAAGCAGCCCTGTGATAGATTATGACAAGTATTTGTCTCCACTTGATTCTCATGGATCCATTGTCCTTGGATGTGGAACTAGGCTCAGAATCTAGCCATGCCTTGTAAATCTTTATAGTCCTTTGCTTTCTGTTTGCCTATGATTCTCTCTTCCTTTTCTTCTACTGTTTGTGTAAAGTTAGGACAAAACTTTTAGTAATACAGTTTTGTAATACCATTATGCGCAATCTTTTCTCTGATAAAGGAAAAAATGCAGTGAAGATGCACAAATTATTTTAAGATGGAAAAGAAGGAAGGTCTCCTGGGATTCGCTCTATTGCTGGACCTACATCTCAGTTGCACAGGCCCAAGCATGGTTTGAATTTTGAAACTTGCCTTTCTAAAATCTTATCTGCTATATATGGTCTATGATTGCATATCTAGGCAGTTACAGGAAGCTCCCACTACATATAACATTTAAATATTTTGTGTGGCTCACATGGTTGCTATCATGCCACCCTGTGAAATAATGTTAGCATTTCAGTAGTTTTACTTTTCAGGGTTAATCATGCTTTGTATCCCCAACTTTTAACATTTTCTACAAAATACCCGTAATTTTCATTTTCTCTTCAAAATCTCGTAACTTTCAGCATCTTGCACAAAATGTTCCAAACTTTTCGTTTTCTATATATTAAATCATTAATTCCTAACTTTCAATGTTTTTAAAAAATGTCCCATGATACAAAAATTCGACGATGGAATGATGAGCCACCACCATATTTTTAGTTGGAACGACATTGATTTATTGGGTGAGGTGGAAAAAAAATATCTCACCTACAAATTTGGCAAAATAACTCATCATTCTGTTGTGTGCTGTCGCATTTTATATAGTGAGATATTTTTTCGAAAACGAAAAAAAACTGGGGGTATTTTGATAAAAAACGAAAGTTGGAGATATATTTTGAAAAACGCTGAAAATAAGTGAAAGTTGGGGATTTTGAAGAGAAAATAAAAATTGAGACTATTGAAACACACTAAAAGTTGAAGATACAAAATATACTTAACTCTACATTTAATTAATTTGTACAAAGTCATTAATTCATCAGCTCTTGTTCCTTGGTTTTAGGAAAGTGGATATACATCAATTAAAACACAGCTAGCTCAAAAGCAGTTGCAGAGCTATGTGGTCATGCGTATCTATTTCCTGATTTAACTCTTTGACATAACATTCAAGGAGCCTTTACTTTTAAGAACTAGGCTTGATATATATGTAACTTTGGGATATTTAAATGCCTTTGATTATTTCTATCATTTGAGATAGTTTTGCTTGATTCATATCATTAAAGTGGTGAGATTAGAGAAATCCTACTCTTGAGTATAAAATACCCATTCATGCATTTTACCAATTGTTCAAAGTAAAACCCATCATAGAAAATAGTACTCCCTCCGTCCCACTCCAATAAACTCACTTCTTTTGGGCACGAAGATTAAGAAAACTTATTTTTTAGCAGGAAAGTGGTAGTAAAGTGGTGTGGTCCACACCAATTAAGTACAACTTATTTACCCAAAAAGAAAAATGAGCCTATTGGAGTGGGACGAAGGGAGTACTAGATGTTGCATGAAACTTTATATGCACTGTCTCTGGTTTGATCATCATCCTTTATAAGATGGTGGAGGAGGTGAGCAGCATATCCAACAAAGCTTCTCATTAAGAGTGAGAAGTGATCCATCTATATGTTTCTGTTAATGGCTGAGAAAGGCTCTATAGCTAATGCAGCAGCAGATTTCTGAGGTTTTCTTCTCAGCTGCAGTCTCTCTCTAGTGCAATCCTGCTGTCTACTTATTTAAGTAATGCTGGCTGTCACTTGTGAGAGATAGGAATTGCTTTTTCTACCAATAAATGACCATTATTTTGATTGCTGAATGCATTCATTTTGCCCAGGCCCCAATATCTATTATCTTGCAAGTTGCAACTTGCTTACTACTAGAATTTAAAGCTGTTTTGAGTCAATTGCTTGACTGATAAAAGGATGCTGTCGACCCTTTTTGCCTCTCTACGATTCAAGAATGTATTTTTATTAGTATTAGTTTGGGAGGGGAAGAATTGCTGATTATGTCCACGACTCTATATTTATCTAGGAAGGCCCACAGTTTGAATGCTCCCGAAATTAATGTTGCTATTAGGGTGCGTTTACTTTGATGGATAAATTTATCCATGGAAAAATGATGAATAACAAAAATTTATGCCTTTAATTTTATTTTATTTTTATCAGGAAAAGGAATTTATTAAAAAGAGACTTGGTACCAGAGATACCAAGAGGAGGGAACATCTGAAAAACTGAGAAGGAAACAGAAGGAGAACAAAAGAAAAAAGAAACCTCACTCCACTCCTAACAAGTTTTGTAAAACTCGATTACTCCAAAATGCGGTTGTTGAGGAGCCAAGCTTTGAAATCTCCTGCTGAAATCTCCAAATTTATGCCTTTAAATGTCTCCTTTCTTTTTCAACATTTGACACAAAAGCATTTTTTCTTCCTTATTTTCACTTCAAGGGTGGATAATATTATCCCTCCATTTTTTGTGTGATAATATTATTCATCCTTGAAGTGAAAATAAGGAAGACAAAATGCTCTTGTGTCAAATGTTGGAAAAGAAATGAGACATTTCAAGACATAAATTCTTGTTATCCATCCTTTTCCATGAATAAATTTATCCATCAAAGTAAACGCAGCCTTATAGGAGAAAGAAAATTCTTTTTTTAGGGGGGAGGGGGGGAAAAAAAGAAATTCTTACTCCTAAAGGTGTATTATTTTGTGTGCGAACGGTGTTTTAGTGGTAGAATAGTTCATGTTTGTGATCAAATTTTTTTAGGAAGAGTCCGTCTTCATATGATCATTTGAAATATATGTTTATCATATACAAAATAAATAAATAGAGTTGTGTTATTTTGAAGTCGGATTGAAAGATGTGATATAGATGAATTTTTTGATAAAGGATTTTGTTGAATTTATATACTGAAAAATCTCAGTATATAAGTAGATCATATGTTATGTTGTACATCATAGAAGATTATACAATTAGGTTAACCTTTATCAAATAATAATACTATATCATAATAGGGATAATTTGAGGACGAATTATCTATTTAGGTTGCAACATGTAGATTGCTACATATTGAGGAACACAGTGGGATGTGTTCTTCTGAACTGACCCAAGAAAAAGAATTATAAATCTCGGTGACTGTCGTAACCTTATTCATGATAAAGCTACAATAGTGTATGTGTGTTGTGTGTCATTTGGATTCATTAAAAGTATAATTTGTAATGCATTATTTATTTTCTTAAAAGCAAATGATACAATGATACTTTTAAAAATATATAATAATGAATTGTCGTTATAATTAAATAGTTTAAGGTGTCCTACGGTGGTGCACTTTCACGAAATTATATAGCCACGTATAAAATATAATTAAGAATAGATGCAATGTTGATTTATATTTAAATTAAGAATCAAATTTCATAGGAAGTTCGTCGGCCATTCTTTAGAATTTAAGAATACTTAGCTATCGCAGACTTTTCCAGTAATTAATAGAATATATTTATGAGAATAAAATCTGATTCTCAGTGTGAAAGGTGGTTAACATTATGCCCATTTATTATATATCACAATTGGATCTTCGTGGGATGATAATATCATTAAAATAGTACAAATTTATTATAGTGTTCCCTCGATTCGATGGCAAAATCTCTCTTTCCTGTGTATGCCTTTTGTCCACAAAACTTCCTAGTATGAATATGATGGTAATGGAGTTGTATTTTCCTTTATCAAAATGATGATGTTGATAATATCAATAGAGTCAGCAAATTATTCAATTTCATATAGCAAAAATATAAATTTTATATAAAAAAATAATTTTATCCCTACCATTAATTTTTTAATAAACCTCTCTCTTTTGTCTCTATCATTAATTTTTTGTTGAATAATTTGAGGCGAAGAATTGGGGATGGGCTTGATACCAGCTTTTGGGAGGATGTGTGGGCGGTTGACAAACCCCTTAAGTTTGTGTTTCCGAGATTATATAATTTGAGTCTGAACAAGAAAAGGCTGGTTGGTGAAAGCGGATTTTGGGAGGGAGGGTCGTGGGTGTGGAGGGTGGAGTGGAGGAGGGAGTTAAGGGAGAGGGAGAAAGGGTTTGCGGAGGATCTCCAGTTGGTTATAGCTGATTTTGTTCCTTGTGTTGATGTAATAGACGGATGGAACTGGAAGGCGACACCAGATGGATGCTTCACAATCAAGTCGGCATATGAAATTGTGGCAAAAATAAGAGAGGAGCAACAAGTTTTACCTTTGGAGATGGCAAAGGTTTGGAAGGCCCCAACACCAAATAAAGCCAAGGTGACGGCATGGAGGTGTCTTAGAAACAGATTGGCAACATGTGATAATCTGAGTAGAAGAAATGTCCAGATCAGCGTGGAGGAGAGATGGTGCAATGCCTGTGTTTCTAGTGAGGAAACGACGGAACACCTGTTCCTCTTTTGTCCGAAAGCAGCGGCGGTGTGGGACCAGATCTTTCAATGGCTTGACATCAAAACGGCAAATCCGAGAGGTATTTTTCAACACTTCATTTCTTTCATTGCGGCTGGAAAAAAGAAGAGAGAAAGAAGACTGCTTAAAGCTTTGTGGGTGGGAACAGTGTGGTTGCTCTGGGAAAGCAGGAATGGTAGTCGTTTTCGGGACAAGGCTTGGGATATTGATAGACTTGTTTTACAGATTAAGGGGAGACTTTGGAGTTGGAACGAGGCGTACAAAATCGTGGAGTTAGGAATTACTTTTACTTCTTGGTGTTCCAAAGATTTCAAACTTGTTTTGTTGTTTTGATTGGCATTCCTGATGCCTTGATCCCTTTTCTTTTAATAAAATTTTTACTTTACTGATCAAAAAAAAAAATTAATTTTTTGTTGAGCGTCGCTTTTTTTTTTTTTTTTTTTTTTTTTAAATCGAGATCATATCGATTTTTTTAATGGACACGTGCATTGCATCTACATGTGCCAAACATTTCGCCCCAGCACCCGGCTCTTCCCCTCACCCCGCTTCGAACCGCCCGACACCCCAGCGCGGCGCAAGCTCTAACGCTCCAAATCGATCTGGCTGCTAGAGCCTGCATAAATGCTCTAGTCTCTAAGGGCTCTCAATTGTGGATATTATTTTATTCGTAATCACTTTAGTTAGATACTGTTAATTATCCATCTAATGATGTAGCCATCAAGAGATTCACATTAGGTGCGTTGAGTCAACTTATGTGAAGTTATATATAATGCTTATTAATTAAGATTTCCAACTAAACATGGATTGATTTGAGGAGGAAATATAGGCTTGCCCCTAACGAAATTTATTTTAAATATTCAATTAAAAAGGAAAGAAAGAAGATCTCAAAGTTGGAAAATCATATTTTCTAAAGGTAAATAAGGAGCTCTTCCAAAGATGCGTATCCACCTATATATGTCGTATCAAATCTTTCATGATTTTTTCAGTACCATACTTATAGACTGAAAATATTTTATTAACGCGCATAATCCATGTCATTATCTAAAATCTCTCAATAAGTTGGCAACATCTGATTTTGAGATGATATCATATCACGAACTTATATTTGGCCTCTGCCTTTTTTTTAATTGAATTTATATTGTGAACTTTGAATCGCAATTAGGTCTCATTTTCATGTAAAGATCATTTACTTGACGAGTATTTCAAATTGTTTATCGACGCGGGCAAAGTCAGATGATAGCACTCGGCTCGTTGAGCTCGCGAACATGTTCGGATTCAATTATTTGTAAATATATTTTCGAGCCTGTTCACGAACCTCCAATCGAGATTTGCATGAGCTTTAAACGAGTCGAGCTCGAGCTCAAGCTCGAATTCGATATTTTCCAGTATCACATGAGCCGAGTTGGAACCGAACTTGAGCTCAGTAAGTGGGTAACAAGCCGAACTTGATCAACAAGATAGAAGCTCGAATCAAGCTCTGGCCGAGCTCGAACATCTGAATATTTAAACGAGCTAAGTTCGAGCCTTCTAGTATTCGGCTCAGTACGGCTCATTTACAGCATTCACAGTACTATAATGGGACATTTATTTTGCATCATTGGATATTTTTATTCTCAAGAATATGAATTTTCAATTCCGCCCATAATAATCAAATCATGCAAAACTAGTTTAAATGATTAAAATAATCAAAGACTTTGAGATATCTCAAAGTTTCAATCCATCAAACTAAACAAAGAATTAATCTTATATTTTGGAAGATAGAATTGTTCTCTCCTTATATCTTTTAGTTTTTGAAAAAAGAGGGGGAATGCCAATGAAACCCTCCTAAACCAAGAAAAATACAAATATTGATTCAATGAAACCGAAAATAAAAAATTAAATTAAAAAAATCTGCTCAATTCCCTAATGGAGTTACTGAAAAATGCCTAATTTCTTGTCACAATGATGGTTTTGTCGACCACCATACTTAAAAAGGTTTCTAGTGACGAGGAGATTTTCATAAAATTTTGATATAATTATATAATAAAATCACTCATAAAAAAATGATTAAATGACAAAAACATCCCAAGATTCCCAACTATGTGATGAGACTGAAGTTGACGGTTTTTCCCTTTCGAGGATAAATCGTTATTACGTTTTTACCTCCATACCTCTTAGTTTAGCGGCGAAGCTCTCAAAACGCCACGTTTAGCGCGTTTAGCACACCTTCCGTATTTGACAAACGTGATTTTTAGATATTAATTAATAATAATAATAAATGCAGTTAGCATTCCAATTTAGAATTTCAAAATGCCTATTTCAATGTTATTATTGTTATCGAAGGGCCTGGGCCCGTTTTTAATTATATTTAATTTAATGTGAATAACAAATTGATGGACAAAAAGAAAATTAGGTAGACTTTGCAGAGTATTCATTTTCATAAAAATTAAATTGTGATCCACGAAGATATTGATGAACTTAGAATTTGTGATCTTATTCAATCCGTCTACGAAATAGAGTCATGTTTGAGAGTGAACACAAATTTTAATAAATTTGTTAAAATTATTGTAAAAAAAAAAAACTCAAATATTGCATGATAATTTTATGTAATGGAATAGTGATGAGTTCATTTATTTCGATATAAACGTTTATATCTTGCACTTTAATTTGGTGATAATTATTTAGAGTGAGGACCATTGAACATTCCGGAAGTAATATCATATTATCATTGATATGGTATAAACTAGCTACACATCGTGTATATGCCGGTTGTAATCAAAACATATGTATGTCTATTGATTGATTCGAGTTTGATTACTCGAAATCGAAATATGCTCAAATTCAATAACCGTTCTCTAATTGAAATAGATGTGGTTATCCAAATCGAGTCGGTTATTTAAGTATTCAAACACACATTTAAAAAATAAAACTGGCGCGTGGCTACTGCTTAGAGGATGCGAATACGAGTCTCCAACAAATACAAGGCACTACTTATCTACTGCACCAAGATTCTTTTTTGTTCACTTAATACAACATAATTTTATTTGAACTAAATATCAAAATTAAAACAAAAAAAAACAAATCGACATCACAACAACGAACCAGAGCATATAGATTCACAAATATGAGAAACAGACTCCATCAGAACACAAAGATCCACCTCAGCAACAAATTTCAAAGCACACATGTAAAATGATACATAAATCCATATGCACACAATAATTTCACATGGTCTTTAGGGACCGATAGCTCTGTAGGGTTTTGAGGAAAGAGTCGTTTATTCAAAAAGTCATTTATTCCCATAAGACCAAGGCCGAATCTCAGCACAAGATGAATCCTCACCAAATTCATGCGCAAAATCAAAATCAAGTGTGTCGAACTCCACCATCACAGATTCAGGCACGACAATTACTGTGTCGAACTTGTGACGCCCGGGGACGAAGTGCGGAGTGATCGCCAGTGCAAAGAGGCACGGACAAGGAGCGATTCCGATTAAGGAACGGCTCCGATTTAGGGACAACCTCAATTTCAAACATAGTTTCAAGGACAACTTTAATCTCAATCGGATAGCTTTCCCAACCAGGATGCGTCGCGTAATCAATCATAGACAGATAAATGAAATTACGAACAGGCGCATCATGTAGTTGAGCCGATTCAAACATTGAAGATGGAAGTAGAGATGGCAAATATACCCGCGAGTACCCAACTCTAATGTGGCGGGGACAAGGCTAATATTTTGCGGGTCGAGGTGGGGATGGGTATGGAGAATTAAACTTGAATCGAGGTGAGGCCAGGTATATAGATCCCCACCCCGAACCCGCCCCAAATAATATTATTTTATTTGTAGTTTGTGTACTTTAAAAATAATAATTAAAAAAAAAGTTATCAAAAAATTACAATATAAAAAAATAATAAAATTAGCTAAATCTTATTTTATTTTGAATCAAAATTTTGAATAAATTTATTTTATAAAGTATTTAACTATATTCTATCCGGATAAATTCTGTCCAAATATATAGTATATTAAAAATAAAAAAGAGTAAGATGAAGATGTTTGAGGGATAAGTACTTTATTTACTATAAGTCGATACAAAATAATGGCAGCCGCGTACAAGTACAACACCTAATCTGTACCTCTCTTTCTGTTTTTTCCCCTTTTCTAATATTTTTGCAAATACGAAAGATCTCTCTGTCTTTCTTAAAAAGTCAAGGAATTGCATCTCACGCGCCGCCGAGGAGTCTGAGGCTAAAAGGCAACAATAAATAAAGATGGCCGTAGAGATGGAAACGAAGGAAAGCTGGGCATCAGTGGTAGGGATAAAGCTGTCATTTTCCACATTCATACAAATTTCTCTCTAACTGAAAACGACTGCAAGCAACCTGTGGTTTACCTGTATCTCTCTCTCTCTCTCTCTCTCACACACACACACATATATATATATATATAATATTATATATGTATTTGTTTGTGTGCGTGTGCTGCACATATATATGAGAGATGCGCAAACCGACTTGAACACACACCACTTGTACCTTTTTCTTCTTCTCCTTCTCCTCCTTCTCTCTGCATCTTTTTCTGTGTGTGTTCCTCTTTAATTTCCTCTGTGGTGCCCAGATTTCCTCGATTCTCGTTCAAATCCATCGAAACGACAAAAAAAATGGTGGATCTCCAGACTGTGTGTTGTATGTGCGGCGATGTGGGGTTCCCGGACAAGCTCTTCCGCTGCTCCAAGTGCCGCAACCGCTTCCAGCACTCGTACGTTCATTATCAGATTCATATTCACATCTCTCTCTCTCTCTCTCTCTCAATCTCAACATGTGTGTGTTTCTTCATGTCATTAGCATGCATAATTTGCGATGGCGATCGTGATTATTCTACTAACACCTCACGATTCGAGATTTCTTCCTTAATTACATGTGTAATTTAGCCTAGTTTTCGTGAAATTTGGGCGATTTTGTGCCGAGATTAATCTCGCAAAAAAAACTAGAGAAATAATCGGGGAAATGGAATCCGCAGCTACTGCAGCAACTACTACAGCGAATACGCGGAGCCAATCGAGATTTGCGATTGGTGCCAATGCGAGGAAAGGAACCCGTCGTCGTCATCATCGTCGAGGCATGGGAATTCCACGCCAACGGCAGCTAGGAATAACAAGCATGCAAATGAAGCGAGGTCGGCTTACTCCGGCGACAAAATCAAGCAGCAAAGGAGCGAGGAAGGCGGCTCCGCCGCGGAGAAAGCCGCCGGAAAAACCTCCTCGCCCCGCCCCTCCCCACGCAGGTACAAGCTTCTCAAGGATGTAATGTGCTGATTGTGAAAACAAGTGGACCCAAACAGGAAAAAAGGAAAAAGAAAAAAGAAAAGAAAAAAGAAAATCTCTTGTGCCGTAGTTGTCTATATATATAAATATATAATTTCTATAAACTAGTATTAGTAGTGATAGTTGGAAGTTGTTTTCAGTGTTTTTTTGACTTTAAATGAGTTTTACTAGGCCCATGTTCTCATATTCTAATAATATTTTGTTATTATATATATGTGGAAATGTAACTCTTAATGTTGTGTTATAGTGCTCTTCTTGTTTATAAGTATGCAAACTCAATCTTTTTATAATAATGGTAAATCATTCATTAATAATCAATAATCCAGATTTAATTATAATACAACTTTAATTATATCCCCTCCATCTACGAAAAAGAGTCTCATCTGACCTTCTGGATCATCACATCATACATTTTCTCTTATATTTAACTATAAATTGTATTTTTATTCTACTTTGTATTAGCACTACTTCTACATATTGTACTTTTATTTTATTTACAACTACTTTAACAATTTTTATTAAAATTCGCGTCCACTCTCAAACGAAACTCTATTATGTAGATGGAGGGAGTACTAAAATATGCTCAATATTCATTCTTTCTTCCTTGTAGTGGATGGAGCCTCCATGTTTCATGCACCATTCTCTAATGGAGTAATTAATGCACAATGCCAATAACAAAAAATAATGTAAGGAATTTAAAAATATTGATGAATAATTGGAGAATAGTAGGGTTCATAGCTAGGTGGGGATGTAAATTTTGGTGTTGTGAGTTATATTAAGGAGTGGGGGAATTGAATGCGGTTGGGTTTCGTTTGCTTTTTCCCCAAAAACAAAATTCATAGTACCTAAAGCTGCTGCCTTTATCAGATTCATTGAAAGTATCTTCGACTCTATCCATTATGGTTCTACCTTTTTGAGAAATTATTAAAAACATATATCCTGTTTCGTACCGTAATTATTCATTAATTCCTGCGTTCACTTATTTAATTTCTTATTTTAACTATCAAACTATGAACTCTTAAGGAAAGATTAGTGTGATTGTATATTTGTATATAATCTTCTTCTAGGAAATAGTTGCAATATCTAAGGTGGAGTGTCAATTATCAAAGGCTGTAAATTAAGTCCCTTTATGTGTAAGTATATATGAATATTAATTGTTGCGTAGATGCTACCTTTTCGAGTTTAGACTCAATCCTTAATATTAATTGTTGCGTAGATGCTACCTTTTTTTAGTATAGTCTCAATTCTTTTGTGTTTATGATGATTACGTCATACAACATTGGCAATGGACAAATTTTTAAGAACTGTTAAAATTAATATTTAAAAATATACTCTATTACTACTACTTAATTTGACATTCAAAGTATCTTTAACGAATTCAAATTTTATCTAAATAATATAGTCGGGATGTTACTAATAAATAATAACACACACACGGAAATTAAGAGTACAATAATATATACTTTCTTTTAAATATTTTTTAACATTTATTACGAAATGAAATTCTAAGTCAAAACTTGAGACAGAACAGTTTGGGAGCTGTTTGAAGAGGACAGTAAGATTAAGTTGTAAGTTTCAATTCATAAATTTTAACAATAATTCGTTCAATTTCACTGTCAAACGAAAGTGCTAGAGATCTGAGGCCACATGCAAAATTGCTTTTTTATCAATTTGCTTCTTGTTACAGTACACTTGCAACTTTTTTTTTTCTTTTTCCAAGTTGAAAGCAACACGTACGTATAGCTTTAACACGATTTTAATTAATGTATACTTTTAGTCACAAATGAAGGCTATCACATTAAATTAATTTAGTCTTATCGATGTATAGTCAATGCATGAAGTTGACATGTATCAGAATTAAGTACTAACTTGATACAGATGTTCAGTACTTCTTTAATACTAGTATGAGTTATTTTAAAATTCACCATAAAATATTATAAATTTTTAATATAAAAAGTTATAAATTCAAAAGAACAAAATTTCGTTACCTACCATATTTAAAGTCTGGACATGATCTTGTTTAAGGGTTAAGTACCACTTTCCCGTTAATGTTGACACCCCTTTCCTTTTAACATTCTAACGTCAGGATAGACGCTGTTTTCTACCTCAACGTGTTCTCCTTTTAACATTCTAACGTCAGGGTAGACGCTGTTTACTACCTCAACGTGTCCAAAATTGAACTAAATTGCTTCCGCGTTTTAACGGCGCTTAACTCCATTAGAATTTTTATTTTATTTTTTTGTTTTTAATTATGGCGGGCCCCACTTCGAGATTCATCTTTCCCGCCGACATCTTCAGCGCCTGCAAGCAGCACAGGTTCCCTCCAATCTCATCATCTTCCTCCATCTCCACTTCTATCTTCTCTCTCTTCCTACTTGTCTTGTTCGACTCCACCTCGTACGCCTCACACAGCGAGTCCATCCCTTCTCCTCCGCCGCCGTCGCCGCAGTTGTTGTGCCTCTCCTCAAATAACTTGCACGCCAGCGTCCTCTTCCACTCTCTCTCTCTTCTCATCGACCTATAGCTAGAGAGAGACTGCTCGTGATGAGATTGCGATTTTTCCATTTTCGAACCAATTCTATTATTATTATTTTTGTTAATACATGTTGCTGCCTCGGATTCATTGACGAACAATGACTTCTGCTTTTCGACGGCTTTATCAGATTTCGCGTTGCGTGGCTGCTTCTTCTCGACAATCGCTCGAACTCGTCGAGAATCTTCAAGAAATTCTCCAGCCTCTTCTCCTCCATCATGACGGCGCCGCAAGGGGGAGTTTCAGACACCTTTTTTCGGCTGGAATCCTCGAATTTTCCGATGACGGCGATGAGAGCTTGCTTGTCCGAGCCCGACAACGGATTCAGTTCCAAAATTTGATCTTTTTGGGGGTTTGGTGGTGGATGGATGGGGTGGAGGTGGTGATGGCTGTCAATCGCCAGGACTGGGACCCACCATAATTAAAAAAAATTCTAACGGGGTTAGGTACCGTTAAAATACGAGGGGAGATTTGCTTCAATTTTGACACGTTGAGGGATAGGACTTAGGGTGTTAGAGGCGATAGTGGTGTCAACGTTGAGGTTGGAGGGGAGGAGGGCCGGTGAAGTGGTACTTAACCCTTTATTTAAAAAAACCCTGAATGCATCGTGTAAATCTTCAAGATCCAAGAGCTTAGAATAATTTTTATTTTATACGATAAATACATGGACTCATTCGAAACATTCTATAGAGGGAGTGGTTCAAATGAGAACCCTTAAATAAATTAAGAATAAAAAGTCATTCTCATCCCTTCGATCGTGAAAATCTACGATCGATGCATCATTTTAATGGACGAATGCAGTATCCAGGTTAAAATTTTGGAGGGAGTGAAAATTTCATTTTTTTTCTCGGATGCATTAAATTCAATATTGTATTCACTAATTTTGTAGGAAAATGTATTGTTCTCACGTTCTTACAGTAAATGTAATTCTCACTATAGACGTCATACTTTTGAAGATACTATCATATCTGAAAGACAAAGATCAATTTCTTTGACAACATGTCAAATCTTGATATTGATATATACTCCATCTGTCCCGTAAGAGTATATCACATTTTTCATTTTCGTTCGTCCCATAAGAGTGTATCACTTTCATTTTGGGACATGACCCTACTTTTCTCCTTTTAACCACAACCACCCATTTCTAGATAATGTTAGGTCCTGAGGGTCTCGAATAGGTGTATGGGGGGGGGGGAAATACACCTATAGGCTATTTTTGACTTAATCTACTGACCTCAATCAGAGGGATCTCAGTCAGAGATCAAAACGAAACTTTGCACGCAAACAAGGACTCCTGTTTTATTGAAATCAGTTTTGACCAACAGGGTTGACGACTGATACTGAAAGCTCTTCAGTAATGAGTTATCAGTTAAGTTACTGGAACTTAGCTGATCCAAGTAAGGGCTTCAGTCGTGTTTGCAAAGATAGAGATGATATCACTCTTCCTTACTATCAGAGGATAGTTCATTCAGATTGATATCATACGCAGCGGAAATTAAACTTAGTTTCGTAATAGCCTCGGTGGAGCAGGTTGTTGGATTAAGGTTTCTCTTTGCTGTTATTCAGTGTTCAGTTTTACCAATTGAAATAGCACAAGTAAGAATGTAAAACTGAAAGCTGTAAACAACACAGAGACTTTTACGTGGTTCGGAAAAACCCTTTCCTACATCCACGGTTGGTTGATCAGACCAACAATCTACTCCGCAAGTGCTTCACTGGTGCACTGCAAACCGTACCCGTGTGCTTGCCTGGTGCACACAACCGTAAACTGAAGAAAACCCTTCTTCAGCACCCACACACCTCGCGTAGGATTTCCCTGCTAAGCACACCTCGTGCTCAGACTTTTCACTCAGAGTTCAGAGTACCTTCCTGAACTCCGAACCACTCAAACACTCTTATGGGGAGGAGGTTTGAACGAGTGCCAACTATACTTACAAAGAACAAGTTATTTGAAGCAAGTTTGACCTTTGGCTTCTGGTTAAACATATATATGCCTAGGGTCTAAGAGAATGTATGTAATCAGCAGTGACTGATTTTGGCTTTGGAATTCTCTTCTTCGATTCAAGCTTTGGGGCGGTTAAGCTTTAGGCTGAGTAGCAACTTTGGCAGAGCTTCAGCTTATGTCGTTGAATCGGTGAAGGTTGAAGTGATCCTCGAGCGCTATTTGTAGGAGAACTCTTGAATAGATCCGTTGGCGTAAATCATCCTCAAGATTTCTTCCGTTGGAGAGCAATTCGAATTTGGGCTGAGGCTTCAATCTTCGAGGTTCCTTGTCTGTGTGGAAACGACTCTCTTTGATGGACAGGAGATGTGACATCTCTGAAAAGTAACCACCAGATAGGAATGACCTCTGCAGAGATAAGATATTCTGAGATCTCTGCATTTAATGCGGCTGTACTTATGCGTACGTGGCTTCCTCTGAACGTTGGAAGATCAGTCCTAGGAGGAATGTTCAACTGATACTTGACTTTAGTATCAGTCCTTTGCGCGCATTAAATAATCAGTCTTCAATTGATTCTTCAACTGATACTTCAGTTGGTATCTGCAGTCTTCAGTCTTCAGTCTTCGTTCTTCAGTCTTCGACACCGCAACTAAACTAGAAACGAACTCTAACACTTGAGTTCAAAACGATTCTAGTCTATTACATATAAGTCCTATGAATTTTGGTATCATCAAAACAAGGGTTAGGATATTCCACAAGGTTCCCAACAGATAACCCACAATCAATTCAACCACAACCATTCATTTCCACTCAACACTTTATCTACCAATTTTTTTCTTAAAACTCGCACCATGCATCCCTTATGTGATACACTTTTACGGGACAGAGGGAGTATCAATCTTCAAGAGCTAATTAAATTGTGCCACGTCACTCCTAGGCCATAATCATGTGCTCAAGCTCAAAGCACAACTTTCCCTACAATTATAAATATGGGTCTCCATTTTAGTTAAACTCACCAAATCATAATTAAAGAACTTAATAATTGGATGAGAATTATCTACAACAAATTTCTCTTTAATATTCAAGTGTCCCATCGAGGTTCAAGATGTTCTTCGTGGAAGCAACCCAAAGCTCAAATTAAATCAAACGTTTGATCCAGAAACAAGGCGAAAGCCATATGCATTTACATTATAAAGCCCAACAATAAAGTCAAACACAAAGCTCAAATCAAGCCCAACGTTTGATCTAAACACAAGGCAAAGGCCTTCCAAATCAATGTCATAATTAAAGTCCAAACCTGAAATTAAGGCCAAAGTTCAATCAAGAAATAAGGCGAAGGCCCTTTGTATCAAAGTTGTAAAGCCTAAAGCTCAAATCAAGTCCAATGTTAGATTCAAAAACGAGACAAAGACCATCCGCATCAATGTCATAAAGTTTGAACATAAAGTCCAAGAAGATCGAAGGCTTACTTCTCCAAAAAATCTCATGGATTACTCAAAGCTTGTTCGAAAATCAACTTGAAAAGAAGAATCATAGGATCAAATAGGTATACCGACCCGCAAAAAAAGATTATGTTATTTTTTACTATTTCTTTGAGTGTGGTAAGGAAGAAACAAGTTTGGAAGACACATTTACTTTCAGTTTTATTTTTTCATTTGCTTTGCCCGTTGTTGGTGTCAGACAGAGATTGCTTTCCGCTCACACCTTCAACGTTAATTATCAACTATGTTATTTTCTTTCTTTCTTTTGCCTTTATTTAATTTTTAATGTTTAGGTAAGTTTTTATACTCGGTATGGACTAAGTCAACATTGGGTATGTGTATAATTAATTTGTGAGGTCTAAGTTGGGCATAATAGATATGCATGTTTGTTCGCGAAACATTAGGTCTAAATCAAAACAACTTAATCAAACTTTTTTTTGAAGAGACAACCTAATCAAACTTGGAATATTATTAGGCCGATAACATTTTGGGCAAGATTAAGTTACAAATAGTAAGCGGGCAAAAGTATGGATATCTCTCATTCCGTATAGTGTGACTGATGCGGACGGTGGTAGTGTGCTTTTGGGCATGCCTGTGACCATTTGGGTCTGCTAATCATTAATGGGTTATGGGCATACCCACACAACTTAAATTTTGATGTGGAAATCTACCAGGGCAGAGAGAAGAAACAAACCACTTTCATTCAATACGAAGGGCGCAAATAAGAGTTGGGTGAGATTGTGTTCTTGACACCGTGACAATGGAGACACAACTCGTTGATCAAACGACCCATAACCAATGACACACATAAACTTGAACCAATGACCAAAAATACACCTCATGCCTAGCTAGACTATGCCCATACCAGGTTTCTTGTATTATTGATATTTTTCCTTATTTTATTTCAATATTTTACCTTCAGTCAAAGTTTACATTATGTTCAAACCAAGTCCTGATACTTTGACCAAAGTGCAATACATCAACAATTGTGACATCGAGTACCAAGATACACTGACTCTCTGTGAGTTCGACCATATACTTATCAATAGCTGATTTTAATTACAAAGCATAAGAAAATATCAATATAATTTTAATTGATGTCTTAACAACCGATTTCGACAGTCACCGTCCGTACGGGGCTAGTTATGCCCCGCGGACAAATCAAAAGGAAGAAGATTAAGAAGTTGAATTTTATAAAAATAGTATCTTAATATTATTTGCTAAATAATAACCATGTATAGAAAACATAACACTAATTTATTGAAGTAATAATCCAACTCAAATAAAAGTCATTGAAGTAATAATATGCAGAAATCACCTATATATATCTTTAAAATAATTATCCTCTTCTTTTTTAAATAAAAAATTTATTTCAATGGTTCCATTTGACTTAATCTGCTTGCCTTTTGAATTGTCCCATTTAATTTTCTTTTTTGTAATTAATTTTCATTATAATAAATATGGGTTCACACGCTTTTACACTATAATTTTACATTTTAAAATAATCGTGTCGAAAAGAACTAGATCAACTGAGGCGGGACAGAACAGGTATAATTTTAAGAATTAATTGACAACATTTTTTCTGAACTTCTGATTCTCCAATTATTCATGGGAAATTACATATATCTCGATAAAATTAAGCATGTGTCAAATTTTTGCTATCAAGCATGCATGCATGCTAGCAACCTTGTCTTTAAATGAGCATATATTATAAAGTAGCATTAAACAATACCCATATCCAAAATTGACAAGACAAATTTTGTTATGAATTTGCCTATAGACGATCGATGATATATGGCCTTTAAAAAAATGTTCCCATTCACGTAAATCAATCAAAAACTAAATAAAAACACATAGAGTTAATATATAAATATGGCCACTTTCATATAGTAAAATTAAAATTTGGCCTATGAAATAAAAACAATAAAAATTGGCCAGTTTTTATGTAAAAGTACAAAATTACCCCTTACTTTAAAATATAAAAAATTAGCCACCCATAATCTTCTCACCCCTAAACTTCTCTCCATCAGAAACGCTCCCCTCTCTCTCTCGATCGAGAGTAGCTACGCGGCGGTGGCGGCGCCGGAGCTGACAGCGGCTCGCGGTCCCAGGCTTCGGCGGGAGATGGCGTCGTCGGCGACGCTGACCTTGGCGGTGGCTGCTGCTGCAATTTCCCGTGCTTCAGATCCGAGAATTGGGAGCGGATTCCGCCGTCGGCCGGAGAGGGCGAGGCGATTGGCTGGGAGGAAGCGGCGGCGGAGATGGCGATGGTGTGGCATCTACGGCAAGGAGACGAGATAGAGAGATCTAGGGGAAGGCAGGTTGGGCGCTGATCGTCGTCGCGTCACCCCTCCGCCGCAGGATGGATGATGCCGGCAGTGAGATGCCGTGCAGATCTGCAGATCTCGTCGACAATGATCGACAGATCTGGACATTTTGGAGCTCGATTTTGCGTCGGACGATCGGCAAATGGTCTTGGCAGGCTCCGCGCCAAGTTCCGAATCCTCTCTCTCTCTTTGTTGCGCCGCCTCCTCCAACTTCGAATCGCCGTAGCGCCACCTTCTCCGACGATAGATCTGCTCGAACTCTCTCTCCCTCTACGCTGCAACAGTCGCCGCCAGCTTCCTTCGATTTCAGCCAACACCGTTGTGGCTTCAGCCTCCGCCCGCGGCGAGGTCACCGACGGAGCTGTTGCTGCTCCGCACCAACCGCAAACAAAACTTGTAAATATTGAACTATTTAAAACCACATATTGCTTCACAATGTTTGATTTTAAGGTTTAACCTTTTGAATTAGAAACCAGCACCGTGTGGTTTGGAGGTGTGCTTCACAATGTTTGATTTTGAGGATTAAAATTTTGAATTAAAAATCAGTAACGTCTGGTTCAGAGATTTGCTGTATAATGTTTGATTTTGAGTTTAGAATTTTGAATTAGAAACCAGCAACATCTGGTATGGAGGTTTTAAATTTTGAATCATTTAAAATCACAGTGAAGTTCGAGCTTGTAAAATTTGCATTTAATCAAGTTTGTATATTTAATGATTTTGTAAATTTCTGTATTTCTATTTTTCTCGTTTGTAAATTTTTGGCATGGAAATATCAAATTATGAAGCTATGAATATGGAGGTGAGTTTGAGTAGTTGTTAATGTTCTTCAATTCACAACTAATTTGATGAATTCACAATTTAATGTTTTTGAATTCACGACCACATCTATAAATTCACAATTTAATATTCTTGAATTCACAACCAGATTTATGAATTCCCAACTAAAACTCGAATTCACAACCAAAATAAATTCTAGTTTTAGTTGTGAATTCAAACTTTAAAAACTCAAATTCACAACCAAAATAAATTGTGGTTGTGAATTAAATTTTGGTTGTGAATTCGTTTGTTGTGAATTCACAAACAAAAAATTCTAGTAGTGAATTAAATTTTGGTTGTGAATTAAATTTTGGCTGTGAATTCACAAACAAAAAATTCTGGCAGTGTGAATTCACAACCAAAAATTTTTTGTTGTGAATTCACACTGGTTGTGAATTGCGGGATTTTTTAAAGGGGTGATGTAAAGTGGACATTTTTTTAATTTTTAATGTGGAAGGGTATTTTGGTAACAGTGGCCATTTTTTAATATTTTTATCTTAGTGGACAATTTTTAATTTTACAATATGAAAGTGGCCATTTTAAAAATTCACTCAAACACATATATCTACATATCCATCATAATCACAAGCATAAAAATACTATGAACCTACCTCAGATATTTGAATCACCATAAAAAAAAAAAAAACAATCTAAAATCTATATGCAGAAGCACAGCATTATGAATAGCAACAGCAAACACAGACTAAGCCTAATCACTTCATCTTCTCCAACACTCCCATTGGAATAAATGTCGGATTCCGAAAAAGCCCCAAAACTGAAATTAGGGTTGGATCCATACAACGCCTGCACCCCTCTCACATCATCCATCTTCAACTCCACCTTCCTCTCCCTCGGCCTCAGGCTCGGATACATCACCGCCTCCTTCACCGCCGTGTGCCCCAGCCCCAGCAGGTGCCCAATCTCGTGCGTCGCCACCGACTCCAGGTCCACCGCCGCCGCCGCCCCCTCCCTCCCGAAGTCCACCGCCCACGTCTCCGCCGCGTCCAGGTGGAACCGCCCGCTCTCCGGCGAGAACGCGTGCGCCAGCACCCCCAGCACCCCGTCGAACGCCTCCCCGTCGCCGTGCTCGCCGCTGTAGAACCCTATCTTTATGTCGGCGGACTCGTAGTCCGCCGACTCCGCGAACGCCGCCGGGATCACCGCCGCCCAGCGCGCGAACGACCGCCGGAACGCCGCCCTCACCTCCTCCTCGCTCAGCGACGATGCATGGATCGGATTCGCCGCGGAGAAGGCGTACGTCAGCCTCATCGGAGCCTTACGCCCCCACCGCGGCCGGCCGGCGAAGTAGGCGTAGCTCTCGGCGCCATGCAGCTTTCCGGCGACGTCGGGGACGCCGCACCGCGGCGACATGAGCTCGGAAACCGTCGCGGAATCGAGCTCTCCGGTGATAGAAAGCCCTAATTTCTCTTGATATTTGGTGATCGCCATTTCCAGATTGGAATCAAATAAATCTGTTGATGAATTTCTCATATCCTCTGCTTCTAAATATCCAAATCTATGGAAATATCTCTTCAGCTCCGAGATGCCGTCGACGGAGCTGCCCTTGGCCGCGTCGCGTAACTTCTCGAATTCGTGCCATCTGTGGCTGCGGATTTCGCCCGCGGAGGAAGTGTTTTTGGGGTTAACGGTGACGATTGCTGGTGTTCTAGCATGGATTTTCGATTGTAGAGTGACCAAAGTGATAAGGAAAAAACAAGAAAAAAATGATAATAACATTTTTTTTTTGTCATGTAACATATGGAGATCGAGGGAGGTATTTGCAAGCTTTGATATAAAGAAATGGGTGCATAAGTTTTCAAATTATTATTGGTTTTTGCATGGATTCATGAGAACATTCTTGTGTAAGATTTATTGGCTTCATCTTGACTTTGAAATGAAGTTTGGTAAGATAGTATCAAATTAATTCGGGATTCTTAATTAGCTTCATTAAGAGGTTGATTATGCAATCAACACGCTCCGAATTTCACATCAAATTCAAGAAAATTGGTGTTGATTAGTGGACACTACTACAAAAATGCACATACATAACACCTCATACATAACGGTTTTTTCAAAAAACCGTTATGTATGAGCGCATTTTTAGAATAGATAACGGTTTTGATAAAAAACTGTTATCTATGTAGTGTTGTCCATACGCTTAGATAACGGTTTGAGTTATTCCGTTATATTTGTGTGTTATCTATTAGATACATACATAACGGTATTACAAAACCGTTAAGCCGACCGTTATCTATGAGCATCTTTTTATAACGATTATTCCGATGTTACGAAAAACGTTATATATGACTGTCATTTATAACGGTTTATTAAACCGTTATGTATCATCGTTTTGAAAATTGTTATGTATAAACATATATATATATAGATATATATTTTAAATTTATATTATATTATATTATATTTAAAAATAAAAAAGAAATTGATTATTTTAAAAACTGAATCTATTTGTAAATATAGACTTTGAAAAATTAAAAATATAATTCAAAATTCACATATTTACACTTTTGTTTTTAAATTCCACAAAATTCACATAAATTAGATAAAAAATTTAAAAATATAGAATTTAAAAAATTAAAAGAAAATAAAAAAAAAATCAAAAAATTGGCTTCTTCTTCCCCAAATTGGCTTCGACACCTTCACTTTCCCCAAAAACTTAAAAGAAAAACAGTGCCTCTGCAATTCTTCTTCTCCATCCGCCTTCTTCTTCGCCCCCGCCCCCCCCCTCATCCGCCTTCTTCTTCCCCAAATCGACCCCTCTTCCATATACCAACTCTCTTCGCCCCGATTCTTCACCAAGTCCCGACTTCGAACCATGCCGATGCTCCAGCGCAGCGCACACTTCGGCGACCGGGATCGACGCCTCCTTCACCAACTCCAGCGCGGCGCACGCTTCGGCGACCTGGATTGAACCAAGTCCCAGCTTCGAACCCTAGGTTGTCGCAGGTGGCCTGTCATCGAAGCCTCTCAGGAAAGCCAACTTTCCCCTCACGACCTATCTCGCGCTCCTCTCTTTTTTCCCCAAATCCAGAACCCTAGGTCGTTTGTCGCCACCGCCACCGCTTCCACCGGTAGTCACCTCCGTCGCAGTGAAATACTCCGATTTTAATGGCGGCGACCCTCTCTCTCTCAGATAATATGCACAAATTGGGCACAACTTTATCTTTCTAGGGTTCTAAATTGCACCGGTAACGACAGTTCTCTCCCTATCTCTCTCTACTCTCCAACTCCAGTAAGTCCTGAACTCTGCACTTCTCTACTCTGGGTTCGAATTTTGAAATTCTCGAGCAATTTTGTAAGTTATGCATACTTAGTAAGTTCTAGTTCGTTTCTTCGAAGAACGGGGTGTTGCAGTTGATTGATTCTTGTAGTCCGATTTAATTCAATTGCTTCTTGCACTGTAGTTATTGAATTCGCGGGGGGATTCTGAATTCTTAATTGCTCCGGGTCCAAATTGTTATGACAGTTTTCTTAGGTGGTAAGCTTTACTTAATTGAATATTAGGCATGGTGGATGCTCACAATGAAATCATGTCTTGTATTCCTGTGCTCTAAGACCTAAATTTGAAACTGATCGTGTATTGTTAGGCTGATGCTGGAGGTTCACCCTCACTTGTTGCTCGAGGATTCAGCACTGTTCAGGCTGCTAGTGGTGGTGAGCAACTTGAAATTCAAGTTCCAGTTGAAAGGTTCATTCTTCATTTCTCATCTGCTATCTCTTTATCTATATGCATATATTTATATGTGTATTTGTGTTTTTTTACTATTTACTATGTTTGTGGAACTGAGGTGCTAAGTGATTTGTCACTATTTCAGAAACGACTATCTCTGTCCTTGGAATAGTCATTAAGTCCAGATTCCTTTGACTCTTCATTTCTAAACATATTCATCTTAATAATATACTGCTCAACCTCAGATATATTTGGCTAAAACTGGCATATTTTTTCATATATTTCAGATTTGAACTTGTAAATTCTGTGAGGATGAGGTAGTGCAGTCCCTTTGAGTAATCAGCTTGGTGACAGCTTCTTACTTCTATATAAATCAAGAAAGAAATTAAATTAGTGAAGCTAGTTTAAACACAAAAGTGAGAAAAGGGAAAAGTTTAGCTGTTGGAATTCATTTAATTTGTGAAGCTACTTCGATGCATGACGCTCTCTCCTTACTGGTAATTCATTTAATTTGTTTTTCTCTCTCTCTACATATTCTTTGTTTCATTTTATATATCTTTCCATCTGTTCTTGATTTTGATTAGTATGAGTTTCCTTTGATCGTCATAATATTTAGTATCTTCTGTTTCTTGTTGCTCTGTATGTAAGTCTGTTGTTTTTCTACGGCTTTCTCTTTATTTAATTGTTAATAGCTTGCAAATGCCATTACAAACTTCAGATGATGGGAAATTGCAAGCTGAGACAGCTTCTGGTGAATTCTGGGTACTCTTTGGTGGGTTTGCTCCAATTGGTAAGAAGGTTGCTACTGAAGATGATATCATACCAGAGAAGACCCCTGCTAAGCTTTTTAGGTAATTAGTTTCAGTTCTTATTTTCTGTGATTTTCAAGTAAGAACTATTGGCTGCATTTAAGTAACACAGGTGCGAAGCTGGTTGATTATTTCACTTTTGAAAATTGGTAACAGGTTATGGAAGAGGAAAGTTATGTAATGCATTGCTAACACCTGATGCGAAGGAGAAAATATAATTACTTGTAATTAATGGCAGTATGAATTCTAAATACTTAGGCATTCAACACATATAGTTCTCGTTCATATGCAAATGACATTTCAGGATTTTGTGGCTAGCCAAAATAGGCCAAAGTCAACCCATATAACTCTGCTAATTTCTGTTATTTATTTATGGTTGCTCTGGTTGGGTTAGTTGTTTGTTTCTGACATAAAAAGTTTGTTTCTGACTATATACATAGCAAGTAGAAAAGGATATATTCATCCAAGCAATAGAGAAGGGGCAGGGAGCTACCTATGGGAGCATCTTGAATGCGATGAGGTCTACCATCCGGCAGACTAGCGAGGATCTAGTTGCCGGAGGGGGTGCTGTCACTACACTACTCACAATGCTCTTGACAGGGGGGAGCGGTGTTGGACTGAGACAGGTACGTACGAATGCACCAATGCCAATGCCTTATTGAAAATTACTACAAGAGCCTAAATCACCATATGATCATGTTGGATGCAGGAACCACATCTTAGTTGTAATGAGCGATTTGATGTCTTCAACCTTTCTTAATTTCCTTTATTTATTGGACACTGGCTCTCTTCAATCAACTCGAGCCTTTATTCTAAGAAATTGGTATCTATTATTATTATTATTATTTTGAAACCAAGAAATTGGTATCTATTATACCAATTTTAGTAATATTTCTTAAAAAATGTGAAATGGAGAAGTTTTTAGTGCTTAGTAACTTGATAGGTTTTGTCCATTTTACCAATCACTTTGATATGCTTTTTAAGTGTTTATCATGATGCTCTACATTGTGATTCTTGGTTGGCTCTTTGTATGATTTTGTGGCAGGTTTGTAGTGGATTAAATGAGCCGTACGTTGAGATGAAGAGGCTTGTGAATTCACAAGAAAAGTTGTACCAGATGGCTAGCTAGTTGCATATTTAATATGTTTAGTATTTTTGTAAGGCATAATAGTATAGATAGAGCAGTTGTTGAATTTTGACTATATTCAAATCTTGTATGAATTCTTTTTTATGATAATAATATAAAATTAAATATTTTGGATGATATATAAGATTATTATTGTTGGTTTTATCATTTATACTGTTATGTATAAATTAATAGATAACGGAGAAATAGAAATCTAATTACGGTCAAAAACGTTATACATAACGGATTACCAAACGTTATTAATATCAAAAAACCGTTATGTATAGGTGTGTACATAACAGTGAATATTAAACTTTCATGACGGTTTGAAACGTTATGTATAATACTATAGATAACGGATATAATCCGTTACTTATATATAAACAATCGTTATGTATAATAGAATAGATAACAGATATAATACTATAGATAACGGATATAATCCGTTATGTATAATAGAATAGATAACGCTTAAATCTCCGTTATGTATGAAATCCACATACATTACACCATTATATATTACGGATGTTTTCGCACATAGATAACGGATAAAATCCGTTATCTATGAGCGAATCTGGCGTAGTGGGAATTGGTTAAACATGATCAAGAATATTAGTATTTAATTTATTGCAATATTGTGTGAGTGAGAAATGTTGTGGTTGTTGCTGTCAGAAGCAAGAGATGGTTGGGTTGAGAGGAAGAAGTTTTGGGGGGATTTTGTGAGTTTGAAGTAAAGAATGGTTGCTTGGAATGGTGAATATATGGGAAATCTCTTTTAACCAAACTTCTGTTAAATGTCATCATTTGTCTGCGGTTGTTTCTATCCATTTCTTTGCTTTTTATTCCTTGTATACCCCACGCCACTCACTATTTTTCGATTTTAATTTCAAATATAATTATTAAATTAATCAGGAAGCTAGCTAGCGTGTCAATTCTATTTGTTTCCACTACAAACACTACCTAGCTACACAAATGAACTCGGATATATTTGAGTTATTGAATTACAAATTAAATAAGAAAACTTGATAGAAAATGGACCTAAATGACGTAATTAATTAACATGATAGTCGCTGCAACAAAATTGTTTAACATTGACATATTTTACTAACATCAGAGTTCTTAAAGATGTACTGCAAAACTTGTTACTTATTTAATTTAGGTATAATAAAATTTAGTTACATTTATATATTCTCCTATGTTTATATATATATATAGAGAGAGAGGAGCGCTCCAATGATACCCTCTATTTTTAGAGAGAGTTCGACTCGTTTGTCAGGCTCGTGTACTAGCTCGATTGAAGGCTCGACTGAAGGTAGGGGTGAGCAATCGGTCGGTTCGGTTGAAAATCGATCGGAACTCCTAAAACTAAATCATCCAAACTTTTATAAAATGTCAACCGATCCGAACCAAAATTCTCCTTCCAACCGATCCGATCCAAACCATACTTAAACTTCGGTTTCGGTTTGGGTTTTCGGTTTATCCAAACATTGATATAATATTTAAATTTTTAATTTTAGAAACGTATTTCCTGTCAATGAGAATTTTGTAACAAAATAATTTAAACCAACCTTAACTCAAATATTAACCATAAATATAAAATTTATCTTTCCATTGACCAATTTCAATTATGATAAAATTGTAACTATATATATATATATATATATATATATATATATATATGGCAAATTGCATGAAAATACCCCACTTTTTTTCAAATTTGATTTTTTGACAATCTTTTTTTTTGTTGCAAAAATTTGAACGAGCTTTCAATTTGTTGCAATGTCCGTCTGGAGATACCTTCCATTAAGGCTTTCATTTCATTGCATCCATGTAGTGATATGATAGACATTGCAACAAAAAATTGCATGGAAGGTATCTCCGGACGGACATTGCAACAAATTGAAAGCTCGTTCAAATTTTTGCAACAAAAAAAAAGATTGTCAAAAAATCAAATTTGAAAAAAAGTGGGGTATTTTCATGCAATTTGCCCATATATATATATATATAGGGTCGCATTCAAGGGAGACCATTTCTTATATAGAGAATGAAGACCAAATCAAGGCCATTCATCTCAACCCAATCAATGATCCAGATTATTTCCTGATTTGATTTTTCATGTAATTAAATATTGATTAATTACATTTATTTAATCCAAAAAGGGCAAAAACGTCCACTGAAAGACACGAATTATGGCATCTGGTTGAACAAATCCCGAAAATTACTCTCTTCCAATTTTCGAACCTGATCCGTCAATGAACATAATAGGTGAACATTAGTATGTTCATTTGTTTTCCTACGAACATATTGATGAACATTAGTATGTTCATTTGTTTTTCTACGAACATTATCATGTTCATTTATTTTTCAATGAACACAGTACAAAAAAATCGATGAACATTTATTTTTTTTCTACAAACACACTACGAACATTAGTATGTTCATTTGTTTTTCTACGAACATTATCATGTTCATTTATTTTTCAACGAACACAGTACAAAAAAATCGATGAACATTTATTTTTTTTCTACAAACACACTACAAACATGACTATGAACATTATTATGTTCATTATATTTTTCTACGAACACTGTACCACAATATCGATGAACACATGGAAAAAATCGATGAACAAGGGCGATAGGCGGCGTCCTCATCGGAGGAGCAAGGGCGGCGACGGAGATGTAAGATCTGAAAAAGAGAGGCGGCGGCTGGGCGGATTTGCGGTCGTTGCTGCCGCTGATCGAAGTACAGATGGGTGCATGAACTAGCGGAGCAGAGGAGGAGGCGCCCACGACGATTGGGGAGGCGGCGGAGCAATAGGAGGAGAGATGGAGGCGAGGGGAGAGGCGGCGGAGCAGCAGCAGGAGAGATGGAGGCGATTGGGAAGGTGGTGGGGAGGAAGGCGGCGGAGCAGCAGCAGGAAAGATGGAGGCGATTGGGAAGGTGGCGGGAAGGGAGGCGGAGCAGTAGGAGAGATGGGGAGGCGGCGGAGCAGCAGGGATGGGAAGGCGGCGGAGCAGCAGGGGATTGGGGAGGCGGCGGGGGAGGGGTGAGAGTGATTCAGAGAGAGAGATAGAGAGAGAGCGTGAATGAGAGAGAGTGAGTGAGATTAGGGTTAGATAGAAAATGACATGCTTAACCTTTTGATTATAAAATAAATGAAAATTAATAAATTTAATCAATTAAATTACCACCATTTAATTAGATTAAGTTAGATCAAGGAACCAGATTTGGTCTTCATTCTCTATATAGGGGAGTGGTCTCCATTGAACTCTCTCCTATATATATATATATATATATATATATATATATATTATAACTTATTAAATTAAAAAACTTCGGTCGGGTCGGTTTCATCCAAATTTTTTAAACACAAAACCGATCCGACCCAAAAAATTTCGGTTTTTCTAAAATTAGAACCGATCCAAAATCAAAATAATTCAAAACCGAACCAAACCGACAAAATACCAATGGTTCGGTTCGGTTATTTGGATCCGGTTCGGTTTTGCTCACCCCTAACTGAAGGTTCGTGAACAAGCTCGCAAACATGTTCGCGAACAATCGAATTCGAACATGTTCGCGAGCTCAACGAGCCGAGCACTGTCAGGCTCGAGCTCGGCTCGATAAAAATTTCGAGCTCGAAATTAGGCTCGAGCTCGGCTCGTTTATTATCGAATCGAGCTCCGAACGAGCTTTTTTCGAGTCGAATTTCGAATAGCTTGCGAGTAGCTCTGTCCATTTACAGCCCTAACTACAAGTAATAATCATATCAAAGTCTAGAAGTCTCTCACTCCGAATAATACGACTGGTGGTGGCGAGTAGTCGTATGCCTGTGGACATGCTTCGGTTAAATGGGTCTACTATTCTTAATGGGGTTTGGACAAAGTCACTTACTGAAAATCTTGGTGGATCTATCTTGCTACAGCAGTCCAGTGGGCTAAAATCGCACACTTGTCCATGCTCCTCAAAATGATTTAGTGTGTTGAGCTCTGCTCTGTCATTAAGAATGCATACTTTATTTTTTGGGTTAAAAATGATTAGGTTGCATTTAGTTTGCTATCAAGTGAAGTATTGTTTTAAAATTCACATTGTATCATTAAGGAAAAGTTGGTGACATTATTACATGCGTTTTGTTTTATCACACAGTAACAGCCTTGTATTGCAGAACAAGAGTTTCAAAGAGAGGTGTTGGTCTGAATAATTACTTTTTTAACTTTTGCATTAATATTGCATAATTAAACATATATAGCCTGCACCATGAGCATGAATATATATAACTTTTTTTTTTCAGGATTTCTTTCTCATATTTAAGAGAAAGAATATATACCCAAATTCTTTGAACTGTCAGTGAACACTCACATCACATAGGAGACTTGAAAATGTCTCTAAATTAACCATAGAATAAGTTAAGTTCAATGTGGGAGCAGAAAGCTCGTCAAGCTGGTTGAGAAGGAGAGTAGTATGAAATGAATATTTATAAATATAATAAAAATTAATTACTTTTAATTGAATATTGAAAGAAATAAAAGTAATAAAGAAGAATTGCACAATAATTAATAAAAATCGATATTATGAAAAGATAGGAAAAATAAGTTAAAAAATGAAAATAAAAATAAAAATAAAAATAAAAAAGAAATGAAAAAATATATTTATTCAAAAAATATTTTTTGAATTTTAAATAAATATAACTTTTACATTTTAAATCAAATATTACATAAAACATATTAAATTAAAGCTCTTATCGTGCTCTTTAATTTGATACGCGTATTAAATATTTTATAAGCGATCAAATTTCACAGTTTTAGAAAGAAATAAAATAAAAATATATCAAGATAAATGAAAAGGAAAAAAATTATATAATTTAAAAATAATCCTTCAATTTTATTATAACTACAAAATTGTCGCTCAATTATGAAATTAATTTGAAATTGATTCCAAATTGAAATCTTTTAACATTTTATTATAGTATAGTTAGATGTCACATTTCACAACCTTGATATATTCATGTTCATAACTCTAAGCAATCCCCCAAGCTGAACAAAGACAATGATGGAACTCTTTCTTTTGCCTGCTAATCTCCACATCTTAAGGCTACTTTTGTCAAAGAAATACATTATTACTACAAAAAGAATACAAAATGCATGTTATAAGTAGTCTCTATGAAATCAAGAAGATCAAGATTTGTATAGTGTTATAAGTAGTCAATATTATTAGTGCATGTTACAGAACTTCTCAAACTCTGCTTTGATTCTCATTCCCATTTCCCTCTCTATTTGATTTAATTCCAACATTTAATTTTAAGCCAGCAATGCATTGCGGGTCCCACCCTCCCTGCCTTGAGTTAGTGCAAAAGAAACACTATTATGCGCTTCAATGGTCCCCTCGCAAAATTGCACTTTGATTCTCTCTCTCTCTCTCTTATCCGTATGGTTTTGTGTTTCATTAAAAGAAACAGTGTGGTTTAACATGAACAAGATCCTCTCCCACGTACGGCTCCATTGCTACACGTGTCCCCACCCCAACTATTCCTCCCCCCCCCCCCCCATACTTTAATACCCCATCAACTTTGCATTACTTTTTATCTTATGTTGATTCTCTATGTTTATCAATGATTCTCCTCGTTAACCCAACTTTTTAATAATTTTTTTTATATATATATACACAATTTATAATTTTATTATCATTTTAATAAGAGGTATTGACATGTAAATACACGATTTTTTTATTTTTTTTAATTATGTGCTCTAGCTTTAAAATCTATCTATAAATACCTTAATTTTGTATTCTTTCTAATTTTGCACATGATAAATTTGTACCCTCAAATCGTTGTTGACATAGCAGTCGAATTGATATTCCAAATCCTACAATTATATGTTGTAGATCCCACGTTGACAACAAACTTATATTTTTAATAATGGTTGGATGAATTGAAAGAATAGGTGTGAAGAGATAATTAGTTTTAATTGAAAGTCCAACGCGTCTAAAGATTTATATGAATGCTCTGGACAGTTCGTTAAAATTTTATTTTAATTTGGGTTCGTGAAACAGAATGAATCCGTACTCTTGTTTTTACGTAGAGGAGGAGGAACGGTGAAATTTGAACTCTAAACCTTACTGTTCAGTGATGTCTGGGGACATTATATGTAAAGTTCTATAAAATTAAAGCTTAGATATAACATTACTCGAAGCAATAATTTAAACAATAATGCTATTTGGACAAAATTTGTCCGGACAAAATATGATGAAATACTTTATAAAATAAATTTATTTAAAAATTTTGGTTTAAAATAAAATAAACTTTAGCTAATTTTATTGTTTTCTTTATATTGTAATTTTTAATAACCTTTTTAATTATTATTTTTAAAGTACACAAACTACGAATAAAAAATAAAAAAATTGTTAAAAAATTACGAAAAAACTACAATATGAAGAAAACAATAAAACAAACTAAATCCTTTTAAACTTGAATAAAAAAATCATAAAAAAATTCATTTAAAAAAAATAATCTTATTTTTATCCGAACAAATTTTGTCCAAATAGCAGTACTCTAATTTAAAAGTAATAAACATAAACGTTGTCTACCGTTTGGGAGTCGGGACATGTGATTGTCCCCCAATTTTCCACCAAAAAAGGAAGTTGGCGCAAAATGCGAGCTACACTTTTTTCTATAAAATGGCCAATTCCCTTTTCTGCTTTATATCCTTGGTAAAGATGGAAAAAAAAGGAATCAGTATACACTTTATTAAGTCCTTTAATTAACTGCACTTAATTTTCTAAAAGTAAATTTAGATCAATAATTATTTAGACAAAATACAGTTAAATACTTTAAAAATAAAATTAATTTTAAAAAAATTGGTTCAAAAGAAAAAAGAATTTAATTAGTTTTATTTTTTTCTTCACATTGTAGTTTTTTTGGAATTTTTCAATAACCTTTTCAATTTTTATTATTTTTAAAGTATAAAAACTACAAAAAATTAATAAAAACTAAAAAAAAATATTAAAAAATTACGAAAAAACTACAATTTAGAGAAAGACAGTAAAACTAAAGTATTTAATATTTTTTTTGTCAGAAATTTTTTTATCCAAATAATACTACTCAATTTAAATTTATTTAGAGTAACAACAGCGGAGAGTAGGGCGAAGATTAAATTTTAAAAATGAAATTTTAAATCAAATAAATGTCAAATTTTAAAAATGAAATTCTAAATTCATAAATTACAATAGTTAAAATAAAAAATTTCATTAGAGATTGAAAATTACATAAATTTCATTAGAGATTAAAAAATTACATTGCAAAAAAAAAGAATTGAATATTGCAGCGGCCAAATATTAAAAAAAAAATTAATATGGACGCGCCTCATATAAATGGCAACAAGCCGGACTCGTTCTATCGAGCCGAGCACCGTTGTGGTTGCTCTTAGAAACTAGTTTTCGGGCCCATGTAACTGTTGTTATATAAAATTAAATATACCAGTTATTAAAATAAAAAATAAAAAATTAATAAAATGAAGGGAACGGGCATGTTATATACTTATAGGAGTATTAACTAAACTAAATTCTCTTAGTATATGGAGCAGTATTTAATAAAATGAAACAATAATTCTACAAGAAAAGAAAAGGTTGAAAGAAAACGAATGGCAAAGAGTAGTCACAATCAGGCAATATGGTTGGTCCATGTGTGTTGAAGGATGTGGTGCGAGTGTGAGAGAAGGTGTGTGTGTAGTGTGTGTAAAATTCACTTTACTTTACAGACTGTTGCATTGAATACCCAACAATGATTAAAGTCGTAAATTTATATACTCCCTTTTACCAACTCATTCTCCGCGTGCATGCTCCTTCTAATAAATCATTTTGTATTTTATGCCGTATTTTATTTCGTTAATACTATACGGGGATGATATACAAGAGCATCTCCAGTGGAGTGCGCTGATCGGTTCGAGCCAGCACGCTAGAATCGTGGCCAAGCTGACGCACCCCTGGAGGCGAGCCGAGGAACGGGGTGCATGTGATGCACCCGTCCATTTAAAAAAAAATGGTAGAATTTGAATAATTTAAATTTTATATTTATATATATTTTAAAATTTGAGACTGTTGTTTTCTTTATTTTTTTTTCTTTTTTTATTCACTTCATTCTTTATAAATATCATTTTTTTCATGTTCATTTTCTATATCTAGCTAACAGTACATTTTTATTCTATTTTTTCATCTTCTTTCCTCATTTTTTTTTTTTATCTTCTTCTCGCTTTTTACTTTCAAATTTACTATAAAAATGAAAGGCCAATTCAATGAGTATATCTGTATATGAAATATATAGCTCAAGGCTCGAGGGTTCCTCATTTTTCTCCGGGGGTTCTTTCTTCTTCCCCGATGGTAGGGTTCGCGCCTTTCTTTCAAGGCTCGAATATGTTCTCATCGGGCTCTCTTCCAATCACGTTGAACGTAGCTCATGTCGTTCAAGACGACGTCGTCGAAGTACCAGCATCGGGTACACCACGATAGAGACAGAGCTTGTTTGTATGTTGTGGGCAGAGGCTACTCACAACTCAATCTAAGGTACAGTCCAAAAGGCTCTCCAATATTGGGAAGATATCACCCGAAGATACAACAACGCTCGGCCTTCTAGCACTCTTACTTGTGACAACAATCAGATCAAATCTTACACTCAATGCGTCCAAAATGACGTCAAACTGTAAAAGGCGATCTACGAAAAATGTAAAGTCAATTGGAGGAGTTGAATGAGTGATGAACAAACCACTAAATAAGCACATGAGTTCTACAATGCCAACCATGGAGTGAGATTCAAGCACTTCAAAGCTTGAAAGATTCTGCAAATCTCAACGATTCGCGTCTACCAACGAGGATATGCACTTCAACGGAGAAGTCCAAGGGATCGAAAGGGCAGGCCGCGACTACATCTTTCGAGTCAAGTATCACGACGAGACCCGTAGGCCAGAAAATGGCCAAACGCGAAAAAGGCAAGGGGAAGAAAGTGCGTTCTCAACGGACAAGGCTCAATACTACGACATACTGGAACGCGTCGCCAAATGAATTGAGATATTTAGCACCTCTCACAAGGAACTTGCTGATGTTAAAAATAAAGTTGCCGCTCTGAAAATGAATGCTCTCTATTTCAAAATTCTCGATACAGACACTTCGAAGATGTCACAAGCATAATTGGCATTGCACAACAACATGCATGAAGAAGTCATGATGCGTAGATGATTGATGTAGTCGAGATTTTAATTATTGTAATTTTTATTTTAATTAATATAATTTCAAATTTTAATTATTTTAGTTATTATAATTTTTATTTTAATTGATACATGGGTGAAATTAAATTTAAATATAATGTTGGATTTGAAAATTGAAGAGTTAAAATTTTACTATAATAAGTAAGAATAGTGTAGGTATAATCAAAATTTGTTATAATTACCAAGTGTACTAGTAATAAATAAATATAGTAAGAGCGTCTACAATGGAGAGCCCCCTGATTCTCTAACTTTAATTAAAAAGGTGGAACTTGGCGGTTGAGGTGCACGCGCGATCCCCTTCTCCCGTCTACACACGGAGCGCGGGTCTGCGCTCGGTGCGCGAGCCTCAGGCTCGGCAATGGTGGAGGACTCGGATGGGCCAGGGCGGGCTTGCGCTTGGATTTTGAGCCCCATTGCGGGTGCTCTGATAATAATATAATAGACAAATCAATTCAATTCTATAATGGAAAACTTTTTTAACAAGTTTTAATAAGATATAGATTACTATATTTATTAATAAAATGTTCTTGTTACCAATTGATGATGGTGATGTAAATATTGTACTAATAAAACGCAACAGCACGTGTGTACTTGCTAATAACTTAGTTCAACTCTCTCTTATATACATATAGAATACAAGTACTTTAAATTACTTCCTTCGTACCATGAAGCATGACCTATTTCTGTTCGGCACAGGAATTAAGAAATTGGTATTTAAGAATAAATTTTTTGCCATTTTTAGAAATAGGTAAAGCTTCGTGGGACAAACTAAAAAGGAAACTGGGTCAAGCTTCGTGGGATGGATGAAGTATTAATTAAAAAATAAAATAAAATTATAAGAAATTTTTTCGTGGAAAAAAAATGTAAGCATAACTTTTTTTCGTGGACAAATAAATTTTTTTTTTTATACTTTAGATTTTTTTTTTTTTTTTTGATATGATTGAAAATATTCTGGCTTTAAGTTTGAAGAAGAATGAGAATAAATATGACAAAATCTTAGAAAAATGAGATATGATGCGACATACATGACAGTAATAAAGATAGTTAAAATTCCACAACAAAAATAGGAAAAAGTTGAAATCCAGGCAGCAATTCAAAATCCCTCGAATTGCAGGATAGTACATAGATGTAGTATGAAAAATATAGCATGTACAATCACCCTATATACTATGTTAGTATTACTACCTTTTGTGAATTATATGAGCCTTTTAAATTATGATTTCAGCCAAATCTGTGGTATGCAATCTCTTTATTTTGCCATTCTTAGAGTTGCACAATGTAAGGAAATTGCAGTGTCTCTCACACACTAAGTGTGCAGTGTGTGTGTTGAGTCACGTTTGAACAAAACAAACTAGTATTTTATCAAGTCCCATCACCATTCTCTTATGGGTAATAGTGGTTGCATTTATTTCCCCCTCTGTTCATTTGTCCCACTTTCTGACCTCTTATCTCACCATTTTGATCATAAATCATTTCACTAACAACTCATCATGCTTCCCTTCATTTCCTCCCATAATTATACCTGCATATCATGATTTTACCACCAGGATGATGTGTCCGCCCAATTGGCCACATGATCTAGCAATCCACCGATCATATCTACTCTTGATTGGTAGCTGTCAAATCGATCAAATGTGTAAGCCTTTAACAAAAAACCAAGCAAACACATCAACATATATCAAAAAGGTAAAATAGACACTTCACATAATTTGGGCATAAGATGCTTAAGTTTATAAAGTATGACATTTTTCATACACAACATAAGAAATATGGCATTTTTGTCTATTAACACCTCTCTTAAGGGACTATAAGGTACTCCCTTCGTACCGTGAAATTTGAGCAGTATTCTTTTTTGGATTGTCCCGTAAAATTTGAGAGCTTTTTTATATGATAGTAAAAGTTTTTCTCTTTATTCACTTTCTTACATATCATACTTAACACATAAAATACTGATTCTTTAACATCTGTGTCGAAAAGAAATTGCTCAAGCTTTACGGGACGGAGGAGAGTATATAAGGTACTATTTAATTAAAAATAAGGTTAGGAGTGTGTAATGGTGATGCAATTAATGAGTAATTTTCCTTCTGCAACAAGTGCAGCAGCTTTTCTCTATAAGAACATAACCCTATTGGCAGTGGAAGGGCAGTTGCAACCATACCCCTACTCCTCCAACTACAACTACAACTACAACTGTCCCCTTCTCTTCTCACACATCAATCTTTTCTCTCTTTCCCTTTTCCTCTTTCATATTTCCTTCTTCTTTTTACACCAACAACAAGCACATCCCCACTCTCTGTTGCCACCACCCATTATTACCTCATTCTCCAACTCCAACTCCAACAACACACACACACACAGTGGTAGTTTAGTTTTAGAGAGAAGAAGAAGCATGGAATATTACTGGACTCTGTTCAACAACAGTAGCAGTAGCAGCAGCAGCAACAGCAGCAGCAGCACTACCTCCCGAGGGCATATCGGGAATTTCACCTCCACCCATGCATGGGACTCCCCCTGGGACCTCGCTCCCTACTACTCCGACCCGCACCTCACGTGCTTGAAGCTCGGGAAGCGGCTGTCTCCTCCGCCGCCGCCGCTGTCCGTCTTCAAGAGAGGCAGGGCCGCCGCCCCCACCGCTCCCGCGGCGGCGCCGCGGTGCCAGGTTGAAGGATGCGAGGCTCCGCTGCTCAACGCCAAGGACTATCACCGCCGGCACAAGGTGTGCGAGATGCACGCCAAGGCTCCTAGAGTCGTGCTTCTCGGAATCGACCAACGCTTCTGCCAGCAATGCAGCAGGTCTCTCTCTCTCTCTCTCTCTCTCTGTCTCTTCCTTTCTCTCTCTCTATGATCAGAAGTGAAAATTGAATAGTGTTGAATAAGGTTTCATGCGGTGGGGGAGTTTGATGAGGCGAAGAGGAGTTGCAGGAGGCGGCTGGCCGGCCACAACGAGAGGAGGAGGAAGAGCTCGCAGGAACATGCGACTGCTTTTGGTAGGAAACAATATCAAGGTGAGGTGAAGGTGCCTTATCCACTTTCTTTGTTTAACTACCTTAATCTCACACTTAATTCCTTCCTTACATGATCAAACAAGTACAACTCACGTGTCGTTTCTCACACAAACTAAATTAAGATATGCAGCTGCCTTGTACTCTCACTGTATACCCTTTTGGGCCTTGGATTTGCTTTATCTTACTTGCATTCAATTTTCTCTTCCTCCATTTTTTTTTTATAGTTTGATCGATCCTATTACACGCACAATGCTTACTTGTGCGTGTAATTTGAACCAGCGGTAAGTGATTAATGCCCAAGACTTCAGGCTCGTGTAATTTGAACTAGGTTAGTCGATTAATACCCAAGACTTGATGTTCTGAGTTCGAGTCCACTATCATATAGTACAAAATTTATCAAAAAAAAAAACAATTACTACTTTTTAATTCGCTTTCTTCAATTTGCAAATAATGTGAGCTCATTTATAAGTCATCCCACCGGCCGACCTAGTGTTTGCATATGCATAATTTCAATCAGTATATGGCTACGAAGTTTCTGGCAAAACCAATTATTGAAGTTCGTTAATTTCACGTACAATATTTTAATTTTTTATTAGTGACACGAGATTTAGTAGCTTAATATATTCATGTCATGAAAATTAGTGGCTTTTGAAAATATAATTATTTGTGATTAGATACATAATAGCTCCCAAATCTTAATCACATCACTGGTAAAAAAAATAAAATTATACTCCCTCCGTCCACGAAATGAGTACCCATTTGTGGACAGCACGGGTTTTAAGAAATGTATGGAGTGTAGTGTGAATAGTTTAAGGGTCCCACTTTTTTAGTGTATTAATTAAAGAGATGTGTGGGGTACACTTGCCAAAAAGGGAAATGGGTACTCATTTCGTGGACGGACGAAAAAGGAAATATGAGTACTCATTTCGTGGACGGAGGGAGTAATGGTTATTGTGAATGGAGAAGGGCACCTTTTTCTTCTTAGCTT
This sequence comes from Salvia miltiorrhiza, assembly GCF_028751815.1. Taxonomy (NCBI): domain Eukaryota; kingdom Viridiplantae; phylum Streptophyta; class Magnoliopsida; order Lamiales; family Lamiaceae; genus Salvia; species Salvia miltiorrhiza. Next base: position 535,351 of record NC_080390.1, on the reverse strand, counting down.
CCCATAAATATAGTTTTGCTTCTTTTTAAATGTTAAAACAATGTGGTATACAGTAATGAAACAATAGTGTGACTTGTGATTTTATCTGCCGGCATGTAACATATAATAATTTCCAAATATGATTACATATAGTTTGACTTTGAGGCTTCCAACTTTTTTTTAAAAAAAAAAAAACAAATATTTGATGGTTGCAGACATGAAAATGGCGGGTGGAGGCAACAGTGAACGTGCTCTCTCTCTTCTGTCACGGTCGCCGGCGAGCTACGGCCCGTGGAGCGCCTCGCCCAGCGCCGCCCTGCGCGAGCTCATCGCCGAGAATCGGGCCTCCGTCTTCGCCTGCAGGCAGCTCGAAATTGGGAAGCTAGGGCCGGGCTGGGCCGGGCCGGAGAACCGCGGCCACGTCACTCTGAATCTCATGCAGGGCCCGGACTCTGCCTTCGGGCTTATTTCGGGCCACGGGCAGCGGCCGCCGTCGTCGGAAGAAGACGGCGGCGGCGGTGGAGATTGCTCTGAGCTGTGGAAGCTGCCTTTCGGGTACTGATTTTTGCGTAAGTGTGTCAGTGTGTTTTTATGAAATATCTCTTCTATTTTAAGCTTTTTTTTTTTTTTTTGCTCATCAAAATTTGTGGTTACGATTTCGCCTTCGTATTTGTTGTTTTATTATTGTAGTAATAATCTTATTTCTACTGATTTTTTGTAGTATAATAATTGGTTGTATAAATTTATGTCGCCTTCAAGAATTTAGCATGGGGTAAACTACCAAAATATCTGGATTCTTGGTTTTGGGCCTATATTAAATTGACTTGGATTCTGGACAGCTCTATTAGCCAGGAATTAAATTTTGGATTTTTTATCCCACTGAAAAGTTCTTTTTCACCTTGCTCAAATATAAATTCTTCATCCAACTACGAAGGTAGAATTAAATGTGAATTTGATAAAAACTATTGAATCGGCCTGGGCCAAAACTGTTCCAAAACTCGTCTAATTTTGCAATAAGATAAATATCATGCAAGTTCTAATATTATCGTAGTAATTTTTTTTTGAGCTGTCTCAACTAAGTTGATCAATTTTTTTATATGAAATTATTTTTTTCACTTTATTGTCAAATATACTTTAAATTCTAAACGTCGATCTTTTAAATTTTGTGTCGAAAAGAAATTAATCAATTTAAAGGGTTTTTTTTTGGTTGATGTTAAAGTCTAGTTAGTAACTGAAAGCTTGGAATCGAAATAAAGAGTGGTGTACGAAGCCCATAAATTTGATGCCACTAAATTGTTGGGTTCCACAAAAACATTTTGTTAATTAAATTCTTTTTCTTACATAAACCAAAGATAAAGAGCATCATGAGTAATAATATAAGTTTTTGTGGAATTGATGAGAGGGGTCCCTACAAAAACAGACTTTGAAAAATGGAAGCAACTGAACTCTACCACAAACATGAGCACGTGGCAGCTTCTGCACAGTTTCTGTCCCGTGAGGTTGTATGGGGGGTGGGGGGCAGCCATAGCCACGTGAAAACCACGTGACGGGAAGAGCCGAAGCGTGTGAATCTCATATTATGGCCCGCGCCGTGAGTCGTGAGCGTCAGCGACTATGTATCAGCAAACATTTCCTAGGATTTTTCTCTTGCATAAAATATATTTTAATGATTTATTATGAATTTCATCATCAAAATTGATTAATTAGAAAAAAAAAAAACATCATTTATAAGATTCAAATTAATCTTAGCCACAACTTCATGCAACAAAATAATGTATTCACTGTAGATCTTCACAAATTAAAAATTTTAAAATAATAACTTATGAGTAATTTATACTATGATGTATTAAGATTATATAAAGTTAATAATATGTAGTAAAAGTTAGAATGTGGAGTTGGGGTAGAATTTTTGATTTTGTTGATGATGGTTTTGGGATTCATAGATGGATGTCTGATGATGAATCTCCGCTGAGTCTGTAAACGTATGTGGTACTTCTGGTGCCTCTTTTCGTTCATTTATAATTTTACTTTTCTTATAAAAAAAAAAAAATATAGTTATAATTAATATTTATATTATGTATACCACCTCAGCATATGGTATACAAAATTTCTTAAATTAATATAATATTTTTAGATTTTTAATTTATAAAGAACCTAGATATATTATGAATTCTAATTATTGGTATCAAACGATCCCCACATGTATTTAGGCTCGTTTAAACTAAGCATGTAATTATTTTTGTTCATATCTCATGGGTTGTGGGCTGGGCCCCAAGATTATCACTGGGCCAACTGAAATCTGATCTGCAAGATTCCCGAATATCTCGTTTTAAAGGCGCTTTTTCCCCCTTGGGAAACAGGAAAAGAAAAAGTGATTATTTGCTCATTTTTATTTTGGTTTGTTGCATGATGTCACCACTGGGGGAAGACAATATATATATATTACATGGATTTAATATTTCAATTTTCATCTTCTTAATTTTTTATTGAAAAAAGTTTCACTTTTCAAATTCACCTTATTTTCAATTTTTAGGAATTAATGAATTGCGAAGGTTTTTTTTTTTTTTTTTTACTTGGTAGTGGGTAGTGGGTAGGGTCCCATCATTTAAAAACCAAATAAATATGCAGTTATGGCATGCAATAGTCAAAATTAATTTGTGACAAGTATATATACAAGATACGATGATCTACCAAATTGCAAAGGCAGCCCCCCCCCCCCCCCCCCCACCCCACCCCGAGCAGCAGCAGGATGAGTGATCAAAGACAAGATTTTTTAACGTGGTGGAAACAAGATTCATTAATATTATTCAGTGACTCATAAATATTTTTTGTACCATTCAATTCAAATCAAAGTTTAAATTTTAATGGTAGGTGTGTGTGTGTGTGTATATATACATGCATGTGAGTGTGTGTGTGTGTGTGTTAAATGAAAAATGAATGCTGTGCCAAACATGATATCAAGTTCGAAGCTGCTCAAATAGTAACATTTGTACACTAAAGATATCCAATAATGAATTGTCTGTTACTTTATTCATTCATTGTTGGCAACAACATTGGGTCAGAGAATTCGTAGACATTAATTAATAATTTCTTTTTTCGGAAAGTCTTGATTTCAGAGAAGTTTAAAATAGTATGAATGCACTTAATATTTTGAACTATATGATTTCAAAAATCCAAGTACAAAATTTCATCATCTCCCTCTCACCTATGCTTCTAATTTTAGGGTTAGGGTTTTTCGATTTTCGTTTCTCTCGCTCTTAATACTTAATTATATGAATAAATCAAAATGATTCCCAAAGATTGATCAGAAGAAGAAAAGAAACAAAAAAAATGTCATTTTTTGTAGAATATTGGCCGTACTTGACTCAATTAGTTCACAAACTTAATTGATCTATTGGAGATTAATTCAACGTATATATGTAGGTTTTTTTTTGTACCTGTATCATAATTGTAACAATAAATACGAATAGTCGAATATATATGACACATATACAAACAATCAAGCAAGTAAAGATGGAGTAGTCGAGCTTATCAAAGAGAACACCAGTTTTTAGAAAAATTCACATTTGTATAATACAACTCCTATTTTTTATGCATAATTTTATTTTTGTTTTTCAAAAAATTTATTACTTTTAATAAAAATTTCATTTTATATAACTAATATACTAAACTAGTGACGAGTCTTTAGGCGGATTTGAGTAGGGCCGTAAATGAACAGAGCTATTCGAGATTCGGCTCGAGAAATATTTGTTTAGAGTTCGAGCCTGGCCACACTCGGCTCGTCAAGCTCGCGATCATGTTCATTTATCAATTGTTCACGAACATGTTTGCGAGCCTGTTCACGAATCTTCAATCGAGCGTTCGATCACAAGCCTCAAACGAGACGAGCTCGAGCATCATGTATATAAACATCTAACGCGCTCTAGCTCGAATTCGACATTACCGAATATCACACGAGCCGAACTCAAACCAAGCTCGAGCTTGATAAAGGGGTAACGAGCCGAGCTCGAATAATAAGATAAAAGTTCGAATCGAACTCAAGCCGAACTCAAACACACCCGAATATTTAAATGAATCAAACTCGAGTTCCCTAATATTCAGCTCGACTCGGATCATTTACGGCCCTAGGTGTCGAGTCAAGTTTGGAGCGGGAATCTCCAGCCAACTACGCCTCATCTTAAATTTATGTAATAACTTGGGTCGGGCGAAATATCCTGTGTGTTTCTGTGGCCTATTTATTCTCATTTATTTTGTCATAAATATTTATACAAATTTTCAGCTTTTCACCGACAACGCTTTCATGATTATATAATATAACTAAGTCATACTACTATGGACCTAGCAATTAATAGAGTAAATAAGACTATCTTCGTTTTAAAGTTTAAACTTAATTAATACCTTCGCGATCGCATGTGGTTGTTTACACTTGTGCACGACATTCTTTTTCGTCAATTGTATATATAATTAACTAATTTTTACTATGTCCATTATTTGAAAAGTGTAGTGTACATATAATTCAAAAATTAAACTACTTCGATCAATGTATTAAGAATATTTGGAGGTATATGCTTGAAAATATTATATTTTCATTTGATTATATGTAACGTTTATATATTGGGTATCTAAAGAAAGGCAATACCTTAAACGGCGCAGATGAGATCCTCTGTCCCAGAATATTGTGTGTACCACGTGTACCACTCTTCAATTCTTTGTTTTATAAAATATTTTTTATAAAAATAAAAATTATTATTATATTATAAACTCTAATTAGTATTTATTATTGAAAAATTAAAATTAAAAAAATTATATACCCTAATTTTTGAATTAATGAACCCAAATAATTTATTATTAATTCAAATAAATATAAAAAAATAATTATAAACCCTAAATGGATGAGTGTTCCTTGTTAATTAATTATCTTTATATTATATAAAAGCATAATAAATTAAAATTGAATAAAAAATAATTTAAAAATATAAAGAAATGAAGAGTGGTACACGTGGTAAATACTATATTTTGGGACAGAGGATCCCATTTGTAAACGGCGGAGATTCTTTGCTCAAAATCATCCCTTAAATTGGTGCTTGTAATTACATATAATTATAAGAAACTTCTTATATTTTCATATATATATATTTATATAGGGATAATAATTTAAAGTGTTCCAACGTGTGTTCCAACGTTTTACGAAAGTAAAAAATATCACAACCTTTAAAAGGCTGCATTTTTTAACTCAACATTTGCTTAAAGCCTAAAAAAAAGTCCCGATCAAGTCTCAAATTGTAGTATCGTAAACATAACATAGTGAGTCCGAGCTTGAAGTGTTTATATACGATAATTTGATAAAGTGGATTATTCACCTCTTTAGAAAAATGCTACTCTAGAAAGTTTCTTTGAGAAATAGTTGAAATAAATTCAATCAAATTTAGCATATCAAATTTAGTGATGAGGTGGTTCAATAATAAAAATAGAAGTTTTTTTAGGACGGATTTAGTTACGAAGTTATTTGAGGACGGAGAAAGTACTACTATATTTTTTTGAGTTGGAAAAGGGGGGAAATGGGGACTCTCAATCATCGATATATATATATTTATGCATTTGAATTTTTGTTTTCTATGTAGAGACTACTAATTAAAGTAGGAATGAACAATGTTGCACCTCAAGGAACAATTATATACAAAGACTCCAAAAATATCTCATCAAAATCAATTTTGAACTACATTGTTATTTTCCTCTTTTTTTTTTTGCGCAATTGATAAGAATAATATTATGGACATTTTCGGAACACAATTAATTCTTGTATTGAGATGAATATCCATATCAAATGCTAGACGAATACTTTAAGTAGAATTTTTTATCCCAAAAAATCATGCTCGGGACATTTTGAGATTTTATGCAAAAATTTAGGTAAGAAAATACAACTTTTTACACGTTGGGATATTTGTTGGACTATAGGCAAACATTGGGTACAAGAATAAAATCTTTCAAAATTTGGAATATTTTTTAGTAGTCAAACCTCAAAACATTTTAGACTGCAATTAATAAAATAATTAGGGGGTTTTTATTTCATCCTCCACATATAATGTATACTATTTGATTGTCCAAAGTGAAGCTTAACATCATATATATACATGATTATCAATCCATTATAGAGGCTTCTCAATGATTATCTCTACAGTTTCTCTTTTTCCTTTTTTTTTTCCTCATCTTCCAATAGCTGTTCATGTCACATTCACATTAATTTTGACCACAAGATATTTCTCCAATAGAAAATTTCACAGAATTAAAAAAAGAGAATATTTTTTTTCCACAAAGATATATGTATTCACACACACACACACATTGAACATCTCAATCAGCTTCATTCACATGACACTAAAACAGTAGATAGAAAGATGATGAGTTATATACAAAGAAAGGCCCCACAAATTTAGCTTTCCTCAAGCCATAGCCTCCATGCAGGAGACAGCCTGACTTACTGGCATCTTCTTCACCAAGTAAATTTTACCACGTTCTTCACCAAATTCATTTTCAAAATTATTTATATATAATTAATGTCGATGGAAATTATTGTTTTTTCATTTTTACCCCACTCATCCTTAATTTTACTGTATCGAAAATATCATTGAGCAACAGACAAAAAGAAAATAATGCAGTAACTTTAAATAGCAAGAGCCTGCATGAGTGCCTCTCTGCCAAACCCAACCCTTTTACCCAAATGGAAATTAATCTTGAATGCAGAAGGAATTTTGATGAAAACTTTTTTTCCCCTCTTTTTTAATTTTTTATTTTTATATGGAAACGGTTAAAGCTGGAGTTAGGCATGCAAAGTGGGAATTCAATCCCCTGGAACATGAAGGTACATTGTTCATATATGGCTTACACGTACCAAAACATAGTACGTGATCATAATCATAATCATCATAAAATTAAAATTAAATAAAAAAAAAAAAAACAAATTAAAGTTTGGAATTTTAGATAATAAGGGTTAACAAGCGATGAGGAAATCCAAACTCGATCGATCTCAACTATGTTATTACTAATAGCTACCGATTTCCCGCACTTGATGAGCTTTGTAGTAATGCCTAAGTTGTTTTACCCGTTATTGGAGTAGAAGAGGGAGGAGTTCGTCGACGCCGTCGACGAGGTCGTGCCGCCGCCGCCCGTGTACGACCGGTGGCGGAAGCAATCCAGCGAGATTCTCGGCGGCGAGATCGCCACCGTCACGGATGACGAGTGGGGCCCGGAATCCGGCGGCGACCCTGCGCAAATTGATTTTAATTAGTGATAGTGAAAAAGTGAAAAATTAATGTGGAGATTGAAGGTGTGTTTTTTTTATTAAATTACTTGCTAGGTTTTCGGAGGCGGCGGTGATTTCAGCGTGGGATTTATCCTGATTGGTTTGCTGCGATTTCCGGCGGCGGCGGTTGTGGTCGGCGAGCCTCTTGCGGCAACTTCTCTTGCCGTTGTCGAATTCCGACAGCAGGTGGAATCTGAGATTGGGAAAAAGTTGGGAATTATTAGTACAAAAGGAGTGGAGATTCGTTTGTTTCGTACGTTATCCGGAATTCAAGAACTCGGTGTTGGAGGCGAAGAGAAACAACGTTAACTGGTCATCATTTAAAGCCGCAAAAGAGATTCAACAAATTCGAAACAAATCCGTGCATATACTAAACTGGAAACCACAATTAATTTTGAGGGACGGAAATGCCCTCGGGATCGCCCCACGTACGGCGCTCAATCATTAGGGAGATGCATGAGAGGTAGTGAGGGAGAGAGAGAGAGAGAGAGAGACCTGCTGCATTGCTGGCAGAAGCGCTGGGTCAAGCCGGCGGCGATGACGGTGGCGGCCTTGGAGTGGAACTCGCAGACCTTGTGGCGGCGGTGGTAGTGCTTCGCGTGGGTCAAGTCGGCGTTGCACCCTTCGGCCTGGCAGCGCGGCGAGTTGACCGAACCGGGCTCCAGGATCCTGGACCGGCGGTAGAGCCGGTTGACGAAGTCGTCCTCGGAGGAGGCGAAGTAGGTGCGGCCGCCGAGGTTGAGGCCGATTCGGCTGTTGTACTCGGCGTTGAACTCGAAGCCGCCGACCATCGGCTCGCTCTTCGGGACCACCGAGTACGCGGCGGCCGGCTCCAGCGTCAGCATTGAGGCCGGGTTCGGGTATGGGGCGGCGCCGCCGCCGTAGAAGCTCGTGAAGTGGGCGTTGGAGCTCGGGGTTTGGGGCGTGTGGAAGGGGAGGTGGTGGTGGTGCGCCGCCGCGGCGGCGAAGTGGTTGTCCGGGTTGGCGAAGCTGGCGGCGTCGGAGAAGCTTTGGGAGGAGTAAGGGTCGAAAACCGGGCGGTTCGGTTCGGAATCTTGACCGGTTTCGTCGCCAGAGAGCATGATCGATGATGGGTTGCCCCATCCATAGTCCAACATTTCTCTCTCTCTCTCTCTATAACGCAACCTATATCTCTCTCTCTCTCTCTCAAACAAACCCCACTTCACTGTTGAATCTTTTTGGAAGCCGATTTCAATAACTCGCTGTAACCACAAAAGAGAATAGTCAATACATGTAGATAAAGAAAGTTCAAACTGCACATTATCTGAAATCAAGAGAGAACTTTAGAGAGAGAGAGAGAGAGAGAGAAATCTGTCAGCTTTAAAGGGGGAAGATTGTGGACAGTACTGGAAAGGCTGTAAAGACTTTAGCTTTTTTTTCTCCTTGTTTCAATTTTGTGTGTGTGTGTGTGTAGGCTTTATCTAAGTTGAAAAAGAATTGCTTTATGATTTAAATTTGTGCTAGTTTTGAGTGGGAATTAAGGAAGATGTGGATTGTCGGGTGTTTGAGGGTTTTCCTTGACAGGAGTCGTCTTTGAGCATGTGTTTAAAAACGATGAAGAAAGGCACTGTGTGTTAGTGTGTCTGTTGAAGAGAGAGAAAGTAAGAAGAGAGGGGAAATGAAGGGAAGGGAAGTTCACCTTCTAGTGTGGAAAGTGAGAGAGGCATACAACAAACAAACATTATGGATGGTAAATCAAAAACCTACTTTGGTAGTAAATATAGAAGCTAGTGTTTCTCCATTAATCTTGGCAAGGACAACACAAACTGCTCTTTCTCTCTCTATAATTGGCATCTCTTTCAACCAATAATTCTCTCTCGCTCTAAAATTGGGAGGGACAGCGGTGTTACTTTTTCCCCTCTTGCTGTGTGTGAGAGAAAGCTCGGCAACCTGCTGACTTGTGTGAGGCGGCTTTGCTCAGAGATAGATACATAACTCCTCCTTCTACTTAAATGCGCTTACTGTTTTACCCACCCCATTTCCCCCTATTTCCACTTTAGCCCCTTTCTTAATTCTTTTTTCAATCCCTAATTGCAAATTATTTTACTTATATATATTCGTGTCGTATCGTATGTGTACTTTTCCAATACGGATTCTCAAGTATATGATGTACTGTTTCAACATTATCCATATATGGTACATGTAATTGACATGTTATATATGTGTTGTTAATTTTGGTGATGTTAATTATCATCCGTGTGCGAAAATATAAAATTATTATTATTATATTAATTTCTTTCTGAAAAAAAAGAGATTATAACAACTTATATTTTTCTTTGATTTGGCCACAAAGAGAAAGATAAGGTTTAATATGGAAAATTGGGAATGTGGGAGTTGATCGGAATTTTGTTTTTTAATGAAAATGCAAGTATTAGGATATTATGCAACTACCCTCCATCGTCTTCTGAAATCTAGGTATATGTGTGTAGACATATTATTACAAATGATGTGAGAAGTTATGATTGGTGAATAATTATTTTCCTAAGTTTAGATTGGTCGAAATTAATAATGTGCTAGCTTGATAGCAAGTTGAATGATTTACTTGGCCTTCGATTGGTTACTTTCATTTGAACGTACACTAAATAAGTAATAAATATGACTGATTAATACGAATTATAGAAAGTGTGTGATAATTCATCGTGATAATTAAAGGGTTGAGCTTATAAAACGAACATTTGATTCAGATGGGATCCTCTGTCCCACAATATTGTGTGTACCACGTGTACCACTCTTCATTTCTTTATTTTATAAATTGTTTTTTATAAAAATAAAAATTATTATATTATTATAAACTCTAATTAGTATTTATCATTGAAAAATTAAATTTTAAAAAATTATATACCCTAACTTTGAATTAATGAACCCAAATAATCTATTATTAATTCAAATAAATATAAAAAAATAATTATAAACCCTAAATGGATGAGTGAACCCTTGTTAATTATCTTTATAATATATAAAAGCATAATAAATTAAAATGAAATAAAAAATAATTTATAAATATAAAGAAATGAAGAGTGGTACACGTGGTACACACTATATTTTGGGACAGAGGATCCCATTTGCATTTGATTCCACTAGAATAAGCCATTTCTCTCTTTCCGATGAGACACCTCTCTCTTCGATTAATTCGAGGAACTCTAAATTTACGATATGAAATGTAAATTTAGATTAAAAAAAATGGTACGAATTTATACTACTTATTTCAAGATCTATCGTGTCACTCGAAATGAAAGGAGCCAACACGGTCAATATTCGCAATTTTGTTGCTCTAACACTTATTGATCATTCACATTTTTTCTATATAATTAGTCAAGCATCGCGAACTTCAATGCAATTAGAGATCATGTGAAAAAAAACAAACATATATATTATGCAACGTACCACGATAATTGTTATGCATCGTACAATGGTATACTAGTTATACTAATTACTTAAATAAATTTATTAGTATGTTTCATGCAATATGAATTATTTGTTTGTGGTTTAAAAATGATCATTTATATGTAATAATAATAATAATAATAATAATAATAATAATAATAATAATAATAATAATAATAATAATAATAATAATAATAATAAATCCAATGTTTAATATTTATAATATAATATCAGAGTATGACATTAACATATTGGAAGGGTTCAAACAAAAATCCTTAAATGTGAGAATTAAGAACTAATCTTATTTGATAAAAAAAAATTCATTTTTTTCTTTTAACTTATTTTATATTTAAATTTTTTTGTCTTTTTATAATATATGAGTTTTTATTATAATGAATTCTCCTTTAATTTTTTTTATTTTGTCTATATTTAGCTCAAATATATTCAATGAACATAATTTTTTTATTATATTTATATTTTTTTTATAAGATAATTGAATTGATATCAATATTATGTATATAAAGAGATAGTATAAAAATATATCTCGTGTATTGCACAGGTCCAAATGCTAGTATTACTATACATTGCATGCAACTTATGTAATTTTTCATAAAATATTTAAAAGCTGAAAGTTATGATTGCAATGGTAGAAATTAGGGAATGGATTGCCCGAACTTAGAACAAATTAACTTTAATTGTGAAATTCAAATATGTCATCAGCTGCACAATTGGTCATTGCATCTCAAGCCTTAATCACATTGAATTTGAATTGAGAGCCCAAGTCCAACTTCTTTTTTTTTTAAATGTTAGAACCCAAGTCAATTTCAAATATTAAAAAAGGACTACAGAATTCTGAACTTGCTTCATGATTTCTGTGCTCCCATACAAATTATATCTGCCCACCCAATATTCTACAATCTACAATATTTGATTCTTGCTAAGTATATATATATATATAGGGTGTGGTTTTAGAGAGAACTACATTATTTGTGAGAATGTGAGAACCATCAAATCTAATGCATTCATTGTAAAAATTAATACATTCGCTGTTAAAATTAATGCACTCAAAAAAATATAAAAAAAATGCTTCCTTCAGGATTCGAACCCAGAATCTGCATTCATCCAACAAGTTGAACCTCTCCCTATATATATATATATATATGTGTGTGTGTGTGTGTGTGTGTGTGTGTGTGAAATTTGTACATAAATTAAAAATTTGTCTTCAAATATACAAACTTTTAATTGTTTTGATTTCTCACACGATTGTCATTTGTCATCGAATTAAAGTTAAGGTAGACGCTGATAATGACTACATAAGAAAACTAATCAAATGCATGTCATTGTTACTACTCTTTTATCCCACTCACAACACTTTTATAAATTTTTTTAGTCTTTGTGCCCAATATGAAATGAGAGTTTATTTTATGGACGGAAAGAGTATATTTGATTACTTATTGAAATGCTACCGATAGAGCTTTTTTTTAGTAATCCACGCCGGCTATGTGTACATCATTATAAATTTATAAGTACCCATATCAAACTAAGTCCATATTTGGTTGGACATTTTTGAAACTTGAAAAGGATTTTAATTAATTAAATCTATTACTTGTTGTTTGATTTGGGTAATAAGTTAACTATTATCCATATTTAAGGGTAATCCAATCACCCAATTTGTTACCCCTCAAAATAGTGATAAAGAAAAGAAAGAAAATTTCTTACCAGTGATTCATTTTCATTGTTGAACCAAACACTCAATAAAGTAATAGTTATTGTTATCGTTCCTTCGCTTTATTTAATTTCATTCCTTTTCAATTTCTCTACTTAAACTACACGAGCACTGAGAATGAAACATGAATCATCATTCATTTGATTCAATTCTTGCAAACTAGTCAAATACTTTAAAGAAGCTTATAAATTATTACACAACTTATAAACTGTGATAAAGACATTAATTATAAGTTGCCAAATACCCTCTTATTAATCGTTAATTAGTAATGTATTAACCCAAACGTTTAAGCTTTTGAAAATATGGTTGCTGTTCAATACCTGGTCACCAATTTGTGAAAATTAATTGATTATATTTATACAATAGAGACTCACACATGATATTTAATTATATTTTTGGGATAATTAATTTTCTTTAATTTGGAACATGAGTTTGCATAAAAGCATTAAAAAGACAGTGACGGTTAGGTCTCGGCCTCATGTCATGTACTTGAACGTTGACCGGTCAAACAGACTTCACAAATTCGTGAGATTTGCCACTTTGCCAGTATTCATGAAATTCAGTCGTAAATTCTTTATTTCTATTTTTATTTTTGTGGTTATTAAATTTTTATTTATTCAACATGAAAATTCACAATTGAAGAAAAAAAATTCCATCGTTCCTGATATTTTTAACAAACAAGTCCTAAATATATAGCCATTTATATTTTTCTGTTTAAAGAGGTTCAAGATTTTGGTGCTTTATTTATAGACTATAATTGAATTTATGACAAAATTGTGGCATAGGACAAGCAGCTGAATTGGGAAATAGTTAATTCCAATTATTTCTAGATTACTTTTTTGTTTTTTCAAAATCTAAGATATACATCATGTCTCCCTTCTAATAATGGCTTTAAAAATTATTAGAGATAATTTATTAATGAATGTAAAAATTGATTTTAAGTAGAGATAATTGCTTAATTAAATACCGAACATTGGACATTATTGCAAGTTTGATTCAATCTCTGAATAGTCGCAATTAAGATCCAACTTTATAATTTATCGCAATTTAGACTCCTAAATTTTCCGATCATTGATGAACAAGACACGACTTATTGTGACATTTTCTCACTAATTAGTGACACATCAGTTAATCAGTGCCTAGAAAATTTAAGAAGCCCTAATTTAATTACTACTCGCCCTTTTCCAAAATTAATAAATCTATGCAGTCATATTATCGTCATCCATAAATTAGTTTAATAGCAGAATTATGATTTAAATTTAATTTATTTTTTAAATAAAAATTAATTATTTTACTGTATTTTCTTTATTAAACTTACTTTTTAATTTTTTTTGCATTTTCTATTTTTATTTTATTTTTGATGAAAATAAAAAAAGTTACAAAAAAATTTATAAAAAATAACTACAATGTAGACAATACAATAAAAGAACTAAATATTATTTTCATTTTAAAAAATAAGTTAAATAAATTAAAAATATTTCTATTTAATTAATTTGTGGTTGGCATCATTCTTTCAAAATATAAGATGTTTTAAACTTTTGATTTTATTTCACAATATAAGATTTTCTCTTCAACCAAGATTAATTATCTTTCATCCCCTATTAAATTTTCTACTTTCCAACTCTCTCACTAAAATATTAATTAAATTTATTTATCTCTTCCTCTTTTAAAAAGGGAAAGACTATCAATCTTCCATTTAAGCTTATTGAAACATATATTAGTAGATGAGAGATGCATTAAGTTTAGGTTGTGAAAAATGAGAATGAGTTTTTAAAATTTAATATTAATTAATTCTTTTTATGTCTAATGTAACAGCTTAAAAGATCTTATAGTATCTTTCCAAGGAGGAAGTACAGTTTTTTTTTTAAAAATGGGTCTTGTTTCTAAAACAAAAATGTGTATTTTCTTAGAATTACAAAAGGTATCTAAAATAAATCCTCTACACCATATAAATATGGGAAAGTAATTACGCACAGGCGGGATCACTACCCACACAAATGTGGAAAACTTATACCGCACGCAGTCAAAACCTCTCACGAAGGAGAGCCTTTGAATGCCTCAACTTTGCCACTTGAGCTAGTCTTCATTGGCAAACAAAAATATGTCTTAATTACAGTAAAAAAATTGAATCAAATTTATATCAATACAAAATACTTGGTACTTCATCCGTCCCGTGAAGCTTGAACAATATTTATTTTAGGGTTGTCCAGCGAAGCTTGAGCACTTTCTTTATATAGCAAATTTTGTTTTTTTTTTAATTCATTTTTTTATTATTTCACCTATCACATTTAATACATAAAATACTAATTTTTTAGAATTCATGTTAATAAAAAATTGATCAAACTTGGGAGGAGGGAGAGAGTATTTATTCATAATTATCTTTTTTAAATAAATTGCAATACAAATGAGACAAAACGGAAAAAGAATAATGAATTGAAAGCATGAGAGTGCGAACCCTAACAAATGCAATTCTTTTGTAGCTTCCCAATTGGGTATCCGTGTCTGCCAACTCCTCCACGCGCAGAAGAGGCGCGTGAGGCATTGAATGTATTTATCATCACCGGCCAACCGACAAAAGTTTGGGTAATTTCGGATCTTACTTCAATTATTATTCATTATTCAATGTACGAAGATAGATAGTCACAATTTTGGATTAATTAAAAAAATTCATTGTAACAGACTTTATAATTCTTACCTATATCCTGGGCTAATTCTTATCTAAGATTCATTTTAAAGTGGGTACGCATCTAAATCAAAATGAACGTATACTGGATTTCCCTAAAGTGAAAAAGCATCACTGTATGCAGACGTGATTGAACCAAAGACCTCTCACAAAGAAGAGTCATTGGGTACCTCAGCTTTGCCACTAGAGCAAGGCCTCGTTGGCAAAGTTGATTTGATAGTTAAAAGATAAAAATCAAACTGCAACGAGAAGGCGGGGATGGAGCCATGACTAGAAGACGTCGTGGCCGTATTCGCAGGCATTCCGTGATAATTGTGTTTAAATGGAGATTGAGTCCCACATCTTATTATAAATAGTGAGAGAAAAAATTTGTGTGATCATTTCGAAATAAGAAAAAAATCATAATGTTGATAGAAACTCACGAATGCACAAAAACTGTTTGACAAAATTACTCACTCAAAACAGGAATAAAAGAACTCGACAATTACGTGGTTCGATCAAAGATTTGATCTATTCCACGGGAGGGTCAATCGGTGGTTATTTTTATTTCCATGGAACTATGTGTTTACAAGGAAGAACAATTGAAGAAAGAAGCTACTGTAAAACCTAACTTTGAACTACAGTAATCTCACTTCTTTTCCCTCTTCACTACGCACTGCTCTCTCTCACACACAATCTGCATGACTTAGAATGAATTCTAGCTCGTCAGTTACCAGCTATTATATACCATAGCTTGATGAATCTAGACCATACACCATCAACGGCTGAGATCGACTCCTGCATCACATCCATATAACCATCTCAAACAAACTCCTTATTTGCAACTAAGGACCTCATCTTTTAGCTGAATGGATTTGCAGTCACCTCTTAACAATCTCCACCTTGACTGTCAATCCATAAAATTCAAATCACCATGATCCAACTTCCCCTCCAACCTGCCCCATCACAGGGCTCTCCAATGTCTCTTCACCGAGACATTGAGTTTACTAACTCAAGCTCTGCATAAACCTCTGCAAAACTCTCATTAGTATTCTGCACATCATCTCTGATAACATAACATTCATCCATGGAAGCAGCAGCATCATCTTCTCTTTTCTGTGCCAAACATTGAGCTACCAATTTGGCTCCGAAACTGACTTGCATTCCTTCAGCTTCCTTAATTTTCTTTTTGCAAACACAAGTATTTTTATCCAGAATACATTGCTCACTAGAATCAGCACCAAACATACATGGAGTTCTTTCTATGTTCTGCTCCAAAAGTTCATCCTTATCCCTGTCATTTTTATGGCTTGATTCTACACACCAAACCTCAGGACTATCAATGATATCAGACTCAGAATCAACACTAACAGTCATAGCATCAAGATAGTACAAACCACGATATCTAACACCTTGCAACACAATCTTAGAACCTCTAAGAACATGCAAACATCCATTTTCAGACATGAATTTATGGCCCTTTGATTCAAGCATACCAAGAGATATTAAACATCTTTTAATCCCAGGAACATACCTGACATCAGTCAAAATCTTGTACGAACCATCATGAACCTTGAGCTCGATATTCCCAATCCCCTCAACTGTGCAAGCTTCACCGTTTCCTAACAAAACCGAACCCTTCTCGACTTTCTGTAGATTCATAAACCAATCTCTTCTCGGACACATATGAAAATTGCAACCCGAGTCTAGAATCCAATCATTTCCAACGTGATTCTCCACCACATTTAACATCTCCGCATCTTCAAAGTTCTCAACAACTTCTGCGTTCCCAGCTTTCTTGGATTTCTGCTCTTGCTTTCTTTTCCATATGGTGCAGTCCTTCTTGATATGACCGGGCTTCTTGCAATGGAAACACTTTCTCGTTTCTTCTTCTTCTTCTTCTTCTGATTCAGTTCCTTCACTTTCAGAAACAACTTTCTTCAAACTCTCTTTACCTCTCTTGAACTTGCCCCTTTTCTGAAACTTGACATTCAGAGCTTCATTCGAGATTTCTTGCTTTTTCTCGTTCTGTTTCTGAAGCTCCTTCGCCTTTAGAGCATTCTGCACCTCTTCCAAGGTTATGCTCTTCTCTCTCCCGAACAGCATCGCATCACGAAGATGATCAAAATTCTTGGGCAGGGCATTCAGGAGCATGATAGCCTTGTCCTCATCACCGAGCTTAACGTCGATGTTTTCCAGATCATCAACAGATTTGTTAAATTCATCCAACTGCTCATCAATGCCTTTTTCATCCGAGAATCTATATGAATACAATCTCTGTTTCATATAGAGGCGATTGGCGAGTGACTTCGTCATGTACAATGACTCGAGCTTCTTCCAGATTTCTGCGGCGGTCTTCTCCTTTGCCACTTCTCGCAAAACCTTATCGCCAAGGCATAGTATAATCGCACTATGTGCTTTCTCCAGAATCTCTTCTCTTCGATTCTTGGCAGTCGAATCAGATTCTCCCTTCTCCTCCGTCAATGCGCTGGCCAATCCCTGCTGCACTAGCATGGCTCGCATTTTTATTCTCCAGAGGGAGAAATCGTTATTGCCATTGAATTTCTCCATATCGAATTTTGCCGATGCCATAGCTCTGTAGATTTTATCGAATCCTTCGATCAGTATTCTCACCGGCCAGAACTTCCAATTTCCGACGCTGAGACCTTCTTCTTCGATGATACCCAATCAGAAATCCTTCTACCGTGATTCAGTCGCCGAACTTCTCTCGCGTAAGCTTTTCTTCCGATCAATTTCACCGATCGATCTGCTCCACCTTCGCCGATCAGAAAACTATCTCTACAAAATCCTCCACCGCAATCTTCCACAGCGATTTCTCCTCCCCCTCGGCAATTTCTTCTGCCGCAATCGTCGCTCGCTCGCCGCGAGTTCGATTCCACACCGGACGGCGCCAATTGTTGATAGAAACTCACGAATGCACAAAAACTGTTTGACAAAATTACTCACTCAAAACAGGAATAAAAGAACTCGACAATTACGTGGTTCGATCAAAGATTTGATCTACTCCACGGGAGGGTCAATCGGTGGTTATTTTTATTTCCATGGAACTATGTGTTTACAAGGAAGAACAATTGAAGAAAGAAGCTACTGTAAAACCTAACTTTGAACTACAGTAATCTCACTTCTTTTCCCTCTTCACTACGCACTGCTCTCTCTCACACACAATCTGCATGACTTAGAATGAATTCTAGCTCGTCAGTTACCAGCTATTATATACCATAGCTTGATGAATCTAGACCATACACCATCAACGGCTGAGATCGACTCCTGCATCACATCCATATAACCATCTCAAACAAACTCCTTATTTGCAACTAAGGACCTCATCTTTTAGCTGAATGGATTTGCAGTCACCTCTTAACACATAATTTTCAGGAACGTTCCATTATAATAATAAAACCACAATTTTTAGGGACGGAGGGAGTGTCGTCGTCGTAGAGTGGTACTCTTGTAATTTTCGCCAAAAGCGCATCGACTAATTGTATAATCAATTATCACATGTTAGGATCGGTTGTAATGTAGTGTTAGTGGACTATATAGCCTATAGGTAAGAAATAATTTTATGAGGATGTTCACTTATATTTTCTTGATTCCAATGTTAATTTCAAGTAATTCTTTTCATAATTCGCGATGTCCCTAATTTGTTCCATGTCTTGATTATTTAGGAAATTTAATATGTTTCAAAACTCCAGGAGCTCTTCAATTATTGACTCATCATAACAATTTTTGAATGTATCTAAAATTCACTTATATATATGATTTTGGTTTCGTGATAATCGAAGTGGCCTATATATATATATAATTGGGAGTGTGCGATAAGCTATGGTTCAATTTTTTTAGAATTGATAAGATATGGTTCCTATGATTTGTTAGTTAGTGTTTTTTTTTTCCCCTATCATTAGATGACTTTCTAAACCAACAGTTTTTATCAGGGTAAATAAGGTATATACAGTATAATTTTTTTCTCCACCAAGATCATGGATATATATTTTTTATTCACGAGTAAAATAAAATGATCCTTTTTTGCATAATGAATGAACGGTATATATAGTTCAAGTATTTTGCATATAGTTAAGCTAATGTAGTTAACCTTTTTAATGTCGTTGGCATGCTATTATACAATTTCATGTGAGTCTGTTATAATACAATTTAAATACAAAATATATAAAAAATTAATTAAATTAAAAATAAATAATAATCATTAATATAATTATAGTGTTATTTAAATTATATAACAAGTTAGAAAAACAAAATAAACATAATTGTTCAAAAAAAAGTCCAATGTAGCAATTAGCAAACATATTAATAACTAAGCACAAGTTATATTGTAAAGTCAATACTCAAAATCATCAATATTTGCAAGCTCTACAGAAGCAGGAGCAGAAAACTAGAAATGTCTTTAATAATAGCATATTAATAAAACTAGAGCAACAGTGGGCAAGGAGTAGGGAGAAGAGATAGAGTTGATAAGAATATTAATAACCAAACACAAGTTATATTGTAAAAAAAAAAGGGTGTTAATATACTTATTAATAACAAGAAAGGGTGTTGATATATAAATAAAACTATAGAATTATATCGTTTTCTTGTTTCACGCATCGCATTGAAGCTGCTATTTTTATGTTGTACTGTTGAGTTAGTGATAGAGTTAGTCATGGCTGCTGTTTTGAGAATCACTAAAATATCCCTGCAATTTTTGAAAATTTTAGGGGGGTCCAGTGACCCCACTGCCCCCGGACTGCACCCCTGTAGATAAGGGCAAAAGTCTCGTTGATCTCACTGCCATCATTGGAAATAGACCACGAGCCCCTTATAGGAATCGTGGTGTTATTATCCGAGAAGATCCTCTTGAGGATTACTACGTCGGTGATGATCTTTCTCCAAATTCTCAATTCTGAAGGGTCTCAAATCATCGTCAACATGAACAAATGAAGTATGAAAGATTAAGTAATGAGGAGTATCAAATTGCAACAGACCGAGAAATGGCGAAACATTTGCTGCTGTCATGAATAAAGATGACGAAGATGTGCCATCCACCAACCAAGATGATCCTTCGATTGATTTGGAGGATGACCTAGAAGGGTTTCAAGATGGCGCAATGGGAGCGGATGAACGTTCCCAAAGGCCCGTGGCGAAGAAAGATTAAGCTCAAGTTATATTTCTTTTTTTTTAATTACAATTTGTAATTTTTTTACTTTTCATTGTAAACTTGTAATTTTTCGTCTTTAAGTTGTAAGTACATTTTGTAATAAAACCATTGCAAATTTGAACTTAGCACTTTGCTTCATTTATTTTGATGTATACTTCGTCACATTCTAATAAATTACACATAAAACAATTCAAAAAACATAGAGAAAATCGAGGGGAGCAAAAAAAAATAAAAAAATTAAGGTTCGACGGTTCAAACTGTGAATCGCCAGCTCACGACCAATCCGATGAATTCACGATTAACACTAATTTTAGTTGCGAATTCAAGTTTTAAAACTTGATCAATTCACGACTAAGACTATTCTTTGTTGTGAATCCAAGCTTTAAAAGTCGAATTCACAAGCAACACTAGCTATAAGCTATTCAATTATGAATTCGATTTTCAAAGCTTGAATTCACAACTAAAATTACTTCTAATTATGAATTCAAGTATAAAGTTAGAATTCACAACTAAAAATAGTCTTAATTGTGTTGTGAATCCGAGTTCAATGGATAATTTTTACAAATTTTATGTGAAGGATAAAATAATAAGTATGATCAATTTTTTAAAATTTTTTATTTTAATGAACAATTTTTATTTTTATTATTTCAAAATAACCAATTTCAAAATTATATTTGTCGGTCTGAAAAAGCGACGGCAGAGATTGGTGCCACGACAGCGAGTGATGGCGCGTGGAATGTTGGGGACACTGGAAAGTGCGGTGGCATTTGGTGGGGAAAGCCTGACATATTCGTTGACTATTTTTGTACGGAATTCCTACCTAGTCAGACCGGATTTTACCATACTTATATTATATTATATTATATTATATTATATTTATATATTTCTTCTTTTACTTTTGCCACAATATTTAGAATTAAATATGTCAAGGTTTAAGGAGTCATGACCAATAATACTTTTCTCACGATTATGAATTTATGATGGTAGCCTCATTTATTTTAGCGGGATTGTAACAGGGTAGATTGGACGTACATGAATTTCAAATATATACTCCATTACTCCCATTACTATTATCTCATAATTTTTGGGCAAAGAAGTTAAAAATACTATATAAAACTAAGTGATATTTTTCATATATTTTGAAAAATTAATTATTAGTATCTTTTATAAAGTTGAGATAATAATAATAATGTGACAGTCCAAAATGATAAGAGGACAACAATAGTGATATAGAGGGAATACAACTTACTCTTATCACGCAAAATACATTCTTATAGTAATTTTTTTATTCGTCTCCGATATATATTTTTATTTTTACTTTTAACAAATATCACAATTTATTCACAATAAAAGGTGAAATTCTTATTCTATTTATATATTTAGTTTTTTAATATTCTTGTTATTTTCAAATAAGAATATATTTTAAAAACAAAGAGAGTAAGTGGAATGAGATAACCATTTTGATTAGGGTTATTGGAATAAATGAAGAAAAGAAAACTCCTCAAGGAATAGAATATTTTCCAAATGATTATATATATATATATATATATGAATTGCGAAAAATAAAATTTTTGCTATCTATTGGAGTCGAACTCACGATCATGAATTCATCCAACAAAATGATGAATCAACCGAAGATCTTGATTATCTAAGGGTTGAAAATGGTTTCTATTTTATGGTTTATTTTATTCGTGCAATTTTTTTCGACCAACGGAAAGGATATTTTTACTGATAATACATGACACTTTTATTAAATACAAATGGTACTTGGCAAATCATAATAAAAGTAAATGATACATTAAAAATGACACTTTTAAAAATAATATTTTTTATAAAAGCAAATGATACAAAAATAGATGATATATATACATGAGAATTTGCATATATATATATATATTTGTTGGAGCAAAGAAAGTTTGGTTATGTTATGGGAGTGTGGATCAGAATGAAGAGACCCCTCAATATATTTTGAGAAACAAAAGTAATAAATGAAAAGGGCCGGGCCATAAGAAGCGGGCCACGAAGGGGCTGTCTGTTGGTAAGCTGTTAAATGGAAAAACAAGTACACATAAGACACATATTTGATTTGATTTGATTAATTAATTCATTAATTTTTATTTATATTTATATTTTTTTTATTAAGGAGACCCAAAATTGACCCACGCACAATCAAATTTACCCAACCAAATCTACCCATACACTATTGACACCATTAGTATTTTCTCAATGCCACTTTAATAATGCCCACTTCAATAAACATACAGAAAAGGGACCCATTTCATTAATTTGCATATACACAATCCAAGAGATTTTGTGAACCACAAAATTCAGTCAACACGAATAAATGGAGTATCTGGAATTGAATTATATATATATAGAGGAGAGTTCAATGGAGACCACTTCCTTAGATAAAGAATAAAGATCAAATCTTGTGCGTCAATCTTGTTTAATCTAAGGGTGATAATTCAACTGATTAAGATTATTAAGTTTCGATTATTTGATTTAATAATGGTTAAGTATGTAATTTTCTATTGTACATATCCGTTTAATGCACTAAATATATCTAATCAAATCTTTTATTTATGGAATATTCATTTGGAGATAAGTTTGTTACGTGAATAACGCATTCACAGAAGAGGTTGCGGTATGTTCGTATAAAAAACAAATGAACATATTAATGTTCGTCGATATGTTCGTATAAAAACAAATGAACATACTAATGTTTGTCGATATGTTCATCGATCTGTTCGTATAAATACAAATAAACATACTAATTTTTCGGGATTTGTTCAACGTGATCCCAGATTTCAGAGAGAGAAGTAAGATAATATAAATCTACTACTTTAAGTAGTAAATAAATTTTAATCTTATTCACATATTTTAAATAGTTAATTATTCAAAAAAAATTATTACTTTTAATTTATATTTTTTATTAATTTATCAGATATCAATATCTTGTTTGGTAAGATATATAAAAAAGATTTTACGCTATCACACCTTCCGGGTGTGATACAGAATCCATATTTTTTTATTTAAAAAAATTATATATTTTTTTTATTTGAAAGTGAACAGAAAAGTGCATTTGTTCATATTTTTATGAGATTTCATTGTGAATTCATAGTAGGTTCATATTTTCGAAAAAAATTGATTTAAAAAATACACATTTTTCTTTTAATGGGATTGTGATTGGATCCGTGTATATTTGGCAAGTAAAAAATTACCTTCTCTTTCGAGAATAAAAAAATGAAAATTTTCAATAATAACATCAAGCCATAGTCCTAATTACTCTTCAAAATACAAAGAAAGAAGTGAGAAATTCTCAAATGTAGAAAATGATCCAATGATTTCATAAGAGTTGAACGAAGTCATATGAGATGAAAATCTCATGTATGATTATGTAGAAGGAACATGACATATGTGAAATATCCTCCCAAAAAAATAAAATTTATCTTATGTAAAGTTGTTTGACATAAAAGTTCATATAATGTTAAATACAAAAATGCATATCGTTAAAAACAAACATGAATAATTTGGGGATCTGCGTGATTTTAATAATACCCGGTGTGACTAGATCTACTTTGTTATTAGAAATTCTAGAATCCAATGAATTTTATCCGGTGTGACTAGATCTACTTTGTTGCTCATTTGCTCGTTTTCTCATAGTATTGAACAACTTACTGATAATGAAATAGCAAGTGAAAGATATATCGATTAATCGAAAGATACCTTACTAAGGCATCAAATAATTATGCTATCAGACGTTGGACAAACATGAAGGTTTTTTGTTCAATCTTACGTGCATAATTTGGTAGACAACGAGACTTGTTTTAATAAAAATCTTTTGTCTGAACATCATATCATTGACTTGAGTAAAACGGATATGATTTGATAAGCAGTGTGTGCTGATGTAATTTGTAATGCATGAGATTAGCTTATTAAAAAAATTCAACAGACAGAATAAGACTGAATCCGAATACGTATATTATAAGAAAACACAATCAGTTTTCCAATAAAATATACTTAGCCATAACTAATTATCTATCGTGGTTATATATGATCGCCTGTGTCCCAAATATATATTTGCTACGTTACTTTCATATATACAAAATCTTTAGTCATGTCACATTTAATAGCTTTCACGTTTTAAACTGATTTAACACGCTTATTATTGGTCAATTCTATCTTTTTCGGATTTTTGTAGTCTTACAGGTTACAAGGTATAATAATTGTTTTAGATAAATTCTAGGATGGAGATATATTAATAAGATAATTTGTTGTCCTACTTTTTTGGATTCCAAACATAATAAAATGCTTTTAATTAAATTATAATTGACAAAATAATTCATGAAGTTGCATCTTTCTATCACTTCCATCTATGGCAATAATGTTGGCTTAGTATGAGTAATATTTCACACGAAAATGCATAACATTATACAAAAAAAATGCATTGCACTATGCGATCGATCAAAGACAAAACTATTGGAAACATTAATAATTAGAAAGTTAAAAATTTTCATAACTCAGTCGTTCGGTCGGCCTACAGGTCAAAAAGATCTCATTCATTTTATTGTGTCATGTGGCATTTTTTCAGTTTTATTTGCATTTTTTTAGTTAATTTGTAATTTCTAATATGTAATCTGTAATTTGCATTTTTTTTTTTAAATTTGTAATTTGCATTTTTTTAGTTGTAATTTTATGTTTCGTGCATAAATTTGTAGTTTGGATTATTTATTTTCAGTTATGTTTAATTTGTAATTTCCATTACTTAATTATTGAATGAAGTATCAATTATAATGTATGATAATGTTTCTTTTTAAAATGATTATACATTAAAAAAATAAAATATGTTAAATGATTTTTTATTTATTTTTAAAATATATATAAAAAAATATTATAGATAGTAGAATGTTAAAATGAAGTAGAAAGAAAAAATATGTTAAGTTGGGTTGGTGTCACTGATAGAATTAGAAGTTATACTCCCTTCATCCCTCAATTTAGTATCCCTTTGAGAATAATAAATTAAGTGTGTTGTGATTGGAATAAAAATTTCATCTTTAAAAGAGTGTTAAAGTGATAAAAGTAGAGTAAGGGATCCATATTTTATTGAATTGTGGAAATATTTTTATTAAAAGTAAAAAGGAATACTAAATTGAGGGGCACATTAATATGATAAAGGGAGCCAAATTGAGGGACGGGGAAATACTCTCTCCGTCGCGCCTATTTTGAGACTTTTTTTTGTGTACGAAAATTAAGAAAATAATATTTTGTGTTTAGGTGAATAAAGGGTAAAAATTTTGTCAAATAAGTAAACGTCTCAAGATAGGTGGGGACGGAGGAATATTAAATAGTGAATTGTGTATATGAATTGAATTGGGTGAGTGATAGTGGTAGGAGTACAAAACTCATGCCCTTTTCGAAGGAAATAGGTGCTTTTAGTTATGTCGGTATTTGAACTAAGTTTGGCTCTTTCAACTTTGTGGGTAGTTGAAATAATTTTGTTACTTTTATTTCTAATGTCAATCATTTATAAGAGAGAAAAAAAAAATCAACAAAATTAAACCTCAACCGCCATCTCACAGTTGAAAGAAACACCCTAATGCCGCCTAAGATCTGAGATTATGGGTTCGAACCAAACGTCGCGTGGTCATTGAATTCCTTTATTAGAATTTTAATGGACTTAGAATTAGAATCAATCACTTAATATAATAAAGAGTCGAAAAGAATGAAAGAAAGAAGAAAAAGAGAGATGGGAATGAGGCACCACTATTTGTTGAAAATGAACATTCACATAAGCAAACAAAAGATACAACAAACCATAAGAGTTCTGATGAATTTGTCAGTTGAAAGCAACATGTTGCACATGTTGATAGTCCTACTTATTAGTTTTGGGCACAATCATGTTGAGGGGGGCTTCCCCAATAATTACCCCCTTTTTTCACATCATAATATTTATTATGATTAAACTATGCCCACATGCAATTTCTCTGAGAAGTCAATTTCAATTCACTGCCAAATTTTTCATTTTTCTGGGAAAAGAAATATTAATACCCAACAAAAGAATTATATTGGTCCATCAAAATTTATTATCACACTCTCCTTTGATTTATTTTGTTAGATTGCAGTCGTTGTCCTAATTCTGGTTTGAGTTATTGCAATTGAATCATATCTTCCACCTTCCAACATAAAAAACGTTTGATCTTGTAGGTGACACAATTTACTGCCAAAGATGCTGTAGGCCAACGTTGTAAAAATATACATAATATATAACAAAAAATGTTATGAATTTGATTTTAAGTCTAACCAATCTTCCATGCAACTATTCAAGAACGACTTTTCGATTTTTGATGATTTGATTCACCATTACTTTTGTTCTTTCAACTTACATGAAATTGAAGACTGACCATTTCTGAATTCACAGGATAATATGTTCGTTTTTCCTGAAGAAAGTGATCAATTATTACAGATACTTGGACTTCTTTGCAACGATTTAATTACATGTGTATTACTGCTCACTTTATTAATAAGATTGGAAGTTGAGCAAGAGGATAATCAATTTTTGCACAATAGAGAGACATAAGAGTGACAATTTGTGTAGGCAGATTGATACTTGTTTGCGTGATTGAGGGATTGCTAGGGTATTTGTTGTGACTGTTGATGATGCTTCATCAATTGATACATGCTTGTCTTTTTTGAAAACTAAGTTATATCTGTGAGGGTTTGCTGTCTATTAAAGAGCAAATTTCTTCACATGCGATGTGTGGCTCATATAATTGCTTTGGTTGTTGGTGATGAGTTCAAAGAAATAGGCACTTCAGTGAAGAGGATTAGAGAGGCAGTAAGATATGTTAGGCAATATCCTTTAAGGTTGGTCAGGTTTAGAAAATGTTGTATTGAAAAGAATATCTTGTGTAAGAGTCTTTTATGCATAGATGGAACTCGACTTATCTAATATTGAGTGTGGCTTGCAAGTTTGGGAAGGAATTTGAGGTTTATAGTGTGAAAGATCCATACTTTGGGATTGATCATGCTGATGCTGATGGTGTTCCATTCGATGTGGATTGGGATAATGGGAAAAGAACATGTGAGCTTCTCGTTGCTTTTTTTTTTTATTTGACAGTTAGTCTCTGCACAAATATGTTATATGTAATGAATTTGTGCATGAAATTACTTGTGTTAGTACTATGTTGAGTGATTGGATGATAAGTGATGATGAAGATGTGAAATCCATGGACACAAAAATGAGGGCAAAGTATGACAAATATTGGGGAGATCAAAATAATATGAATGACATAATTTTCTTGCGTGTTGTTGATCCTAGGTATAAGTTTGAATCTCTTGAGTATGTACTAGTTCAAGAGTGAGGTGAATTACTTGGAAAAAAAGTGGGCAAAGAGGGTTTGGGTAGCTTGCATGAATTATATGATGCATACAAGGAAATTCATCAACTTACAACTACCACAATCACACAATCTATATCTACAAATCAAAATGAATCATCTCAAATTTCAAAAACCGTGTCATGCTTGAGAGATTCAAAAGGCAAAAAGTTCAAGTGATATCAATATTTACAGGATGTCTATTGCAATGAGATTGTTGTATCTTCGGATGATGAGAGCTTTAATATTTTGATGTGGTGGAAGCTGAACCAACACCACTTTCCAGCTCTTCGTCACCTCATTCAAGATGTGTTGGTTGTCCTGATTTCTACGGTGGCCTCAAAATCGGCTTTTAGCATGAGGGGAATAGTTTTCAACCTTTTTAAAAGTTCTTTAGCTCCTTCATTTGTCGAGTCGCTCATATGCACTCAAGATTAGCTAAGGAGGGCAAAAGAAAGAATCACCATTGAAGAAACTATTTATAAACATACAAAAGCATGAAAAGATCACATTTTAATGCATTTTTCCATTATCTATATGTGTATTACTTGTGTTATTATATGTTTGATTAATTTGAATTTTTGTTATGTAGATTTGAGGAACCTTTCCATCAACAACAAGAGTGACTCAAACTCAAAGGATGAAGTGTCCAAACCTAACAAAGCCAAGTACAAACGATGAACACAATACAACTTTGGATTGAATTTAAAGATTTTTATTTTTATGAACTTGTTATCCTTAGATCACTCTCCCCTAGCCTACAATAAAACTAATTACATTTTTTTTTTCTTCCAAAACCCACAAATACAATCAACAAATACTCAAAACTCCTGCCAGATAATAGCAGCAAAAATTGTGGCTGCCTCCATAATTGCACTACATTTAGATTCCTTGTTACCCAATAATTAATGTAGACTCGTGCTTAGCAATAGCAACAACTATTTTTATCTCTGCCCAGTCAACATCTCTCAACTCTAATAATCAAAGTAATGACAGTGATAACACATGCAAAAAATACATTGATTTTGGATTATAAAATCAAACAGCAAAAAAATCCCCCTCTGAATTCGACTTCAATTATTCAAAACCTGTCCCCAAAGAAGAATCATGTCCGCCGCACAAAACCGGCCTATAATTTTCCCATATTTGAAGCTAACAATCCAATACATAATGCACAAAATAGAGCCGAGGAGGGGCTCGACAACATTTGCTAACGTTATCAGCAGACTCCAAAAACAATACGATACGAGCATGGCGCATGATAGTTAATGTTTCAAAAACATAATACAAATGTACCTACACAGACCAAACTTTCTTGGGTCCCAGAAGAATGCTTGCTCCTCCATTTCCTCTACATCATGTGCTCACTTCTGCACTATGAAACCTTTACGTTAACCTGTCCATTCAAAGAGTTTCGGGTCCTTGCACAATTTTATATTCTCGAGCACAAAACTATTTCACTACTACTAACTAAAGAGAAAAAGCACAAACCAAGTCATAAATAGAGAAAGTGGCAAAAAGGCATGAAATCATAGCAAACTCTTCGTTACCAGACGATAAGGGTACAACAGCTCCAGCAGTAGTAAGGTATGTCACCACACTCAAAGTTATCCGTCATACAATTAGCCCAAGAGTGGCCTTCAAACATAATTAAGAGAACACTAACACCTCTCCTTTAAGACGGTAAGTTTGGGCTTGATTCATGAAAAGTAACCTCGTTAGTAGCCTCTCATAGTGGGAAGCTTCTCTAGTCGCTGTCTTTCGTGCTCTAGCATGTGTTTGGTCATCTAAGTGCAGAATTTACACCTGTAATTGAAAGAAACAATTCCGTCACGCTCATTTTCCAAATCAAAGGCTTCGCCAAGCATACATACAAGCAATTTCTTTAACAGACATAATAGGAGGGAAGGGAAGGGACAAATGCTAAGGGGACCAGAAACGTCACAAAAAGCAAGTGATGAAAAGCTTCAATGAAATAATAAGTGACAAGACACAAAAATTGATGGAACTTTAAGCAACGTTTCCGTAAAGCCAACATCTCTAATACTGTAGAAATTTCTCCTGCGATGCGATAGGCAATAATAGAGAATATAATAATAGAGGAGATATTATTAAGTTCTAGGGAAGCTTATTAGGCAAGATTGGAAATGAGCTGTAAATGTATCTTTCAATTGCTAAGATGGAAGTGTTTCTCAATTTTATTCTCATTTCCTAGGTACAGGGACAAAAGTGTCATGACCAGAAAGGTATGAACATATAAAATTCCTTGAATCCTAACCACTGACATAGGATTTCCAATAGCACATTATAGAAGATGGCTACAACAAAGAATTTACTGGTCACGCTTGGTTAGGATAACATGAAACAGACTGGAGAACTGATTTCTCATTTCTTTATCTGTCTAAAACAGGACATCTTCTTCACCTTTGGCTTTTAACCGATCAAGAAAGATTCACCAAAAACATGTCATTTAATACAAAAATACTTTATTCTCTTTTTATTTACATACTGGTATTAAAAAAAAAGATCGAGATGAGGAATGGTGGACCCTAAAGAAAAAGAACGTGAAGCAGTGGGTACCGACAATGACCAAGCAGAACATCTTCTCATACATCCGCCGAGAGCCCAATGGCAAAGGAAAACTTCAATATTAACTAATTCTAAATAACGGCACAGTGAATAAAAAATGATTATAAATATATAAATAAATAGGTACAAAAATCAATCTGTACACTAGAATTGACATTTTCGCTTAGATAAATCACGGAACTTTACTGCTGTCAGCATCTCCCATTTTCCAAGTTGGCCTTAGCGATAAAATATTCCTGTTCCTAGATTTTAGAAGAAACCCAGAAAGGAAAGAATACACAGAGGGTGCGTTCACTTTAATGGATCGGAAAAGGAGGGATAACAAAAACTCATGCCTTTAAATGTCTCATTTCTTATCCCACATTTTACACAAAAGAGAAGTTCACCATTTTTTCTTCCTTATTTTCACTTCAAGGAGGGATAATATTATCACACCAGAATGGAGGGATAATATTATCCCTCCTTGAAGTGAAAATAAGGAAGGAAAAATGGTAAACTTCTCTTTTGTGTAAAATGTGGGATAAGAAAGGAGACATTTAAAGGCATAAATTTTTGTTGTCCCTCCATTTACAGGGATAAAAAGCAAATACACCCATAGATTAATATTGTGTTAACATACCCTATCAGCAATAGCTCACTTCCCCTCCATAACTGTAACGAGTTGTCAATCTTCCTCCTCAATCCTGAATGGAATCAAAGAATCAACATATGAATGTAATTTCTTTGACATAAAATGGGGGCCTGAGATACTTAGATTCTTTAAGCAGATGACTTCTTACTTTGGTTTGTCAGTTAAGGCCACCAGAGATTTTAGCACACCTGGACCAATCTTATCGGAAAGGGCACCTTTTTCTGAAAGAATTAATGATTGCTCTTTTACAAAGCTCTGGAGCTTTTTGGAATCAAAATCAAGACGTGCTTGATCTACAATAAGAAATATAAGAATCCATCAGTAAGTGAAAAATGGCAAAAGATGTCAAATAAAAATATGAAGAGACTCCAGTATTATTTGACACATGAGGGCGGGAAGCTTTGAAGCTCATCAAACACTGTCAAATTAGGACAACTCATCTATTGTTAAGCATAGGATAGGACGTTTCAAGGTACATAAACACTCAGAGTAGCATGTGAATAGCAGGATGTTAAACTTTGGTATACAGTTATGCAGCTCCAAAAAATGAAAGAGAATGGCTGAAGAGGCATCTGATAGAAGTGCTAAATATTAGAATTACTTTCAGATAAGCCTTTTCTAACACTCTTCATATGGTAGATATTTAAATGCAGATTTACCAAACAGTAGACCCTATGTGATAACACTTACATTAACATTCCAGACAAGTATGTATGCAAGATTACTTTGTGTCCAGTAATTTAATTGGAATCTTTATCATTATTCAGAATACACATCCCATTTACATTTTGACCATCATGACATTAGGGGATATGTTGATATGGCAAATTATCATATCCGCAACCATATATGTATGCAGCAATCTTTTGATACAGCATAGATTTATAATTTCCTATTGATTACTTACCCTTTGCTTTATGAAATGATGCATAATGACACCATTTTAATCATTTTACAACTTAAATGCCACTATGACACAATTGTAATAACCCATCACTCCTTTATAAAAAACTAACATTGATATATCCCACATTACATACCTAACTTAAAACTACCCATCATCAAACAGGGAACTTGCACTTCCAGGTCAGGTATTCATGTAATATCTTACAACAAAATATAAGCAGAGATCCTCCAACTAACAATTTTGTGGATATTTCTGCAGAAAACATTTTATTCTTTGCAAACAGAGAAGCAGCTACCTTCTTCTAAAATGGTATGAGCAGCATGAAACGGTATAGTTGCAAAGGTGTCAGTCCCAGGGAACATTAGCAACGTGCTCTCCCTTGCATTATGATGACCACATGTCGCACAGACCTCTTTCACCAGTGGCCTTGGATCAATATCATTCATTAGAGATTCGAAAGGTGAAGGGACACTGGTTTTTGTAGTTTTAGCCCTCTTCCTTAGTGCCGTTAAAGCTTCCCTGTTCCCATTCCTCATTCTATCAATTTCAACCAACTGCAATTACAAATGCTAACACATCAAAATATGAAAATGATGATTGCAGATTGCACAACAACATCAACTCAGTTTACCTCATGGCGTCCCAATAAGAGTTTCTCAGCTTCAACCTCAACCTCAATGAATTGGTCCAGGAATTTGTTTTCGTCCATTATGCCCGAGTTCAAGTAATTGCTTGAGGGGTAATATGCTAGATATGATGTAATTTGAAGAAGATAATAAAAAAATCTAGATTGTGTTGCACATCAAACATACACAATTTTCGATTCTCAAATGTCAGAAATTAAAGGAGTGTGATAGGAAAATAAATATGACCTACAAACAGAACTGGCTTAGACCAACTCCAACGGCACTACAAAACGCAAAATGAGTAAGCAATTTGTTCCAATGGTATTCCAAATCACATCGCATTTTGCGTTTTTCGTCAGGTTTTGAACAGCAGATTAGCATGTTAGCATTTGTACTGTTCCGAAACGCAAACACCTTTTTCAATTTCTGAAATATTACATTCGAATCACAAATCTTTGTGTGTTCTAGAAAAATAGAAAAGAGAAATCTATATCTATATACATATAAATGCCAATCATTGGCATGCATGGGGTATTCTCCCGCCAATACAGTCTCCAGGTTTAACCAGTGTGCAAGTGAAAGTTGGCTAAATTTTGGTTAGTACCCGTTGTTAACATTATCCGTGAATTAAAGCAATTAACATCAAGACTTTGGCTCCAAAAAAAGCATGACACGAATTTGTTGGCCAAATACCAGTTCATTAATACAGATTCTGCAGCTAAAAAATGCAACTCTTCTCAACCAGAAGCTTCTGACACATAATAAATAAATGAAGTCAATTTAAATGGTGGTGGATTTAAAATAACTAGATTTACATTGAAGAATTTCAAAAATCATAGTAATTTCTTTGTCTAATGTCCGATTATTTTCATAGATATACAAAATATTCAAGCATTTTTGTAAATAAATGTACAACTTAATCGGTGGAATTTCGGTAAGGCGAAAAAAAAAAAAAAAACCAAACTTCCAAAACACACAAATAGCCTGCCGACTTACCTTTAGTCGGGAACTTGGGCGTTGGAAACCGCCGGACTGAGGCACCGAGGCCAAAGGAGGCGGGGAGCGGGAAAGGCTAGGTGAGGGCGGCGGACTGGAGCTTTCGATAGAAGGAGACGAGGCGAGGAGAGCCGGCGAGGGCTGCGCGGCGCACTGCTGTTGTGCTGCCTGATTGGCGCTTGCAGGTCGCAGCGCTTGGACGGAGATGTCCGAGGCGGCGAGCCCGTGGCCACGGGCGACGGCGGACGGCAGAGTGAAAACGGCGGAGAGCGGCGAGAGAGAGCGAGCGGAGACGGTAGTGAGAAGAAGAGACAGACAGAAATCAGAAATCTATTTCTAATTTCTACTTCAGTTTTCTACTAATTTACATTGTATTTTAATTATTTATTTTATTAAAAATAGTGTACTTATAAATATAAATGAAGTCCAAAACTATTTATACACTTTATGTTTGCATTTGAATTTTGATAAAAAAAAATGTACACATTTTTTTAGGAAAAATGCACACAAATACATTAATTTTGATTAAAATATATTTTTGACGCGTATTTAGAGAAGTTTAATAATAAATCATATAGACGTCATGTAAAAATTTATGCTCTTTAGTTAGCATGAATTTTTTCCATTCTATAGCCTCAAAAATTTGAATGCCAACTTAAGGGCTGAATTAATGGAAGTGTTGAATTAATTGAATTTAAGTTAAAGTCCTAATGTTAATTGAATTAAAGTGTGCCGTCCTAATTTTAGAAGAGCTAATTAATTGAATTTAAGTTAAAGTAAAAAATTTGACTTAATTAAATAGGAATAAAATAAGTTTAATTAAATACATTAAACATGTGAGTCAATACATTTTTCTCTCTAATTTAATTCTTTTGAATACTTGTGCCGAAAAATTTTGAGTCTTCGTTATTAAACCATAGAGAGTATGATTTTCTATAAAACTGTTATGAATTTGATTTTTCACAATGATTTATATATGAATTAGTTAGTTATCAAGAATTTTGGTGAAAATATCAATAAAAAACATAGTTTCACATAACAACTTCAACACATAATTTTGTTTACAACATTGCACACATATTATTATTGGTACAAAAATCGACACTATAAATTAATGGGAGCAATGCAAAAGTATTACAAAAATCATAGTAAAATTTATTATTTATATTAAATGTTTGTGACCCATTCATAATTATCTCTATTTTTATTTAAAACATAATCATCATTTTTTTAAAAAAAATTATTCTTTTTTATATTTTATTATAAAGTATTTATTTATTTCGAAACATTTGTAGCCTATTCAATTGGGAGAGAGTCTTTATTTAAGTGTGTTAGCAAAGGAAAGAATTCGAAATCAAAGGCTGTGAAATTCGGCGAAGTGAAGAGTGAAATTGGTCGGGAAATTATGCGACTCTGTAAATATGCATTGATTCGCCGGTGGATTCTTTCCGGCGAGAAGATCAGTTATGGCTCCAGACGCTTTGCCTCTCTCTCCAGCAATCCCCTCATTGATGATTCTCATAATTTAGTCAGTGCTCTCTCTCTCTCTCTCTCTCTCTCTGTGTTGGAAAAATGAACCGTTTTGATTGGTGGATTGACGCTCAGGTACTTGTTGAGGGCAAAGCAAGTTCAAGAACAGCAATTCTCAACAGACCCGCATCTCTCAATGCTCTGAACACCTCTATGGTTAAGTTTGATTCTTATTAAATTCACTTTCGATGAATTTAATGTTTTATTTATTTAGTATCTGGTTGCTCTAAATTCATTTTCATATCTAATAGTGTGAGTAGTACTATTTCAACTTGACTAGAGACCTTAGCTCAACATGAACTTGTGATGCTCTGTCATGTCCTGTGTTAATTTCCTTAGGAAATTGGATGTTTGCTTAGATATTGATTTGTTTTTTCGTGAAATAGCTAAGTTTGAAATGATTTTTCAGATATAATGCTTGAAATGCTTCCATCGCTAAGTAGGATAAAGTAAACTTATTTTTCTGATTGATTATTTTGATTTGTTCTTGTGTTAGTTCTGGTCCTTAAATTATGTAGCTTTAATATATTATGCAATGCAGGTTGCCAGGCTTCAGGAGTTGTATAAAAATTGGGAAGAAGACCCTGGTGTGGGTTTTGTTGCTGTGAAGGTATTCCAACCAAAATGTATCTGTTGCCTCAGTGGCATATTTCTATAATAGTTGTGGTGGTTTTATGTTTGTTTCCATACAACGCAATGTCTCAAATATGGTTTGAATATTAAAGGGTGGAGGCAGGGCTTTTTCAGCTGGTGGAGATATTGTTGCTCTTTATAATCTGATGAAAGAAGGTACTATATTTGCCATTTCTTTTGCCTTCCTATCCACATGGAATGATCTTTATGTAGAGACACCACCAACCAAAACAGACATCCACATGTGTGTGCATGCATTTATATTATTATGGGTCTGTAGGATTAGTAGATCTATAGCACGCAGTTGTGTTAATGTAGGAACTAATGCTGTTGTGCTGACAGCTAAAAACTTAAACGAAGGACATGAACTATAATCCGGAGAGGGTATTTGTCTGCACTGTGAAATATTAACTAGCAACAATATGATGTAGTTTAAGGAATTTATTCAATATATATCTCTATGTAAATAGTGTAGCCTCCTATATAACGAATTAGTAAAATCTTGAAGAGTTCCACAACTTTTATTTGAATTGATTTCAAAAAAATATACTGTAGCAGCCGATTCATGAAAGTGGAAATATGCAATTTAAAATGCTCATAAGAATGATTTCCACTAGACTTAGCATCTGGTGATAACTTGCAGAATTATACTATTTATGAGAACATTTATTCGTAAAGCATTGTTCTTACTCTATGTATACTCATTTTTTCTATCTCTTAATTGACTACGATTGGTAATAATATGAGCCACTAACATAATAGCTATCAAAAAAATTGTAGATACAAGGAATGCTGGTCTCATCTATGTTGTTTGTTTCTCACTTGAAGCTATAAAACAATGAGTAGCTAACTATGTACAAGGTGTTTCTAGTATATGTTCCTTATGCGTCCAGGAGTACATGATTCTGCTCTGATTAACATACACTTAATTATCTTCACGTTGTCCGTGAATAACTTATGGATGACCCCTGGCATTACAAGTGAAGTGACTGTTTGCTGCCATACTTTTTTTTTATATAATTATTTTCACAGTAATATGATCTTGATCAAACTCTTCTACCTGAAAAACTGGTGATGCTGCATATCTTCACTACCGTATTGTTTTTTATTTTATCTTATGTTTTTTTTTTTCATGAAAATAGTTATACGTTCTGTTTTTACACATGCAGGAAACTTAGAAGAATGCAAACAATTCTTTTGGACTATATATAGCTTTATATACTTTCTTGGTACTTATATGAAGCCACATGTAAGTCTCGAGCGACAAACTTTTATTTCCTTTCAACTGGTCATTTTTTTTCAATATCGCCTCTGCCTATCATTCTGAATTCTTTTATTAGCAATTGTATTTTAGTTTATTTTGAGTTGTGTACTTGTGCTCGAATGCATTTGGTTTATTATCTTGTATATAAAACTCTATTCCACTTTAGTCCCTTAATGCAGCATGCTCTTAGATCTCCTGTACTTCCTTTAGTTACCATTTAAAAGAATTTGCAGCATGGTTCGGTTATCAGTGTTTCTTCTCTTTTTCCTTTTTTCGGATTGTTTACTAAATTAGATTGGCCAATTACTTCTCAGATGATGCATTTA
This sequence comes from Salvia miltiorrhiza, assembly GCF_028751815.1. NCBI lineage: Eukaryota > Viridiplantae > Streptophyta > Magnoliopsida > Lamiales > Lamiaceae > Salvia > Salvia miltiorrhiza. The sequence continues at coordinate 498,231 of NC_080390.1, read as the reverse complement.
TTATGGCTTAATATAAAGTTCTTCAAATAACTTGAATGACTTTGTACTTCTTTCAGGTGGCTCTCTTGAATGGGATCACAATGGGTGGTGGGGCTGGAGTTTCCATCCCTGGCACATTTCGGCTTGCAACTGATAAAACTGTATGAGATAGATATACATATTGACTTTTGGCTTCTCTTCATTATTATCATTCTTTCAAGAAATTTGCAGATCTGTTAAAGTTCTACTCGTTTTATTATGTGTTTATTCAATTATTAAGTTGAAATATACTGCTGTATACTGTTGTCAATTGTCATGTAATTGCATATTTTGTGTCCTAAGAATTCTTTTGAAGAAGAAAAGTGAGAAATGGTACCATTTGTCATGCACTATCTAATATAGGCGCTGAAATAAAATATAAAGCACCTTCTTGAAATAAATAAAATAAAGTAAAATAAACATGTAATTTCCCTGAGTTTTTCCTTGTACTATGAGTTCAGATGTTAAGCAGTACTACATTCAGATGGAAACAAGTTAGATTTAGCAGGCTAATATGGTGTCCTAGTTTATGTTGTAATTTTGTTACTGCTCGCATAGAATGGCTTTGATATGTCCATGTTGTACTGGGGAAATGTATCTTGTACATAGATCCTTTTTAGGATACTAAAATTTTTGGTCATGTAATGCAAGTAACTTTTCTTTCTTTCTGTTACCTGGAACTTAAGCCAGACTTGTTCGGATTCCCACAGATATTTGCCACGCCGGAGACGTTAATTGGTTTCCACCCAGATGCGGGGGCTTCCTTTTACCTCTCTCATCTTCCTGGCTACATGGGTAATTATGTTTTCATTCTTCACACATCCCACTTTATATTGATACTATAACCTGACATTCTTGTTCAAATACCTTAAGATTAGCTGGATTATAACTTGTATTTGCACTATTACAAGTCAAACTTAATGTATTTGTTGAATTGTTCTTGAATAAATATATGAACTTGTAATGAACTTTTATCTGCAGCACATACATATAAGTCAAAGCACAACTATTTTTGGAATTTTGCGCTTGAAGTAGTATATGAACTTGTAATAGACTTGTTTCTGCTGCAATACATCATCAGAAACAGTCAAATATAGTTTCACATTTCTTGAGTTAATTCTTTACATTTCATTGATTTTATTTCTCTTCATCCTATCCTTTATTCGTCAGAATTGTCATTTGTGTAACACACTTTCCCAGAGTACCAGTAATCAAGCTGGCAGGTCATATATAGTTGATTCTTTTAGATTCATTAGGTATTTGTTTTGAGATAGCATCGTATACTTCGATTTCTCTGAGTTCAAATGTCTTTGTATTGCGATTTTATCTAGATGGAAAGTTAATCAGGGAAATTGTTATGCTTGTCCCTGGAACCATCAGCTTTCGCCTTCTAACTGGTGTAGCAGTTAAGTCTCAATGTCTATTATCTATTCCAGGTGAGTACCTTGCATTGACAGGGGAGAAGCTGAATGGAGCAGAAATGCTGTCATGTGGGCTTGCTACTCACTTTTCTCCAATTGCGGTCCTTCCTACTGTCCATTTCTTTAATTCGAATATGTGTTTGGTGTTCCTACCTGATGCACTTCATCATTTTGCAATTTCATCATATCATTTCTCATCCATGATCCCTGCAGAAACTTCATTTGGTCGAAAAACAACTAGGAAAGTTGGCCACTGATGATCCCTCTGTTATTGAAAGTTCCTTAGGAAACCAGGGAGATACAGTCCATCCAGATCAAACTAGTGCAGTTCACAGGTACCTTTCCAGTCTTTTGAGTAAGTTGCCAATAATCGTAAAGGGTTCCATAAACTAGTGCAAAATGAGTTTCATAATCCTTAAATGTTGAAGTGATCGGTACAATCCTGCTCCGATTAAGAATCCTGTCATTTTTAATTTTCACTGGTGGTAATGTATGCTGATTATTTGGTCTAATATTATTCTGTGGTTGGTCAGGATTAATTTACTTGACAAATGTTTCAGCCACGACACGGTTGAAGAAATCATTGAATGTTTGGTAAGCTTAATAGTGTAATCATTTGCACTTCACAGTTTGTACTTTCTGTACTCTTTCTGATGAAGCCGGGAGACCATATATGATGACAACCTATACGACAAAAATCAATATTGAAGCATCGTTTTCTGCATGATACAAAGTATTTGAAAGGGCTTTTCCAGTTTGATCATGCAAGAATGTAGTATATGATAGTCTGAGCTATAAAGTTCCCCAGGAAATGGAGGCTGCTAAGACAAATGACACATGGTGCGTCTCGACTTTGAAGAAACTGAAAGAAGCCGCACCATTAAGCTTGAAGGTTTCACTAAAATCTGTAAGCCCATTCAAGATCTACTCAGTCGTTTCAGAAACATATGTCTTCTCCCTGCTAATTACCTTTAATTCCTGTTCCAGATACGAGAAGGTCGATTTCAGACCCTTGATCAGTGCCTTACTCGTGAGTATAGAATGTCCCTACAAGGAATTTGTGGCCGGATAACTGGTGATTTCCGCGAGGTATGTATGACATTTACGAATACCAGTCACCCGAATCTACTTGTTTTATCATGAGATCACCGTCGTCCTTCCCTTTTAGGGTGTTCGCGCAAAGTTGGTTGAGAAAGATTTCAACCCCAAGGTAAACTGATTCCACTTCCCATTCATTATACAGACAAATCCAAATGATTGCCATTAATTCTATTTTCTGCCACTAATATTCGAAAATATATGCAGTGGGATCCTCCAAGCTTGGAACATGTATCTGAAGACATGGTTGATCAATACTTCACTCCTCTCTTTGCATATGAGCCTGAACTGGAGCTTCCCACAAACCAGCGTGAAGCATTTATTTAAAATCTTGGGTGAAATAATTATGTTTCTGCTACCAGTGATCCTTGTATACTGTAGAATATAATCAGAGAAATGTCATCATGTTTATTTTTCCAGCATTTTGTCCCAGTTCAAAAATAAAAACAAAAATAAAAATAAACAATAGCAAATCTCTTCATCTCTATTATTGTTTTGGGGCATATATTACAAAAAGCTCTCGAGAGCATAGTCACAAATATTCGTATGCAAACACGTCGTACGTCACTCAAAAATTGAACGAAGACTAATTTTGTCTCCTCAGTAAGGGTGATCTATCATATCCTAAGTACACGAGAAATGCGGGAAATGAATAAACTTGCAATGTAGCACGTTGTGTCGAGTGCTTCAAAGTTATTGTCCCGATTTTGTAGCGTTGTGAGCATTAACCAGTTGCGTTTGCACATCCTGGGAAACTTGTGAATGTTCCAAGTATTCCATGGTGAATTCACCTTTTCCCTGCAACAAAAAATTTATTGTGTCAACTGAATCGGCTCCCCCACTAGTTTGAAATTCTTCGACTGCTTTACCTGAGTCATTGAACGAAGGGCTGTCGAGTAACCAAACATATTGTTGAGAGGTACCTGAAGTCAAGATTTTAAACGAAACTCAGATAACGCATAATAAGTCTCGAAATCCCATCAAACAGGATGAAACGAACAGCAAAGAAGAACAGTATAAAATGTGGTACGTACATGTGCAGTTAGTACACAATCATCTCCTTCCTGGTCGTTCCCTACAATCAAGCCTTTTCTCCTGCGTATCATAATAGTTTTTGTAAGCTGGAGTTTTGCGTTTCGCTTTCCAAGTTTAGCCTTTCAACTTCACAAAAACGAAAAATGCAAGGAACACTAACTTGTTGATATCACCGGTGACAGTGCCCTGGAATTCTGTGGGGAATTTTAACTCTACCAACATCACAGGCTCCATTATAACAGGTTTTGCAATTGTATAGCACTATATCATAAAATTAAAAAGAAAACAGAGATCATAAGTGAACACAAGAATTAGCCAAAAAAGGAAAGGATTGGACCCTGATAAGAGGCTCTGGCGATGAGTAAACAAGAGAAGAAACAGATATAAATGACTGCTTATCAAATTTCAGTTCTGCTTCCTAAAAGAAAAACCTGTCTGAAGGCGTATATCGCTGCCATCTTAAATGCAAGTTCACTTGAATCCACGGTATGGGCCGCCCCATCAGTCAAAACTATACGGATATTTTCAACAGGATGGCCAATAAGGGAACCCCTGCACATGCAAGCATATTCAGATATTATGGATGGATGCAATACAATAACTAGCAACCCATGTATAGAGCAGGCTTGTATTTCTGACATATGTTCATTTGCTAGCATATTGTACCATGCTGCTTAAAAAGAAAAAATACCACTATCTCCATACAGATATAATGATGATGGCTGATCACAACTTTGGAAAATTGAGTAATATAGAGAGATAAGGTCAATACATACGAGTTCACAGCTTCCTTGAAACCTTTTTCAATTGCTGGGACAAAATTTGGAGGTATAGCTTGTCCAACAAGATTGTTCTCAAACTCGAACTTAGTTCCTGAACCTGGTGGTAGTGGTTCCATATAACTGTCAACGAAGAGAAAAAGATGTAAATTTGTGTAATGGATAGTCAACGGGGAGAAAAAGAAAGAGAACAAGGTAACAGCAGTTCCTAGTCTATATACAGCTTTGCAAAAAATTGTAACTAATGGAGAATTGGGACATTACAGTACTGCATAATACAGCACAGAGGAGATAAATAAATTTCAGTAACAGAGGGCCAGGTTGAGAGACTTACCCAATAACCCTTCCATATTGACCTTGTCCTCCACTCTGCTTCTTATGAAGATAATCGAACGCAGCACGCTGAGTAATTGTCTCTCTGAAATTGACACGAGGCTTCCCAACAGTTGCTTCTACCTTAACATTGCCAGAGTCAGATAAATCATGAGAACGATACCAGGTTTTTTGGGTAATGACTAATGAGCTAAACTTTACATGATCAACCAAAAAAGCAATACCTTATATTCCCTCCGCATGCGCTCAACATAGATGTCCAAATGGAGCTCACCCATTCCAGAGATAATTGTCTGTTCAGAAAACCATTGTAATCAAAATGCAGAACCTATTTCCTTTATATACAATCAACATCAAGGATATGAAGGAAAAAAAAAGGTCGGTTAATGAAAGAAAGTTGTACCTGCGCACTCTCAGCATCTAAACCAACACGGAAAGTTGGATCCTCTCTCTGGAAGCGATTCAAAGCTTTTGAAAACTACACACCAAAGATGCTTAAGTCCACAATGAGAAGTGATAGCATCTAGGCACACAATCATCTAACCAAAGCTGAAAACAAGATAAAATCTATGTAGTTAACTCACATTCCCTCCAGAATCTTTAGAAACTGCTGATATTGCTAAAGACATAACTGGCTCAGGCACACTCATAGAGGTCATGGTATATCTGACTGAACCATCAGTAAATGTATCCCCTAGCAAGAGCACATTACAGAAACAAATTAACTATAGATTGTGGAATGGAGTTAATAAGACTTATGGTAAAGTTATATGTGGGACCATTTAAACTAAAATCAAAGAGGAAAAGGGTCTCTGTGCATAAGTAATAGTACCTGAAGCACAATCTACACCAAATACAGCAACTATTTGTCCTGCATGAGCTTGTTGAATATCCTGTAAAATGGAAGGGTAATGGATAAAAGAATTAGAAAACAAAAAAGAAAACCAAGAGGAGAAAAAAAAATATTAATAATATCTTTTGAATGTACAGCTGTCCAACATGTAAACAGTAGCAACATGCCATAACATAAGAATAAAAAACCTATGGAGAACACTATTTAGTACATTTATTAAAACATAGAGTACACAGGGACCATCATCCCTAACATTCCAAATATTCTCCAATCCAATGATACAATATCAGTATCTAGCAAAATCTAAACTGCAGTGACAGTCAATCAACTAAATTCTTATTGGAAGTAATAATTCTTTTGTATCAAATGCATGATGAGAGACACGTTCATTCTTCCAAGAAATGCATAAATCTCATTCACCACAAAAAAACACCCGAGCTGCATCAGAGAATCAATCACTAACCTCCATTTCATTTGAGTGCATCCGCACCAATCGAGGAACCTATTGCAATGTCCAATACAGAATCAGATTATAGCCATCCAAAAATGAATATTTACTTCATAATCACAAAGCTAGTATACTATTTTAATACAACCCTACCTTGACTTTCTTCCCTGTGTTTACATTAACTATAAAATCACCTTTCTTAATGACACCTTCATAGATTCTGCATCAAGAGAATAAGTCAGGAGGCATATTAGTAATTGGGGTAACAAAAGAATGTCCCTCGGAAATTAAAATGAAGAAACCCCGAAACATACGGAATTGGTATTGGTAAATAATACCTTAAATACGTCAACTGGCCAAATCGCCCTTCCTCCAATTTGAAAGCTAAGGCAACAAGAGGACCAGCAGGGCTTCCTGATAGCGTAACCTACAACATTGGAAAGTGAAGACTCTTATCGAATTCATAGCCTGTAGATTATGATAAAAAATATATATATATTGAACAAAAAGTAAGGAGTACCTTTTCTTCATTCTTAGATTGATCGAGAGCCTGGTTACTAACTTCAGTTGGACAAGGCAAATAGCTAAGTACACCATCAAGAAGTGGTTGAACGCCCTGAACCATGATGTTACAAAAGAATAGTGAGAATTACATATTAAGAAAAATGCTGGGTGAAGAAAGGTCTAGAGAGCGTTAAGAAATTTCAACAAGGAATAGCCTTTCTCAGTCATGTAAAAAGAAGGTATTGCAAACATGATAAAATAAGGCTGAGAATAGTTTCAAACTTTCAAATCAATACAAGTAAAAGAAAAGCTATGTGGTCCGTTAATACAATAATACTAGAGCAACTCTTTTTGCCTAGCCTTAAAATAGTTTAATAGAGTTAAGTATGTTCCATTTAACAGAGTACACTTCAATTCAATTTCCACAGCTTCATAATTTTTTTTTGCCTGATTAGAATTCACCACTTCTGGTTGAATGATGGAAGCAGTTGCCTTGCCGCTCATGACATATGATCTACTTTCTTCATTTATCAATAATCATTGTTTCATTTAACAGTACATATTAGTAAAATGTGTTGTATTGGATGAATATGGCAGTAACTCAAATATAAATACTTAGATCTATTACACCAGGTTACAATAATTATACAGATAGAGTCCATATTATTTCTCCTTGAATCCACCTCAAAGGCCAAGAGGATCAATGTAGCAGTGTCAGAGCACAGGTGAGGAGTGTTAAAGTCAATCTACTACTTGTCAGCTTATGAAATGACATCTTGTACAGAGGGGATATGCACACACAACACAGCAAAGGCAAACAATAGTCATCCCCTAGAGTAACAGAAGAAAAGCTTGACAGTGAAGTAGCAAACACTTGTAATTCAACAATGCTTAAGATTAATGAACTCACCTTGTTCTTGAAAGCACTACCCATGAACACTGGCACAAATTTCCGTGCTATGGTAGCTCTTCGGATTGCTTCCTATAGAACAAAAAAGCTTATTAAAAAAAAGTAACACTTTGTCACCGACTTGATCAAGTTTTAATACAAAAAAAGGTGGATGCAGAAGCACAACAATAAGCTCAAACACAATAGAGATGCTGCAGAAAATGGCTTTAGAGATCATAAATGTTCCCAGAACTAAAAATAGGAAGTAACATTACGATATCTGCTGGAAATGTCGAAGAAATAAACCTCAAGATCAGCAGCCAATATAGGCTCATCACTAAGAAACGCCTCAGCAAGCTGGTCATCAACCTCCGACACTATTTCAACCAACTCATGTCGTTTTTCCAGAGCAAGCTCATTGAGATTAGCAGGAATATCTTCCGTCACAATTTTCTCACTGCAAAAGATTTAAATATATATATATATATATATATATATATATATATATAAAATGTCAAACGGAAGCACACTCTATGCATCAGCCATAAGCTAGAAAACAGACCCACTGGAACCATGAAAGTAGTAAGCTTTCATTTTGACTAAGTCAATTAGACCCTTGAAGTCATCCTCCAAACCAATTGGCATCTGCACAGCAGCGCTGTGGTGTCGAAGTTTGGCTCGTGCCTGTATATATAGAAAGGAAGAACAGATAAGCTCATGGCTGACATAGTGTTTTCACAAAGTTTTCGCCTGCATATTTTACTTGGTGCCTCTCAATAAACGCGTTAGGCAACTAAAGCCTGAGCTAAATGATAAACTTATTGTCATAAGGGAGTAAGGGACATCACTTGATGCTGGATGCCATTACAGTTTACACATAGCAGAAAGATATCTCCGTAATAATAATTACGATGACTGGCCAAAGAATATGGATAATGAAATTAATTACCATTTATTATGAGAAAATTCCCATTATTTTTTATATATATTCAAAATTAGACTTAGATTCCTTACATTTGGAATCATTTGTGATGTCATGTGAATCTCTGGAAACATGTGAAAACTAAATTAAAAAAAAAAAAAGCTTCACACAGGGACTGCTGCATAATAAATGAGATAAAAATATCTTCTTTGATGAATCACGAACTAAAATTGAGTAGTTTATCTAGTGGAATAGATAAATGGAACCACTTCTCTTTTGGTTCCTCGTGATGCACAAAACATGTATTCGTATCTGCCCCAAGGTTCAAGGTGGACTTCAATTACCAGATATGAAATTTAAAAATTGCCAAACCTGATTGAGCACTTTCCATGGATCAGCCCCCATCCGGTCAAGCTTGTTAATAAAAGCAACTCTAGGAACCTCATATCTTCTCATTTGCCTATCAACTGTAATCGACTGACTCTGAACACCACCAACGCTACACAAGACAAGAATGGCACCATCTAGCACGCGTAAAGCTCTCTCGACTTCGATAGTGAAATCAACGTGACCTGGTGTGTCAATTATGTTAACCTGAAACAACAAACAAGAAAGTCAACTCGGAAACTAGAAACAAAATTTCTCGAGACATTTATATCGTTTTTCAACTAGAAGCACACACCTTAACCTCTTAATTCAAATCAAGAATCATACAACTAATGACTAAATCATGAATTTCGAATTATAAGATAAAAGTATAAATGCAAAGGTAAATGATTTCGCATCGTATTACTTTTACACCAAAAGTAAACTGAATTTTGATTCAAAAGAAACCTGGTAATCCTTCCAGGTACAGTAAGTAGCAGCGGATTGTATAGTAATCCCTTTCTCTCTCTCCAAATCCATGGAATCCATTTTCGCCCCAACTCCATCCTTCCCCCGCACCTCATGAATCTCGTGGATCCGACCCGTATAAAACAGCACTCGCTCCGTGAGCGTGGTTTTACCCGAATCGATGTGAGCAGAAATCCCGATGTTGCGGAGCTTCTGCATAGACTCCTTCCACCACACCTCCTTCTCCTCCCTCAAGCGTGCGGCGGCGGCGCTCCCGGCGGAGAAGTAGCGGAGATGGAAATTCCCGGGGATCAGAGCGGCTCTGGAGGTCTGCGTCGACGCGCCGATGGAAGACGCGCAGATGGAGTACAGTAGGCGCGTCGTAGAGGATCGGACCGAGCGGGCTGCCATTTTCGTTTGAGGGTTTTGGGAAAAACCCTGCGCACTGTCAACGACGATGAGTAGAGAGTAGAGTGGAACTAAAAGGTTTTGGATATTTTTTTAGCAGGTCCTTTTCGTCATTTCAGTTACTTAGCTTCGTCCCACTCCAATAGGGATGAGTCTATGCTGAACCCTGTTCACGAGAACACTGTCGTTAAGATGGCGACACGTGGATCGTACTTTATGAAGAAGCCCAGACCGATTTTTTTTTCACAAGCCCAGACCCAGACCGGTTCAGAGTAGCCGTTTTTTTTCCTTTTTTTTTTGCTCAGCTTTTCCTTCTAGGCATAGAGAACTGTTATTAAAATACGATTTTATTGCAAAACAAAAAACCTAAAAAGAACCCAAGAAAGCACAGGCGCGATCAAGGGGCCGAGCCTCATTAAAACCTTGTTACACAAAACCCCATGGGAAAAACCGTAACAAGGAAAAAGAGTACTCGTCTAGGGAAATAAGAGAAGCAAAAAACCAAGAGAGAAAGCAGCCATGAGGGTGGGAGTGCATCGGGAACTCCGGCCTAACCATCGTCCCCATGTAAACCCGAACCCCTCAAAGCTGCCAGGAAACGAGCAAAACAGCAGACAAGGAACAACAGCAAACGTGAAGAAGGACCAAAACGCAGCAATCAACTCCCACTCCAAACACCCATCTGAGCCAAACCGCCATCTGTTCGAAGAAATGTCTCTTAAAGAAAGTAAGCAAAAGGCAGCTCTAGGAAGAAACTCGCCCCACCTGTTCGTGGAAAGAACAACGCACCCGACGATCAAGATCCACCTCCATTTGACCACTGAATATTAGAGTAGTTTGTTATAGCAGTAGCCCCAGCTACAAACACAAGATTCGCATCCTTTTGGCCACCATTACTTGGAGTGGCAGATTGTGCCTGCGATCTGATTGTTTGGCATTGGGATATAACTTATAAAGAATGACCATAAAAAAAGAGCATAGAAATTCCACAATATGTTACTGCCATTGCAAAGACCAGCACATAGATTTTGTTACCAGAATGAATATGAAGTCACCACCACCAAAAAACCACTTTGTCCTGTCATAAAAGATGGCAATATTTTCGAAATCACAGGTCACAAACCAGATAGCAAAATAAAGAAAGACCACAAATTCCTCTGATAAAGATAAGGTTTGGCAATAATTACATTTCAACAACAAACAGTTTGTAGGAAACTTAAAATAGGTTTTCCTCACACCCAACAAACAATAGACAACTCTAATTTCGCTACAATCAAAAAACACTAATCAAGCAAAAAAGGGTTTTCCCACAACTCGCCAGAAAATCACTCAAACACACACACACACACACACACACACAGTAACTACCTGGTGATCGAGCTCCGAAATCAAGGAATCTAAGCCTCCTGGCATCGAGACAGGCCTTCTTACTACCGGGCAACTTTAAAACAGCTTTGCCACATGAAAAGGGTTTCGGAAACGGCACGCTCCGAGGAATGCTGCTCACTGTCGGTGACTGCATGCAGCGGAGCTTCATTGCTGCCGGATAATAGCAACAAACAATTATCCGAGATAATTTAATTAAAATTGAGCTTTGGTTTTTTGTTATGGAGTAGGATATAGGAATGTCATCTCGATACGATCACGTTTTTGCATGTTCTATTGGTCCCCGTTGAAGCGCTAACTTTGAAACTGAATTGCAGGCCACATATTTTTATTTTTTTAGGATGACGAAATTACCAAATTTTGTTCAAGAATTGGATTGGGCCGTTTTCTTCCCAAACTACTAACTTTTCCTTTTTAAAGCTTTATTCTTTAGATTTTTTCTTTCTTTTTATTACTGTATTTGTATGTGCGAAATTAAACTCAGATGAAAAACATATAATTCACGTTGGTCCAATATAGTTTGGTAGGAGTCAGTTGAAAATATTCAAGCCCGAGTGTAACTTTGGTGTATTAATTGCCGGGGGAAAAAAATATAAAGATTACTCGAATATGCTTTTCACATAAGTTTTTAAAAATTATAATCAGAAAATCACTTTTTGAATTTTTTAACTAAAATATCTGTAATTTTTTCATTTTTTAAAAAATTTATTTTCAGCGTCGCTGTAATTGAAGCACACATTATTAATATTGAATTGCAGAAGAATTTTAGGTGCATGCAATATTTTTGGAGAATTCTTTCATCTAAAAGTTATGTACTCGTTCATACCAGAGACAGAAATCCAGAGCAGTATAATTTCATTTCTAAGGTAAATAACTTTGAAAATATACAAATTGCTTTTAAGAATTGGTACAACTGAGTGAGAGAGTGGGGAATACTAACAAATCATGTTATTATTCAAGCACAGAATCCTGTTGTTTTTTTTGGTCAGAAAAAGTGAATATATAAAACGGGTACCAGAGGTACCAAAGTTCAGGAATCACAAAGGACAAGCTACATGAAAGGCAAAACACCCAAGCACCAAACAATGAGACTCACGTCCAGCTCTATAATTTTAAACGCTTTATTCCAACTCCAGAGTCGACTCTTAATCTCTTGAACTAGAGGATGAATCTACCAAACCTTGCCTTCAAAACGACCTTCGTTCCTCCCTTTCCAAAGAAGCCAGGTGGTACAAATCCACAGCGCTTTAAGGAAATTACATCTCTTCTTTCCGCCGCCCAAATTGGAAAAAGAAAAGAAGTGTTGAATAATACCTTGAGGACGAGCCGTACTAATCCCGAGCCAATTCTGGATCTCATCCCAAACCATCCCCGCTTTGGGACAAAGAAGAAACAGGTGGTTTGCTGTCTCCGGGTTTGCTACACACGAACTACAGTAGCTCTCCTCAATCACAATCGGAATATTCCTCTTCAACAGCTCGTCACAAGTCGGAAGTCTATTTTTAAGAAGCCTCCAAGCAGTAACCTTTGACTTATGAGGCGCTGGAACCTTCCACACCTTGTGGGAAGCTTTCTTGGCAATGAGCGACGTGGAGCTTTCGGCCGAAGTCTCCATCAGGATGGCATAAGCCGATTTCGTAGAGAAGACACCATCTGTGGTCGCCTTCCATTTCTAGCAGTCCGTCGTTCCTGCATTCAGAGAAAAGGAAGAAATGGCCGAGAGCAGAGTGTTAAGCTCCCCAAGGTCTCTCCCGAATAATTCCCTCATCCACTTAAGATCCCAAATCCATTTCCCGTCATCCCATCTCCCATAATCCCGGATAACTGCTTCTTCATTAAGGCACAACTGAAAAAGCCTCTGACAAACAACCCGCAAAGGTTTCTCGCCAGCCCATCTATCGAACCAAAACTGAGTTGTCTGGCCATTCCCGACTTCTCTAGACAAGTTATCCCAAAACCACCCACCACTCTCGCCCCCCCACCCCCCAGCCACAATATTCGGCCACCATCCACCATTTCCGTTTCTATCTCCAGCACACATCATTCCCTTCTCTCCCCACTCCAAGTCACCGTGAATCGATCTCACAATCCTTGCCCACAACAACTCCTTTCCCCCTAGATACCTCCAAATCCATTTCATCACCAACACACAATTAAAACTTTCTAGATTCCTAAAACCCAGACCACCCTCTTCTTTTTTGGCACAAAGATCACTCCACTTCACCCACGAGATTGCATTCGAGTCCCCATTCCCTCCCCCCCACAAAAATTTACCACAGATAGAATTAATCACCTTCACTGTTGTCTTAGGAATGAACGAAAAGGAAAGTTGGTAGATAGGAATCGCCTGCAAAACCACCTTCACCAAGGTAATTCGCCCCGCCAAGGAGAGCTTTCGATTCTTCCATCCGGTCACTTTCTTTTTAATTTTTTCCTCCAGGAATTTCCAGTCAACTACACTTCTGCAACGAGCCCCAACTTTAATTCCAAGATATTTGAAGGGCAAATATGATTGTTTACGCGATACTCCGGCGTTCGAGCTTTTGAAGTGGGAAACAGTTTCGAAGGGACAGAAGCACGCCGGCTCGAAGCCGCGACCCAACGCACGTGGCGGAAGACGGTCAGGAGCAGCACAGCAGCGAGCCCCGAGCCGCCTGTCGCCGCTTCCAGCGGTGGTTGACTCAGATCCGGCGATAGGTTCGAATGCCCAACAATTTTCACCCAAATTCAGAAAACTAATTCTCAAAATCAAATTTCGAAAATTTCTAATTCCAAATTAAATTTCAATTTCGAAATCAGATTTCAAAATCAAATAATTAACCCATAATTAATTAGAACACAAAAGCAATTATAAATCGAGCCCCGGGCTCTGATACCACTGTTGAAAATCCTTGACATCATCTAATGATACACAGCGGAAATAACAGTCAAGGAAAAGATCTAGATTTACAATTGATTCATGTGTAGAGATTACAAACACACGACAACAGTTAGAATAACTTACTTGTTGTGTAGCAAACAATCCTGTAGCAATTCTTCTAACAATCCTGCAGTTAAATCCACTACTATGGTATCCACGCATATTGCAGATTCGATGCAGGAACAATTCCCGATGCACAATTCAATCATCGAAAGCTAGGAAATCTCCGATTGAATTCTATAGTGCTCTAAGTGTTTTCTCTCTTGTGATTTTACGTATCTCACGTGTGTTCTTCTCTTAGACAAAAGAAATATATTCCTATTCTTATAGGAATAAGACACGCCTGTAAACCCTAAGTTAAACAGGCCAGGCTTCTCTTTTGTCTCCAATTAATTAATCCAATAGTCAAACTATTTACAAATTAATTAAAGCTTATTAGAATATATCAAATATATCCTAATCTAGTCCACATATCTTTCAGTCCTAGATAGATCATGCGTATGTATTTTTCAAAAAGTGAATTTTGTGTTCATTATTAAATTTGATGACGTAATTTGGATTTTGAAATATTAACAATTTAAAAATAAATATTGTACAAATACTACAACACTTCAAAATTGAAAGGGACCAGAGCAACCCTTGTTCAACTAGATAAATTTAAAGACAAGTTGGACTTTCTTCCACCTAGATTTTCCTTATTCGTAAAATAAATTTAAAACTTAAGTAGTGTTTCTAAAATTTAATTAGGCGTGCACCTAGGCAACAAGCTACTTAATTTGAACAAGGGTTGCTCTGGTCCCTTTCAATTTTGAAGTGTTGTAGTATTTGTACAATATTTATTTTTAAATTGTTAATATTTCAAAATCCAAATTACGTCATCAAATTTAATAATGAACACAAAATTCACTTTTTGAAAAATACATACGCATGATCTATCTAGGACTGAAAGATATATGAACTAGATTAGGATATATTTGATATATTCTAATAAGCTTTAATTAATTTGTAAATAGTTTGACTATTGGATTAATTAATTGGAGACAAAAGAAAAGCCCGGCCTGTTGAACTTAGGGTTTACAGGCGTGTCTTATTCCTATAAGAATAGGAATATATTTCTTTTGTCTAAGAGAAGAACACACGTGAGATACGTAAAATCACAAGAGAGAAAACACTTAGAGCACTATAGAATTCAATCGGAGATTTCCTAGCTTTCGATGATTGAATTGTGCATCGGGAATTGTTCCTGCATCGAATCTGCAATATGCGTGGATACCATAGTAGTGGATTTAACTGCAGGATTGCTAGAAGAATTGCTACAGGATTGTTTGCTACACAACAAGTAAGTTATTCTAACTGTTGTCGTGTGTTTGTAATCTCTACACATGAATCAATTGTAAATCTAGATCTTTTCCTTGACTGTTATTTCCGTTGCATATCATTAGATGATGTCAAGGATTTCCAACAGTGGTATCAGAGCCCGGGGCTCGATTTATAATTGCTTTTGTGTTCTAATTAATTATGGGTTAATTATTTGATTTTGAAATCTGATTTCGAAATTGAAATTTAATTTGGAATTAGAAATTTTCGAAATTTGATTTTGAGAATTAGTTTTCTGAATTTGGGTGAAAATTGCTGGGCATTCGAACCTATCGCCGGATCTGAGTCAACCACCGCTGGAGGCAGCGACAAGCGGCTCGGGGCTCGCTGCTGTGCTGCTCCTGACCGTCTTCCGCCACGTGCGTTGGGTCGCGGCTTCGAGCCGGCGTGCTTCTGTCCCTTCGAAACTGTTTCCCACTTCAAAAGCTCGAACGCCGGAGTATCGCATAAACAATCATATTTGCCCTTCAAATATCTTGGAATTAAAGTTGGGGCTCGTTGTAGGAAATTCCTGGAGGAAAAAATTAAAAAGAAAGTGACCGGATGGAAGAATCGAAAGCTCTCATTGGCGGGGCGAATTACCTTGGTGAAGGAGGTTTTGCAGGCGATTCATATCTACCAACTTTTCTTTTCGTTCATTCCTAAGACAACAGTGAAGGTGATTAATTCTATCCATGGTAAATTTTTTTTGGGGGGGGGAATGGGGACTCGAATGCAATCTCGTGGGTGAAGTGGAGTGATCTTTGTGCCAAAAAAGAAGAGGGTGGTCTGGGTTTTAGGAATCTAGAAAGTTTTAATTGTGTGTTAGTGCTGAAATGGATTTGGAGGTATCTAGGGGGAAAGGAGTTGTTGTGGGCAAGGATTGTGAGATCGATTCACGGTGACTTGGAGTGGGGAGAGAAGGGAATGATGTGTGCTGGAGATAGAAACGGAAATGGTGGATGGTGGCCGAATATTGTGGCTGGGGGGGGGGGCGAGAGTGGTGGGTGGTTTTGGGATAACCTGTCTAGAGAAGTCGGGAATGGCCAGACAACTCAGTTTTGGTTCGATAGATGGGCTGGCGAGAAACCTTTGCGGGTTGTTTGTCCGAGGCTTTTTCACTTGTGCCTTAATGAAGAAGCAGTTATCCGGGATTATGGGAGATGGGAGGACGGGAAATGGATTTGGGATCTTAAGTGGAGGAGGGAATTGTTCGGGAGAGACCTTGGGGAGCTTAACACTCTGCTCTCGGCCATTTCTTCCTTTTCTCTGAATGCAGGAACGACGGACTGCTAGAAATGGAAGGCGACCACAAATGGTGTCTTCTCTACGAAATCGGCTTATGCCATCCTGATGGAGACTTCGGCCGAAAGCTCCACGTCGCTCATTGCCAAGAAAGCTTCCCACAAGGTGTGGAAGGTTCCAGCGCCTCATAAGTCAAAGGTTACTGCTTGGAGGCTTCTTAAAAATAGACTTTCGATTTGTGACGAGCTGTTGAAGAGGAATATTCCGATTGTGATCGAGGAGAGCTACTGTAGTTCGTGTGTAGCAAACCCGGAGACAGCAAACCGCCTGTTTCTTCTTTGTCCCAAAGCGGGGATGGTTTGGGATGAGATCCAGAATTGGCTCGGGATTAGTACGGCTCTTCCTCAAGGTATTATTCAACACTTCTTTTCTTTTTCCAATTTGGGCGGCGGAAAGAAGAGATGTAATTTCCTTAAAGCGCTGTGGATTTGTACTACCTGGCTTCTTTGGAAAGGGAGGAACGAAGGTCGTTTTGAAGGCAAGGTTTGGTAGATTCATCATCTAGTTCAAGAGATTAAGAGTCGACTCTGGAGTTGGAATAAAGCGTTTAAAATTATAGAGCTGGACGTGAGTCTCATTGTTTGGTGCTTGGGTGTTTTGCCTTTCATGTAGCTTGTCCTTTATGATTCCTGAACTTTGGTACCTCTGGTACCCGTTTTATATATTCACTTTTTCTGACCAAAAAAAACAACAGGATTCTGTGCTTGAATAATAACATGATTTGTTAGTATTCCCCACTCTCTCACTCAGTTGTACCAATTCTTAAAAGCAATTTGTATATTTTCAAAGTTATTTACCTTAGAAATGAAATTATACTGCTCTGGATTTCTGTCTCTGGTATGAACGAGTACATAACTTTTAGATGAAAGAATTCTCCAAAAATATTGCATGCACCTAAAATTCTTCTGCAATTCAATATTAATAATGTGTGCTTCAATTACAGCAACGCTGAAAATAAATTTTTTAAAAAATGAAAAAATTACAGATATTTTAGTTAAAAAATTCAAAAAGTGATTTTCTGATTATAATTTTTAAAAACTTATGTGAAAAGCATATTCGAGTAATCTTTATATTTTTTTCCCCCGGCAATTAATACACCAAAGTTACACTCGGGCTTGAATATTTTCAACTGACTCCTACCAAACTATATTGGACCAACGTGAATTATATGTTTTTCATCTGAGTTTAATTTCGCACATACAAATACAGTAATAAAAAGAAAGAAAAAATCTAAAGAATAAAGCTTTAAAAAGGAAAAGTTAGTAGTTTGGGAAGAAAACGGCCCAATCCAATTCTTGAACAAAATTTGGTAATTTCGTCATCCTAAAAAAATAAAAATATGTGGCCTGCAATTCAGTTTCAAAGTTAGCGCTTCAGCGGGGACCAATAGAACATGCAAAAACGTGATCGTATCGAGATGACATTCCTATATCCTACTCCATAACAAAAAACCAAAGCTCAATTTTAATTAAATTATCTCAGATAATTGTTTGTTGCTATTATCCGGCAGCAATGAAGCTCCGCTGCATGCAGTCACCGGCAGTGAGCAGCATTCCTCGGAGCGTGCCGTTTCCGAAACCCTTTTCATGTGGCAAAGCTGTTTTAAAGTTGCCCGGTAGTAAGAAGGCCTGTCTCGATGCCAGGAGGCTTAGATTCCTTGATTTCGGAGCTCGATCACCAGGTAGTTACTGTGTGTGTGTGTGTTTGACTGATTTTCTGGCGAGCTGTGGGAAAACCCCTTTTTGCTTGATTAGTGTTTTTTGATTGTAGCGAAATTAGAGTTGTCTATTGTTTGTTGGGTGTGAGGAAAGCCTATTTTAAGTTTCCTACAAACTGTTTGTTGTTGAAATGTAATTATTGCCAAACCTTATCTTTATCAGAGGAATTTGTGGTCTTTCTTTATTTTGCTATCCGGTTTGTGACCTGTGATTTCGAAAATATTGCCATCTTTTATGACAGGACAAAGTGGTTTTTTGGTGGTGGTGACTTCATATTCATTCTGGTAACAAAATCTATGTGCTGGTCTTTGCAATGGCAGTAACATATTGTGGAATTTCTATGCTCTTTGTTTATGGTCATTCTTTATAAGTTATATCCCAATGCAAAACGTAGAAGTGAAAGGTGTTGGTTGCTTAATGGTGCACTTGACAATTAATGCACCTCTTTTTTTGTTCTCTTCTACTCCCTCCGTCCACCAATCAACTACCCATTTACCTCTAAAATTTTGTCCACCAATTAACTATCTACTCTGCTTTTTGGACATAAATACCCTCCCTTACTTTTTAAATTACTACACTTTACCAATTGGACCCACCACACTCTACCATTACTTGTCTACTTAATCCAATTTTGATGTTAATTAAATGGAGTAGGATATTTTAAATTTCCCGTTTATTTATTTTCTGAAAATTTTATTTCCAATTTATTTATTTTTGGAATTTTCAGTATATTTATTTATTCATTTTCGAATTTTCAGTTTATTTATTTTCTAAAAAATTTATTTTCCAATTTTTAGTTTATTTATTTAGTTATTTTCTGAAAATTTAAATTCCGGTTTATTTATTTTCTGAATTTTCAGTTTATTTATTTTCGAATTCTCAGATTATTTATTTATTTATTTCCAGTTTATTTATTTTCCAGTTTATTTATTTTCTGAAAATTTTAATTCCAGTTTATTTATTACCAGCTTATTTATTTTCTGAATTTTCAGTTTATTTATTTTCAAATTTTCAGTTTATTTATTTATTTCCAGTTTATTTATTTTTCAGTTTTCAGTTTATTTATTTATTTATTTTCTGAAAATTTTAATTCCAGTCTATTTATTCATTTATTTATTTCCAGTTTATTTATTTCTTTATTTCCAGTTTATTTATTTTCTGAATTTTCAGTTATTTATTTATTTTCGAACTTTAAGTTTATTTATTTTCTAAAAAATAATTTTCCAGATTTTAATTAATTTATTTATTTATTTTCGAATTTTCCGTTTATTTATTTATTTAATTCCAGTTTATTTATTTTCTGAATTTTCAGTTTATTTATTTATTTATTTTCGAATTTTCAGTTTATTTATTTATTTGTTTCCAGTTTATTTATTTATTTTCGAACTTTAAGTTTATTTATTTTCTAAAAAAATTATTTTCCAGTTTTAAATTAATTAATTTATTTATTTTCGAATTTTCAGTTTATTTATTTATTTATTTCCAGTTTATTTATTTTCTGAATTTTAAGTTTATTTATTTTTGAATTTTCAGTTTATTTATTTTCTAGTTTTCAGTTTATTTAATTAAAGAGTAAAAATAGAAAGAAATAAATAGCTTATAAAAAAAAGAACACTTTAATAAGTCAAGGCATTAAAATAATGCCAAATAGCTAATGAAAGATTAGTAAAAGTAATCAAAATATATTAACACTACCCTTTTAGTCTTTTACACCACCTTTTTCAGCTTTCTTAGTTTCCGTGCCGACCATCAAATGGGTAGTTGATTGGTGGACAGAGGGAGTATAAGGAATCACAACAATCAGATCGCAGGCACAATCTGCCACTCCAAGTAATGGTGGCCAAAAGGATGTGAATCTTGTATTTGTAGCTGGGGCTACTGCTATAACAAACTACTCTAATATTCAGTGGTTAAAGAATGACCTTGCACAGTTCTCTATGCCTAGAAGGAAAAGGTGAGCAAAAAAAAAAAAAGGAAAAAAAACGGCTACTCTGAAGTTCTGAACCGGTCTGGGTCTGGGCTTGTGAAAAAAAATCGGTCTGGGCTTCTTCATAAAGTACGATCCACGTGTCGCCATCTTAACGACAGTGTTCTCGTGAACAGGGTTCAGCATAGACTCATCCCTCCAATAGGCTCGTTTTCCTTTTGTGGGACGTCCCACTAAAATACGTTCGTTTTTCATTTTGAGTATCACTTAATTAATGTGGACTACGCTATTCTCCTTTTTAAAAATTAAATTTCTTAATTTTCGGATCCAAAATAAGTGAGTCTGGATAATTAAAAATAGTAACTCCGGTCACCAAAATTGGGCGGAGAAAGAACTATCAAAATTAATGTACTATTAAATTTTATAAAAAATAAATAAATTAATGTATGAAATAATTAAGTTTTTTAAAAAAATATTAAATACTAAATTAAGTTTAAAATATAAAGAATAATTTTAAAAATAGAAAGACTATAATTGTGTAGACGGACACAAAATAAATTCGAAAAAATAATGGACAATTCTACATCATTTGTTCTTTTCCTTTTTCTTCTTTGCTTACTAATATGGAACTAGAAAACGAAAGTCATTTTTCGTGCAAAAAATAGAAAAACCTTTTTACATTGTGACTGGAAATTCTGTAATTTCTTGATTGAGATAAGAAATAATGGAAGAGATACATACGCATACATTCAAGTTAGTGTGCGTGTGCTGATCAATCTCATGTGGTGTGTGACTTTTAAATTTTTTTATTTAATACTTTCAAAAAAAAAAAATCAACTGCTGCAAGAGAATAAAAGTATGATATATTTCCAAAAAATATTCGCTTGTAAGATGTTACGTTAGAAAGCAAACTATGAAAAATATCGAAGACCAGCATATGCTTCATCTCACTCCCTTTATTTACCCAAAGAAACTACTTTCCCCCTCAAAAAATGAAAGTTTTGAGCTTAATTTTTGCTACAAGGAATTTCACACAGGTTGCAACTGCAAATTATTTTGTTCCCCACTCTGCTGCGAGGTTGATCCTTGATCCTGATTCTCAGCAGCCTTCATCTCCTGCCGTGGTGGCGGGTTTATCACGGTCGCCTCGGACGCAACGCCCTCCGACAGATGACTCTTCATCTCTCTGTGCTCCTGGCATATCGCACACCAGTGGAGGCAGCAATGCACCATACAAGGATCACAAGGTGAATCCTGCAATTTTAGTATTAGCTCTTGATGAGTTATAGCTATGTGGTTTGAGGATTTTGGTTTCTGGTTACCTTTAGGTGATACTTTCTCTGCAACAGTTGTCGGCCCATGCCGGTGTAGATGCCGCAGACCCACCATGCGAACAGCAAGCCTTCGGTTAGGAGGCAGGCTGTGTCCGGATCTATGCCGTTGCATGCTGCTGTGGCAATAGCAAGAGCAATGCCACCTTCAATGCATACTGCGTGGCCGATGCACGCGCTTCGCTCAGGGATGTCATCGTTCAAGGTTGCAACATTGCGCCCGAACAGGACACAGGGGCAAAACAATCCAGTTAGGCCTGCATTTGGAGAAGATTGAAACCATTTTCCTCAAACAAGATCAAGATTGGAGTGGGATACAGAACCAGATTCAATGACTAGAATCACATTGTTGTCAAATGATTAGAAGTAGAGTTGCCAGTTTAAGCATGGATCAAATCACACAGAACGAAGAAAGCAAGGGCAACATGTCAAACACAATCAGCCTCCTATGAACTACACAATAAGAAACATTCCTAAAACAAAACTATCATTGCAGAGTCATGCCATGCCCTGTAGTTGTTAAAGAATCCATAGATTGATATATTTCCAAGATAATTCTGGGCTGCTTCTGCAATACTTACAACTGTCACGATCTTCAGTGCAGCCGAAAATCCCAGTTACCCAATCTTCATCAGCCGGGGGCGAGTAGCTCGGTGGTAAAGTTTGTCCACAATGTTCACATCTAGGAGCATTTATCTGATGGGGGAAGACATCAGCAGGCAGTTAGAAACATAAAAAGCAGAACATTTAAACTTGAAGAATTTGAGATTGGGTATGGTGATTTTGAAGGTCAGATCCTACATAAATCAAACTCACACTCCATGTTTAACCAAGCTGCAGATCACTAAGCAGGAAAAATCATGATAAAAGTTAACCAGCTAAAGACCACATTATCTTAGAACACACTTCCATAACCCCCAAATTCAATCCCTAATAAACCGGCACGTTCAGGATCAATTTTGCAGAACTGAATAGTTTTCCATTGATCAAAGCTGCTATGATTTGCTGATGAACATTAAACATTGAAGTTTAGCTTTCAGTATGCAATACATCTATGATCTACCATCGTTAATTAGTAAACTTTCACATTATGCGTAGAATTAATTACACCGTCGTCACTGATTGACAATCCAAGGAAAATGACTGATCACAACTACACTGCAAATGCAGCTAATTGAGAAATTCCAAAATCACAACAGATAAATCCACAGATCAATCGAACTACATGGATCCCCGTGAGAATTCGTTGAAAAATAGAAATAAAAGTGAAAAATGAGGTTGCATGTGCGTACCGCTGCGATATCAATGGGCTGATTGAGTTCGCCTGGGGTGATTTCCTGCAAAGATTTCTGGTCTTTCGTCAGCTTTACGTATGTCCCCTCCGCCATCTCCGACCACCACTCACATTCACCTTCAAATATTCACGTTAATTGACATTTCTCATCGTTTTTAAAAAAGCTACCAAGAGATGCAGATCGTGTGTAGCACACAGAAATCACGCTGTGCGAAACAGACCTTTGCTGCTTCGTTGAAAACGCGAATTGCTTCAAATGTTGTAAACGCCAATGCATTAAACCACGTCGTGTGTCTTCGCCATGGAATCAACTCTCTCTTGTCTGTCTCTATATATTTTATTATTTTGTTTAAAATATTCGATCATAAATAGAAAATAATATTGTGCACGCGTAATATTAATATGAGAGTTTCATGAAAAGACAAGCTAAAAATACTCGATTACATTAGCTTGACAAATTGCAATAATAATCATATCGAAACAATGAAATACATGTAATCAACATTTCGAGAACAAAAAGAAACAAAAAATTCTACTTATTTCACATGTAATCAACATTTTGCATGTGATTGATCCCATATATGAGATCAGTTATTTAAATTTCTGCTTTTTTTATATATTTTTTTTCTCTATCTTATTTATATTTTGCCACAATTTATCTTTTCACCTTAAAAATAAAACTTATAATAATAATTAATAAAGATTTTATGATCTAATGGGTAAGTTGTTAGTTCACGAGTGAAGAGATTTTAGGTTCGATTACTAGTTGAAGTATTTTTTTATTTTTTTTTATAAAAACTTATGATATTTTTTCATAAAACCAAATGAGATTGAGCTAACGTAATTAAGACATTGGCACAGCACGGACAGATGTATATATAAAGAAATCTTTTTATAAATATATAATCAGAACAAATGATGGAATATATTGGGTTATTAACAAATAATATATCTTGCGAAATATTTGTTTAAACTCCACTGCTATAATTTTACTATAGTGATTCATCAAACTTATATAACCCAATTAAACGAGTTAATTTTTTTAGGGGAAAACAGTTAATTAAATTTTACTTTAGAGAGAGAGAGAAGAAAAAAAAAAAAAAAAAAAGACTCTGTATCAACTAGAACTGCAAAGATAGCAATATACACAGGTATAACTGAATCGTGTCACAAGAGATTATAGTTTTCTCAACATCTACTTGAAAAAACATCGAAGCATTCTGTGCGCAGTCGAAGCCTATCAATGTTACCCTCCCTCGGAAAATTTCGAGCAGCATTCGCCGTCTCAGTTCAACCACAGCTTAGGGCCGCTCAGTTCACGATCTGCGGCAGAGCCGTGGCTAGCAAGCTTCTGAATCCGCGAAGAGAATTCCTCAGCCTAGCAACGGACACAAGTTAACGAACGATCTAATAATATACAGTATAAACCAAAGATGTAAAACACGGTCAGCCAAGTGAAGAAGAGGCTGACCTTCTCATCAATCCACATCAACGAACTAAGCTGATTGTTTAATATGCGAACAACAACATCAAGGGGAGTCATTCCGTCTGTTGCTTCAAGCTCTCCACCCTAGTGCAGAATCATTATTTATATATTCAAAAGATAAAAAGGAAAATAGAATTAATTAAGGCACCTACTTGACTGGCATTAAGACTGTTTATAATCGACTTGATCTGTTCTGTCATCTGCTCCAATCCCCGCTCTATCACTTCAGCCTGCTCGTACCTGACATCAGAAAGATAGAAAATAGCATTGAAAATCGGGGAAAAAAGAACATCAAAGAGTCATGCTAGTTGCTAGCTCTAAAACCAGACCAGTTGCCACCACTGCTAAATCAAACTAAACCAAGCCCTCCATTGGAAGTCCTCAATAGACATAGGATAACACCATAAGGGGGAACGAGAAAGGGTCGGCAGAGGAAAATCTGGGCTTACATTGCATCTCTAGTTGATGCAGCATCATCATCAAGAAGCATTCCACGCTCCTCTTTATACAGTCGCTCAGCTTCCTCCTCCATGCTTTGCAGGGCCTTGTCAACCTGACAAGCACATGAGAAAAACAAAAATTTCTTGATGATGCTCAGTTAGAAATCAAACTTAACAAGCGGGCAGCAAGTTTTAACTTTATTAGAACTGAAATCCCCCCAATGAATCATTCTGAGCCAGTTATACACTTCATACATCATTCTTATGAACTAAAATCTGCAGCTCTAAGTGTATTATAAGAGCATGATGAGCATCCACACCCCAAGAGCCCCTTTGGGAGCTCTAAGAAGGTGGGCCCCACTTAAGAGCCCCTCCACACACAAGGGCTCTAAATTTTTTTATTTCCATTTCTCCAATTAAAAAAAATATTGAATTTTAAATAAAAAATGTCATTAAATTTAAATTTAGCCACTCCTCTGATTAATAAATCAAAGGCCCAGCTTTAAAACCCATTTGTTCTCTCTCTCTACATACAAGACGCACACACACAACGCAGACACACATCTCTCTCTCTCTCTCTCTCTCTCTCTCTCTCTCTCTCTCTCTCTCTCTCCCCCCCTCTCCCTCTCTGCGTCGCGCACACAGACGGCGCCTCCTACACCACCGGCGGCTTCTCCTTCACCTCCAGTTGCAGCAGCTGCCCCACTGCCACCACCTTCATCTCCCTCTAGCATCTCTCTCACTCACGCCATCTCTCTTTGTCCAGTGCCAAAATCACACACACAGCAACAAACAGCCCCTCTCTCTCTCCTCTTTTTTTTTAAAAAAAAATCAACGCGTGCAAACACGCGCCTTCAGGCCGCCACTCGAGCCAGCGGGCGCAGCATTGCCACTGGGCTCTAAGGATGCCGGTTCGAGACAGAAAATAGGGCCCCAGTGTGGGTGCTCTAAAACAAAATAATGTCATTTACAATGAAGATCCAACTACTGATAGAAGCTTCTCCTATTTGTTCACCTATAAGCAATACCAAATTCTTTCCTTCAAATTTTTCCATTTAACCCCAGATATACACTTATCATGACGGAACATTACATAAAGCGGACTATGCAGTTTCAAGAATTACAAACTAAGATTAGATACCTCATCTTGATGAGTTTCAATTAGCTCCAGCTGCCGCTCCAAACTACCTTGCGTTTCAACTACTTTTGCAACTTCACTCTGAGTGAATTTTAAGAATAATAATTAGTGAGAACCACCAAACTAAATATAGGGCTGATAAGTAAATGCTGATGCAATGCAATATCTACACAGAATTTTTGAATTTTAAGCATCGGACACAAGAAAATTATGCTTGAAGTGGAGTAAATTCATTCAAAAGTGCCCGTTCAACTTTTATATACTTCCATTGAAGACAGCTAAGTATTCATGGTTTTAAACTCCATGTTTCATCCATGGTTTATAGCATACCCCCTCAAAGAATAAAATGTTTGCGCCGTAAAAACAAAAGAGAGAAAAAGAAAAATGACAGAGCCTTCCGAAGGATTTGATTGAGTCATAACAAATTCTCATAGTTTCCTGATACAGGTGGAGCCACTGTACATGAATTGATGCCAACTAAAAAAGTCATCCAAAGTCAATAAACTATAAATATTTAATAAATACTCCATATGTAGATATGTGATGATTGATCTGAAAATCTAAAACCAGGCACAAAATATGCGTCCACCACCCAAGCAACATAAAGAAATAGCACGTTTCTTTATCATGGCATTGGCAAGTAATTGAATACCTCAAGCCCAAGAAGAATATCACGATTCTGCAGAATCCTGCGATCCCACTCAGCTATAGCATTAGCTTGTTTCCTAAACTTCCCAGTACGCTCCTGAAGTTCCCCATTCCATTCTTTAATGATCTGCAACAGACTCAGCATGAGAATTGAAGTACAGGATTAGGAACACAAAATACAGATGTGGTAACAGTAGAGGATAGGTCAAACAGAGTGTTGCTAACAATCATTACCTCCTCAACTGTTTTCCCAGTGATTTCAGATGGTAACTTTGGTGTAGAAGTTGGTGCCGCACTGGTGACTGGAGCAGTCCTACAGGACAAGCATTACAACACAGAAATCAGTGTGATAAACTTCAAATGTTTATGATGCATAATGCTAAATTGGGCTTAATGTGACAGAGAAAGACACGTTTAATGCTAGTAACTGCCTGCTCCACTCTAGTGCTGAAATACAATACAGTGAATCTATGCAAACTAGCACAGTGCTTTCAGTCCTTAGTTACTTGACGATAATAAGATGAAAACAAATGACAACATTTTCGCCAAAGAACCCACCAACTCAGGAAATTGAACTAATATCTTTGTATTGAAAGAATAACCAAAATGAACTTGAACAATAGGGAGATGTACAGACCCACTACTGGAAGCTGCAACAAGGATAGATGATGTCTGAGCAGCAGAACTGGTACTTGAGCTCACTGCCGTTGTTGAGCTTGCAGCTGAAACACCTGCATACATTTCGAAATTGCCATAATATCAGCCATCCAATGATGAAAATTCTGTTGTTCTAAAAAAAATGATGAAAATACTGTTACAATGTAATGAGAAAGTAATTAAAGTGCATAGGTTATCTAGTAAATTGGCCAACGTCTAGTATACAAATTGCGAGACAAGCCACAGAGTGAGGACTTCTGGAACCCGAGACTCTGGAAGAATTTTTTTCATTCTTCAGTTATGTATGGTTGGATCATTTCTTTGTGGATTTCTATAAGAAACTTTTGTAGATGCATACTTTGGTATCATATTGAACTAAAAGAGCATTCCTCCAAGAATTTCCTTTTTCGGGATGTACATTGACCATCCAATAAGAAGGGTTTTTTTTGGTAAGTATCATGATCATCCATTAACAAGGATTTCCATTTTGCATATCAACATTATGAGAGAAATCAAAATATTCACATGACATGACTAGATAATAAATACAAAAATCTAAACATTTTTTTTAATATCATAAGAATATAGAGATGATTATGCAAAAATTATGTTGACCTAGTGGTAGTGTGGTTAATGCCTGAGGCCAAAGGTTTCGGGTTCGAGTCCAGCATCATGCGGTCTTTTAAAATAGGGAGAAGTAGTAAATAGCCCCTATCATATAACCCCTAGGGAGGTAAATATACTGGGGGGTTTATATGATAGGGGGTTATTACTACTTCTCCCTTTAAAATATTTGTTTCTTTTTAGGAGCTGTCCAGTCATTCAAACAGATGGAATCCCATTTGATTCATGTTCATCATCACATAAATCAAGGAATTAAAATTTGGTTTCATATCCACATAGTGGCATTTCACATGACAATGATGGGACACTCTATCAAGAGTATTCTATAAGTTCATGGTTCAAATAAAAATATGTCAAAAATTTCTACCTGTTAAAGATCATCAAGGTCAAAGACCCACTAATCATGTGTGATAAGTAGTCTATCATGAGAAACATATCTAAGTACACAGTAATTCTGGGTGATGCTTTCTTAAATTTATTTTGTTAACCGGAGGATAATTATGTTGTGTTAAATGAGTACAACATACTAACAAAAATAGCCAACAGCTTCAGGTAGATAAAATAAGAAGGCAAAACTGAAAGGCGTAAGAGAAAGAAAACCCCACCGAAAGAAGGCAGCGCCACGCTTGATTGTGCTTGTGAGGCTCCAGTTCCGGGTGTTTTCAAAGATAATGAGAAAGAACTTGCGCTTCCAGAGGATGATGCAGGCGTACTAGTTGTGCCGAAACCTGTAAACCCTGAAGTTGGAGCAGATGCACTGGTCCCCGGTGCAGACACGGTCAATGATGGAAACGTCAAACCAGGACTTGCACTGGCACTAGCAGAAGACACACTTAATGCGGAAGGAGCTGAAGCACTGGTTGTGGTAGTAGTTGTGACAGTTGAAAAGAGAGGTGACTGATTTTTTGAGGCCGAAGCACTTGAAAGAGAGGGTGCCGAAGCAAATGAAAAACCAGGTGAAGAAGATAGAGACGTTGTGGCTGATGCTGAGGAGGCAGAGCTAGTGGTGCTCTTCAAAAACGAAATGCCAGAAGAAGTGGTGCCAGAAGCTGTATTAAATGAAAATGCAGGAGCCGACGTGGCCGATGATGCGGGAAGAGAAAGTCCAGGCGCAGCAGAAACTGAAGCCGAAGCACTGGGGAACGAGAACCCGGGTGCTGAAGCAGCTGAACTTGAAACGGAGAATGCTGAAGTGGGAAACGAAAATCCAGAAGTAGGTGAAGCTGAACTTGAAGAAGTGGTTGACGGCGCCACAACAAATGGCGAAGCAGAGGACGATCCGAATAAGTTGGAAGAACCAAAAAGACCAGGACTTGAACCAGAATTTGCCCCAAACAAGGATGTAGAATTGCCTCCTGTAGAAGCTGGGGCTGAGGATCCAAATACGCCTGCAGGCGCAGAACTCACCCCAAACTGTGGTGTGGACGGCGCTGAAGTCGACGAGCCAAATTGCCCTGCGTTCAGGGCCAGGCCCGACCCAAATGCTGGTGCACTGGCGGCTGTGGTTAATCCAAAAGGACTAGGTGTTGAACTTGCCCCTGACCCAGCTGTGGTTGATCCGAAAAGATTAGGTGTTGCACTCGCCACTGACCCAGCTGTGGTTGATCCAAAAGGGTTAGGTGTTGCACTCGCCCCTGACCCAAAAAGTGAGCCGGTGTTGCTCGCAGAAGCTGCGGAAGAAGAAGAATTGCCAAATAGACTGGGAGTTGGAGCACCGGAGCCGAAAAGGTTGGATCCGGGCGCAGGGGATCCAAAGGCCGATTGGGCGCCAAACGGAGATGAGGAAGGCGGGGGAGTTGTTGGAGCGGGGTTCGAAGCCGCAGAACCGAATGCGTTAGCTGTTTGGCCTGTACCTGAAGACGAGGATCCGAAAATGCCAGGAGTCGGAGCTCCGCCGGGAGTTGATCCAAAAATGTTGGCCGCGGCCGAAGAGGATGAGCCGAATGGCGAGGAACCGCCGAACGGAGATGAGCCGGTTCCCGACCCAAAGCCAAACGAATTCGCGGAGCTAGGGTTGGAGGCAAAGCCAAAAGACGGTGTGGAGGAGGACGTCGGTGCGGAGCCAAAACCAAATAAAGGTGTGGATGAGGCTCCGGAAGCGACGCCAAAAGAAGGTGAGGCGGCGGAGGCCGGTGTGGTTCCGGAGGCAATGCCGAAGGAAGGTGCGGAGGAGGCGGAGCCAGTACTGGAGAAGCCGAATGAGAATCCTGTGCCAGCCATTGCGGTGAACGTGAAACCTACGCAGATTGGCGGAGATGGGTTTTGCGTGAGGGGGAAATGAGGGTTTTGAAATCTATATAACAAATTTTGACAGTTTTTTTCTCCAAAATTTTAACTAAACGCGATTTCAACAACAATTTCAAAATTCTAGATGTGATTTCAACAACAATATTACTCATAAACAGTGCGAGTTGGAGACGACAGAGAGCAGTGAGCGGTTTGTGGCAGCTTGAGTGAAGAAAAATGAGAGAAGGGTTTGGGATGGGCCTATTTTGAAAATGAGTGGAAGAGTGGACTGTTTTCAATTAGGGTGATTTTAAACACAGCCCCCAATTTTCTCACTATAGCCTTCTATTAAAAAAAATAATAAAATTAATTATAAATTTACTATTATACCCTTATAGCTTTTATTTTAAATTTATGATAAATTATAAATAAAAGTTAATTTAAAAATATAACACGTATAATCATTATTTATATAACCCAACTCAAATTCTAAGTAAATAATTCATTCATATAGCCTCCAACTCATTTAAGAATATCAACGAACATGAATGCTTTTTCTTTTTTCCAGAGTACCAACTACCATCCATTGGTCTTCATTTCACCCAACAGAGATTAATCTCTTCTTCTTCTTCCGTTAGGCCACGAGATCTCTTTTCTCTCTTTCTCTTTCTCTTTCTCTAACAGATCTGGATTTTTTTTTTCGGTACTGTTTTTTCATCATGTTATGCAGATCAAATTTCTACCATGTTGAAATTCTGAAAATCCCCAATAGTATCCATCCCAATTATAACTGCCGGAGTCGAGAAGCATTCGATTTCCCAGCACCAGCAGCTTCTCGAATGAGGTATGCTCTGTGTTTCTCGGGTCTTGGAGAGGTTATCGCGCAGTTTTAGTTGTGGAAATAGAGCACAAATCTCAGAAATTCCACTTCCCTTGTTTCTAGGGTTTATCCTTTTCTCGCAAATCCTCCATTCACGAAAGCTATAATATTCATCCATAGTCAATTTGTCACTGCTTTAATTTTATAATTTTCTCTTCATTTGGGCGGTTGATCGGGAATTGATGGCGGCGGAGTGGCACCACTTCCTTCAATCGGTGTTGTAGGGAGTCATCTTCTCGTATCTGCTAGCGAAGCTATTCTTGTTGGGAGTAATCTTCTCGTACTTGCTAGCGAAGCTATTCTGGGTTATATTCGCCTTCCGCGACGAGAATCTGAGGATCACGCGCGCTGATTCCCCCGAACCTGAAGTTGAAGTGAGAGCAGCTGATTCTTCGGCTCGGAATTCGGATGAGAATGAGCCGTTGATCCGCGGAGGTGCGGTATCGGGGAATGAAAGCGTGGTGATGAGTGATCATAGTGATAGTGATGATGATTGGGAGGGTGTTGAGAGCACCGAATTGGATGAGATCTTCAGTGCCGCCACTGCGTTTGTTGCGGCCATGCCGACAGGGCGACGATGAAGGTGTCGAATGATGCCCAGCTACAGCTTTATAGCTTGTACATAAGATTGCGACTGAGGGACCGTGTTCGGCTCCCCAACCTATTGCCTTGAAAATGACAGCTAATATGAAAATCAGCGTGGGTCGTTTAGTACGATTGGTGCGCTGGAAGGAGCACACTATCTGGCAACAGGGGAGCTCTTGAGCCTCAGCGAGCAGCATCTTGTGGATTGCAATCATGAGGTTTGTCTAATTGAGTTCTGCAAAAGTAAATAAATATTTGTATTGATTTAGTAAATCTTTTCCACTTTTAATGATCTTCATTTTATTGAATTGGTATATCTGTTGATGATCTTTCTCACTATTCAGTGCTTCCGTTAGTTACCATTGTTAAGGAGTCGAGGCAATAAGTTTGTTGTTGTTATTTGAACTCAAGTCAATAAGCGATGTCGTTACATGAGATGATTTGATATGCACGTTAGTAGTGAACTTTACCATCATGGGATAGTGAAGTATGAGAAGTTGTCATTTCATCGGTGTCAAATTCGTGCAAGATGTTTTTCATCTTGTTTTTAATCCACTGAATATGTGTTTTGGTGAATCAAGTTCTTTCTCCATCTCAATCTTTTGTGCTTGACTTCTATAATGTCTTTAGGAACTTTTACTATTGGAAACTTGTTTAGAATAAGCAACAGAATATCAAATTATATACATTTTAGTTTGTGCAGTTAATTGTAAATATGTAGACTTTGCGTTATTATAATTTGAACTTTGAATAATGGGAGCCCTATATACATTGATTTTAAAATACTTTGAATTTAAGGTCTTGATATTTGAACTAGTTTCAGTTAAGGGATTTTTTATCTTTAAGAAACTAGTAGATTGTATAAGATCAGTCTCGCCTACTCTTATGCAGTATGTTTCTTGAAGATGTTTAGGAGCATGTTTTGTATTAATTATGTATGTTTTAGAGTTTATGGAGGTGAAAAGTAATATAACAGCTCTCTGATCTGAGATACCTTAAATAATTTTGATTTTCAAAAAAATCTCTATTCAGCCAAATGGTCAAACTTGCTTCTATAAGGTCTATGTTTCTCTCTGTTACATTTTCAGATCTGGATGTGAAGGAAATTAAGATCGAAGCAAATACGGTTGGAAAATATGATAGTATTCACATGCATTGATTGTTATAGGTCATATTCACTAGTCCACATATTTAGATTCAGTTATGAGTTTTTATTCTGTATAGGTCTATAACACTTATGATTATCTTGGTATAACCTTAGTTTATCTTATGCATATCATCGATGATATCGAGCATCATCCTTCCCATCCAATTTCTCTAAACAAATAGAAAGTTTAATCTCTCATAGAAACTGTTATGTTCTTGCAGGAATTTCTTGAAGGTTATAAATCCCCTATATGGAGATGAAGCTGATTCACTGGAGTTGCGTATCGCAGATGCAACTTATGCGACTGAAGATGCTATCAAATCTCATATTGTGGGCATGGTTCAGCTGAGCAGGTCGAAAGAAACCAAAGATACTATGGAATCTCATATTGTGGGGAAGGTCCAGCTGAGCAGATCCAAAGAAGCCCTGCTTCTTCAACAGTTTTCGAGAACCAAAAACAATGCAAAAAGTTCATTCTCTTATGTGCACAGTTTATGGCTAAAAATCTGAATTAGCTTTGCATTTGACAATATACTCTTTAGAACATTGCTTGATGGTCAACCTGTTATAACTACAAACCTTATATATGTAGAATATCATTTAGTGAATTCACAAAATCATATGTTATATAACTACAAATCGTGTAGTTATAATTCATTAACCATAAAGAGTATTGAAACAATAGATATATAATTTAATTAACCATAAAGAGTATTAAAACAATTCATCCAACAAAAATATAAACATATTATGGATCATCTAAGTTGATGATCTTTTCACAACCAGAATTTGACTCTATTGGTAACAGTGCTTTAAATTCATTGATGCGATCTAAAAAAGGGATATCCCACCCTGCTGCAGATTCAAGCCGACAGTATCTCCAATTAGGCACAATAGGAGGTATCGGTGCAACATTATCCAACAAAACCTACAAAAATATTAAAACAATCGTAATTAATAGAATAAATATGAGAATATTTTATTTAAGAAAAAGACGTGAAAAATACCTGTACAAAATGACTGCCATTCACAAATCCAATCGCTATTATCTTACATTGTGGCGGCGGCGGCGAGCTGGACCGTAAAGGAAGATATGTGCAGCTTTGTTGTTTAGAAATAGAAATGAATACCACATTATATCTTGTGGCAACCAAATGACCCATATCCGGTAAAGACATCCAATTTTCATATGGGGCTGGAATCGTAAAATAAGATAAAGCTTTCAACAACTGAGCAACAAGTTCTCCTGATCCATAGAACTTGGTATAATAAGATCGATGATGACACAACTCTTCAACTAAGTCTTCTCGAACTTTTAACCAACAATCCTCCCCAAAACCAAGCTGACCAGCAATTGCACGAAAACCACAATGTCCATCTGCTTCGACATCAAGTATACCACGAATATGTGGTTGTATATAGAACGGAAAAGAATTCAAATAACGCATATGACGGTTGGGTCTTCTTACAGTTTGTTTCTTTGGCTTTTTAATGGTAACCGGTTTTTCACTAAGTTCAGCCTCAACAACTTCAAAGTATGAGGGATCACGACGAGTTGAACCAAATTTTTTTAACAAAGGACGGCCTTTTGTTTTACATTTTTCCAATGGTGGAGTAAGAAATGTTGTGGCCGGATTGCCAAGATCTCTTAACTTTCTCTTCAGTGTCAACTTTCCTATTTCGTCAGACGCATGAAAACGTGACCATATAGTTTTCATTTCATCATCAATGCTCACTTCAAATAAATCACAACTAGGCTGAGATTTTTCTAAGTTCAACTTCAACCAATGAGGATGAATTTTTGAAATGGAAATGGGACAAAGATTCCTCTGACACTCAGCAATCTCATGCGCACAAGGCAATCCATGTGTACTTTTGATAATGCACTTGCATAATGTAATGTCAACTCCTACATTGTTTGCTCTTTTTGACTCATCAAGAATCTCATTTAGCGCCTTCCTAGAAATCAATCCCCGTAAGTCTCTAAATAACGTAGGCTTGAAATTATGTTCAACCACATTCAAACTTTGCTCAAACGAAGCTCTGATTTGAGTGTGTTGCAACTCAATTAAGGAGTTAATTGTGTTCCATGAACTATCAAAATCACCTTGAGATGAACCCAACCATCTTTTCAACGTTGCATGTGCGCTCTCAGCTCTACACCAAAATAAAAAAAATAATAATAAATATATATAATATAGTTCATTCATAGCTTATAATAAATATTAACATTAAATTAAAACAAAACATACCTATTTGTTGTTAAATTTCCGAAGTGCATAACTCTGTCTGTCCAAGCTGCTACAAATCTTTCTTTATAAGGTATCAACCAAGTATCTTTGATATATTTCAAAATTCGCGGATAATCTTTATAATCATTATCAAGAGACTCCAAATTTTGAGCATAGTCATTTTCAGATGACGAAAGCACGAGTACACCCCAAGCTAACATAAAAGCCTCATACTTTTTTTTGCGTCGAAATATTTTCCTTGAATGAGCAAGCACATTTTTCATGATATGCCATCTACATAAAAGATTTGTTGCTTCTGGAAACACTCTTTTAATAGGATTCATCAACGCCAAATCTCTGTCAGTTAGAATTACCTTAGGCAATATATTTGATGGCATTAGACCTTTCAACTTCTCCATAGCCCATGTATAGTTCTCTTCACGCTCTGCCTCCATGTAGACAAATGCTATGGTAAAAGTGAGATCTGTACACGTCACACCAACTATCTCTAGCAATGGGAGACCGTATCTATTAGTTTTATAAGTACAATCCATAATCAACACCGATGGAAATGCATGCAATATATCCACGGATGAAGGATGTGCCCAAAACAAGTCTCTAATACAGTCAGTCAAATAATTACTCCTGTGCCATTCCACATATTTGCACTCATACAACTTTTTCATAAGTTGTTGCATTTGTGATCTGCCTGTTTTTTCAACAATTTTATGTCTATGACGAGCATTGTATATCGTCCTCATTGTAGACACATTTTCTTTATTTTTTTCCTTTATGGCTAGAAGTATGTTTCTTGGCCGTATCATATTCTTCGTCATGTCAATCAACATAGTCTCTTCTTCTTTACTTAATCTTCCCGCAAATGAGTGACCCTCAAGTTGTTCTGCTGGTGGATGATTATGAGATCCACATATAACTTTCACACCCCAATCATCGTCCTTTTTTAATTTCACTCCTTGCAACATAAATGGGCAACCAATCTTTTTTGTACCAGTCCCAGTACGAGACATACCCTCTATCTCGCTCATATTCTTAGGAAGCTTATATATCCCACTACGCTCACAACCAAGTCTTAATCTAGCTTTCCTTCCACCATTTTGAGATTGAGAAGATAAGATTATGATAACATATCCTAATTTCTTTCCAATTTCTCTTGCCCATGCAACTAACTCTTCTTTACTGTTGAAAACCTGTAATATAAAATTAATTTATTTGTTATACATATACTAGTAGATCAAACATATTTATTTTCTAACTAAAACTTTAACTTACCGTGTCAGTAGAAAAAATACTAGCGGAATCCAAATGCCTTTTTTTATCTTCAAAAATAGTGTCCTGAAACTCATAAATGTATTATACATTAAAACATAAGTACCAGAACATTTTAACATACAACAAGGAATAATTGTGGAGATTTGTGATACAAGACAAACAAGAATATTTTTGGATTTACACGTGCTCATAGCTTCTCTTCCCTATTCTTTGTGTTGGCAGTTTTTCAAGTACCAATATTTCTTGTTTTCTCTTTACAAACTTATATTGATCTAATTTCAAATATATAATCGTAACAGGAAACTTTTAGAAGAAGAAAAAAAAAGATAATAAGCAAAGTAAAATCCACCAATAGTAACATGGAACTTTTAGATACACAGTTAATTAAAAAAAACATAATTAATGGCATACGAATTAAATAAAAATGTCTAAAAAGTAAAT
Source organism: Salvia miltiorrhiza (assembly GCF_028751815.1). Classification (NCBI taxonomy): domain Eukaryota; kingdom Viridiplantae; phylum Streptophyta; class Magnoliopsida; order Lamiales; family Lamiaceae; genus Salvia; species Salvia miltiorrhiza. The sequence goes on along the minus strand of NC_080390.1, from coordinate 461,659 downwards.
GCTGCAAAGTGCAAACTTTGACTCTGTTCAGAATTTCTTTACAAGGAGGACACCCCCTATAGGCCTGCCTATATACAACAACAATGTCATCTATATACATTATGCATAGATCACGTGAAACTTAAGATTATTCACTCAAAAAAAAAAAAAAGACTAAATCTTTCGTTGCCCTTACCATCCAATTTTTGAAAACAAATTAAGATAACAAAAGGTTTCGCCAGCCTTGCTCCATCAACTAGAATATACACGCAAAGCAAATTAAAGTAAAATCACACACTTCTGTTCTTATATTTCAATCAATCCCAACGCAAATATCAAAAACTTAATAACTAGAAATCCAAATCAAGAATACCTTTCTGATTCAAATTCACAAAAAATATATACTAAATTCATTAGGGAAGAAAATTTTATACATACCTTCAAAATATGACTGTTTTCGTTTTCATAACTCTCATTTAAATTTTGCATCTTAAAAGCAAAATATCTTCAAACCCCAAGAAAAATAAATTGAAGATGATATTGAACTTTGTTCTTCCTTATGTTGATGTTTTTCTTCTTCCTGCGCGTCTGCTTATTCTCGTCTGCTTCTCTGTTCTCTGCGTCTGTTATCTTACGTGTTTAATTAAAATTTTGAGTTGGGGGCTATACTGATAGAGTTATTAGGGTTATTTATAAGTATTTTTAAGATTAGAATCCAGATGGAGGTTATACGTGATTTATCTGTTAAAAGATTGTACACATTATTCTTCTTTTAAATTAACTTTTATTTATAATTTATCATAAATTTAAAATAAAAGCTATAAGGGTATAATAGTAAAACTATAATTAATTTTATTATTTTTTTTAATAGGGGGCTATAGTGAGAAAATTGGGGGCTGTGTTTAAAATCACCCTTTCAATTAACTCATAATTAATGGACTAATATTACTAAAACAAACTGGGCCCAAATTAACTAAAATAATCAAAATTTTAGCTTTCTTAAGTTACATGAAAATTTAGCAAATATATGAATAATAACATTAATAATATAAAAGTTACATGATTTAAAATATAATTATATAAATTAATGATTAAAAAAATTTGTGATATCTCTTTGATCCATTTTACCATGATACCATATTACCATGAGCCCAAGCCCATCTTCTTATCCAATTAGAGCGTCCACACAGCCTTTTGAGGGGGTCTTAGAATGGACTTTTTATATTCGGTTTCTCTAACTTTATTTTTAATTTAAATAATTTTTATAATTAAAATTAAATATTAAATTAAATAAAAAATAAATCCTAGATTAAATAAAAAATAAAATAATAATAAAAATAAAATGCACCATCTTCATCGTTTATAAATTGCCGCAATCAGTTTTTGATGAAACTTCAACTCGACCGGAGTCATTTGCAAGACGTATCCTTACCCATGGGGATGGAGTCGGCAAAATCCTGTTGCGTTTGGAATAAAATATTAATGACTTTTACGATGTTTTCTATGGTCACCACAGCTCTTTTACGATGTCTTCTTCCCCTTCTCTTTGTCCCTTTTGGCCACCTTTTGGCCATATATCTCGTTGTGATACTCGGGTTGCTTGTAGTCGTCGTGCGGCCGCCATTGAATCCCTTTGAACGCTTGGCGGAATGAATGTCGTCATCTGATGGCGTGAATCTTTGAGACTATAGAATACATCAAGTTAAGAAGGATCGAATTTTGCTCATATTCGTGTGTTGGTCAGCGCCCGTCTCCTGACTATTAGGCTCGTCGGTTCGCTGTCCTTCCAACGTTTGAGCTTTAATATGGAATAAGCTAGAAGATTCGTATGTTGAATTGAAGATAGCAAAATCTACATTCTATTACTAGATTTTATAAATTATCTTCTTAAATATCTCTTTAATTTTTTCACATAGGAAATAGTCTTTTTTTCATATTAAATTCTTAACTTTTTTATATGAACTTTGTGAAACTTAAAGTTTTATGTTATTTAAGTTTCCCAATAAAAATCATAATTTTTTTGGCAATTTTTGTTTCTTTTCATCATCATGATCTCAGTAAAATCGTGAATAATTTGTGTTCTTGCAAATTGATTTAGGAATTATAGAAGATCTTATTCATTAAAATAATACTCTTTCCATCTCACTCTAATAGGCTCACTTCTTTTGGGCACGAAAATTAAAAAAATTACTTTCTAGGAGGAAAATGGTGTGATCCACATCGATTATGTATACTTTTCTTACTCAAAATGGAAAACGAGCCCATTCTTATGGGACGTCCCAAAAAGAAAAACGAACCTACTAGAGTGGGACGGAGGGAGTAAAAAAGAGAATAAGAGTTTTTGTTAAAAGAATGAATAATTGATTAAACTTCATTCCTAGGTTATTGAGAATATTGAATGCCATGGGAGATGGGAGGAGGAATTACTATAATCTCATGTCCATGAAATTGGACATATCTTTGAGATTGATGATTCATATTTAAAAAAGGGTTAATCGTGTTTTATGTTCCGAACTTTTAGTATTTCTTATAAAATATTCTGAATTTTAATTTTTTTATAAAAAACCTCAAACTTTCGATATTTTCCATAGAATATTTTATTATACAAAATCCAGTGACATAAAACATGACAAAAAAACTCCGAACTTTCAGGCATTTTCCAACAATAGTGATTTTTCAACAATGACGATCTCCAAAATATTTCATCTGCCGAGATAAGTCATCTTTACGTCACTTAATCTTACATAGCATGACATTTTATGGAAAAACTGAAAGTTCGAGTTTTTCAGGAGAAAAACGAAAATTCGGAAATAAAACACTATTAACCCTTACAAATTCACCAACAAAATAAGCTTGTTACAATTACAACACGTGTGATTCCTTATAAAGAAGTTGAAGACTATGCTTTACATGATGATGGCACCATTTTATGGTATTAGACAAGTGGCCCTTTAACAATATAATTAATCTTGTGTGACTTATCTATGCTATAGCCTATAATATAGATTCTAACACAGTCTACTTTCACATTTATCATCATATTTGAATTGGATTAATGATGCAGTCCCACACAATCAAGAGACGGCGACGACACTCGGCAGTTGGTAGAAGGCGTTAACGTTGTGCATACATGATTTGGAGCCCAAAATCCATGAAATCCAAGAGGAAAATTCAAGTGCCTAGGGACTTCAAATCTTGCAATTACACCATTTTTCTTACCAATCAATTTAGCATCCAAAATAACAAAATAACATCTCTGCGTAGATACTGCATACTGCAAAAAGTAAACAAAGTCAATGTCAATGCTACTTAGTAAGTAAGGCAACTATTTTATGACGATGTTGTAAAAATAGGTCAATTTTTTCCAGACTTATAAAAATAGACCAAATATTTTAAATTTCAGCATTCGTGAGCCACATTTGAATCCAATTGAGCAAGTTTAGGTCACATTTGGGCCTAAATATGACCTATAGATGCCGAATTGGGGTTAAATGTGGCCCCAAAATGCTAAAATTTAAAATAATTTGACTTAGCGAACACAAAATTTTTTAAAACTCTAATTAACGAGGTTGATTTTGATGCTACTCACTTCTACTACAAGAAGAAAGCCGTCGTCTTCGGCCTGGGCTTCGGCTTTTGGTATGAAGACCGGCTCGCCGATGAATCTACGGCGCGAGGTAGACCATGTGTGCGTGGCTTTGGTGGCGGTGTTCATCTTCACCACCGTGTCGAATGGGAAATGCGGCAACGCTCGCCGTGAACCGGAGGAGGTAGCTGCGTAGATGTACATGTTTCGAGCGCCGGAATATTCCTGATTTATTACCGGAAAGTCTGAAGGTTTGCTCCACTCACTCAGCCTATCTACGCTGCAGTCTTGGCAATTTCCATCCACGTCCAATTTTATACTAACCTGCATTATAAATAGAGAGAGAAATTTTTTTTGACGAACAAGTCAATAATTTTTATAAACAAACATTTTAATTTGGAGTTCGAATCCTGAAAATGACGATAATTAAATTAAATTAAATACCTTGACTAGTTGAGGCAGCAAGGTTTCTTGGCCTTGTTTCAAGTTCATCATGGAAGGGTCTAATTTACCACTCTGCCAATCATATCCTGCAAATATATATATATAAATAATTAAACCAACTAAAACAAATACCTAGAGCATTAATTAATTGTGTTTTGGATGAAAATGAAATTAATTACCAAACATTTTCTGAAAATTGAACCATTGGTAGGAACAAGTACTAGCTTGGATTTGAATGTGAAGAACTCCATTCACATATTTCTCCTCGAAAGCATTCCCAACGTGAAGCACCCACATCTGTGAAGGTGCTTCAATTGGGACTCTCCAATCCCTTGATTTCGTTTTCGAGTCTTCAAATCTTGGAAGCACATAAATTGGACACGTGGTCTTACTTGGGTTTACCGACAACGCTGATATCATCGGAGAAAATCCACATAATGCTGTCATTGAACCTGCATGCAACGACGTCCCAATATAAATATCTCATTCATTTTTTGGTAATTAATGCAGTCTTTCTCTAAACCTAATATTTAAATAATTTTCACCAATCCATTTGATCTTTTGATCTATTTTCTGTACATTTCTTAATCTCCGTGTCCAAAAGCTATGGGACATTTATATTGGACGGATGGAGTATTACATAATTTTCAAATAGGTTGGTGTTGAGTTCTTACATTATTGATTTTGGGGATATTATTTTGTCTTCATTGTGAGGGATCCTTATATGCTTTAGCATGATTCCAAGAAAGTAACATGTTTGCCTTTTTTGTCATTTTATGTAAGAATCCAGATTTTGTTGGAAGTTAAAGAATACATAGCATGCATGCTTGGTTATTCTATAGATGTTTACTTATTTAATTACTTCGCCTAATTTAAATTAAAAGGAAGAAAGAGATATATATATATATATATATATATATATAGGGTTGGGTTCCGGTGGATCCCTATGCTTATAATAGATCCGTAGATCCAAATCTAGACCACACATTTATGACATGTGGCGCATCAAGATGGTGACACGTGGCAAGGCATTTCAACGCAAAATCTGGAGATGGGTAAAATTGGAATGTAATTTTCGAAATTCAAAAAAAAAAAAATTATATTTTCTCAAAATAGGTATATTTTAGATGCATAAAGTTTCATACGAGAATGCATGAACTTTCATATAAAAATGCATAAAGTTTCATATAAATATGCATAAGATTTCACCCCACCCCCACACCCCAGAACACCACCCCACCCCAGAACCCCACCCCCACCCACCCCCCCACCCCCCAAAAAAAAAAAGATTTTTTATTTTTTTAAAAACTGATTTTCTGACCACTGACCCACCCCTACCCCCACCCCCCACCCACCCACCCACCCACTCCCCCACCAAAATTTTTATTTTTTTTATTTTTTTATTTTCTCAAAAACTGATTTTCTGACCACTGACCCCCCCCCCCCCACCCACCCACCCTCCCCCCCAATTTTTTTTTTAAAATCAGTTTTTAAAAAAATAAAAAAATAAAAAACTTTTTTGGGGGGGTGGGGGGATGGGGTGTGGGTCGGTGGGGGTGGGCCAGCAATTAGAAAATCAGTTTTTGAAAAAAAAAAAAAATTGGGGGGGGGGGGGGTGGGGGTGGGGGGTGGGTGGGGTGGGGGGGCAGGGGGCAGGGGCAGGGGTGGGGTGGCGAAACTACCAGATTTATTAAAATGAAATGCATTTTTTGTATAATTTAATGCATTTTTATGTTAAAACTTTATGCATTTTTGTTTGATTTTATATGCATGTGAAACATGCATATTTTTGGGGGTGGTAATGGGGAGGGTTGGGGGGTGGTGTGGGCTGGATTGGGGGGTGGTATGGGGTGGGGTGGTGAAAATACCAAAACTGGAAAAATTAAATGCATTTTTCTGTTCAAAGTTATGCATTTCATGTGAAAACTTTATGCATCTTTGTGTGAAACTATATGCATCTAAAATATATCTATTTTGAGAAAATCTAAAAAAATATATATTTTTTTTAATTATTAAATCCAAAAATTACATTCCAATTTTACCCCTCCAGATTTTGCCTTGGAATCCTTGCCACGTGTCACCATCTTGATGCGCCACATGTCATAAATGTGTGGTCAAGATTTGGATCTAAGGATCTATTATAAGCATTGAGATCTATATGATCTCATTCCTATATATATATATATATATATATATATATATATATATATACATACCTGCAACGTCTAACTTGATTCTGTTTCCAAATCTATTATATAATAGGATTAAGCCTTAACCTATGTGGCATATGTAAAAGCTCACCATTTCAAAATTTACCATATATAATCTTCATCATTTATTAATTAATTAACTATTACATTCCATATAAAGATTCATTAATCATAATAAATATAATTAATAATAAATGTTTATATATAATAATATTAACATTACATATAATATAAATTAATAAATTTTATTATTTATTTTTTCTAGATAAAAATTAGATTTACATGTCTGATAAGAAAAAAAATTATAATCTATATACGATAAATTATTTTAATTGAATGTTAGTGATTAGATGTATATTTGTTATATATTTCTCAATAGCGTACATATTATATGTATATGTTGCAATATATTATATTGTATGAATATATATATATATATATATATATATAATATTTATATTCTTAATTTTCAATAAAATTAATTTTAAATTAAGTTTGAATTGAGACATGCACGTATATGTAAATTATAAACGGGTCTGCTCATTGATTTACATGTTTGCATAATAAGGCACAAATTCTATAAACTGATTACTTTAAAACAAAATCTTATTTTATGTCTATCAAAATAATTAAAATTTTATTTTTATTTTTTATAAAATAAATCCATACATTTTATTTATACAGGAAAGAAAAATATATTCTTCATTTTTGCAAACTTTATTTGTTTATGTTCGTCCAACAACAATAATAATAATAATAATAATAATAATAATAATAATAATAATAATAATAATAATAATAATAATAATAATAATAATAATAATATATTTAATTTAATTTAATTTGAAAAAATAAATTGGTTTGATAAAGTAAATTATTTCTTCAATTTAATTTGATTAAAAAATAATATATTTTGTATAAAATTTTAAAAATAAAATTTGGATTCAACATAGATTTTTTATGAAAATCTATCAATTAAATTACTAAATAAATTAATACAATTTGAATCTCGTGTCAATTTTCTTAAGCTACACATGAGATGATTTTCAAAACTTAGTTATGGTCTTTCAAACTTCAAACGAGATAATGTTCACGAGTCAATTTTATTCTTTCAATTTTCAGACGGAATGATGCTCGAAACTCAAGATTTGAAGATAATTAATGTTCACGAGTCCATTTTATTCTTTCAAATTTCAAACGAAATGATGCTCGAAACTCAATTATGATATTTCAAGCTCCACATGAAATAATGCACAAAAAATTGTCAAGATTTTTCAAGCTGCATACAAGATGATGTTTAGAAGTTAGTTATGATCTTACAAGCTAAAGATGATAATGATCTTTAAAGCTACACACAAGATAATTCTTGTAACTTAATTGTGGTCATTCAAAGTTTAAATGAGATGATACTTACAAGTTAAATTTATTTTTTTAAACTCCAAACGAGATGATTCTTGGAACTCAATTATAATATTTAGAACTAATAATGCATAAAAGTTTGTCTAGATTTTTTCAAGTTCCATACAAAATGATGTTTACAAGTTAGTTATGATGTTAGAAGCTCCAAATCATACAATCTCACAAGTCAACTTTCATTTTTAAAGCTTCAGATAGTGAGGTTAAAAAAACTTGACGTATAAAAGTTCATTTTTTGTATTTTAAGGTCTAGACGAGATGATACTCAAAAGTCTGATGTTCAAATGTTAGTTGTCGTCTTCCGAAATTTAGATTATGATATGATCCTACAAGGTTCAGACGAGATGATGCTCAGATGAAATAAAATTTTCAATATCGATATATTTTTCAAAATATTACTATTAAATAAAAATCTACATAAAAAGAATATTTATTATTCTAACAAAATGTTAACATTTAATTGAGGAATATGATTCAAATTAATATACTTTCAACTATATTACCTTAAATTAAATAAATTTAAAAATAATTTATATAATAAGTTAAAATAATTTCCCGTCGAATTTCGACGGGTAATACACTAGTAATATGTAATGGGAATCTGTGAAGGCCCAGTCGTGGATCATCAAGTGATCAGGAATGTTGAATTCTTGGCTTTGCAGTAGCTTAAAATTGGAGTCCAATTCTGAAAAAATTAAACCATAAAATGATTAATTTATTTATTTCTTTATTAAACAAAATCAAGCTACATAGCCCCTGAAAGAGAATATATACTAGATTGGACTATTAAAAAAAAAAGAGGATTATTAATTCATCATTTCATGATTTTGAAATAAGCTAAGTATCCATATTAAACAAAAGAAGAAGAAAAAGGAAACGCTACAAGAAAACACTGCTCTGTTATTAACGATCGAAAAAAACGGTCGTTAAAAGCAACGATCGAAAAAAACGGTCGTTAAAACCAAATAAGATTGAGCTAACGTAAATAAGACATTTTATAAACAAATATTTCGCAAGATATATTATTTGTTAATAACCCAATATATTCCATCATTTGTTTTGATTATAATTTAAAGAAATCTTTTTATAAATATATAATCAGAACAAATGATGGAATGTATTGGGTTATTAGCAAATAACATATCTCGCGAAATATTTGTTTTAACTCCATAGCTATAGTTTCACTATAGTGATTCATCAAACTTATATAACCCAATTAAACAACGAGTTAATTTTTTTTTAGGGGAAAACAACGAGTTAATTAAAGTTTACTTTAGAGAGACAGATAGAAGGAAAAAAAAAAATAAGCAAAAAAGACTCTGAATCAACTAGAACTGCAAAGATAGCAATATACACAGGTATAACTGAATCGTGTCACAAGAGATTATAGTTTTCTCAACATCTCTACTTGAAAAAACATCGAAGCATTCTGTGCGCAGTCGAAGCCTATCAATGTTACCCTCCCTCGGAAAATTTCGAGCAGCATTCGCTGTCTCAGTTCAACCACAGCTTAGGGCCGCTCAGTTCACGATCTGCAGCAGAGCCGTGGCTAGCAAGCTTCTGAATCCGCGAAGAGAATTCCTCAGCCTAGCAACGGACACAAGTTAACGAACGATCTAATAATATACAGTATAAACCAACGATGTAAAACACGGTCAGCCAAGTGAAGAAGAGGCTGACCTTCTCATCAATCCACATCAACGAACTAAGCTGATTGTTTATATGCGAACAACAACATCAAGGGGAGTCATTCCGTCTGTTGCTTCAAGCTCTCCACCCTAGTGCAGAATCATTATTTATATATTCAAAAGATAAAAAGGAAAATAGAATTAATTAAGGCACCTACTTGACTGGCATTAAGACTGTTTATAATCGATTTGATCTGTTCCGTCATCTGCTCCAATCCCCGCTCTATCACTTCAGCCTGCTCGTACCTGACATCAGAAAGATAGAAAATAGCATTGAAAATCAGGGAAAAAGAACATGGAAGAGTCATGCTAGTTGCTAGCTCTAAAACCAGACCAGTTGCCACCTCTGCTAAATCAAACTAAACCAAGCCCTCCATTGGAAGTCCTCAATAGACATAGGATAACACCATAAGGGGGAACGAGAAAGGGTCGGCAGAGGAAAATCTGGGCTTACATTGCATCTCTTGTTGATGCAGCATCATCATCAAGAAGCATTCCACGCTCCTCTTTATACAGTCGCTCAGCTTCCTCCTCCATGCTTTGCAGGGCCTTGTCAACCTGACAAGCACATGAGAAAAACAAAAATTTCTTGATGATGCTCAATTAGAAATCAAACTTAACAAGCTTGCAGCAAGTTTTGACTTTATTAGAACTGAAATTGCCCCAATGAATCATTCTGAGCCAGTTATACACTTCATACATCATTCTTATGAACTAAAATCTGCAGCTCTAAGTGTATTATAAGAGCATGATGAGCATCCACACCCCAAGAGCCCCTTTGGGAGCTCTAAGAAAGTGGACCCCACTTAAGAGCCCCTCCACACACAAGGGCTCTAAAATTTTCATTTCCATTTCTCCAATTAAAAAAAATATTGAATTTTAAATAAAAAATGTCATTAAATTTAAATTTAGCCACTCCTCTGATTAATAAATCAAAGTCCCAGCTTTAAAACCCATTTGTTGTCTCTCTCTACATACAAGACGCACACACACAACGCAGACACACATCTCTCTCTCTCTCTCTCTCTCTCTCTCTCTCTCTCTCTCTCTCTCTCTCCCTCTGTGCGTCGCGCACACAGACGGCGCCTCCTACACCACCGGCGGTTTCTCCTTCACCTCCAGTTGCAGCAGCTGCCCCACTGCCACCGCCTTCATCTCCCTCTAGCGTCTCTCTCACTCACGCCATCTCTCTCTTTGTCCAGTGCCAAAAACACACACACAGTAACAAACAGCCCCTCTCTCTCTCCTCTTTTTTTTTTTTTAAAATCAACGCGTGCAAACACGCGCCTTCAGGCCACCACTCGAGCCAGCGGGGCTCTAAGGATGCCGGTTCGAGACAGAAAATAGGGCCCCAGTGTGGGTGCTCTAAAACAAAATAATGTCATTTACAATGAAGATCCAATTACTGATAGAAGCTTCTCCTATTTGTTCACCTATAAAAGCAATATCAAATTCTTTCCTTCAAACTTTTCCATTTAACCCCACATATACACTTATCATGACGGAACATTACATAAAGCAGACTATGCAGTTTCAAGAATTACAAACTAAGATTAGATACCTCATCTTGATGAGTTTCAATTAGCTCCAGCTGCCGCTCCAAACTACCTTGCGTTTCAACTACTTTTGCAACTTCACTCTGAGTGAATTTTAAGAATAATAATTAGTGAGAACCACCAAACTAAATATAGGGCTGATAAGTAAATGCTGATGCAATGCAATATCTACACAGAATTTTTGAATTTTAAGCATCGGACACAAGAAAATTATGCTTGAAGTGGAGTAAATTCATTCAAAAGTGCCCATTCAACTTTTATACACTTCCATTGAAGACGGCAAAGTATTCATGGTTTTAAACTCCATGTTTCATTCATGGTTTATAGGATACCCCCTCAAAGAATAAAATGTTTGCGCCGTAAAAACAAAAGAGAGAAAAAGAAAAATGACAGAGCTTTCCGAAGGATTTGATTGAGTCATAACAAATTCCCATAGTTTCCTGATACAGGTGGATCCACTGTACATGAATTGATGCCAACTAAAAAAGTCATCCAAAGTCAATAAACTATAAATATTTAATAAATACTCCATATGTAGATATGTGATGATTGATCTGAAAATCTAAAACCAGGCACAAAATATGCGTCCACCACCCAAGCAACATAAAGAAATAGCACGTTTCTTTATCATGGCATTGGCAAGTAATTGAATACCTCAAGCCCAAGAAGAATATCACGATTCTGCAGAATCCTGCGATCCCACTCAGCTATAGCATTAGCTTGTTTCCTAAACTTCCCAGTACGCTCCTGAAGTTCCCCATTCCATTCTTTAATGATCTGCAACAGACTCAGCATGAGAATTGTAGTACAGGATTAGGAACACAAAATACAGATGTGGTAACAGTAGAGGATAGGTCAAACAGAGTGTTGCTAACAATCATTACCTCCTCAACTGTTTTCCCAGTGATTTCAGATGGTAACTTTGGTGTAGAAGTTGGTGCCGCACTGGTGACTGGAGCAGTCCTACAGGACAAGCATTACAACACAGAAATCAGTGTGACAAACTTCAAAATTTTATGATGCATAATGCTAAATGGGGCTTAATGTGCCAGAGAAAGACACGTTTAATGCTAGTAACTGCCTGCTCCACTCTAGTGCTGAAATACAGTACAGTGAATCTATGCAAACTAGCACAGTGCTTTCAGTCCTTAGTTACTTGACGATAATAAGATGATAACAAATGACAACATTTTCGCCAAAGAACCCACCAACTCAGGAAATTGAACTAATATCTTTGTATTGAAAGAACAACCAAAATGAACTTGAACAATAGGGAGATGTACAGACCCACTACTGGAAGCTGCAACAAGGATAGATGATGTCTGAGCAGCAGAACTGGTACTTGAGCTCACTGCCGTTGTTGAGCTTGCAGCTGAAACACCTACATACATTTTGAAATTGCCATAACATCAGCCATCCAATGATGAAAATTCTGTTGTTCTAAAAAAAATGATGAAAATACTGTTACAATGTAATGAGAAAGTAATTAAAGTGCATAGGTTATCTAGTAAATTGGCCAACATCTAGTATATAAATTGCGAGACAAGCCACAGAGTAAGGACTTCTGGAACCCGAGACTCTGGAAGAATTTTTTTCATTCTTCAGTTATGTATAGTTGGATCATTTCTTTGTGGATTCCTATAAGAAACTTTTGTAGATGGATACTTTGGTATCATATTGAACTAAAAGAGCATTCCTCCAAGAATTTCCTTTTTCGGGATGTACATTGACCATCCAATAAGAAGGGGGTTTTTCGGTAAGTATCATGATCATCCAATAACAAGGATTTCCATTTTACATATCAACATTACGAAAGAAATCATAATATTCACATGACTAGATAATAAATACAAAAATCTAAACATTTTTTTAATATCATAAGAATATAGAGATGATTATGCAAAAATTATGTTGACCTAGTGGTAGTGTGGTTAATGCCTGAGGCCAAAGGTTTCGGGTTCGAGCCCACCATCATGCGGTCTTTTAAAATAGGGAGAAGTAGTAAGTAGCCCCTATCATATAACCCCCTAGGGAGGTAAATATACTGGTGGGGTTATATGATAGGGGGTTATTACTACTTCTCCCTTTAAAATATTTGTTTCTTTTTAGGAGCTGTCCAGTCATTCAAACAGATGGAACCCCATTTGATTCATGTTCATCATCACATAAATCAAGGAATTAAAATTTGGTTTCATATCCACATAGTGGCATTTCACATGACAATGATGGGACACTCTATCAAGAGTATTCTACAAGTTCATGGTTCAAATAAAAATATGTCAAAAATTTCTACCTGTTAAAGATCATCAAGGTCAAAGACCCACTAATCATGTGTGATAAGTAGTCTATCATGAGAAACATATCTAAGTACACAGTAATTCTGGGTGATGCTTTCTTAAATTTATTTTGTTAACCGGAGGATAATTATGTTGTGTTAAATGAGTACAACATACTAACAAAAATAGCCAACAGCTTCAGGTAGATAAAATAAGAAGGCAAAACTGAAAGGCGTAAGAGAAAGAAAACCCCACCAAAAGAAGGCAGCGCCACGCTTGATTGTGCTTGTGAGGCTCCAGTTGCGGGTGTTTTCAAAGATAATGAGAAAGAACTTGCGCTTCCAGAGGATGATGCAGGCGTACTAGTTGTGCCAAAACCTGTAAACCCTGAAGTTGGAGCAGATGCACTGGTCCCCGGTGCAGACACGGTCAATGATGGAAACGTCAAACCAGGACTTGCACTGGTACTAGCAGAAGACACACTTAATGCGGCAGGAGCTGAAGCACTGGTTGTGGTAGTAGTTGTGACAGTTGAAAAGAGAGGTGACTGACTTTTTGAGGCCGAAGCACTTGAAAGAGAGGGTGCCGAAGCAAATGAAAAACCAGGTGAAGAAGATAGAGATGTTGTGGCTGATGCTGAGGAGGCAGAGCTAGTGGTGCTCTTCAAAAACGAAATGCCAGAAGTGGTGCCAGAAGCTGTATTAAATGAAAATGCAGGAGCCGACGTCGCTGATGATGCGGGAAGAGAAAGTCCAGGCGCAGCAGAAACTGAAGCCGAAGCACTGGGGAACGAGAACCCGGGTGCTGAAGCAGCTGAACTTGAAGTGGGAAACGAAAATCCAGAAGTAGGTGAAGCTGAACTTGAAGAAGTGGTTGACGGCGCCACACCAAATGGCGAAGCAGAGGATGATCCGAATAAGTTGGAAGACCCAAAAAGACCAGGAGTTGATCCAGAACTTGCCCCAAACAAGGATGTAGAATTGCCTCCTGTAGAAGCTGGGGCTGAGGATCCAAATACGCCTGCAGGCGCAGAACTCACCCCAAACTGTGGTGTGGACGGCGCTGAAGCCGACGACCCAAATTGCCCTGCGTTCAGGGCCAGGCCCGACCCAAATGCTGGTGCACTGGCGGCTGTGGTTGATCCAAAAGGACTAGGTGTTGAACTTGCCCCTGAGCCAGCTGTGGTTGATCCTCGCCCCTGACCCAGCTGTGGTTGATCCGAAAAGATTAGGTGTTGCACTCGCCCCTGACCCAGCTGTGGTTGATCCGAAAAGATTAGGTGTTGTACTCGCCCCTGACCCAGCTGTGGTTGATCCGAAAAGATTAGGTGTTGCACTCGCCCCTGACCCTGACCCAGCTGTGGTTGATCCGAAAAGATTAGGTGTTGCACTCGCCCCTGACCCAGCTGTGGTTGATCCGAAAAGATTAGGTGTTGGACTCGCCCCTGACCCAGCTGTGGTTGATCCGAAAAGATTAGGTGTTGCACTCGCCCCTGACCCAGCTGTGGTTGATCCGAAAAGATTAGGTGTTGGACTCGCCCCTGACCCAGCTGTGGTTGATCCGAAAAGATTAGGTGTTGCACTCGCCCCTGACCCAGCTGTGGTTGATCCGAAAAGATTAGGTGTTGGACTCGCCCCTGACCCAGCTGTGGTTGATCCGAAAAGATTAGGTGTTGCACTCGCCCCTGACCCAGCTGTGGTTGATCCGAAAAGATTAGGTGTTGCACTCGCCCCTGACCCAGCTGTGGTTGATCCGAAAAGATTAGGTGTTGCACTCGCCCCTGACCCAGCTGTGGTTGATCCGAAAAGATTAGGTGTTGCATTCGCCCCTGACCCAGCTGTGGTTGATCCAAAAGGGTTAGGTGTTGCGCTCGTCCCTGACCCAAAAAGTGAGCCGGTGTTGCTCGCAGAAGCTGCGGAAGAAGAAGAATTGCCGAATAGACTGGGAGTTGGAGCACCCGAGCCGAAAAGGTTGGATCCGGGAGCAGGGGATCCAAAGGCCGATTGGGTGCCAAACGGAGATGAGGAAGGCGGGGGAGTTGTTGGAGCGGGGTTCGAAGCCGCAGAACCGAATGCGTTAGCTGTTTGGCCTGTACCTGAAGACGAGGATCCGAAAATGCCAGGAGTCGGAGCTCCGCCGGGAGTTGATCCAAAAATGTTGGCCGCGGCCGAAGAGGATGAGCCGAATAGCGAGGAAGCGCCGAACGGAGATGAGCCGGTTCCCGACCCAAAGCCAAACGAATTTGCGGAGCTAGGGTTGGAGGCAAAGCCAAAAGACGATGTGGAGGAGGACGTCGGTGCGGAGCCAAAACCAAATAAAGGTGTGGATGAGGTTCCGGAAGCGACGCCAAAAGAAGGTGAGGCGGCGGAGGCCGGTGTGGTTCCGGAGGCAATGCCGAAGGAAGGTGCGGAGGAGGCGGAGCTAGTATTGGAGAAGCCGAATGAGAATCCTGTGCCAGCCATTGCGGCGAACGTGAAACCTACGCAGATTGGCGGAGATGGGTTTTGCGTGAGGGGGAAATGAGGGTTTTGAAATCTGTACTAATATTATATGAAAATTTTGACAGTTCCTTTCTCCAAAATTCTAACTAAACGTGATTTCAACAACAACAATTTCAAAATTCCATATGTGATTTCAACAACAATTTTACACATAAACAGTGCGAGTTGGAGACGACAGAGAGCAGTGAGCGGTTTGTGGCAGCTTGAGTGAAGAAAAATGAGAGAAGGGTTTGGGATGGGCCTATTTTGAAAATAAAGAGTTAAAGAGTGGACTATTTTCAATTAACTCATAATTAATGGACTAATATTACTGGCCCAAATTAACTAAAATAATCAAAATTTTAGCTTTCTTAAATTACATGAAAATTTAGCAAATACTATATGAATAATAACATTAATAATATAAAAGTTACATGATTTAAAATATAATTATATAAATTAATGATTAAAAAAAATTGTGATATCTCTTTGATCCATTTGACCATGATACCATATTACCATGAGCCCAAGCCCATCTTCTTATCCAATTAGAGCGTCCACACAGCCTTTTGAGGGGGTCTTAGAATGGACTTTTTATATTCGGTTTCTCTAACTTTATTTTTAATTTAAATAATTTTTATAATTAAAATTAAATATTACATTAAATAAAAAATTAAATCCTAGATTAAATAAAAAATAAAATAATAATAAAAATAAAATGCACCATCTTCATCGTTTATAAATTGCCGCAATCAGTTTTTGATGAAACTTCAACTCGACCGGAGTCATTTGCAAGACGTATCCTTACCCATGGGGATGGAGTCGGCAAAATCCTGTTGCGTTTGGAATAAAATATTAATGACTTTTACGATGTTTTCTATGGTCACGACGGCTCTTTTACGATGTCTTCTTCCCCTTCTCTTTGTCCCTCTTCGCCACCTTTTGGCCATATACCTTGTTGTGATACTCGGGTTGCTTGAAGTCGTCGTGTAGCCGCCATCGAATCCCTTTGAACGCTTGACAGAATGAATGTCATCATCTGATGGCGTGAATCTTTGAGACTCGATAGAATACGTCAAGTTAAGAAGGATCGAATTTTGAGCTCATATTTGTGTGTTGGTCAGCGTTCGTCTCCGACTATTAGGCTCGTCGGTTCGCTGTCCTTCCAACGTTTGAGCTTTAATATGGAATAAGCTAGAAGATTCGTATGTTGAATTGAAGATAGCAAAATCTATATTCTATTACTAGATTTTATAAATTATCTTCTTAAATATGTCTTTAATTTTTTCATGCAGGAAATAGTTTTTTTTCATATTAAAGTCTTAAATTTTTATATGAACTTTGTGAAACTTAAAGTTTTATGTTATTTAAGTTTCCCAATAAAAAACATAATTTTCTTGGCAATTTTTGTTTATTTTCATCACCGTGATCTCAGTAAAATCGCGAATAAATTGTGTTCTTGCAAATTGATTTAGGAATTATAGAAGATCTTATTCATTAAAATAATACTCTTTCCGTCTCATTCTAATAGGTTCACTTCTTTTGAACACAGAGATTAAAAAATTTACTTTCTAGGAGGAAAATAGTGTGATCCACACCGATTATGTATATTTTTCTTACTAAAAATGGAAAACGAGCCTATTCTGATGGGACGTCCCAAAAAGAAAAATGAACCTATTAGAGTGGGACGAAGGGAGTAAAAAAATAATGAGAGTTTTTGTTAAAAGAATGAATAATTGATTAAACTTCATTTTTAGGTTATTGAGAATATTGAATGTCATGGGAGATGGGAGGAATTACTATAATCTCATGCCCATGAAATTGGACATATCTTTGAGATTGATGATTCATATTTAAAAAAGAGATAATCGTGTTTTGTATTCTGAACTTTTAGTATTTCTTACAAAATATTCTGAATTTTAATTTTCTTATAAAAAACCTCAAACTTTCGACATTTTCCATAGAATGTTTTATTATACAAAATCCAGTGACGGAAAACATGACAAAAAAACTCCGAACTTTCAGGCATTTTCCAACAATGGTGATTTTTCAACAATGGCGATCTCCAAAATATTTCATCCGGCGAGATAAGTCATCTTTACGTCACTTAATCTTACATAGCATGACATTTTATAGAAAAACTGAAAGTTCGAGTTTTTCAGGAGAAAAACGAAAATTCGGAAATAAAACACTGTTAACCCTTACAAATTCACCAAGAAAATAAGCTTGTTACAATTACAACACGTGTGATTCCTTATAAAGAAGTTGAAGACTATACTTTACATGATGATGGCACCATTTTATCTTTATGGTATTAGACAAGTGGCCCTTTAACAATTTTGTATGACTAATCTATGCTATAATATAGATTCTAACACAGTCTACTTTCACATTTATCATATTTGAATTGGATTAATGATGCAGTCCCACACAATCAAGAGACGGCGACGACACTCGGCAATTGGTAGAAGGCGTTAACGTTGTGCACACATTTGGAGCCCAAAATCCATGAAATCCAAGAGGAAAATTCAAGTGCCTAGGGACTTCAAATCTTGCAATTACACCATTTTTCTTACCAATCAATTTAGCATCCAAAATAACAAAATAACATCTCTGCGTAGACACTGCATACTGCAAAAAGTAAACAAAGTCAATGTCAATGCTACTTAGTAAGTAAGGCAACTATTTTATGACGATGTTGTAAAAATAGGTCAATTTTTTTCAGACTTGTAAAAATAGACAAAATATTTTAAATTTCAGCATTGGTGGGCCACATTTAAATCCAATCGAGCTAGTTTAGGTCACATTTGGGCCTAAATATGACTTATATATGCCGAATTGGTATTGAATGTGGCCTCAAAACGACGAATTTTATAATAATTGATCTAATTTTGCACACCACCTTGAGCTAGTGGCCAAAAAAATTTTAAACTCTAATTAATGAGGTTGATTTTGATGCTACTCACTTCTACTACGAGAAGAAAGCCGTCGTCTTCGGCTTGGGCTTCGGCTTTTGGTATGAATACTGGCTCGCCGATGAATCTACGGCGCGAGGTAGACCATGTGTGCGTGGCTTTGGTGGCGGTGTTCATCTTCACCACCGTGTCGAATGGGAAATGCGGCAAGGCTCGCCGTGAACCGGAGGAGGTAGCTGCGTAGATGTACGTGTTTCGAGCGCCGGAATATTCCTGATTTATGACCGGAAAGTCTGAAGGTTTGCTCCACTCACTCAGCCTATCTACGCTGCAGTCTTGGCAATTCCCATCCACGTCCAATTTTATACTAACCTGCATTATAAATAGAGAGAATTTTTTTTTGATGAACAAGTCAATAATTTTTATAAACAAATATTTTAATTTGGAGTTCGAATCCTGAAAATGACGATAATTAAATTAAATTAAATACCTTGACTAGTTGAGGCAGCAAGGTTTCTTGGCCTTGTTTCAAGTTCATCATGGAAGGGTCTAATTTACCACTCTGCCAATCATATCCTGCAAATATATATATATAAATAATTAAACCAACTAAAACAAATACCTAGAGCATTAATTAATTGTGTTTTGGATGAAAATGAAATTAATTACCAAACATTTTCTGAAAATTGAACCATTGATAGGAACAAGTACTAGCTTGGATTTGAATGTGAAGAACTCCATTCACATATTTCTCCTCGAAAGCATTCCCAACGTGAAGCACCCACATCTGTGAAGGTGCTTCAATTGGGACTCTCCAATCCCTTGATTTCGTTTTCGAGTCTTCAAATCTTGGAAGCACATAAATTGGACACGTGGTCTTGCTTGGGTTTACCGACAACGCTGATATCATCGGAGAAAATCCACATAATGCTGTCATTGAACCTGCATGCAACGACGTCCCAATATAAATATCTCATTCCTTTTTTGGTAATGCATTTTCTCTCAAAACCTAATATTTAAATAATTTTCACCAACCCACTTTATCTATATATATTTTCTTAATCTCCGTGTCCAAAAGCTATGAGACATTTATATTGGGAACGGAGAGAGTATTACATCATTTTCAAATAGGTTGGTGTTGAGGTCTTAGATTATTGATTTTGGGGATATTATTTTGTCTTCATTGTGAGGGATCCTTGTATGCTTTAGCATGATTCCAAGAAAGTAACATGTTTGCCTTTTTTGTCATTTTATGTAAGAATCCAGATTTTGTTGGAAGTTAAAGAATACATAGCATGCATGCTTGGTTATTCTATAGATGTTTACTTATTTAATTACTTCGCCTAATTTAAATTAAAAGGAAGAAAGAGATATATATATATATATATATATATATATATATATATATATATATATATATATATACATACCTGCAACGTCTAACTTGATTCTGTTTCCAAATAATATGTAATGGGAATCTGTGAAGGCCCAGTCGTGGATCATCAAGTGATCAGGAATGTTGAATTCTTGGCTTTGCAGTAGCTTAAAATTGGAGTCCAATTCTGAAAAAATTAAACCATAAAATGATTAATTTATTTCTTTCTTTATTAAACAAAATCAAGCTACATAGCCCCTGAAAGAGAATAAATATACTAGATTGGACTATTAAAAAAAAGAGGATTATTAATTCATCATTTCATGATTTTGAAATAAGCTAAGTATCCATAGTAAACAAAAAAATAAGAAGAAGGAAACCCTACAAGAAAACACTGCTCTGTTATTAACGATCGAAAAAAACGGTCGTTAAAAGCAACGACCGAAAAAAAACGGTCGTATTCAAACGGTGACCACTGTAAACGATCGTTAAGACTGTTTTTCGGAGGCTAACGATTGAATTTTCCGCGTTTTCTTGTAGTGAAGCAAACTATTTTTTTTTCAAAGCGTGCCCTCTGTTATTTTGTCCTATTAAATATATCCTTACAAATCACTACCATCTTAACTCTCATTTTCTCCGAAAAAACTCCAAGACTGTCATTCTTGAAATTTCCAAAATAATAAAACAAGAAATCAATCTAGTCGTCGTTGTTATCAACTGATTAATATTGACACTGACGTAGTAAAATAATAAATACATGTATTTATTTTTAAAAATATATATATAGTAATACTCTCTTTCCGGAAATCCAGAAGATGATTTTATGAAGGAAACGATTGTACACTATACTATAAATTCATTTGATAAAATACGAACTGTGAAAATGATATATTAAAAAAAAATCTGTTTTTCATGGAATTTAAATCCAAAATCGCGAATTTATTCAGCAAATAATTTCACAATAAATTTTCACGATTTTTAAACGATGAAAATAGTGAAATCATGAGTCTTTTATTTCATCCGATCCTTATACATATACATATAGAAAGAGTAAATAAAAGTTACCGTAAATAGTGAAATTGCTGCGTGGAAGTAGCATATCTTCGGCATTGCATGACATTATTAATAATCTATTTCTTTTCACATCGATCTTGTAATGAGACAACAATCTCTTCGGAGGCATCTTGAAAACCCCTGCACAATTTGATTCCCACACATCAAATTCATCTTTTCCAACTCACATGCACATATATATATATATATATATATATATATATATATATATATATATATATATATATGGTTTAATTTGATTCTAGCAAAAATAATGTTATTTTTCGTGGAAAAATAAGAATAACGAATAAGTCAGTATATAACGTTGAATCTGACCGTATAATAACGGTTTCAAGATTCGTGCAGCGACGTCCCAGAAGTTGGCGGTGAACGTGTCCGGCGACATTCTCCGGCGGTCATCGACGACGACTTTGAAGGCGCCGAGGGTGCGGAGAGTCCTCGGGTCGATCTCGTAGGGGTCGCCGCCTTCCCAGAGGCAGAAGAGGCGGCGGCCCCACCGCAAAACGCTGGTGTTGGCGACGTTCTTCATCACCTTTGTGTTTCCGACCATGTTGGCCCCCTTGAGCACGGAGAAGGGCCCCCGGTGCGTGAACCTCCACGCGCCGGTGTCGGGGTCCCTCTCCTCCGCCTGCGCCTCCGTCTCCACGTACCTCGCCGCGAACTCCACCCTCCCGGCGGCGCCGTCGATCTCGAAGGCGCGGAGGTAGCCGTGGCCGTCGAGGGGGTGGACGGTGGAGCCGTGGTCGTCGGAGAAGAGCCCCGGGCCGGTGAGGTAGTAGGTCCCGGAGGGGAAGCCCCGCGGCAGCGCGCCGTCGACCAGGCGGAGGGGGACGGGCGCCGCGGTCTCGGCGCGCTGCGAGACGAAGAGGAACTGGTAGTCCCAGAAGGCGGCCACGGCGTCGTCCGAGGCATTGGCGTCGTGCGGCGCCGGGACCGGGGGCGCGGCGGTCGTCGTTGGGGGCGCGGAGATGGAGATGGCGCGGGGGACCACCGCGGTGTGCTGTGCCGGGTTGTACGTCGGCGGCGGCAGCCGCGGCAGGGATGCGGCGGCGGGGAGTTTGATGGGGAGGTGGCAAGATTTGGCTTGCATTTTTGGAGCGAAGGATTAGTTGTGAGGGAAGTTGGCAGAGGAATCAGTGGCTATTTATACAAAATTTTGAATACTTGTTTGTTCAATATTATAATATAATGCATGTTGTTTTCAAAAAAATAATATAATGCATGTTGTTATGTTACTTGATAAATTAAATCAGATTTTTGTATTCATTTACACATAAATATGGCCATATGGGTCTATCTAACTTGGTCCGGTCCCAATATTTTATTGTTATAGTTAAAAATAACGCACAATCGCAATTTATACCTACATAACTATAATCAATAAAGGGGTGTTATACATGATTGAATATTTTTATTATCGATAGTAAAATTTCTCTGGTTCCACAAATCAAGCAAAATCAACTTAAATAAAATAATTATC
The DNA here is from genome assembly GCF_028751815.1 of Salvia miltiorrhiza. Lineage (NCBI taxonomy): Eukaryota > Viridiplantae > Streptophyta > Magnoliopsida > Lamiales > Lamiaceae > Salvia > Salvia miltiorrhiza. The sequence goes on along the minus strand of NC_080390.1, from coordinate 439,180 downwards.
CATGGATATCCCAAATTTTCAATTCATATAAGTAAATAATGAATTAACCTTATTAATATAAATCATAATTATAATATTTATTAAATTTATATAATTTTAATATATTGTACAAAACAACAAATTATATTTTTACGTACTATATTTAACATATTCTATCAAACATGATATTAACATCCTATATGTGTAATTTGAAGTATAAGATCCAATGTGTATTTGTATAATTAATTATGCATTAAACTAAAATTTTTATTTTTGTGGAATTACTTGAATCGAATTTTGAAATGATAAAAAACTTATGATGGATCATAACATCTTCACTGGAAGAGCATATTCTACTTGTAACAAATTCATCCTATTTTTCGTGTTTAGATACCATCATTTAATTAATTAACTAATGATCATATCGAAGTCTGGGTGAACTAAGCATAGTTAAATTCAATAATTGGTGAAGAGCATTGTCAGCTACATCAGAACTAGCTGTATAGTTTATCGTGTATATATATATATAGAGAGAGAAAGAATCTCACCAAACAAATAGAATCTACGAAAAAATCAATGTAATGAACGAACAACATTCTCATCTAAGTTCAAATCTTGATGAGGACGAAATTTTACTATATTAATTTAATACGTTGTTTGTATTTATGGATTTTTATTGACTTATTCGTAGGTTTTATTAACAATATATGTTCATTACATTGATTATTTTCGGAGATCTTATAGCTATTAGATCTGAACTGTAAATAACTAAATATAATAATTTTATGGTATATAGATAATTTCATTTCTTTATCACTCCATCCATATATATATATAGTTTATACATGATAAATTTATAAGTGATATGTGTCTGTTTTCATTTAATTATGGTTAATTTGAGGTGATCGACACATACATATTGTTACATGCATGACCTTTTTGATTTGTTTAAGAATTCCGAGGCCTGAGGGTATAATAGCATTTTAGTTGACAGATTGAAATGGTGGAGACACTATATATATCACCAAACAATTACTGTTTTGCACATCACTATCACCAAATTATGATATTATTGTGATTAATAAAATGGAAGAAAATGGGTGGGCCACATATGCTTCTCACTTTATTCCTTGTTGGAGGACAAAGCTCTCACATTTTCACCTCTTCAATTAAGGGGAAAAATTTTATTTTGAGGTTTTAATTTTTGAGTTATTCTAACTTATACATAATTTGTATTTTTAAGAAGATAGATGATTCATGGTGTGACTTAAGCCTGATATAGGTTATATGATTTGAGCTGGACCAATCTTGACTGTTGATTTAACAATAATTTAAATTTAGATCGTAATATTATTTATCGCACATCTAAAAGAATATATCTATATATAACATGCGTGTATATACATATGAGTTTAGTGCTTGATTGTGAGGTCCGAAGTAATTCAATTCTGGATTTGTATTTGACTCGGGTTTTTTGTTTGATAGCGTTTTATGGGTGATGGTCTCTCCGAAGCTCGGATTTCGCTATCGTTTTTGTTCTTCTTTGTCCTCTTATCGCATGCACTATTGTTCCTTCTTCTCTGAAAGGTTTTTAACGAGATCTGGCCTTTGATCACTGTTTCGATTTCAAGGGTTTGTTGTATTTTTTTTTCTCTTTAATAAAATTGCATTTTAATAAGTAGTAATTGATTTTGAGGTCTTTGATATGAGTAATATTCTCAATTTTACTTACAATTTCAATTCATACATGTTTGCTCATTTAATTTAGCCTTTTACAACATTGAGTCTTAAGTATTTAAAGAGAAAATGTTGTAATTTACTTGGCTTCCAATTTATATTTTTATATTTATTTTAAAATCCCTAAGTCTTTGATGATGTGGATTCAATACATGACAAGTTGCTAAATTTCATTTTGTCGTTGGTAACTAGCTAGATTCCCCCATTTAACATACTCAAACTGTATTTCTGCCCCCACTTTACATCATTTCATTTCTTGGTTTGTCATGATTATGGCGGAAAATAATAATAACCAAGATATTTAAAAATGTATTCTTTTTCACCTTATTATAACACTAGACATTGAAGTTGAATTTCAACAATTTTAGTACGTGGGTCATCAAAATCAATTGGACCTTCTACTACTACAATCATCACCTACTTGAATGCTTCATCATCCATATGTATATTTAATTTGATAATTATAACGAAATTGAATTTTTTGTTTCGAGAAATAAATATCAGACTTTATTCGGCATATGATTTGTGGTTAATTATATATACTAGTCTATCATGGGATATTACGTATGAACGGCTAATATAACAGTCAATGAACGTTAATATAATAGTAATTCTAAGAAAAACCATTAATATAATAATATTTCATCTATAATCTATAATATATTAAAAATACAACTTTTAATTTGAAATTAATTTCAAAATTGAGTGAAAATTTTGTAGTAATAATAAAACAGAATGTTTTTTTGTAAACCACTTTTTTTTTTCTTTTTTCTTTATTATTTCTAAAATTGTGAAATTCAATTAATTACTCCCTTCGTCCTATGAAGCATGACCCATTTCTTTTCGGCACGATAATTAAGAAATTAGTATTTTGTGTGTTAAGTAGGGCTGTAAACGAGCCAAGCTACTCGTGAGCTATTCGACGTTCGACTCGATAAAAGCTCGTTCGATAATTTAATGAACAACTCGTTTAGCTAAACAAGCCAAGCTTGAGCATGACAATGTTCGGCTCATTTGCTCGTGAACAAGCTCGTGAAGTGATTTATCTTAAAAACATAAGATTATTCATTAAATGTCTTACTATATTTTATACTATATGTAGTAACATTTGGGTTAAGTATCTAATTAACATCATTTAATTACAAGAAAATAGTAAATATATTATATTTTTGTGAATAAAATAACTTATATATTTGAAAATTAACTTATGTATTAGGAAAATAACTAAAATTTTAAATTTAAAAAGCTCGATTAGGCTCGGCACTGTATTCGACTCGATTAAAGCTCGATCGATAATTAATCGAACAACTCGATTAGCTAAACGAGCCAAGCTTGAACAAGACACTATTCGGCTCGGCTCGGCTCGATTACACCCCTAGTGTTAAGTGTGGTAGGTGAAAAAGTGAAAAGGTGAATAAAGGGTAAATTTTTTGCCATTTTTAGAAACAGGTCAAGCTTCGTGGGACAAACTAAAAAAGAAACTGGGTCATGCTTCGTGGGACGGAGGGAGTATAAAATACTTATATGCATACCAAATTATTAAAGATCAGGATACTAGCTTTAATTTGATATATTTTATGTAAATATTTATTTAAAATATAAAAGTTATATTTATTTATAAATTAAATTTTGTTTAAAAAAATCTCTCTCCTCTCTCATATTTTCAAGAATACAAGTTTATTAAGGACCTTATGGTAGCTATCTATAATTTTCGATTGCAAACTAAATAAATTACCATGACAAATTGTAGACCCTTGAATCCAAATCAAATCATCAACGGAGCATTACATAAGTATTCACCTAGGGCACATGGGATGATGTAAATAAATAAAATACTATTATATGTTAAACAATAAAAGTGCAATTTAAACTAGTGCAAGGAATAATGATACCAAATAGCATAATTGGGGTTGATACTGTCTCACAAAGTGACAAGGCAAAGGAATGGGTCAGAGAATTAATTAATTGCCGTCTAATGAGGGAATCTGATGATTTCATCTTCAACTATGATGTGTCGCCAAAATATTACTATTTGAAAGTGGACAAATATATATAACTATGGGAGTTTCCAATTTTGGCGTTGCCTTCAAATCGAATGGCCTAAATGGGGGAGGATCTTTTGAGAGTGGCATTGTTGGTGGGGTTTAATTTAGTGTGTGTTGTGTGTGCAATTGATTTAAGGTTTTATTTACACCCCCATCACGGAGACAAGCCTAGGGACATTACCTAGTGACCAAGTGGGAATTTTACCATTGCTTCTTGGATGGTATAATTAGGTGACAATTAGAGGTACACACGGTTGATTTTTATTTGTATTTTTTTAAATACTAAACTTTCATCGAATTCTGATTTTACATATAAATTTATATTTCTGGTGTTGCATACAAACTTTAAAATGTAACGTGATAATTACCGAACTATTGATTTAATCTGATATTTCGAGATTTCGGCTAAATTTAATGCTGGCATGGCTAATTGAATAATTGACGTGACATAATCGGCAAGGGAATAAAACAACGTATGTGATGACAAATCACGACCACTATTTGAAATTATGTAAAATAAGATTATTCGGTTAGCTATGTCAGTAGTAAATTTGGCCGGAATCTCGATTGGTAGTAAAATCCGATTAATTCAATAGTTCGATATTTTATCGCGCTACTCTTTAAAGTTTGTATGCAAAATAAGAATTTGATGAAAGTTTAGTAATTTCAAGCTACTTTTTAAAGTTTTAACGCAACTTTTCAAAGTTTGTATACAAAATCAATTAAATTATTCAAACTAATAACGGAATTAATATAGATTAGATTAAATAATTAAATAAACAAAAATAGTAGTAGAACTTAAATCGCCTAAAAAAAAAGAACTTAAATAAATCAATGGATTGGCGTGTCTCGCAAACCCTTTTTTTTTTTTTTTCCCAAAATTTAAAACCACCGCTCACCGCCATACCTCCCGCCACCGTTGCGTTGGAAGCATGGACTACAAGCAGAGGCTAATTTTGGCGGCGAAATGCGTGTACGACGGCGAGTTACGCGCCACCGGAGAATCGCGTGTCGATTCCTCGGATTTTGGAATCCAGGCGACACTCAAACCGCACCAAGTCGAAGGTGTGTCGTGGCTCATCCGCCGCTACCACCTCGGCGTCAACGTCATACTTGGTATTGCTAGCCTTTACCTTTCTGTTTTCTGCATTGAAAAATTTAAAATGTTTTGTGTTGGAATTTTGTAAAGGTTTTTACTTCAACTTGATTCAATTACTGTGCGCGTGTGTGCGATTTCCCCCCTCTTTGCAACGGCTGCATGACTATCTATGTTTGTTTTGCAGGGGATGAGGTGAGACTAGTAAACCGGCTGAATTGGACATGTGAATGTCACACTGATATGTTAATACTAGCGCTTCGTTCTTGTCGAATTATGTTTGTTTTTTGTTTTTTTTTTTTCAATGCGAGACTTGGTTTTGTTGATGCAATGGTAAATGTTGGCAGCTTTGGGAGTTGCAGAGTTTTTTACTCTCTTTCGCACAAGAGCTATCTTAGAATTTTAGTTTTGACTAACGAGTGATTGGGAAGTCTAATGAGCATTGCTTCAAAATTTGGTGGTGGTTTTTTTTTCCAGTCGTGATTATAAGCTTCTAATGCCATCTATTGTGTATGGAAATTTACTCCTTAGTCTGAGTCTGCAACATCCTGTTTTGTTCTTTAATGCTGGAGAGGTGATAATTTGGTCCGTCATTACGGTCATGATGGATAATGATCGGAAGTTGGTTTTCTAGGCGTGTGTACAAGTCTTGCTTTGTAGTCTTTGGTTATGTACAATTAACTTTGAATTTAACATTTTATACTTCAGAAATACCATACATTGGAGAAAGAATAATTTTATGTTGAATTCAATGATTTAAATTTCACGAATTATATGCAATACAATGCATGATAGAGTATTCCTTTTGCACTGCATATCTACACTTATGCGGATTGAACCCTGAGGAAGTACGTTTTCTGAGGCAAGTTAAAAGCGGTCAAGATGGATCTTTAGAGGATATGTATGGAAACTCATAGCACGAATTTCAGATACTGTAGTTTTTCTAAATTTAATGTATATAGCTGCTAAATCATAGTTTGAGACTTCCTCTGGACATTCTTCAGTGAAAAATTGAGCAAACTATAACAATTTTCTTGTGCTAATGAATTTTCACTGTAGATGGGACTGGGAAAAACGTTGCAAGCTGTCACACTTTTGAGTTACCTGAAAGTATGCCTGAAGTTTTCTGGACCATTCCGTGAGTAACCATATGTTTATATTGGGATTTTCTGTTCTCGAAAATGCTTCAATCATAATTGCACTAAAAGATGTTGAATTCAACCTGCAGTGGTCTTGTGCCCTCTCAGTGTAACTGATGGTTGGGTCTCAGAAGTGGCGAATTTTGCTCCAAAGTTGAGATTGCTTCGTTATGTTGGGGATAAAGAATATAGATGCAAATTGCGCAGGGAAATGAGTGAGTATGTAAAAGAAAGTTCATTCTCATCTCACGTAAGTAATTATGTGCTTGTTTCCCAATTCTTCATGTCAAACTATATGCACCCAGTTACTGCAGTTGAGGTAATATATTATTAACTGCTATCAATTTTTGGTGCTGGTTGCAGGTTCCATCATTGCCGTTTGATGTGCTATTGACGACTTATGACATTGCATTGATTGATCAGGACTTTCTATCCCAATTCCCTTGGCATTATGCAATTATTGATGAAGCACAGAGACTCAAAAACCCTTCCAGTGTATGTCCAAAATTCTGCTAGATGTGCTTTTTCTTTTTGCCGCAATTCTTGTAAGTATAATTTGTTTTCTATGTTTATATTGTGAGAGAAGCATTAATTTTCTCCCCACAGTATAGGCAATTTCTCTTTGCGAAATGCATAATTGTCAACTATTTATTTCTCTGTGCTATGCGATGTTGATTTTATTAACTATCTCTGGTAACATAGTGATTTTGTTGTATGCTATTGCTATATTGGTGCCCTGAGATAAAGTTATATGTTTTCCACTGGCAGCATGGGCTCTTGGACACTTCGTTAATATGCGATGCCGGTTATATTTTTTTGAGAAGTTATGATTTTCCCCGCTGGATAAGCAATTTGTCTTGGGAAATGCAGAATGGTCTACTATTTATCTTTCTATGCTATGCTGTATTAGGAACTATCATTCACAACTTAGTGGCCTTAAATGTATGCTATTCTATGTTGCCACTTTGAGCTTAACGTAAACTTTTCACCCTGTCACCATGGGGTTTCTGGATTCTAGGTTGATACGACTTGCTGATTTTTGTTACCACAGAACAAAAACCAGTATTGAATCTGGTATTAAGCATATATGCATATACATTACCTGGTTCTGACTGCTTTATCTCCTAAGTTATTTCTTTAGCCTGTTCACTTCTGTTACAGCTTCTTGGACTATAACAGGTCTTATATACTATTTTGAGAGAGCGGTTTGTCATCCCAAGAAAATTGCTTCTCACTGGAACGCCAGTTCAAAACAATCTTACTGAACTTTGGGCTCTGATGCACTTCTGTATGCCTTTGATCTTTGGAACGCTGGAGCAGTTTCTTTCTTATTTCAAGGAAGCTGGAGATCCTTCATGTAAGTTATCTGCATTACTTAGTATGTTCGTCTTGTTCGAAATATATAGGTCCCTGCTGTTCTAATGCTAATATATGGTAATTTGAATTTTGCTAAAATCTTGCAAAGTCGATGGTTTTGAAGAAAAATGTCATATTCTTTAATGTAGTTTATGTAGAACTATTGAGTTATTTTCGGCACTTCTTATTTCCTTCTTTAGCAGGTCAAGGTGCACTAAAAGTGAAGGAACAGTTTGAGATCTTAAAGTATGTGCTGGGTGCATTTATGCTTCGAAGGACCAAATCTGCACTTATGGAGTCTGGAACTCTGATGCTGCCTCCTGTTACTGAAATAACCGTGTTAGTTTCTTGAAGAAGCTATTGCACCTTTTCTATGTGTGATACTGTTACTCTCTATACAATCCCTAAAGTTAGTAGTAGTATTCATTGGTAGAGTTTGAATCTAAGTTATCTTATTACTCAATACTTTCAGTTTTTCCTTGAAATTTTGTCAAATATCATATTATGTACTGCCTGGATGATTTGAAGTATCTGGCAGGATGGCACCTTTGTCTCCTCTGCAGAAGAAGGTTTATATGTCAATACTCAGAAAGGAACTTCCAAAGCTGCTTGCACTTGCTTCTAGAGGAACAAATGCTCCATCTTTGCATAATATCGTGAGCATACTATATTTTTATTAATTGAGTGCTGATTTGTTCGAATGTTGTTGATTTATGACATTGTTTGTAGTTATTAGTGATGCAAGTCTTATGCTGTTACTTTCCAATTCTCCTTCAGGTAATTCAGCTCCGGAAAGCATGTAGCCACCCGTATCTTTTCCCAGGTATTGAGCCTGAACCATATCAGGAGGGTGAGCACCTGGTTCAGGTAGTCAGACTACCCTATTCAGATTTTAGGATTATAGATGAAGTTTTTAACTATTGGCTATTAACAGCCTGACACAATGAAATAATTAAAAAAAAGTGCAACTTTTCATCCTTCAGTTCTCCATGTGCATTTGGCATTCCTACAAATTTCTTACTCTTCAATTGAATTTTTCCTATTTTGTTTGTCAATGATTATTCAATTAAGCTATTTTTATACCTCAATTTATGTCGAATCAGGTTAGTGGTAAACTTCTAATTTTAGATCAGCTACTTATGAAGCTGCATGACTCTGGCCATCGCGTTCTATTGTTTGCCCAGATGACTCATACACTTGACATAATACAGGTGAGTTTTTGTTATGTTTATTTATGGTTAGGCTCTATGCTATCTAATTGACACTACATTAATCATTTATGTCTTTTATTATACATGTATATCATGCAGGACTTCTTAGAAATGAGAAAATATACTTATGAGCGTCTTGATGGTTCAATTCGAGCAGAGGAGCGATTTGCTGCAATTAGAAATTTCAGCATAAATTCAAGTGCTAATATTAACACTCATCAGAGCACACCTTTTGTCTTTTTGATATCCACACGAGCTGGGGGAGTGGGACTAAATCTTGTGGCTGCTGATACAGTAAGTTTACTTTAGTTTCTAAAAGTTAATTGTTTCCTGACCCTGAACTTTTCTTGTAAGGTGACAGTCAACTTTGGATAATTAACTCTTAAGTTTTTGAAAGATGTTTAGGCTTTGTCACCTTTGATATTATTCCATAATGATTTGATTATCATTGCCTTTGTTAGATTTACATATTTAGAGTATTACGTGCCCATAGGAATTGGTCCAATTGGAGAACAGTTCTTGGAAATTGGTGGTGCTATTGTCCATATTTGATTGCTTGGGTAGGTTTGTTGCCTTTGGAGTTGCTTGACGAGAACAAGAAAACTATTTGTTAGCTTGTAATGAAAATCACACCTCTGTTATTTTCTCGCCTTGTGTTTTGCAATTAGAATCATGTAGGTCCCTCACTATAATCCTTAAAGTCATGGCTCATATAGATCCTCAAACTATTCAAACTAGGTCCACACGTCATTAATGGATGGGCCTCATCAACTCATTTCCAATAGTTCTAGGCTTAGATGAGTCAAGTTTTGTTTAAAGCTCTAATTTTGATTATGTTATTTGTTTAATTTCAAAAATGCTTTATCAGTTTTAATCTTTATATGTTATTGTTCGGGAATCAGGGCAGGGTAGGTGAGGTGTGGGTGGGTGTAGGACAATTTTAAAAATCTAAATTCTTGATTATAAAGTAAATATGTTATACCCTAGTTAAGTAATTGATAACTGATTTATTTATTAGTTTTAAAAGGAATTATTATTCATTGAGGTTAGCAAATTATCCTCTTTGTTCGTTATGAGTGTTAATATTTTAATGCATTACTAATGAAATTTATTATCTTCATAATTATATTATTTGAGTGTTAAAAATGAACAACTATCATTTATAACACATTTTACTTTGTTAGTATTGAGTATTAGTATCTGTAATATATTAAATACAAAATCTAAAATCATATTTGTTTATGGAGCATTAAAAGTAAATATTTTATGAATCATTAACCCATTAATATATAAAAGAGAAATATTTTCAGAGAAATGTTAGAAAGATTAAAAATTGAAGGGAAGGGTTGAGTGCCTTAAAAATCATAACTTTTATGCCATTTATTACAACAGGACTTTGTAATCGTTTTATAACAATCTTCAAACAATTTGCAATTATAACAGCCCCATATTTTTGATACCGTGAAGGGTTGTCATGCTTGTGTGCTTGTAACAGAATATGAATATTCTACGTTTTGTAGGTCATATTTTATGAGCAAGATTGGAATCCTCAAGTGGACAAGCAGGCTTTGCAGCGTGCACATAGAATTGGCCAGAGCAATCATGTATTGTGTATTAATTTGGTTACTGGGCGTACAGTTGAGGAGGTAAGATCATATATCTTTTCTTTAATCACAATTCTCAGTTGCTGATGAGGAACAATGCAGGTAATTATGCGTAGAGCAAGAAGGAAGCTACAACTCAGCCATAATGTTATAGGAGATGAAATGCTGGATCGTGAGGGAAGTTATGGAGGAACTGAAGCTGGCGATTTGAAATCTGTTATATTTGGTTTGCATGTCTTCGGTCCCATGGAGATGGATACTGAAAAATCAGATGACCAATTGGATAAGAGTGAACTGGCTGTTTTAGCTGAAAAGGTCATTGCGTCCCGCCATGAGTTACAATCAGATGTGAGGGATAGGAAGCTTGAGATCAATTCAATGAATCGGGTAAATGATCAAGATTTAGTCAAACAAGATGCTTCTGAGTCTATGGACTTTGATCCCGGCCTTGATGAAGCTTCATATATGTCATGGGTCGAGAAGTTTAAGCAACCATCTCCAGAACAAGACAGTGACGTACTGGAATTAGGAAATAAAAGATGCTTACCGGATGAGAAACACATTAAAGCTGAAGCTGCTCGAAGGAAGGCAGAGGAGAAAAAAATACTCAAATGGGAGACACTTGGATATCACTCACTCTCTGTCAGCAATCCTGTCATTCCAGTCAATCAGGATGTGATGTCAGATGCTGGCTCAGTTCATTTTGTTTATGGAGACTGCACAACTACTGCAGCAGTTACCCCTTCTGAGTCCACTATTATATTCAGGTATAAATCATTCTTACTACATAGACTTTCAATGTATTGCTCTGGGTTCATGCTTCATGGGAAGTACCACCTGATCGTGAATTTGTGTCCATCAATCTTTTCTTTTGTTACCCAATCGGCCTTTTCCTGTTAACTGGTGCTTACATTTTTCCCGAGTATTCTATTTAGTATGTTGAGACTAAAAAGTTTCAGATACTAGTTTGTTGAATGTTATTTAATACTCCCTATGTCCCCCTAATGAGTACCCATTTAAGAATGACACAAGTTTTAAGAAATTGATTGAGTGTGTATGTGTGGAATAAGGGTCCCACTTTTGTTGTGACTGGCTTGTGTGGAGTACACTTACCAAAAGAGGAAATGGGTACTCGTTTGGGGGATGAACCTTAAAGGAAATATAGGTACTCAATACTCATTTGAGGGACGAAGAGAGTATTAACTGTAGTTTGGCTTCAGTTATGGTTTCCAAGTAGAATTCATTATAGACGTAGAGCTTATAAGTTCATAGATCATCAATTTGACATTTTGAATTTCATAGGATTCAAACTACTGCAGAAGGTGTTTTTGAACTCTTTTAGAAGTCATAGGGGACTTCAGCTATTACATATTTATCTTTTTGGCGTATATCATAGTATAAGAAGCAAATGCTGAGGTTATACCCACCTACACAACCATAAAACCGTTGTAAGCACTTAGGATTTATTTTTCTTCAAACAGATTAACCATTTATATATCTAGATAAGATCATCTCTTTTATGTGCTTCCAGACAAACTTGGAAGATCCAAAAACAATTTTGCTCATTTTTATCCTATAGCAACCTTGATATCTGGCTTGAGAAACTTAATCTACCAAAAGTTGAGGATTGATCACTGTGACCAACGAAGAAGATTTATATGATTCAATGTGTCACCTACAAATGTTGATACAAATTTTCTGACTTCTACTAGTTGTGTTGATAATTCTGGAAATTGGGGGCATGGGGGTCTGTTTGATGCCCTGGCTAGGCTGTCAGCATCTATCCCCAGTGCATACCAGCGGGCTTCAGAATTTGGAGATCTCCATCTGGGTGATTTACATCTCATAGAAATTACTGGTGAGCTTGGCTCTCTATTCTAATCCAGCTTCTCTTAAGTGCTGAAGTTTTTGTTTAAATGACTAAATCTTTGGTTAAGATAAGTTTATTTTTGTTTCTCAACGTCTTCTTTATATACTTCAGGAAAACCATCATATTGTGTTATTCCATGTTAGTATGTTACCAGCCTTGCTTTTCAGATAAGGAAACCTTTTTGTCTTCACCACAATTTAGTCTTGTCTTTTTCATATTTCAAGGTTTTCTCTAGCTGAGGAAACAAGGGTTGAGTTCTTCCAAGTAGAATGCAAAATTGACAATCACCTTTATATATCTCTTCTTTAGACTTAGTAATTTTTAGCTTCTGACTGATTTTATGCAGAGGACCATGGTGAGCTGAGAACTCCTACTGATCTTCGTCAGTGGGTTGGTTTAGCTGTTGTGCAGTCATATAATCAGAGGCGTAAAGTTCCTCGCGGTGATATCTCTATGGCTGATTTGGAAGTTTGCCTTGCAAAAGCATCATTTTCAGCCGCTCAATATTCAGGTAGAGTGTGGGTCTCTTTCCAAGAATCATTGTTTGTGGTTTAGGTTCCTTACTAGTACTGGACTTTAAAGGGGCCACTGAACTGATGTTTGAGTATAGAAGTACTTTTCCAAGTCTCCCAGCATGAAAGAACTGGTTCCTACTTTTCTTTGATTGGAGAATGAGTAAATCTATCACGGGACTGATTCTCCCACATTCTAAGCTTTTGATAAGTGAGTGTCGTGCTACAACTGCATTTATCAGCTTCAATTTTCTTCCTAATATGTAGATATGCAGATTATCAATTTGGCAGGTAGGTGTGTAAATTTGTTAATGAGGAGTGAGGCAAAGATGCTAAAACATAAGGCAAACACGTAAAAGAGAAAGCTAGATGAATGGCTAGAAAGAGGAAATTGATCTTTCCCATGCCATATCACATAGAACTTTTATCTGTATTTCAGTAATGATGCTTGCCATCTGAGTACTCCGGTGGTCCTTTTTCTGTTTACTAATGGTTCTAGTACTTCTGGTATTGCGGTCAAATATTTTTAACAGCTCATCACGCCTAGTGGTTTTTCCTTTTTTAGTTTTCTTCAGCATTATAGATGTTCCATTATTTTGGGTTTCAATTCTCTTCTACTTTAATCTGTGATATCTATGAACATATGTGTTAATGTCCTTTTTCTTTTCTTTATTCGGCAGCTTCAATCCACATGCCCCGGGTTAATTATCAGCACGGGACAGACCGCTCAGAATGGTATACTGTTGAACGCCTACTTCGAAAATATGCAGCAATGTATGGCATTAATATTTATGTGTAAGTTTCTCCGTCTGCAAATCTGGTGTATCTTATTACTTTTCTATTGCTTGGAGCATGTTTCATCGGTTGCAGGGGTGGGGCTAGTCTCCCAATTCTATAAACAATTTTTTTGACAACTAGCTAAATGTTACACACATAAAAGTTACAGTATGAATTTTAATTACTCCATATATCAATATGACCTAATGGTAAAAATAGGACCGTAACTTTCAGGATTTTTAGAAAAAGGACTATAAGTTACGGATTTTGAAAATAAGGACTATAATTTTATTTTTTAACATTTACACTCCTGTTTCGGGCCCAAAATTAATTGTTCGGGCTTTTGATGCCACGTAGAGCCCGTTGCTGACGTGGACTGCCATGTCAACTTTTTTGCAAAAAAATTTTTTGTTTCTTTTTTGTATTCTCGTTTTAACAATTAACAATTATATATATTTTTTAGGAAAGTTAACAATTATATTTGTTTTATCTTAATTAATTTAATATCCTAAAAGAAAGCTACATATATACGTTCATTATAATGTTAAAAGACATGTATTATTTATACATGTCTTTTAACATTTAATTAGAAGAATCAATTATAAAAAAATATGCCATCAATTTTGAATAGTGAGAAGAGATTTTGCAGTATGGCAGATTTGCAAGCAAGGAAGAATTGAGTAAGCTTTCTTTTAGCATTATAATGAACGTATATATGTAGCTTTCTTTTAGGATATTAAATTAATTAAGATAAAACAAATATAATTGTTAACTTTCCTAAAAAAAATATATAATGTCTTTTAACATTATAATGAACGTATATATGTAGCTTTCTTTTAGGATATTAAATTAATTAAGATAAAACAAATATAATTGGTAATTTTCCTAAAAAAAATATAACTGTTAATTGTTAAAACAAGAATACAAAAAAGAAACAAAAATTTTTTTTGCAAAAAAGTTGACAATATGGCAGTCCACGTCAGCAACAGGCTCTACGTGGCATCAAAAGCCCGAACCATTAATTTTGGGCCCGAAATAGGAGTGTAAATGTTAAAAAATAAAATTATAGTCTTTATTTTCAAAATCCGTAACTTATAGTCCTTTTTCTAAAAATCCTGAAAGTTACGGTCCTATTTTTACCATTAGGTCTATCAATATACATATTACAATTCATTTATCTTTATTACAATTCTAAAGAATTTAGATAGATAAGGGTTCTTATCGTATATCAAAATAAATACCTATATATACATACATACATACATACATATATATTAAATTATTAAACTATCCTTTGACATTCAAATGATTAAGGATAATTTGTAAGAATACACCCTTCAATAATAGTAATAGACTATCATACCGAATACCCTGCCGCTTACATATTGGCATGGCTAGATAATAAATTAGTTTCTCATTTACAGGAGTTCACGATCCTACTTATAAATGCCTAATCCATCTGGTAGTTGGATTCTCATTAAAGTAATTTATCTGTTTGGCAGATATTATTATCGGCGCGCTGAATGAAGCATCCAACATCTTGGTATTATCCAGCATTCTCCGTGTAAAATATTGGACTTAAACTGATGCTTACACTGCTGTTCATTTTGCTCTGTGGATTGTAATGCTATAATATTTAAATTTCAGCTTTATATATTATCGCTGTCCTTTTAATATTTATAAGATAGTATATACTATATACTATAGCATATTCCAAAGTATGCAACCCAAAATACACACACACACACACGCAAACACTCAGTCACCCACTCAACACACAGGCACTCGACACACTATTCTTTTACTGTCCAAACTTTCATGCAATAACACCACAGTATGCCTTAGCAGTGCTCTCAGTCATTGGGGCTGCACCGCTGAGGTAGAACCGGGCCAACCCGAAATTATCAAAAGGCTTAAACTGCAAAGGATGTTCTTCATCCACCAGCTCCTCAGGTATAGTGGTTATCCCATAATTGAATGAAAATAGCGCCATACAGTATCTAGGCTTGTCAGCTTTCATTATGACTCTATGCTTGGCTGCATATATCCTTCCATTACTCCATGCCTGTTTTCACATATTTTTCAGAAAGAGAAAATAGCACAAGAATCAGATCTGGAATATAGCAGTGCTTTTATGGTACTTAAATTTTAGGGTAATACTTCATAAGCATCGCCAGCCATGACGATAAATGATCCAGGTGGGACATCAACATCCAACCATTCCCCGTTCCTCAGTTGTATCTCCAGTCCATTGACCTCATTCTGGTGAAGTATAGACGAGAAGCTCTTGTCTGTGTGGGAATTTGTTCCCATATTGTTGCTACTTCCTGCATTAAGGTCTGGAACTGAGTATTTTATGATTCTGAGCAGGTACGTTGTCGATCCAACATGGGAATCGTAGTGTTTTTCTGCTCCATAACTTTGAAACACCATTCTGTCTACTAGTTGCTCCATCTCTGAAACTAGCCTTGCATAGCATAATATGTTTTCACTGCAAGAACGCAAACACACACACACACACTCTCACAGACATGAATATATATGTATAAGCTTATAGTTTAAAGTTATACATTCATGTGCTTGTGTGACATACCAGAATTCCATGTTTCCTGATGGCCACATTAGATTTGTGAAGCTTTGGACAGCATCTAGAGTAGTTGCTTCTGGGATTCCCATGCTTTCGTGGACAGGAGCATGGGGCAGTTGTCCCACATAACCGTAGAAAACAAATTCAGAAGTGTTACTAGATTTGGTTTCAAATGGCAGATTAAACAAGTGTTCCAATACATGGAACACTTGCTTGTCTAGTTCAGGTGAAACGTTGTCGTATCTTGCCAAGAAAAATCCGAACTCTTCAAGAGCTTCTCGCAAGTTCTTGCAAGTCGGAAGCCATGAACTTGAACTAGGACTCAAGTTTCTTGTCGAGAGATCAAAGACTGGAATTTTGGGAAGTTCTTGAGAACTAGCCATCAAAGTTTTACAATGCTTCGAAGATAATGCGTTGGTGGGAAGGTTAGCATTTATACTGCTCTTTGGTTTCGTTCGTTTGTCGTTTGTCGTGCTTTAGTTGATACAGTATGCGCTTGGATAATACTGAAATACAGTATACAAATCATTACTCATAAAAATTCTTGATGATGTAATTAGAGTATTATGACATCGACGTGAATATTAAATTCAATCTTGATTGACCCATTGTCTATTAGTTTGATAGATCGTCGTAGATATGGTCCTTCAAGCTAAACAATGTTTATTTAATGGGGAAAATTGGCATGTTATGGAAGACTAGGATGTGATGTATCAAATAATTAAAATGTCAAGTCTAAGATTTTATCAATCGTATCTATTTGTATTATGGTCATACATGTAGATTGGGTGAGATCTCATAATCTATTAATTTTTTGTAGATCTTGTTGTTTATTGGACGCTCCACTTATGGTCCTTCAAAATAAATAAATGATGGCAAAATTGGCATGTTATGAAATAATAAGATTTATGTATTATATATGAAATGATTAAAATTCCAAGTTTGAAATTTTGTCACATTTTCGTGGGAGATGTGGAAAGAATTGATTGATTGTTACCTGCTAACAAATTCTTGCACAATATGAGAAATTATGGATGTATAATTGTGAGTGATTATGTATTGCAGGTACAATCAAGAATTTAAATTTTGAATCTTGAAAAGATCAAACAAATTGTTTATTGCTCTCCCAATATTGCGGTCCACAAAATTACGTGGACTTTTGCTAGTATTTGTTTTATGTCACACACACTCCTGGCTGACCAAGCTCAAGTGTTGAAAATGAAATATGTTTTGTATTTAATATGATTCATGTGGTTTTGTATTTAATGAGAATATTATATGTTTGTGTTGATATCTATTAAAAGTGGTCCACGAATTGGAGACATAGTGATGAATAACGATTTGATAAAAGTGGTCCACGAATTGGAGACATAGTCATGAACAACGATTTGATATTTGTGATTAATTATTTTTCGATAATAGTTGATTGATGTTACCACAGTCCTATTATATTTACTTCAAAGCCATTCTAGTTTTTGCATGAGACGTGGCGTAGATTAATTCTCCACTTATTAAATACACAATTATTTGTACGATTGAAACGTTTGTTGTTACATTAACAAATGATGGATATTTATCAATGGAAGTTAAATCACAAAAGGAAATGATAAAAAAATATACATATAAACAATAATTGAAAATTCTGATAAATAGAATTTGGTAGATTATCAAAGTTTCCGAATGTGTGTATCGTTCACCTATAATTAGATGTTACATAATCTTGCAGAAAAATCAGCATTGCATATGCATGCCTACTTTTTTAAGGCAAACACAATTTATATTAACTACATGCAGATGGTAAAGGAAAGAGAAAGATTATTGCAATCTAATAAGTGATTCACACATTCAACACAAAGAAAATTAAAGATTGTTTAATGTGTCATGCTGGTGTTGTTGAACACCAACAAGCCTCCAAGAAAATGCTCATCTCCCCATTTATATTGAGCCCTATGTGTCTGCATCTGTATCTCCCAGCAAATAGTAATTGGTATTTGTAATGTCGACAAAGCAGCAGCGCAGCCCCACCGCCGGCAAGGCGACGATCCTCGGCATCGGCAAGGCCTTCCCCCGCCAGCTGGTGCTTCAAGATCTCCTCGTCGAGGGCTACATCCGCGACACCAACTGCGATGACCTCGCCATCAAGGACAAACTCCAACGCCTCTGTACATCCATCTATTCATTACTAGAAAAACGAGCATACATGACACTGCATACATGAAATTTTTATATATATTTTTATTTTAGACAAAACGAATATACATGACACTGCACACATGAAATTTTACGTATATATTTTGATTTCAGGCAAAACCAGTGTACATGACGGTGCATACATGAAGTTTTACATATATATTTTGATTTCAGGCAAAACGAGTATACATGACACTGCATACATGAAGTTTTACATATATGTTCGATTTCAGGCAAAACGACGACGGTGAAAACGAGGTACACGGTGATGTCGAAGGAGATACTGGAGGAGTATCCGGAGCTGGCGACGGAGGGGTCGCCGACGATCAAGCAGAGGCTGGACATCGCGCACCCGGCGGTGCTGGAGATGGCGAAGGAGGCGAGCCTGGCGTGCCTCAAGGACTGGAAGCGCGAGGCCAAGGACATCACCCACGTCGTCTACGTCTCCTCGAGCGAGATCCGCCTCCCCGGCGGCGACCTCTACCTCGCCACGGAGCTCGCCCTCCGCAACGACGTCGCGCGCGTCATGCTCTACTTCCTCGGCTGCTACGGCGGCGTGACGGGCCTCCGCGTCGCCAAGGACATCGCCGAGAACAACCCGGGCAGCCGCGTGCTCCTCGCCACCTCCGAGACCACCATCCTCGGCTTCCGGCCCCCCAACAAGTCCCGCCCCTACGACCTCGTCGGCGCCGCCCTCTTCGGCGACGGCGCCGCCGCCGTGGTGGTCGGCGCCGACCCCGTCCCCGGCGTGGAGACCGCCTTCATGGAGCTGAACACGGCGGCGCAGCAGTTCCTGCCGGGGACGAGCCACGTCATCGACGGGAGGCTGTCGGAGGAGGGGATCTACTTCAAACTAGGGCGCGATCTGCCGCAGAAGATAGAGGAGAACATCGAGGAGTTCTGCAGGAAGCTCATGGGGGGGGCTGCCGGTCTGGCCGAGGGGGGCTACGACTACAACTCGCTCTTCTGGGCGGTTCACCCGGGCGGTCCGGCCATACTGAACCGGCTGGAGAGCGCGCTGCGATTGGATGAAGGGAAGCTGGAGTGCAGCAGGAAGGCGTTGATGGACTATGGGAACGTGAGCAGTAACACCATATTTTATGTGATGGAATATATGAGAGAGGAGTTGGGGAAGAAGGGAGACAAAGGGGAGGAGTGGGGGCTCGCATTGGCCTTCGGCCCCGGCATCACCTTTGAAGGGATTCTTCTGCGAAGCCTCCTCCATTAACTGTCATCATCATTATACCAATATCATCACTCTATTCTACTTCTAAAACATAAATTAATTGCTAGGGAGACTCAAAATTATACGTTTGTGAGATGTATTTTGATTCGATATAAGAAAGTTATATATATATATACTCGTTATTTAAGAAAAACTAGCATTTGCACTCGTACAACGTACGGAAAATATTTTTATATTTCATTATAAATAAAAGTGATATTAATTTGATTATTATATAAAAAATTCTAAATATAATTTAAAAAATACTGTAGTTTAAGATAAATATTTTAGTTTAATATAAAAAATAAAGAAGAATTCAAATTAATAAAAATTGATATTGTGAAAAAAGAAAAAAAAAATATAGGTTAAAAGGTATTTTGAAAAAAATAGATTTATTCAAAAAAAAAAGAGGAGAGAGGAGAGATAATTTTCTTAAGTTTTAATCTTTAAATAAATATAATTTTTATATTTTAAATCTAATATTTACGTAACATATATCAAATTAAAGCTTTTGTCGTGATCTTTAATTTGATATGCATATCAAATATTTTATAATTAGTCGAGTTTCACAATTTTAGAAAATAAATAAAATAGAAAAAAAAGATGTATATAGCTTATAAATGAAACTTTAATTTTATTAAAATCACAAATTTACCACTCAATTTTGAAATTGATTTGAAATCAATTTGAAATTGAGAACTCCCTTTTTAAACGCGTGCATTCTTATTCCCTTGAGAGTTGCGTATTAGTTATATATTATGTAAGTTGATGTTGAAATGATACTTATTTATACGTGTATTTGTTTGTTACAAATATAAAATTTGTCAACTAGTTAAATTTTTTTGAGTCAGACTAGTCTACTAGGGGGTTAGCTTGAAAATCAAAAGTTTAGGATGATAATTTATAGCGCGAAAATATTTCAATCCGAATAGCCCGCATCCCGATAAGACTGGTCCGAAACACGATGCATTGGCCGGATTGACACCCCTAGCTAGTTGTATATGTCGTATCCTGGCGGGCTCTCATTGTTGGTCTTATTTTTTATTTTAAGGTTAACTAGTGTGTAATTTATAAAAATTCGACAGATAATACATTAGTTGTGTTTATGGCTAAACTAAATGAAACAGTTTTTATATTGGAGCGATACATTTGAATTTGATATGTAAAAAAGTAATTTTATTATTCGTTTGTTATTCAATTTAAAGTGTATCCTCTAGATTATTCGTAAAAGAAGGGGGGCCAATGTAGAATGAGAAGTTGATCCAAATTGTAACCAATAAGAAAGCTTAACCAAAATTTTGTAAAATTTTAATTCAAATTTTAAAGATTATATGACAAACCAAAATTTGATAAAACTTCATAATTAGCCACAATTAACCTTTTATTTTATATTATTATTCATGATTTCAAGATGAACTCATTTTTCTTTTTGGGTTAGAGAACTCCTTTGTTTAATTCTTTTCTAAGAGAGAACTAGAAAAGGGAAACGACGTCGTTGGCTCCCCTAGTCACCTATTTTTTGGCCGCCTATAGAAATTCTTTTCTGAAATTCAAATTTTTTACTGAATCGATATTATTGCTTGGCAGTTACGATTAATTTCGTTGAATTTTTATTCGAGACGCAAGAATCTTTGATATTTTGCGCCATTTCATCTTTTAGGAAAAGAGGGATTTGCTGCATAATCTAATCTTTGTTCAATTTAGGCCAATTTCTTTTATTTCTTCTCCTTTCTTTGGCAAAACCCTTTTGGGTATGGAAGCTAGAGGTTCCGATAGCGGTGAGGGCGCACCGCTTATGGTACTTATACTCTCCTTTTTGTCAATGTTTGGTAAAAAGATTGATTTTATTATTATTATTATATATATTAGAATACAATTTAATTGGTTTCCATTTGTTTATTGATTGCAATGGAAAAGGGTAGCGCGGCGGCGGTGGGGGATGATCGTCCCGGAATTCCACAATTATTTACCTCAGTGCCGTCTCTGAATGAGGCGGCGTCGTATCTCGCCGGAACCACGTCGATTTTCACCCGCTGTTTCCCTGATATTTCAAGTAATTTCGTAACTGCCATTGAGTATAATTTTGATTCGGTGAAGTTGGGATCCATTTTTGTGCATTTTCTTTTGTTGGATGTTAACTCGTCTTTTGTTGTTAATTCAAAGCTACATGAGGAGGAAGACATTGAAACTAGGGTTTGATTGTTGAATTTCAGTGACAGAGAAGCATTGTTGCATGATTTAGTGATTTTCACTAGCTCTGTTGATTCAGAATATGCTCATGATATAGGATGTAACGTATTGAGAATTTGATGTTTGCTAAGCAGACATGGGATTCTAATAAGATGTCGACGTAGCTGCACGAGGAGTATAGTATGTTCTGAAGAAAATTATACTGTTCCATTCACTTGAAGTAAAATTTTGCAAGGAGTAGGGAGAATTTGTAGAAGGTGGCTCATTAGTTAAGACATTGCTATAGCAGGCACAAGATGAGAGTTGTGTGAAGTTTGAGTAGAGGGATGAAGGATGTTTGTATGCTGCTTCGTACGTTAACTTTTAAGATGGATAAGATAATCATTGGAACTGCCTTTTGTGAAGTAACAAATTCCCTTATTCTGTGATTTTGCTAACTGTTTTGTTACCTTGTTCCATCTTTATATGTTTCTCCTTGTGCATTTCCTTCTCCCCTCAAGAAAAGCAGAAAACAATTAGTTTCCATGTTCATAATACATATCTTAGTCAAACTCTGATGCTGTGGCGTCATTTGCTTCTACACTTATTGCAGTAGGCGCTGCGTCTGAAGATCCTCATGGACATGAAATGGTACAATTTGGTTCAGAAGAGACCAGATCTCTATTAACTAATAGAAATGTGTCTTCAAGTGGAAGTGATTTATCTGCTTCCGAATTTGATGCTCCAATAGTCCATGGTGCAATAACTAGGGGCCCAGCTGGACGGTCTTCTCAAAATTCAAATGCGATCGTGCCATTAAACACCAACATAAACGGCAATTCTATTTTCCAGGGGTACATATAGTTTAAGCCTACTAAAACTGATAACTACAATTTCGTTTGGTTAAATTGTTTGTAATCGCAATCTTGTTCCTTTGGTTAATTCATTTGTTTTGCTATTGTCTACTACTAGCCTCATTGAAAAGGTTAGGAGGACAGTTCGTGGTTCTGCCGATGATATTGGCTGGCTACAAAGGGATCCAGACATGCCACCGGTTGAAGATGGAACAGAAAGATTCACAGAAATACTTGATGAAATACGGTATAAATTATTCGAGTTGCTTACATCCGACAAGTTACTTCCGTAGTTTAAATTTATAACAGTGTTGGCCTTCTGAATCAGACATGGTGTGCACCGGTTGCCAAACACAATGGTTTACTTGTTAATCCCAGGTGGTGATGCTTCTCTGTGCCTTGTATTCACTATCTCTTTATTCCACTGCGATAGAAATTTTGAATTTTCAATTACATAGTTGGAAAATTGTTTGAGAAATGATAACTAACGTTATTGGCAAAATTCTATATAAAAAAGATAAAGACAATTTCTCTTTTGTTGTTATATCATACAATATGTCACAGATTAACCTGTAGTTTTGCGCTGTTTATTTCCTAAGGTCTTTTCAGCAACCACGGACCTCTTTATTTCGTGAACACGAAGACAAGTTTTTCGAAGATGGGGCTCACTTGTCATATAGCCAAAATTCACAGTGAGGTACGATCGATTAATTGTACTGTCCCACTGCACGTGCTTCTTCCGTTCCTTGATGAAGTTAAGTTTTAGGCTTCAGTGGAAAAGAATGCCAAAGAGATAAAGGACTATATCGAAGAAATATATTGGGGTTCCAAGAAACGCGTGTTGCTGCTCGGCCATAGTAAAGGGGGAATAGATGCTGCGGCCGCTTTGTCCATGTATTGGGATGAACTGAAAGACAAGGTTGCTGGATTAGCGTTAGCGCAGAGCCCATACGGTGGTAGTCCAATCGCTTCTGATATACTCCGAGAAGGTCAGCTTGGCGATTACGTCAACATGCGTAAGCTGATGGAGATCCTCATCTGTAAAGTGATCAAGGTATGAAAACTATGTGATTTTATGACTTTGGAAGGCTAGACTATGCTTGCTCGCATGGTTTAACGTTGTGCTACTTGCATTTTCTTATAGCACATGCTCCCTCCGTCCCCAAATAAGTGTCCGATTAACAAATGAATTTTGTCCCGGAATAAGTGTCCCATTTATTCCATGGTAAACTGATGCATAACTTCCTATTTTGCTCTTCTAATAATTACAAATTCTTGGTATGTGTGTTTTCCAAAGTAGAGGAAACTTATTCTGGGACAGAGGGACTAGATCGATAGATCGTTGATTCATTGTAGATGTGTGCTAATGCTGGAATGTATTATATAGGGCGATATGCAGGCTCTAGAAGACTTAACTTATGAGAAAAGGAAAGAGTTCTTGAGGAAATATCAATTACCAAGGGAGCTGCCCATCGTTTCGTTCCACACGGAGGCGCCGATCTCTCCTGCTGTTTTGGCCACACTATCTCGCGTTGCTCATGCAGAACTCCCCATGTTCTCCGGGCAACCAGCAACCCTGCCCGTGATCATACCTCTGGGTGCTGCAATGGCTGCCTGTGCACAGCTGCTACAGAGTAGGTATGGCGAGAAGAGTGATGGGCTCGTCACTTGCCGTGATGCAGAGGTACCTGGCTCGATTGTGGTCAGGCCAAAGCGCAAGCTGGACCACGCTTGGATGGTTTATTCGTCGTTGAACGACGATCCGTCAGAAGCAGACGCTTCTCAAGTGTGTGAAGCCCTCCTCCGCATGCTCGTGGAGGATGGGAATAAAGAGAAAGACGAATTTGCCAAGAAGCAAGAATGAGTTGGCTTCAGTTTACGAATTTTTGCTTCCCTTTTTGTACAATATTAGGTGATTACAGCCAATGTTAATTCTTTTTCTTTTCTCGTTTTAAAATGGCTATGTTCAACTGATTATAAATTCGAGCATGGCTCACATTTAGTGAAAGTACATATGCTAACAAGATTTATAGTGTATTTCCACTGTACCAAAACTTCAATTGATTGATTCTTTCCAACTCAAATGCCAAATGGCTACAGGCAGAATTCATTTTCTCAATGAAGAAAGATACAAGTTTCAGTGTTTCATTCTAAATTGTTGAAGGCTTCCCATCTCTATCACAAATGAACATCAACGAAGAAGAATTGGGGAGCATACCTTCTTCATCTTGTGCATTTCTTGCCAGAATTACTGAAACGGCCGAATTCAAAATTCCACCAGGCTCTGTGAATGAGGGTCAGCTATTTTTGCCACCAGCAGTTGAGGTGAATAATGGGATGTAAAAGTCCTCCCTAGCTGCTGTCTTGTTCTGATTTTCAGTCTGTGGCTTCCCGTTGCTCGAGAATCTTTCTATGATCTCCTTGGCGTCGTCTGAGGAACTGCCGTACTTCTCCAGAAGCATTAACATTTCTTGCATTCCATCTGCATCTCCTTTCTTTTGCAGATATTCTAAGCAGGCCGATACTACAATGAGGTTAGGTTTCCAGCTGGGCAAACTGGCCACAAACGCCTTGGTTGTAAACTCCACGGCCTTCTCCATCTGCCCATCTTTGAAGTATCCGAGCGCCATATGACTAAACGTTAGTGCATTGGGCTCCTTCCCAGTATCCATGGCTCGCTTCAGAATAATCTCAGCGTCTCCTACATCACCCTTCTTGCAGTAAGCACGGATGACCAGGTTCGTCATCTCAATATAAGAAGCAGCTGCGTTCGTTCTCTCCCATTCCTCCAAGATCTTTCTGGCACCATCAAGGTCATCCAACTTCGCCAATGAGCTTATCATAGTATAATAGTAGTTCTTCGATAACTCAGCAAAGTCCGGAAGCAGATTCCATACGCGATACACATCTTCTTTTCTCTGCATTGCAGCATAGTAATTTATCATAGTCAGATACGCGCTACTTCTTCCATGAACTCCAGTCAAGCTCTCGGCTTTCCTCAAGAGCGCATAAGCCTTCTCCGAAGCACCAGCTTCGAGATACCCTTTAACCGCTGTAGCATAAGTATCAAAATCGACATAGTCCCAGTCATCTATCTCCATCCTCACCAAAAGCTTCTCCATCCGCTCTACATCACAACGTGCGTATGTTTTTAACAAGATTCCATAAGTGTTCCTGTTGTAAACAATCCCCTCATCTCGCATCTCTCGTGTCAATGCCTCGAGCTTCTCGTGCTCCCGCTTCCTGTTGTAAAGACTCAGCATTACATTGTAAGGCAGAGTAGAGCGGGACTTGAACTTCCTAATATATCCCATGATTGCCTCTGCTTTCTCTACGTATTTCGCCTCGGCATAGCAGTTCAAAAGAGCTACATAAACTGGATAATCCAGTAAAACGTCGTCGAGTTCATTGAAATATTTCTCTGCTTGCTCTATGCCATAAAACTTAAACAATAGATCTAGGTGAACCGCAGCGAGTTGTGGGGTCATTACAAACTGATTCCTGCTACGATTCATCCATTCAATTATCTGTCACGAGTTCATATGCATAAACTATCCATCAAGAGGGATTCAATAAAACACATCAAATCAACTACATGCTCCAAAGCGACAAATTAGCTAGAACAAAACCTAAACACGCGATTCACAACAAAAGCTCAGTTCCATTGTAGAAAATGCATGAAATTCATAACAAGCAGAAGCTACACGATGCGTACATGAAGGGCAGGCCAGAAACGACGGCGTGCTCTGAACATTCTGATGAACAGTTCGAGTGTTTGCTGGCGTATATCTCCAACTTGAGCGACCCATTCGTCGAGAACCGGAATCACCGAAATCCTCTCGCGATGACATTTGAGAAGCCTCTCGTACAGATTGGGCGATCTCTCACTCGAATACAACGAAACCCTCAGAATCCCCCTTTTGATGATCGAATCAGAAAATTTGTGGAGGAATTGGAATTTCATCATTTTGATGCTCTCACTTTTCACTCCACTTATATACTTTTTTTTTAATAGTATTCGATACTATTTTTGTACATCTAAATTATCTACATTACTCTTTTTACTTTTTATTATGAAGCAAAATCTCTAAGAAACTCAATAATTTATGTTTAGAATGGATTTGCACTTTGAATTTGTAAGAATTGTTTTTTCTCTTCTTTTACTCTATTTCTATGAAATACTTTTTCCTTTACTTTTATTTCTACTTTATAATGAACTAAATTTCAATTTTAGAGTTTGAATTTGTAAGAATTATTTTTTCTCTTCTTTTACTTTATTTCTATGAAATACTTTTTCCTTTACTTTTATTTCTACTTTATAATGAACTAAATTTCAATTTTAGAGTTCAGGTTACTTTGCTCTCTTTAGGATTATCAATTAGCTATTAATTAATCTTATTAAATAATGAACGAGATCTAGAGATGAATCCATTGTTAGATCATGGTTTAATAAAAATTAGGGTTAATCGAAAACATCCTTTTATTAGTTATAATAATTTAATTTGTAAAGTCTTAAAGCATGAACACATAAAAGTTATTGCTTTCAGCTCCTACTTTTAGTTATAAGATATAACTATTTAATTTGCAAAGTCTTAAGGTATGAACACATAAAAGTTATTGCTTTGAGCTCCTATTATTAGTTATAAGTTATAACTATTTAATTTGCAAAGTCTTAAAGCATGAACACATAAAAGTTATTGCTTTGAGCTCCTACTATTAGTTATAAGTTATAACTATTTAATTTGCAAAGTCTTAAAGCATTAACACATAAAAGTTATTGCTTCTAACTCCTACTATTAGTTATAAAAGTCTCAAAGCATGAACACATAAAGCTATTGCTTCTAACTCCTACTATTAGTTATAAATATAAAAGTCTCAAAGCTTTGAGCTCCTACGTGAATGCATTGTTAGTTGAAAACGAAACTGAAAAAATATTAATCCAAGCTTATAATGGATCTGCAGCACAGGTCAAAGATGAAGAGAGCTCCCGTTTCACCATTGGCATTTTAATTGCTCAACTATATCTTCATATTCTCACTCAAATCCCATGATATTGCATGCTTCTCAAGTAACACCAACAATTCTTGTGCTTCCTTTCCTTCTCCTTTCTTTTTCAAGTGCTCTACACAGGCAGCCACCGTGGCGTGGTCGGGTTTCCAACCGGAAACGGCAGCCATAGAAGCTTTCTTCGTCATCTCCACAGCCTCCTCCATCCGGCCATTTTTGAGGTATCCAAGCGCCATATGGCTCCACGTCTTCGAACAGGGCTTCCTCCCACCTTCTGCAACCCTCTTCAGGATAACGTCGGCCTCTCCTACATCACCTTTCCTGCAGTATGCACCGATGACTAAGTTTGGAACCCGAATGTCAGAGCCTCCTGCATTCTCTTCTTCCCACTCCTCCAAGATCTTCTTGGCACCATCAAGGTCATCCAACTTCTCCAAAGTAGGTATAACGTATGCATACGATCCATATTGTAACTTCCCACATTTTCGGAGCAGATTCCATACGCGATATACCTCTTCCCTTTTCTGCATAGTGCCATAAAGACCCATCAAAGGGCCATACGCAAACCTTCTCTCACGACCTTTAATCAAAAGCTCGGCTTTCTTCACTATAGCCAAAGCTTTCTCTAAAGCACCGGCTTTGATATATCCTTTTGCAGCTATGCAGTAACTACAAAATTTATCAGAAACCAGAGGATCTGCTTCCATCTTCATCAAGAGCTTCTCCATTCCTTCCAAATCAGAATGATCCGCGTAGATATTCAACCTGATGTTGTACGTAACTATGCTGAAATCAATGCCCTCACTCTCCATCTCTTGCATCATCAAATCTACCTTGTCATGCATCCCCATCTTTGAATAAAGGCTCATCATTGTGTTGTATGACAGGTTACTACGATAGTTGAGCTCCCTAATCTTCTCCATGGTTGCCTCTGCTTTCTCTAGGGATTTCGCGTCAGCATAGCAGTTCAGCAGAGCTGAATAAACGCGAGGATCTTTTAAACCATCTTCCAGGCCATTGAAAAAGTGCTCAGCTTGCTCGACTCCACGAACCTTGGAAATTAGATCCAGCTGAATCGCAACATGCGCCGGATTAAGTGTGAAATGCTCCAAGCTTCTAGTCATCCATTCAGCAATCTGCCATGAAATCATCGAAATTAAGATCCAGAATTATACGTAATTGCAAACCCTAACTGAAGAGGAATAAATAATACAATGCACGCATTCAATCAGCAATTACACAATTCCAAGTGCTCCAAGTTAAATCTCGAATAGCCCTCACAACACTAGATTCTGTCAAATTTCCACTAGTATTCAATTCAATCAAGCAAAACAGAAAGTGCAAAAGGATAATACACGTGATCTGCGCATACCTCAAGCGCGGGTTTGATTCGATTGTTTGTTCTGAAGCTCTTGATGAATCGTTCGAGTTCTGGACGATGCATTCTTCGACCTTGAGCGACCCATTCGTCGAGCACGGGTAGTACGGAAGCCCTCTCTTGGTTACATCTCTGAAGCCTCTTAAACAGACGCGGTGCGGAGGTGGTCTGTGTTTGGGTGGAATACAGTGAAACGCTGCAAATTGAAGGCTCCAGACGCCAGCTTCGGACAGATTTCATCAGCCTCTTCATTTTAGAGAGTTTTTCTTTCCATTTCAACGGGAGAAGAAAGAGACGGAATGCGCCGGGCGGCGAGCGACGGCGGCGTCGCTTCTGAAAGAGGAAATTTTCGGAGTTTTGAAATTTGAATACCTCATTTTCTCACTTCACTTACTTACGTAATATACATTGGGCCTTGCTAATGTATTGGGCTCAGATAGAGACGGCCCATGCAGTATTTTTGAGGCCCACAAGGCAATTATCTGGTGTGATGACAGCTAATTCACGGAAAGTCTGACAGCCAATCAGAGCTCCCCAATCCCGTGACACGTACACGGAAACCCTATTCGGCTATTTCCCATACTCGCCACGTCAGCCGGATTGATTTCTCCAAGCAGCCCAATCCGAAATGACGTATTTGCCCCGAGAAATTTCTCCAAACCCCCCTTTCGCCCCTCTAATCATATTAAGCAGTTTTCACTTTCTCTCTCTTCTCCCCCACATTGGTGATGTTCAGAGGTTCTGTGTGAGTGTGTAAAATTTTCACCCTTTCTCTCAGTGAATTCCTTCACATGCCGAAAGAGGCTAAAAATTGAATTCAAGATAAAGAAGAATAAGGTAAAAGAAAACCGTGTGTTCTGTTAATTGCTGATTGAAGCTTAGCAATCGCAGGTTTCTCTCTGGCCTAGGGTTCGGCTGGAATTGGAGCAAATATACACTTTTTTAAATTTGATAAGTATCTATTGTTTTTAGACTTGGGCTTTTTCCAATTTGTGCCAAGACTGGATTTTTATGCATGCATGTTTGCTTGGCATAATTATTTGTTGAACTATCCGGGGGTTTTGTGAATTGTCCTGAAAGTTTTGTTTTGTGGGGTTTAAAGGGAAAGTGATGATTTAGGGTTTTGAGGGGTGGGTTTTGTAATGGGTAGTACAGGCGAAGCTGACAAGAAAAGGCGTCATGTTAGCTCCATATCGCCCACTGCCGCCACGGCCAAGAAGCATCCTCTTGCGGCGCTATCTGAGGAGAAAAAGGTGAGGCTGCTACTTTTTCTTTTTATTTTTTGTTTAATTTTCTAAATAAGAACTTTCTATGACTAAGACTCAGAAATTAGGTAGAATTAAGTTTTCAAGCCACTATTTGCATGAAAGTGTTTGATTCCACATGATAATTCATGGTTGGAGAGACGCACGAAATACACTAGTGATATTGGGATGAGCTTCTGTAGTGGGGCGTGTCCTCGATTATGTGATTTCCCCCCGTTCTGTGCTTTATTTGTGTTAAGCTGATGTTAAATTTCCTCTTGGATGTTAGTATTTAGGATGCAGTTTTAGTTATCATGTTTCCAGGGACCTTGAGTTTCTTTATCTTTACATTGTTTTGTGTGAATGGGTGCTGATTTTAGGTTTATCGTGCTTTAGCATGTCTTATATCTTTGTAGGCTATTAAATTTGGAAGGGTTTTCTTCATTAAATATCTCTCACAGACCATCATATTTTGTTGACTATGGTTTTTTTTTTTTCTTTTCTTTTCTTTTCTGCTGAAACTGTAATCACAATTCCTTTGCCGTGGAGTCAACTAATAGTCAAAATTTTGAATTGCTGTAGCTTGATGCAGCAGTGCTTCAATTTCAAAATCAAAAACTCCTACAGAAGTTGGAAACTCAGAAGGTTGAGATTAATGCCCTTGAGGACAGATTGTGTCAGTTGAGGGATAAACAACATTCATATAAGAAAACTTTAGCTGAGGTCGATAATGCATGGAAACAGGTACACGAGTATGATGTTATGAGTATTGTCTTGGTTTTCTCACTTTCTTACTCTCATGATAAAGAATGTCTGGTTTGATTAGATGTTGAGGCTTTGTCTAGATTTAGTTTTTGCTTGTAGTATCTATTCAAGTGGGGTAATTAACCTGAAAATCTTAATTGCAGAGCCTGATAAAATAGTTATGGTATCTCCTTTAGGGGCTTCTGTAGATCATCTTTGCTAACTATTGATTCCATTTCAACCTTCTCTGCCCCCTTGGAGATGATCATAACACAGTAACCAGGGAAAAAGAAAATATTTTTGACCTCTACACCTATGCTATTAACACGTCACAACCATTAATGGAAACAAATACTCCTATTACGGTATTACCAAAATTCAAAGTGTGAATGCAACCTGATTGCTTAGTCTGATATTTGCTTGAATAACGACAAAATATTAGCTTTTGTGAATCAAAGTTAATTACAGAGAAGAAGCAAAATCGAAAGTTGCAGTTAACTTTTTGATCTGTTACTTGCTATCGTTCAACAGCGTCCTACTTCTTCTATCTTTGATATATAAAAAAGAGTCAATTTTTTTTTTACTTCTAGCAATACTTTTGTAGTGGTTATCTGTGGGTATAGGTAATTTATGATATATCTGTAATTGGTGACTGGCTAAAAAAAAGCTCTGAAAGGGCTGTAGGATGGACTGTGGTAAGGAAGTTAACATTTTTGCAAGAAAGGCCTTACGCCTCATTTTCCTTGAGTATAAACAAAAACAATCAACTCCATAGGTTTGATATGCATCTACAAGGACATAGAATATCCTGATGCATCCATTAAGCAGGTGAAAAATGATGCTAACAGTTATAACATAAATTTTATCTATCTGGCATTTGCAAAATGTTTGCCTACTCATTTTCTAATGGCTCCAATATTTTACTAGCTGGTTGATCACTTGGAGTCACATTCCAATTGCACACTTGAAAATACAAAAGATGTTCGAGGTTTTGGACGCCACCTAGCAAAAGAAGGTAAGTGATGCCTGTTGAAGATATGTTTTTGTAAATGCATTTCTTTCCCCTTCGATTGGTGTTTAATTCATCAATCTTACTTTTTGGAGATTAAATGATATGTTCAAACATTGTGTCGCTGAAACAGCCTTAGTTTTTGACCAATGATACCTTCCTATTTTTTATGAGCATATGGCGATTAATAACATCTTATGTGTATATTTTTACTATGTTTAGTTTGTGCCACAAAGAGCTATTATTACATGTCTATCTGATTGACTGTACATCCTCTGATGATGTGTATTTTTATTGCTTGATTGGTCAAAATTGTACTCATGCACAAACATATTTGTATGTGCATGTGCTCCATCATTCTAGTCCCGGGGCGGGGGTTGTTCTAGCACCAATTTTGATGAGACTAATTTTGTATGTTATCGCAGAACAAATTTGATGATGAATCTAAGCGTTTGTGGTGATCTTGTCTCTCTCTTGGTGCCTGTCCTTTTATGAACTTCTCTTTTCTGTGACTGGGTGGACATCTTTTTCAATATTTGTACTCTACTAATATCAATAAGATTTGGTTTCTTAAACATCTCCTCACAACAAAAAAATGAGAGGGGATTTGTAGTTATAAATTCCCAGACTGAACATTTCCTAGGCATTTCCACTAAATTACTTTTAACATTACTATCATAGAGGTGCACAGAATTTTATTTTTCATGAACACTGTGTTGTTCTAATCTTTGAACCATGTAAGATATGTTATGTTTGATTTTTGTAATGTTTCAATATTGTAGAGAATCTTCTTTTAGATGTATTTGTTTGCATAATTTTGCATTGCCAATTCGGAAACAGTATATAAATTTTAATTATTTTTTCTGTATGTATAGGAACTACTTGGTTTAGCTCTTAGCTGGTGATGAACTATGATGTGTCACACAATTTTCAGTCTGAATAATGTTCACTCTGAGCTATGTTTTTTGGAACTTTTGCTAATAAAGTTATACGAATTGCCTTATTAGATTGTGATTCGCCACCAGAGGATGCTTTACTGAGCCGACTCTTAGAAACTGGTGCGACTGAAAGTAGCTCAGCCAGTACACTTATGAATCCAACTGAAAAAGATAGAAAAATAGACGGTGAAAACCGTGAAATGACAGAGAAATTAGAGACCATACTCAAGAATATTGTAGCTTCTTTTGATGATTTGAACAATTTGAAGGGTATATTGTACACGGCATCTCTGAAAGCACTGTCTTCTAATGGTAAGACCATATTGTTAATTTGCATATGCTTCAGTTTCTGAATATAGTTTATCAAGTTCTTGTAAGATTTCTTATTTATTGCTCATCCGTTTCTCCTTTTTCAATTTTTCTATGCTTATGCATCTGTCTCTCTGTTTGGCCCCTTATTTCCTTTTCGGCACTCCACTGTAGGACAGAGCCAGAAGGCGGTTTTTCCTGATTTGCTAACTGAGGTCAGAAATCTTAGAATGGCAACCCTGAAGCTTCACTTGAAGCATAAACCATTGTCTGGTGAGCTGCAAAGACATAGAGACACTGACGCAAAGAACAAAGCTGATCTGAAGCGTTTGAAAGGTATTATTCCATTTTGTTTCTTCTCTATAGTCCTCACGCCAATAGGCTGCTTCTCAGTGTTTTCCCTTTCTGGTCAGGCTTTATTGCCTTCAGTGTTAAGTTTCCCCTATACTTGATATTGGGAGTTACTGTGTATGCCATCTGTACCTAACCTGAAGAACAGATATTATTTGTTGGCTTCTCTCTTGATTATCGTAAAGTGTTGCTGTGTTGGTATGTTTGTGAGAAACTGGTTATAGAATTCCATGTCTTGTTCAAATGCATTAGTTTCTTTTTGTATTCATCTTTGGTTTAGTTTACTACCAATTCAAATTATTACTTGTTTCTCTCAAGAGTTACCAATCAGTGACAAAGCGTTTATCCTTTATTTGATTTAAAAACACTTGGTATGTTAAGTCTCTTCAATTTTTTGCGAAATGCATGGTTTTCAGCAAAGTTCATACATGTCACAGCATTCTTTTACTTTTCCATTTAAAGGAGAACTAGAAAGTACAATATATGAACTGGAAGAAAGCAACCATAAGTTGGCGGTTTTAAAAGCAGAAAGAGATGTGGCAAAAGGGGCATCTTTCCCTGTTCTAAATCGAGGGAATAGGCAGGTAACTAATGATAAAGTAAGGGACAAAGAAAGAGACTTGCAAGATATGGAGTCCACCCTGAAGGAACTATTGGTAATAAACTGTTTTTATTATTCCTCTAGTTTAGACGATATGATTGTACTACATAGAAATGACTCATGGAAATTGTGTCTCTGCATAGGAGCAATCATCATCTCGACTAGAAGAGCTCAAGCGTTTTCATGAAGATAGGCTGAACACATTAAGAAACTTATCAAATTTGCAGGTTAATATGTTTCCTTGTAGCTTCTCTGTGTATTCTCATTCCTTTCTACTTCTTGGTATTGCACATTGCCCTTGCTTTTCTTATTAGCCTGTGAAATTTTTGTTGGCAGAGCAACTTAAAGAATGTTCACTGCATTTGTTCATCCCAAGCATATATTTTACTGAAAGATCAATTGACAAAAGCTAAAGCAGATGTAGTTGAATATCAAGCCCTTTATGAGAAATTACAGGTTATATTTGTTTTCTTTTTACATCTTGAGTTGATTTGATGTAGCTATTTTTTTGTAAAAAAGAAAAAAGGAAACATTTTTAGTTTTCCATCCTTTTAACTTCAGGTCCAGAAAGAGTGTCTCTACTGGCGGGAAAAAGAAAGTCTCATGAAAAACGAGTTAGTTGATGTTCTTCAGCGATCTTCAGCTGTTGCTAACTCCAGAATAAGTGACTTGGAAGCAGAGATAGAGAGATACATCAAAGAAAAGGATTTAATTGAGGTCAAGCTGGACGAAGCATCTAAAGAACCTGGTATGGATAGTATACTTTATTGTCATAGATTGGATTTGTTTCCACTAGATTAATTTGTTATTTACAGGCAGGAAAGAAATCATTGCGGAGTTTAAAGCTTTGGTTTCATCATTTCCTGAGAAAATGGGTAGCATGCAAAATCAGTTAGCTAAACACAAGGAGACTGCTGCAGACATTCACAGCTTACGAGCTGATGTTGAATCATTGACTAATATTCTCAACCGCAAGGTGAATTTTGATGCACTTAAACTTATCCATTCTATTCTTTTCAGCTCAGTGTCCTAACTTGTTAAAATTCCATTTATACACATGAATTTGTGCGTGTGCATGTCATAAACAGGCAAAGGAGTTGGAGACTTTGACTTCCAGATCAGCGCAGCAAACTGCTGAAATTCAGAAACTGCAAGCTGTGGTATGAAATTTTCTTAGGTTGTATGTATTTGATCATATGAGTGCTAACTCTGCATGAGGTCTTTCATTTTTGTTTGTAACAGAGTAGCCTATTTCTTAACATACTTTCAGATAAGGATAAAATTAAAATCCCTGTCTACTGTTGTTGTGCTTTTAAGATGAATGACAAGTGATTTTTCAAGAACTATTTTAAGATAGAGGGATCTGGTAAGATTTTTAAATTTGGTTTGTCGGCACAGATCAGTGGTTTAAAGGCAACTGTTACGGACTTGAAGCTCTTCCTGGAAATGTATGGGCACCAATCGGTTGACTCAAGGTTAGCATTCTTCGGTGTTTTTGTTTATTTATAAAACTTCTAATGATGCAAGTATCTACTTTGAGTATGACTTCAGATGATTTTCTGATATGTGATTACTGGCTACTCTTTCTCAACACACCTTACAAATTCATTAAGTTTTTCCAAAAGCTTATGCAAGGACAAATTAGCACCCGATTGGTGGGATAAGATACATGACTGTTGTTATTAAGATCTGAGATCATCTTTGTGGGTCCATCTGAATGAATTTTTACTGTATAAATATCTTTTGCTTTTGAAATACTGTCATATGCAGGGATATTAGTGCAGCCAGAAGTACCGAGATCAAGGCATGGGCTCGCGTTCAAGGCCTTAAATCCTCCCTTGACGAGCGTAATCTGGAGTTGCGAGTTAAAGTTGCAATTGAAGCAGAAGCACAAGCCCAGCAGAAATTAGCTGCTTCGGAGGCTGAGATTGCTGAGCTGAGAAAGAAGTTAGAGGCTTCTAAGAGGTCCATTTCTTGATGAATTATATAATAATTTTGCTCTTTATCTTTTTTGCAATAAGAAATTAGGCATGCGTTTATGGTTTTCATCTTTGTCCAACTATTAGTGTTCTTCATCTGGTTATACTTGAATGTTTGTAGAGTCTTCCTTACTTGGTTGGATCTATTCTACCTGTGTAATTTTGTGCTTGTAACATCTTTTTGTGACATTAGCTTATAAACTGTAAGAACAAATGTTGTATGATTACTTTTTACTGTTGTGAGGAAAACCGAAAACCTTATCTAGTTAATCAGAAAGAGTTGAAAGCCAGAATATCTATATAGAAATTAGAAACCCTATATAACTTGTAACTATGCTGTATTTCTATTTAAATGTATAGCCGTAGCAACTGGATGGTACATTGGTTTTGATTGTCATTTTCTGATTACCGAGACCGAGGAAACATTGGCGTAGCCTTTTTTTAGGTGATTTAAATAGTTGAAAGCCACTGCATCTGTGAAGACCAAAGATGAGGAAACATAATTATAAATCTACATACATTCTTGGATTAAAAGGGTGCGCCCGCGGTGCCCAGGTGAGGCGCGCCGATGAGGCCTTTTTTCCCATTGGGCGCACGCACCTACGTAAGGCATGCCCGAGGCACACATATACGCACGAGATGCACGCGTGCGCCTTTGGGAAAACTAGGGTTTTATATAATTTACAGCACTTCACGCCTTTTATGATGGAGGCGGCGCCTCAAGGCTGTGAGGCGGTGTAAAGGCTTGCATGAAGCGGTCATGTAACAGCCGTAATATTTGTTGTTAATATATATATATATATATTAACAACAAATATTATTTATTTATTTATTTCAAGAGGCCAAGGAACAGCCGCAACTTTCTGAATAAAAGGGGCCCATCAGCCGCAACTTTTTTTGTAAAAGAATTTCTAACCCTAACTAATATATTAAGGTATAAATATAATATAACTTTGCATGATTCAGAAAAAAGAAATGAGAAGCAAGAAATGAGAAGCAGTCAAAGTATTGAGTTCTACACAGCAGCAGTCAGTATTTGTGTGTTTTAAGTATTTGTATTTTTAGTAGGAAATATATCATAGGTAAATATATTAGAATTTTTATACTTTAGGTGCGCCTCGCCTACGAAAAGCCCGTGCCTGTGCCTCAGGCTCTGGGCCTAGGCTCCAGGCCAGTTTGTGCCTCGGTGCGCCTTGCGCCTTTTAAAACCAAGCTTACATTTTAAATTATTCATGCGCAATGGCCGTCTAGAAGTCCTAAATTTCATTGTCTATGTGACTGCTATGTGTCAGAAGTAAGTAAAGATCTTCAGAAGTGGAGATTATTAAATGGGGAGACTAGAGATGTCATAATCATGTGCAGAAACTGTAGTGACAGATGTATTGGTCTATCTAGGTGGAAGAGGATAATGATTAGTAGTGAGGGGAGAGTTGATATTGGATTGATCAAGGTTATATATCTAGCTCATAAGACATGTGAAAACATATGCCCTTTTAGAAAGGGTTAATCATGTTTCTGTCTCCGACTTTCAGCCTTTTTCTCCAGAAAATTTCCCCAACTTCCGTTTCCTTTTCAAAACCCCCATCTTGCAGAGTGTCTGTAAAATGTCCTACTATACAAATCTGGGGATGGAATGATGAATTGCCTCACTGGATTCTTAAGTGCAACGATGTTTTATTGGGTGAGGTGGGAAACAAATTTCACCTAATGATCTGGAAAGCTGACTCATCATTCTGTTGTCAAATTTTGTATAGGGGGACATTTTTTGGAAAACACTGAAAGTTGGGGACTTTTTCGGAAAAATGCTGAAAGTTGGGGACAGAAAACATGATTAACTCTTAGAAATTAGTCGATGATTGATGACTGCAATTTTATATCTGTGTGCATTCTGATAGTTTCTTCTACTGCTATAGCAGGGAAAAATCAAGACTTTCTGATGGCTTAAAATGCAAGCATGAAGAGACTGAGGCGTACCTGTCAGAGATAGAGGTTAGTATATCCCTTAAGACTTTCTGATGGCTTAAAATTCAACCTTAACGTCTATGAGTCATAGCTCTCTTATATGAAACTGGCCCTTATTTGCTACACACTATCACATTCTGTGTTCTGCCATATTTTCTAAAGTTGGATATTTCTCAATCATGCATCCTAAATTAGACTAAGAGTTGCCTGTATTGCTACAGACTATTGGGCAGGCTTATGATGACATGCAGAGCCAAAACCAGCAGCTTTTGCAGCAAATCACCGAGAGAGATGACTATAACGTTAAGGTTATTACTCCTCCGATTCCATAATTTCAGCTGGATTTCAAAAGAATCGGTTTTCTGATTGTTTGCCTTCAATTTGACCAAAAAAATCTTTATGGGACAACATTGATAATTTCACTTGTTTTGGACTTAAAAAAGGAATGCATGTTTTACTAATCATACATGCCCAGGATACAGTATATATAGTACGTGGGAGAAAGTAATTGATCAACATTTTCTGCAATATAATTTGGTTACGGAAACCTAAATTCATACAAGTCCTTCATTTTCCCATTGGTCACTAATCATATAACCACCACTCTGATAATTATAAAAATATTCTAATGCAAACCAGCAGATTATACCTGAATCATCATTTCGAACTCTCTGCTTGCTGTTATCAGGATAGACATTGTTCTTTGTTTCTCAATGTGAAAGCCTAATAGAGTTAATTGGCTGACATTTTCTTATTTGCTATTAATGTGTCTGTAGCATATGTTTTTCATGCTTCTGTTTGGAATTTAGCACAGATATTAAGAATCATGGGATATATTGGAAGAAAATTTAGAGATGATTTAACTATTTATTACTCCCTCCGTCCGCCAAGATTATGTAAAAATTACTATATTTGGCGTCCGCCAAGATTATGTCACTTTCCTTTTATGGCAATGGTCCCACCATCTTCTTTAATATTTTATCCTTACTAACACTCTTTATTTACAAAAAACTCACTCAAAACTCAATCTCAACCACACATCTCATAAAGTGGTGGGACCCTTTCTCCACTACATCAAAATCATCACTAATTTTATTAAATCCCGTGCCCAAGCAATTTTACATAATTTTGGCGGACGGAGGGAGTACATGATTTGGACCGCATGATTGCACAGGCTTCCCTGTGGAACTTTGTCATGGTTAAGTCAGTTTTGTGTTTTATAATATTCGATCTCTGAGCATTCTAACGTTTGCACATCCACCAGGCTATGCAAGTCTATTCTCATGTTCCTTGAACTCGAGGGTTTGTCTTAAGGATCTTCTGTCATAGGGTTAGAAAAGCTAGTTGCCACTTGAGATAATTTTTCAGAATGAAGTTTAAAATTTAATAATCTCTGTTCAGCAGCATTTCACATGGAACATTTATGTGAGAGAGGACTAGTCCTTGTTAGAGTTGAACTGAGACTTGCTCGTTTCTTGTATCCACCTGGTAGTATAGTCTCTTGGAAATGTATTTGTAGTTTAATAATGGTTTGAAAATTGGAAACATAAACCAAACGTAAGGGAAAAGATGAGTACCATCCTAAGGCCTAAATTTCATCTCTTTTTGCCCTAGAAGTGACAATATTCCATTTAGACTTTTTGTAACTAATTCCACTTCGTTGAAATGATGATGCAATACTGCAACACTTGAGACTCAGAACTCGTTTTTCAAATGTCGTGAAATTTGCTACATAGCATTGGGACAAGGTGATTACACACAGATAGAGTTAAAGAAATTCTTTTGTTGCTCCGAAGGAAAAAGTGGGAATATCACTCGTTCTTTTGTTGCTCCGAAGGAAAAAGTGGGAATACCACTTTGCAAGGAACAAATTATTGTTATTATTTATAAAACGAAGTGGAGACATTGATGATATAGTACTTGGGTAAGAGTTGGAAAACATGATTATTCATTATGTTCAACTCTTTGATTGGTTTTCCCCAATTATTCATATTCTCTCAAATTGGTCATAAACTCGGGGAAAGGAGACTTATTTCTCCAAACCCTGATGCAAATGGTGGATGCCTTTGTTGATGAATTACTTCTGTTTTGGTTTATGTTTCAGCTTGTTTTAGAAGGTGTGCGTTCAAGACAGATGGGAGATGCTCTGCTTATGGAGAAGAGTATGTTGAATAAATCTGTACAACATAGCAAGAAAACTATAGATTTTTATAACTTCAAGGCTGGCCGAATTGAAGATCAGGTACTATGAGTGGCATATGTTGTGTCAATTTCTGTAGTTGATTGTGTTAATAATCTTTTGGCTGCAGTTGAAGGGCTACTCAGATCAGAGACAGAGGCTTGCAGAAGATAGAGCCCACAATGCTGCTGCTTTAGAAAGCACTGAAAGAAGACTGTTGGATGTGAGGAAAACTTCTCAACAACTAATGGGAACAGTTGAAGAAGCACAGACCCAGGTGGATAGGAGTCGAGTGTCTCTTGCTGAGATGCAGATAGAACTAGAGAAAGAAAGGTGTTCAGGGTTAATATAATTCTTATTTCAGTTACACGGGAAAACTATTTTCTTACTTGTTGCAAATGTTTCTTTTATTTAGGTTTGAGAGAAAAAGGGTAGAGGAAGATCTAGATAATCTAAGGAGGAAAGCTCAACAACTTAAATCACAAGTTGAGGGTTCCTCTTTAGTCGAAAAGCTAAAGCAGGAGCTCAGGGAATACAAGGAAATTCTGAAGTGCAGTGTCTGCCTTGACAGAAGGAAAGAGGTACATTCCCATTTTGAGATGCATGAGAAAATGAATAAGCTACTATTGAGATGTTGCTGTGCTGGTCAAGGTTTTATTTCCTTTACTAATCTTTCTTATGTTTCTACTGTACTTGTGGAAAATGGAGGTAACAAGGTCTTCTACTACACTCTCTTCAGTTCTAAACAAGACATTATAATTTAGGTAAATAGATTTTTGAAACTATATGAAACTACAAGATGTATTTGGATGAGAAAACAATGGCTCTTACTTCAGGTGTATGTTACCAAAGCATTAAACATCCCTAGCCTAGGCATATAGAGTGGTCGGGTGACTTATGGGTTGGTTGGATTTAGAGGGCCTATATTCATTTCCTTCTGTGGTTTATTTCTCTACTATTAGTTTTTGACTTTTTTTATTGATTTGTGTGTAAACTATAGGATATAGTAAGATATTAAGCTCCAAAAATATTGTAGTTAGAGGAGCTAACAAGTACCTTTTGTCAGGTGGTCATCACAAAATGTTATCATCTATTTTGCAATCCTTGCCTTCAGAGAATTATTGAAACGCGCCATCGCAAGTGCCCAGTTTGTGCAGCAAGTTTTGGGGTTAATGATGTCAAACCTGTATACATCTGATCATTATGGTTCCTGGCATTGATTTTTATGCCTACTGGGTCCATGTGAACCTAGTAGTTCACTCTGAGGATGCTGTTTCACATGTACTATATAATACTTATTGCTCTGCTGAATCCAAGAAGAGATCACATCGCAATTAGAGGTTCCTTTCCAGAAATTGCTTGTAGCATAGGTTTGCTGTTTCTGGGTTTAGACACTGGAAACATTTTTTGATTTATTTCGAATAGTGTTAATGAGTTCCCCCTCTTCATTTGACTGCTCCAAGCAACTGGGTGCTTTTTTTGACTTACTGCTTGCAGATTGAATTCAGTTCAGTTCTCCATATGGAGGTTTTAGGAGTAAATAAAGTAATGATGCAAAGCCCCGTGGTTTCCAAGTGTGCATGGATTTGCGTGGAGCTTCATATGACTTTGGTCTTAGACTCTTAGGTTCTTCTATGCTGCTGTGTACAGATATTGTATTTCATTTTTGTTGCTAGTGTCTAGTTTGAGTTGTTTTAGGAGAAACAAGCAAAATATCAATGTTGAATCAGTAACTTTTCATTATCAATTGACACTTATACCATTTGAATGATCTGATTGACTAATACATCACCTTGTGAGTAATCTTGTTCTGGTGATTCAATTCCAAGCATGTGCATGCGTTGTTTTGTGCTCGTGCGGGAGAGAGGGAGATGACCATGCATCTTGTTCACCAGGATCCTTATTATCTTGGTTAGTTTCACCCTAGTGTTAAGGTTTGTAGTGTTTATATATATATATATATATATATAAATTTATATTTACAGCCAATGGTGTTATCATCTTGTACCAATATTTACTTTGGCTACTTGTTTAGGTCAAGCGGGTTCTCTGGCTGTTGTAACATAAAGGCACAGAATGTTCTAGACCGAACTCGTGAAGTGACTTCAGTTGAAGGTATGCTGTTGAAGTATGATTGTTGCTATGTTAGTGCTGGTTTTTTTTTTTTTTTGGGGGGGGGGGGGGCACTTATTATTGTAGATGTATCTTGTAGAAAATTGTTATGTGTATATATAGCGAAAAGTATTGCATTTTTATTGAAGTGCAGAATCGTGTATATCTTCATGTGTTCCTTTTATTTGTTTGGTCATTTCTTTATGTAATCCTATAGGAAGCTTGTTATATACCTCCTAATATTCCTTGACCATTTGTTCGAAGAAGAGGATTTCCTCTAATAATGAACTATCAATTTTTTTATTAGTTCCGAAGTAATTTTTGACAAGGGTACCGTTATTCATTTCCAGTGATTTGGTTGGTTAGAGGTGATAAATTGGTGTGCGATTACTGTTTACTAATTATTTGCTGGTTGAAAGTTTATA
Source organism: Salvia miltiorrhiza (assembly GCF_028751815.1). Classification (NCBI taxonomy): domain Eukaryota; kingdom Viridiplantae; phylum Streptophyta; class Magnoliopsida; order Lamiales; family Lamiaceae; genus Salvia; species Salvia miltiorrhiza. Next base: position 396,591 of record NC_080390.1, on the reverse strand, counting down.
GAATTATTTATTCAGTCCCTTGTACCGTTGTACGCTTGTAACACATTGCACATTAGTTATTGTTGAAGGATGACATCACAAATGAAGGGGTAACCAACTTGAATATTCATCTACAATAAAGTTAGAATGGAAAGACCTGTATAGCAAAGGTATATCTGTTATCATGAGTGGGATTCAACGTGCCACAGAATTTCTTATCTTGGAGGAGAATGTATCTTATGGGAGTTAGATGGGGATACCTACTTTTCGAGACTCCATCTAGGGTTCCAACTAAATTTCTGGTCCAACTGGGTACATACTGTATATTGTTAGTACTTTGATTTGTTTATTTGTAAAAATATATCTTCTGAAAGTTAGTTCCGTAAAGATTCAATCCGTATCTGAATGTTTGACATGAGGGTAAGCAGAGTCAAAGGCCGAGTATTCATTTGCTTAATGCTTGTGTTTTTTTTCCCTCATCCTCTGTGAATAGGGGATTTACCTATTAATTAGATACAGTTTGAACTCTCTTTTTTTTGTCAGCCAGGATTGTTTCTTGTTGATCCGTTTCAGTCTTAGTGAGTCCAACTCAATTCGGTTGTTTGAGCTAGTGCACCTGTTGGTATACTATTTCTGAACATTAAGATTCATACCAAACATAAGTTCAATAGGTGGTTTCATTTTAGTTACCAATATATACCATTAGTGATGCCCGGTGCAGTTACCGAAAACCTAGGGAACCTTTATAACCATCTTCAAATATTATAAGGGCAAATCTTATCCCACATTAATTTCTTTTGTCATGCCTTTAGTCGTTACAACCGTACATTCTTTGTATTCTTATGGTAACTGTAATTGATCACAAAGATTGCCACTAAATAGAACCCATAATGTGTCTTGCTTTTCATCTCAGTTTGAATATTTTTTGTATTTTAACGGTACATGAGCTTGGTTTCGTAGGGTACGTGGGTATAATACGGCTTGAAAGCGATTATACAACTAGGTTTGTTACGGTTGCTATCTTCCCTTCCAACTCCTCTGGGCCAATGTCTATTATTGGAGTGAGACGGAGCTTCACAGTTTGGGACCAGCTGATAAGTTCTGAGGTACAGCATGTCATTATCATTCCAAGATTATATGGTAAGGATCGAACCACGACTTTCTGATGCTTGTGCTGCTTTCCCCATCCGTACAAGTTCGACAAATGAGTAAATATTATTATTAGATTTATTTGGAGAAAGCTTATGAAATTCTCGATAAGTTCCAAATGGCGAAGGGGCATTGAGAGAGGAGAGCCCCCCCTCTCTCCGCTCTCTCAAAATATGAGTAGATGGTCAAACTAACAAAACTGTCTTCATATATTTAGAGATTATTATAAGTTGTGATTCTCGTTCTTGACGGTGTCTGGGCTAGAGTTTTCGGGTCTGATGAATCGTGAGCCATTGATGTATACTTCCCTACCTCTCTTTCTTGTACGATGAAATGCTTCTATTCAGTTGGAATTGTGTATGTAAGTGTGGAATTATGAGTTACTGCTAATCTGACTGAAATAAAATTGGCTGAATTGATTTATGAACTCGTGAAACGGACAGAGTAACGAAGTAACTAAAATCACATTGTCGAAATTCAGTGAAAACGTTGCTTGCCATTTGAAGCCGAGACTAAATCTTGCTATAAAAGTTGTATAATTGAAAATGCTATAGGGGTGAAATCGTGGATCATGTGTAATAAAGTAGAGTTTGTAATAAAGAAATGAAGTGTACAAAACATAGGATTCTTGAAAGTTGAGACATCATCACATGTGGGTTTTGTCCAACGAAGTTATTTGTATGTGTGATTTCATTAGGGCCATTTGTTGTCTCTGTCTGGAATCTTAGCATGAAGGTTAGGCAATCAATCTCTCTTATTTTGGTTAACATCTTTTTTTCTCCTTTTTGTTAGGGACAAGATATTTAATTTTCTTTCTATTATGTGGGTTAAAATTAGACAAATGTCTGTTTCAAAGAGGAATAATTCAAGATTAGGACAATAGTGGTAATAGGCTTAGCAGCCAAGCACATAGAATTATAATGTTAAATCACACATGCATAAAAGTAGCTTTAAAAAAATTATGAATAGTGCACTATTATTGTCTTTAGTTAGATGCAAGAAAACATTTACCAAAGCCTAAAGCTGAGATCTTCAGCCACGTAAGAAAATTGTGCAGTTACATATAATTTAGTGTCTTTTTCTTTCAAATCAGTCCTACAATAAACTAATGGACCCACTAATGACTTTCTTTTATTTTAATAAAAAAAAAATGTGTGAATAACTTGCAGGGAAAGAAGCGTTCCAGCTAGTCACACTGTTTGTGGGAAAGCAATTGAATTGATGGAACTCTCCACTTTTAATGAGAAAAAATAGTTGGTGTACTTGTCTTTTTCCTTTTCTTTTTCTTTCTTTCTTTTATTTTTCTCTTTAATTGCACTTTATATATAATTATTATTCGATTTAGATCGACAAATATGACTATGATAATCGTGGAAAAAGACTAGATGAGAAAAGTTTATACGATTTAAAATGTATTAATCTATTATTGGGTAGTGTAAGTATTAACCATTACAAAAGTTTTATGGGCAGCGAAAAAAAAAAGTCTAGATGAGAAAATAGGTATCACCTAAATGAATTTTATAATGATTAATTCGGGAGGAAATCAATATTGGGACATAAATGTAAGGAATGCTTAGTTTTTATGATTGTTAATATATATAATTGAATATTTTTATTTCTGTTATTGTTGAAATTGCTGTATTAAATGGTTATAAAATCATAATTATTTATGATTAATTCGTTGAGATATGTTGAGACTTAATCGTAAATTTGAAATCTACGTCTCGAGCACATAAATTTAATGTATTTGATTGTTTATTTTCAAGTTGGAATGGAGTTTGATGCTTGAGAATGTGGGAAATAGAGTATCCCACATTGAAAAATTGAACTAGAGTAAAGTCATTTATAAGTATTGTTCTATTAGATAGAGACGATCAAGTAGGCAACATTATGGTGCACCCTAGTAGGTCTTTTGTGTTAGTCATTTTATGGCTTGCCCAGCCTAGATTCCTAAGAGTAGCACCATTCGAGTCTGAGTCCGAACACTTGCACTTATCGCAATAAGCGCTTTGAGGCGCACTTTGCACATGCGCATTGTCGCGAGAAGCATTGACGAGTCCTTTAGTTTTGGTAAAGTGACTCGTGAAAGCGGCTCGGTCAGGGTTCACACTAGATGCGGTTTTGTGTGGTGCGTATATGAACACATGATGTAGCAGTGAGCGGACATGTAGTGTAGAGGTGGCGGAAGTTGCCCAACATGGTGTAGGGGTGGAAGAGGTTGGCGTGCAAGTCTGACCAACCCATAGGTTCAGGCTTGCTCCTAGTCATGGCTTGACATCAGGCCATTGCACCTAAAAATAGAGGCTCCCAACACACACGACTTCAAACGCTGACATACCAAAATGTTAATTCTATCTAATGCTGACAATAACGTATCTCATACTGAAAAACTGAAGACTCAAGTCATTTACAAGTATTGTTCTATTAGAAGGGGACAATCAATTGTGCAATATTATGGTGCACCTTAGTGGGTCTTTTGTGTTAGCCATTTTATGGCTAGTTCAGATTCCTACGAGGAGCACTATCCGAGTCTGAGCCCGAGTATCGCAATGGACGCTTTGAGGCGCACTTTGCACATATGCATTATCGCGAGAATAAATTCACATGATATTTTCAGGGCCGAGTGTGATTAGCTAACCACCTATGTGGTCAATTTAAAATAATTGATATGTACTAGAAATTTAAGTATATAGACTTGTTTTGTCAACTTCTTGCCATTGGCTCTCGATGCTCGTTCAATTTGGTTATCGTCGAATTATTCAATAATAGATTTTAATCTCAAGTCTTAAGAGTTAGTACTTTTTAATTTTTATAAAGTCTAAAACAAGGAAAATGAACAAATATCTAGATGATCGAATATTCTATTAATTAAATACATGGTTAAATAATTAAGATCTTGAATGCTGTTTGACGATGTAATTAATGGCCACTAACCTCACACATGATGCTAGTCGTAGATACCGCCGACCAATCATGTAGATTGTGTCTCCCTTTGTTTTTTTTTTAATTATTAATTAAAGTATATAATTTATTAAAATTAAATTTGGATTTGAATTGGTAAAATCTTTTTGTTTACAAAATATTGAGATATACTATGCCTAATTTTGTTTACACAAAATTTTGGTTAATTATAAAGTAATGAAGATGCCTTTTCTTTGAATTTTATGGCAGTACAATTTTTTTTATCTGTTATCTTAATTTTGATTGGTAAATAAGACATTCTTGTGAGATATATATTAATAACTTCGTTGCTTCATCAATCAATTATTTAGCTTATCAAGGACTTGAAACTTAGTTAATACATTATATTGTGTAGGTCAACTTTTGCCTGAACATATGATTTTGTTAAATCAAAATACTAATGTACAATTACCAAGAACCCTAGGAGAAATGTAGGTTAATTTCAACTAAAAAATTGGCTGAAAATTTGAAGATTCACATGTAATTAATGCTGCATCGTGAAATATATTTCATATAACGAGATTGAGTGAGAGAGAAAGAGAGAGATTTATTAGAGTTCGAGTGTATAATTGTATGAATCCAAATATTCATTATTCATTAATATCCCCTTAAACTATTTTCCTAATCTATGTATAATACATATATTTAAATGGCCCATAAAATACGGCCCAATTTAGAGAATTACTACTTTCTTGTGCACTTTCAAAAGGAATCTAATCAATTGAAAAGTTAAGAATTTTGTGATGTATATTACCTCATCGAATCCAAGAACAATGACTCCCCTAATAAATTTATACTGCAATGGGTCCTTATTATATATATTATGGTAATAATATAAGCATATGTCACTGGCCACCGGGTCCTCACTTAAGTGAAGTGACCCGGGTTCGATCCCTCTTGGGAACGAATTGGTGATTGGAGATATAAGGTGGAGTTTGGTGAATGGAGAGATAAGGTGGTTCTTGGAGTGGATGGGGGAACTAACTACTAACATCTAACATGACTTTGACCGATCAAAAAAAAAAAAAAAAAAATATAAGCATATGTAACAAATTTTTGGATGCAATGTGTGGGGCCAAAAGAGATCGATGAGGCTAAATGATTGAAGTAGAGACTTGAAATTAATGAGGGAGATAGTGATGGTGAGATCACTTACCACTAGACCAAATTAGTGAATAAACAGAAATGTGAATCTAAGTGTATAAATTTATTTTAAGTCCCTACCCTCCAAATTATATATACCTACCTATTGCATAAAATATCTTATCAATTCATCACAAGAGAGCAAAAAGTACATTTTCTTGTAGCACATTATGATCAATGTATGATGATAGGATGATGAGTTTTTGACATATATAGCCACCATTTGTTGATATAAAAAGAAACAATAGCCATTGAGATTACATGTGTTGTGTTTGTGTGAGTTAAGTAGTTTTTTTTTAGGGAAAATTCGGTGAAAAAAAAAATTATTAGTGAAATTTGAACTTATAATTTTTAAATTGCTAGGTCTTTTAAAATTGACAACATGATACTTATATATACAAGATTAGTGGATCATATATTACAATCATTTGCAGCTATATATATTGCTTAATCAACTTCGAATTTGGTTTATGTAGTTTCTTTGTGGTGATTGCCAGATTGGGTAAGAGATCATAATTAACCACAAAAGTTAATAAAAGATCAAACGGTCACATCACAAAGTAATTTTCACTGAAAATGATTAAAAGAAACAACTAATAATAATGACACAACAAAAAATAATTGAAAATTCCATAATATATTAATTTATTAAATAACACTTCAAAGTATTTATACAAATTTAAAATCCTCATAGTAAATATATTAAGCAAATTAAACTCAAAACTAATAGAATTGTATTCAAATAAAGAAAACACTCATTTTGAACTACAAAATTAGCAAAACAGATGTTCACATTTCATACTGCACTAGTTAAAAGTCTATTCTAAAATTGGTGATTTTTTTTTAATAAATCAGTATATTGTGTTGAATAACGATATTCAAAAAATTAATAAAATTTTCGCTCCTTCAAGGTTTGAACCTAGGTAAAATTTACCTCCATGTAAATATCAGTCGTAAAATATATTAAATCAATACATATAAATCAATCTAATATCTCACCATATATGAAGGATCTCATTAAAATCATTCCACGTGGTGTGTATATATATATATATATATATATATATATATATATATATATATATATATATATAAAAGGAGTAGTATTATATTTGCCCAAAATTAGAAATGGTATGATTCAGAATCGCAATAGGAGCATGGAAAAAATATCTATAAGTAGTATATTTTGGACATAAGTTAGCTACAAGTTTCTATAAATCACCTCTTTCAATTTTTTTAACACATGCAGCATAATTAGGGTTGTTGATGAAATTAAAAGCCATAATTAATTTAAAATGCAGAAACTTTTACTAGATTTTGGTGTTACACGGTTTTTAACTTTTGTTATCGAAGTACATAAATTTGATATTGCCTATAATTTTACAAAGCTCGTATAATTTAAACCGATTACCCAACTAAATTAAAAATGGTGATAAATAATGTGAGTTAATTATTCAATCACTAGCGGGCGTAGAGTCTCTTTCTTTTGACAAACATATTTAAATGTAGACTTTAAATTTAGTAGCAATGAATTAATAAGTATATATCAACTCTCGAAATGCAGTGTATAGTGAAATCGAATAATTCCACGACATGTATATGTAATTGGCTGATAATACTATAAGATATGTCCCTCAAAGTATTATTCGGTTCTTCCAAACCATAACTAAATACACATTAATTTCACTTTCATTAACAAGATCAAAATGTTTGTTACCTATCTCATTCCACAAACTTCATCTTCTCCAAAAAAAAAAAAAAGAAAAAAAAATTAAAAAAATATATAAAAATAAAAAATAATAGCTAGTCGTAGAGCTAGAGCTCCCACAAGATCGGATCTTCAAGGCGGAATCCGGCGTCGGCTCCGGCCATCGGCCACGACGAGACGTAGTAGCAATAGCCGCTGCCGTGATCGGTGGTGGTGCTGAGGGAGAGATCCGGCAAGTCGAAAAACGTGTCGTCAGCCGATTCTTGCATGCTGTCCGCCGCCAAGTCCGTCGACGAGTGGGAGCTGACCAGCTGGCTCCGGCTCGGCTCGGCTTCGCCGGGGAATGTGGCCGCCGCGGCCTTCGCGGCGGCGGCCTGGATGTCCTTGGGCGCGGTGGAGGCCGGGCGGGGGAGCACCTGAGCCAGGTGAGGGAAATTGAGGTAAGCCGACTGCCCCTTGATGGCCAGCGCCGCCACGTCGTGGGCTCGCGCCGCCATCTCCGCCGTCGGGTAAGTCCCCAGCCATATTCTCGATTTCTTCCTCGGCTCCCGGATTTCGCACACCCATTTCCCCCAATTCCGCTTCCGCACGCCGCGGTATGTCGGGTGCCTGTCGCCGCACCCGCCGCCGCCGCCGCCGGAGGCGGCGGCCTTCCGCCGCTTGCTCACTTCGTTGCCGCTCTTCTCGCCTTGAGACTTGGCTTCGATGTTACTCTTGTCGCACGTGGTGGCGGCGCTCTGCGTCTCGTTGGAGCTGGACGAGGACGTGGATGTGGCGGCGGCGGCGGTGGTGGTTGAGGTGGAGGAGGAGGTGGAGGTGGAGGTGGAGAAAAGTTGGTCTTCAACTATATTCTCAAAGATGATTTTGTGTTCCATGCCTTGTGGGCTAGTAGCTAGCTGAGTGAGAGAATGTGTAATGTTGCTACATAAAGTAGGGGAGTTTGGGCAAATATAAGATTCTTTCACAATTTGGATTAATTTATATAAAGAAAAAGATAACCAACACACCATACACAACATTTAATTATGCTCAAGGTGAGGGATATTATAAAAATTGAGCTATCGTACCCTTAAAAGCCTTTAAAGTATTAGAATAGATTTGAGTCAATGTAAATTTATTTGGTGCATAGTGTAATAGTCGATAAGTCATATACCGACCTACGTACAAATGTAGAGACGTACGTGTTAAAATTACCCTTACTTATTTACATATGATCTTACTTTAATAAATTAGTTCGAAGTACATTATTTTATAATGCTAAGGGATTTTAATTATCAGCAATTGTCTTTCCAACCTGAGTTCACCGTGGATCCAATCCGTTCACTTTTGTTTATAGGAACAATGGACGGTGAACTCAAACTTAAGACTTTTGGCTTCAAATACTAATCAGTACTTCACCATTAGATCAACATACATACAAACAATAATTATAGTTTTTAATCATAAGAACTGTTACTTTTATTTGAAATAATATGACTTTTTCTTCAAAACAATTATCACTTGTATTCATAATAATCGTATTTTTACGTAAAGCATCCATGGTAAAAGATAATAAAAGATACAAATAAAAATAATTATCACTTTTATTCAGAATCACAGTCATTTATGTATATGACAGGTCTTGGTAAGAGCATTCATTTGTGTCATATTTAACCTATGCGCATTGTGATGGTGCATGATCGTTTTTGTGTACTTAAATTAGGTTTATTTTCATGTTCATCTTTTCCTAATCTTGCCTAAACAACCCTCAAGTTAATAATTACGATTTGTACTTATAAATGTGATTAGAAATATTGATGTACTAGCTCTTAACCTATGTATTCTAACGTGACATCTTATATTGTATTCGTGAATGATTGATATATATATCAATATTAAGAGTTTTTTAATGTCACATTGTATTCGTGAATGATCGACATCTTTTAATATTAAGAGTTTGAATTAAAAAAAAAGGGGGACCATGCATATTTTGTGCACATTCATAAACCATGAATTTGGAATTGGGGGGTAGGGGCCCTTGTAGGTAGGGTTATTTGCAAGGATTACCATTAATTTTGTAGAAATCATTTAAAACTGTAACTTGAATGATCGACGACTATTTTGCTACCCTTGGGCTTCTACATTTATTGTGACGTCCTTCAACTGTCGTATTATTGAAATATTTAAATAAAATTACGCTGGCTACAGTAATCAAGAAATTATAATATAGTATATAGAATTTTTATAACATTTGATCAATCAAAAAGTATGTACCGGAGGATAAATTTACTTTAATGCCCCTCAAGCTCTAATCTTATAGTACAATAATTTACAAAACATGATTCGTGGAATAAGTGGTTGATACATATGGGTTTCACAAGCCCAAATTCCACTGCTTCATGCATTTTGTTAGCCCTTTTAATATATATAGTGAAGTGATGAATTATACTAAAATTGCTATGTTTCGTAATAAATAAGAATAATGTATATAAATCAGTATATATTGTTGCATAAGCTGTTTATAATGACTGCATAATAGAAGTTAATTAATCGATAAAATTTTCGCTCCCTCTAAAATTCAAATCAGGTAAAAATTCGCCCCATTTAAATAAATATCAATCATAAAATTTGAAAATTTAACTTTACATATTCATACTCATTTTCATCATATTTGTCCACTCATTTGATCTTCTTACGAAGTTGGATTCATTTTTTCTTGAATTTTCACTAAATTCCCGTTTTGGTTAAAAAAAAAAGTTTGTATTATGTATATTAATATTTCGAATAATATCAATCAGAATTTGAATAAAAATTAAACTCAATTTGGAGGTTGGTGTGTGTTGTGTGTGTATACTAGTCTTGCAAATTCGAACAACATATATATGTTGCAGGAAGAGAACACCGAATACATTGAATCTTTGTGTTCCATATAATAGCGGCGCCATGTTATCAAATTTTGACTAAATTAAAGGTGGAAGGTGGTATAATAGATATTAAATTAAAATAAAACTATGATTGAGAGAAAATATATTTTCCCATGTTTGGCATACAAATATACATCTGGATTTTGTTGCGAGCGATGAAGACACGGCCGCTAAAATCAAGACACATGACCAAACTTATTTTCCCAGTGTGACAATTTATATGGCTGCAATTTAAATAAAAATTTATCGACCATGCTATTCTGTGAAAAAATACAATTATCAAATTAAAGAGGCACAGGTGGATCTAGAAAAATCGATTATATAAGATTTAAATTAAAATATTTAACTATGTCACACATGGGTCACATGCCAGTGGGTCCACAGTGCTCGACCAAGTGGACCGTTCCAAACATTTGATGGAAATTTTGGCTTTACCATTGTTTTTTTAACGAGATTTATCACTTTTATCTCAATGAGTGGTAGGGATAATTTTTAATAAATTATTAAATTTTCATCAAATCTTGATTTCGTATATGCATAATTCTTGTTGCATTTTATAATAATTATAATTATATATGTTGAAATCGTATATATATAAATATAATATATGAAGATGGAAACATAAGAATGCAAATACAACTGTTGTAAAATTCAACAGTATTATGTTACTATGTATTTATAAAATTTGGTTATATACAGGATTAGGTTATAGTGAGAATGCTATCTTTCGTGATAAATGAGAATAATGAATAAGTCAGTAAATAGTGTTGATTAACAATATTCAATTATTTGATAAGATTTTTGCTCCCTTCATGATTCGAACTGAGGAATAATTTTGTCTCCTCCAGATAAATATCAGTCATAGAATTTGAAAATTTAACGTTTCAAATTCATTCTCATTTCTCAACATATTTATCCATTCTCATTAAAACTATATATATATATATATATAGTCGTAATTGTAGCAATATTAAAATGGAATGAACATACATCTCCTTGTGTTAGTCATTGAAGGAGGCATCGCATGCATTGTTGCAAGAGTTTGCAACTTTGTCATCTCATGCCTATTTGTCTATTGGTACAATACAACTGCACAATCTTCCAAAACCCTCTTTCATCTTTGTGCTACCTTCGTATCATAAGAATATGCTGTTTTTTTTTGTTTTTTTTTTCCGTTCGTCCCATAATTAAGAGTGTGCATAATTCATTTTTAAATATGATTCCATCACTATGATCCATCATTATTTCTTCACTTCACTCACAAAATTAGACTTCTTTTTCACTCACAACATATCTAATATTTGTTTAAATTCGTGTCAAATAAACTAAGTATACTCTTTCGATACGGAGGTAATACGTTCCGAAAGGAAAAAAAAGAGACAAAAATAAGAAGAAAAAAATTTAGAAAAGAAACAAACTACGGTAAATTCGGATACACAATGTATCTGTTATAATAAAATCATAATTATAATAAATAAATTTTAACTGAGAATGATTAATCCTAATTAAAATTGATAAAGCCTAATTGAAATTTACGAATCATACATTTTAAGATATATACACAAGTTTTTTTCTTAGTAATGACACGAGTTTAAGAAATTGGTTAAATATGATATGAGTGATATAAGGAATGAAATTAAAAATAAATTTATTAGAAATGAAATGAGCTTAAAAAAATGGCAAAACAAGTCAAAAATTGATGAGTTTAAAAATTTATAAACTTCTATATGTAAAGCATCTCTTATATCAGCAGTGCTCAGTATTCACAGCCACATATAACGGGTAGCATACATAACTCATCTCTTATATGCTATTTCAAATCTTATTTTATCAATTATCAAACGAGGCTCGGCCCTTAGTCTGCTTCTTTGTGCTGTCAAGGGTTCTATCTAGGCTTTTTTCTTTTTTTGGTTCTCACTATAAGCTGCATTTTAATATAAACACTTCTCAAAAATTCATAATTAAACTTCTATGCAAATTATAAGTTATTTTAAGAATACTGTATTAACACCGTCGATTATATATGTGCATTCAAATTGACATTACATAGTAACAATACGAACTCAAAAATTCATGGATGAAAAGTCTTTATCATAAATCACTATATATGTATGTATATATGGATGATTAATAAAGAAAAGACAAATACCATGTATGTATGTAGTTATAATGAGTGGATCGCCTGCATCGAAGGAGTAGGAATATGTCACCCTAACACGTTTTTTATTCAATTATATACTTCATCCGTCCCACGAATTTTGACACGTATTTTTTTTGGACCGTCTCACAAATTTTGATATATTTCTAAATAAGGTAATAATTCACTTCTGCTTTATCACTTTTATTGCATTCTCTCTCATATTTTATCATTTTTATACTTTATTAACTACACACTTAAAACATTAATCTATAACTACATAATTCCCGTGTCGAAACCAAACGTGTCAAGATTCGTGGGACGGAGAGAGTATCTTTTACTACTATTTATGGTTGTTAATTTAATGTCGTGATAATATTATATATTTATAATAAAACTATCGCACTCAACTAACTAATTTTTCTCAATGTGGCAACAAAACATTGGCTTTAGAGTTTTCAGAGTGCAGGTCGCACTATGTGTGTGTGTTCTTAATTAATGATAATTAATGAATATATAAGTCTATATATATAATGGTTCATGTATATGGATTGTGTTTATTCAACTTTACTTTTTATTATTTATTGCACGCAGTTCAAACCATGGTTTTATTTATTTATTTATTTTATTTAATAAGGTAATCATGATGGAGACGAAATCACTATTTGCTATAAATAGAAAAGGGAAAAAATAAAATAGCCACTTCTAGAAAAGATATAAGTATATGAATAGTAGTCGCACTTATTGTAATATTCTTAATTAATTGTGCAACAATTTAATTTTAACTGTTACACTATAATTTAAGATTTAATCATGTAATAATATTATTAACATTGTTATATGTTTAAACATTCATGTAATCCTGTAATAATTATTATTATTATTTGTTACACGATTTCGACCAAAAAATTGAATTCGTGTAATATGCTTAAATCGTGTAAGATAGAAGTACTCTTTAAGTTTTTCAATAACTAACACATAAAAATAAAGCAATTATTTGATTCAAAAGATGTGGGATTAATGGCGGATGGCTGGAGATATCTATCTATTTTGAGAGAGAGAGAGAGAGAGAGAGAGAGAGAGATTTTAGATGTGGGAATTTTATATAAAGATTAGTAATTAATTAATTTTGATTGCGTTTAGAATTACATTGTCGTTTACTATCAAAGATGGTGAAATTAACTGAATGGATCGTTGCATGTTTTAATTATCAATAATGCTACTTGGACAAAATATGTCTGAATAAAATATGATTAAATTCTTTATAAAATATAGTATTTATTTAAAAGTTTTCGTTTAAAATAAAAAAATAATTTAGCATGTTTTATTGTTTTCTCCATATTGTATTTTTTTAATTTTTATTATTTTTAAAGTACAAAAACTACAAAAAAAAATTAGAATCTCACAAAAAAGTTAAATAATTATTTAATTATATAGTTGAAATTTAATTGTTTGTCAAATTTATCTTAAGTGGTTTTGCAATTGAAAAGATAATGACTTTAATTGTATTAACTCCATATTATATTAGTGCATACATGCATATTCAAATATTTTAGTTACACGCTTTTACTTTTAAATAATATTGTTCCAATAATTGAAAGAAACTAATTAACTATACTTAATATTCATATATATATATATATAGTAGATTTTATCTAAATATTTATAATAAAATTATCTTTTTATTATATTTATAACTAGTCTATACGATAATTAAGTTAGTATTTATTTTTTTATATATAAGAAAATATAAAAATATTTCACATGCATTTCACGAATGCAAATATTAGTTATACTAAAAATTAAAAAATAATGCCCCTCAAAAAAATTAAAAAATAATGGCGTACATGGTTTAAATTCAAATATTACATCGAGATTCATATTGCATGAACTAGATTTGATTTTTTTTTTTTTTTTTTGGAGAGAATCATAAACAACTATCTTAATTTCTTATATTTCTCATTTTACATAATTGAGTGACTTAAATTTAATTAATTCCAAATCTCTCCCCCCTTGTTAAATAAATAAATCATTGAAATTTTAAAGTTTGTTGGAGAATAGACATCACCAATTTATGGAGCAAGACAACTTAGAGTACGTGGAGCCAATTTATTGATTTTGATCATAACTTTTCGACATTTATGTTTGTCGACATGCGAGAATATATAGCTCAAATTATGAGGCAAAAATAGTGAACAACACATCATATGCTTACAATTCTCCAACATTGATAATTAGCTTAATTAAAACAGATTTTCATGCCTGATAATATTTGTAAAAATATAGATTATCTAAATTTATTTATTATTATTATAAAGTCTCGGATCGGAAGTGTGTTGTCACGTTTTCTAATAAAGAGTTGCTGAAGGCACTGACTAGAATCATTATATTAGATGTCTTTTGTATTAATTACTCAATTAATACACTCTAATTTAGCAAGACATCACGGGCGTTTATTTTTTATATTAGCTTTAATAGACAAAAATAATAATACCTGCCGCCAAAATAGGGCTGAGAGAGGAACCCCTTGTCGAACGCCTCGAGAAAACACAAAATAGCCACAAAACATCTCCATAACCCTTCTTTCTTTATCATCATCATGTTAAAATGATTAAATTCAGGAAGGAGCTAGTAATCAAGTTTGGATTTATATATTAACGAAGTAATTATTCAGATATTTTTTTAAAAAAATATTATGTATAAGACGGATCGAGGCGGAGTTGTTGAACTAATTAAATAGGTGAATAATTAGAGACACGTAAGTTCGAAAGCAACCGAACATTCTCAAAACTATAATAATATTGTTTAGAATATGTAATGACGAACATCTATGTTGATGCATAAATGAAGATAGATATATGTTAATTAAATAGATATAGATCATCATTGTTTGGTCATAAGTTTTCCAATTAATAGTGTTCAACATATTTATTTAAAATTCGAAATGAGACACATATACATATTTTTGTTTAACAATATGCATGAATTTATGGTTACATTTAGCATAAGTAAATACACTTATATTCTTTTTACCATTAAAAGTTCGTTTAAAATTTTAAAAAATGCAAAAAAAAAAATCAACTATTAAATAAATAATACTACCAACGAATGAGATTGCCTAAGATTTGTGTACTATGTTAACCCCTCCCCATTATGTATATAACCGATTTAATTTATCACTATAATTGAAATTGAAATGAAATGAAATGAAATGTTTCACGAGATCATTAAAAATATGGGGCGTGAAATGAAATTGCATGAAATGAAACATCGCGCGCCAACCAAATATAACAAAGTTGCATGAAATGAAATGAAATTGCAATAATGATAGAAGAGAGCAATCAATAATCATACAACCAACTAATTCGAATTATTTAAGATTAAGCGAACCAAGGTCTAAATGGAACATGAAAATTGCATATATGTGTTTTTTTATAGAAAAACATGCAAAAAGATATTGATAAAGGCGTAGGTCTATATATAGAAAAAGACGTGACTGAAGTATTTAGGTATTGAATGCAGCCAACATAATTTTGTTTGGGGAGGTTGAGATTTTAAATACAATTTATTAAGATGTTGAGTCGAAAACTAAGTGCCACACGTAGCAAAGCGTACGTGTGCTAATTTAGTCGCAAACCACGTACGTGTCTCGTTTTCAATGGTTCGTCTCTTCTATTTGATTAAGGGGTGAGTAAAATGACCGAAATCAAATAATCAAACTGATTCAAATCGAAATATTGAAATATTTACGTATTGTCGATTTGATTTGGTTTAATTTTTCATAAGAATTTGATTTAATTCTGTAAAACCGAACAAAATCGAAAATTGAATTATATTTATTTAATACTAATATATTAATATATATATATATATACATAAATATATACATATACTTTATATATATATATATAGATATTGATATATAATTTTATATTAAATACATATATATATATATATATATATATATATATATAATTTTGATATTAAATACAATGTATTTAATGTAATTTTTTTTCTTCTTATTTTTCATTTTCTTTCTTCGATTTTTAGATTTTTTTACTATTTCGGTTTGGTTCAATTTTTATTCTAAAAATTTTAATTTTTCGATTTGATTTATTCGATTAATTCGGTTCGGTTCGATATTTTTTAAAACCAAATATAAATTTGATTTTATTTTATTTTAGCAACCCTAAATAGATGGCTTGGTAATTGAAAGTGATTGGGCCAACTTTTTTAAAGTTGTCACTATCGGTCCAATAAAATTGAGGGTTCAAGTAATTTAAAAGATTATTATATGTGAGTTAGAATTTTATATTTTTGAAACTAATTGTTATTTAATTTGATTACGATGTGTAATTTGCCCAAATTATTAAATTGATTAACCAAGATTACTTAATTCAGTTAGATTTCATATTTACCAAATGGAAGTGTTTAATTGTGATTTACATTACTTAATTTTGTCTGATTTATAATATATAAATGACGAAAATTGCATTGTAGCCGAAACGGCCATTTTAACAAATTTCGTTACATAACAGATTTGACTAAATGTCTGGGTTTTTAACTTTTTATAGCTACGAACCTACGAGACATTAATAAATACATTATGTGTATTGAATATCTTGAGTTTTGAAGATGAAAAATACATTAAAATGAAGAATGTGATGGGAAAGTACGTACGTTAACAAAGTGTGGAAGTAGAAGTTAGAACTAGAAACTATATTAATCACTTTTCCACCTACCTTTAAATCTTTCTTTTTCTTTAGGGAATGCTTTTTTGAATCATATTACTGGGACTGACAAATCGTGCATGTCGAATCGCTATCGGATCGACACGACCTGATAAGATCAAACCTGAACACGACCTGTTAAGAAAGTGCTCGACACGAACACGAACCCGAACCCGACACGAATACGATAACAATATGATTTGAATCGTGTTGACACGATACGATAACGACACGATCTAATTAAAACCTGATTAAACGCGAAACCCAAAAGATTAAAGTTTAGAAAGAAATAAAAATTTAAAATAAATATTTAATGAAAATAATACTAATATTAACTCTATCAAGTGATACGAACCCGACACGAACCCGATACGGAATTATCAGGTTCTTATCAAGTCGACACGAACCTGATAAGGGCTTGACACTGACTCATTAATTTCGTGCGATTTCATGTTGTGTTAACACATAATCGGTTAGATAAAATTGTCATCGTCTTAAGAGTTTTAAAATTTAGTAAGGAATTTTCCCAATAATAATAAGTGTGAATTTCTTGTTGTAGGAGAATGAAACTAAAAGCAAAATTCCATTGCTAGGTATAAAATTGTAGAAAGTTATGCTTCTATAAAAAGCCAAGAGTTGGGCCTTTTTCTGTCATCTCATGATTAAGGTGCAGACTTAGGCAAAATATATTAAATTTGTTACCATTATCTTCTATGTGCCCAAAACAAAAGGCTCTCCATTTGCCATTTTTATAAACATCTAGATTTGCATAATGGCAAACATAAACTTTTGCGGCGATCTGTCCATTTATATATATCAGCATTTTTAAAACCTCGAATTCTTTTTTATAATCAAAATCACTATAAACTTCCCATAAATACACTCAAAGTTGACTTATCTCAGTGGGTGACATGTGAAAACTTATCCAATATAACAATTTCAACCACAAAATGATAACACATCATCTGTTTTCCTTCTACATAACGGAAATTTATAGTGGCTTTTAATCTGCAATAGTATTCAAAGAGTTGGCGATTAAATTGCTGAATTTTGATCTCAAGTTTACATACATAAAGATATGATGACTTATTTGAAATATTCGAAATCAATTTGGTTAATAATATCATGGTTAATGCATGCAGGGCCGGTCCTGTATTTCACAGGGCCCTGAGCAAAAATTAAAAAATGATCCCTTATAATTTTCTTTTATATTGACGAAACAACAATAATATATTAACTTTAACTTTTTCAACCAATTATTCGAAAGAGTTTTCAATAAAAAGAGAAGAAAAAATAAGTTACTGCATATATTTTTGGAATACTATTTTATTATTAAACAAAAATAATTTATATATATATATATATATATAATTGGGCCCCAAATTGTACGGGCCTGAATGCATGCATGAGGCCAAAGCTCTAAAATTCGAGTTTCCTGTTAGTAATTTTTAAATTTATTGTTCATTCATAAAAAAAATATATGAATTCTTTAGCCCTAGAAACAAAAAGTGAATAGTTGAAATTAAGGTGCGACTTGTCAAAATTTGTAAGATAGATCAAAATTTCAATTTCATAATGTTTTCTAATGATGTTATAATCTAAAGTTTGAGTTTCCATCTTAAGTGTTAGATATTCTTCATCTTAAGTTGCAATAAAAAATTACCTTTTTCCCTAAAAAAAAATAGAACGCCATTTATAACCTTCATTGGGAAATTATTTAATGCCACACTACGAATGCACTAATAGAAAACAGTGTTAAATACTCCATATTTTTCCTCCAACTGAATAAAGACAATATAATATTTATTAATTAATGGTGACTTTAGCAAAAAGAAATTATCTGAACAGATAAATGATCAACTCGCTCCAAGAACATCACATATCTCATCCCTGGATATTAAGCCAAAATACTTTATTTTAATACTAATATTTATCTTAATTTCCTCTAAAAAATATTTACCTCAATATAAAAAATACATCATTTATTTACTTTATAAATTTTATATTATCCTGTTAGTGACTCAATTTGGTCATATCATATGCGCAGATCCGCACAAAGCCCACAACAAAAAAGGCCTTCCTTGGAGGCCCACTGGGCTCTCTCTCTCTCTCTCCATTCGAAGAATCAAATAATTTTTTCCTTCATTTACCTCAAATTGCAAATTTTTTGAATAAATTAATTTTTTTATAACATTCATTGTCAAATTTATTATTTTACTTCATGTATCTCGTTTTTGGATGAGTATATTCGTAGCCTTCATTTTACTCACTATAACCCTTTATTAAAAAATATTAATAAATATACTCCAACTTCTAAATTAAATTCCAAAATCCAAATAAGTAGTTTTATAACCCCCAGAGTTGCAGCAACGAAATTCATGTCGAATAAATAACTCATCTTACAGCCCAATGGGCATATAGTCCCACCTTCAACTTTGGTCTTTCTAAAGAGGAATTTAGATATTTAAAATTCCAGAAAATTACTGAAAGTCTTAATTATTGGAATTAATTTAATATATATATTTTTTGATGAATGGAATTAATTATGATTCAAAACATGATCTTCTCTCTAAGCTCGAGCATAATGTTTCCCTTTGCAAAATAAAATTTGACCTCCTAAACAATTTCGATTTATTTGAGATGTATTAAAAAAATGTTAAAGTCTTGCTTCACCCTACTATGCTATTTTCTCCATATAAACAACTCTAAATAATTTATATAGAGAAAGAATTTGATTGGGTGATATTTACAACTACTTTTGTTAAAGTATTTTTTAACATTTGTAGCTTCGTTTCTTATTATGATAAATATTTTATAGCTTTTGAAAGGGATGTAAGAAAACTTATATCAAACCCCATAAAAAAAAATGGCTACTGTTGGTCCATAGTGTTAGTATCAATTTTAAGCTTATGCGTTTAGCAATATTATCTATGAGGCTCCATTTTTTATTTTTTATTTTAATTATGAGGCTCCAGAATTTTGATATTTAATAGTCCCATAAATTTGATTCCTTATCAAGTTCTAGTTTCCATATATTAAACTCCTAAATGAATAGCATCAGTCCATTTAACACATATAAGCCCATGTATATAGGCTCAATATAACATATTCTTTATGGGCCCACTATTTAAATGAATTAGCCTATCTTACACAGCTCAAACAATTACTAAAAAAAATTCACAATTAGCACTTCAGTGTTAAATCCTCGAAAATACACTAATGAATTCAAAATATAAGCTGAGTGCATCACTCACTTATATAATAATAAATTATCATATTTTAATAATTTCATATTTTATCAAGTGAATGTAAAACCCTAATTATTATAATTAAACCTTAAATCGATAATTAAAAATCGGGACATGACAATTTTATTTTTATTAAAATAAAATAATGAATACAATAATTATTCTCTAGAGCACGATTTTCACTCAAAGCTCAAGCTCAGACTGAATTATAATTTTTTTCGAAGCCAAAGATAGCCCAAACTCATATCATCTTATTAAAAAAAATTAGAATATTTCACATAACTATATAATTAATATGAAAACGGAGCAAGAAAAGAATATGTAATCTTCATCTATAGTTGCACAAAACTGCTTTCACATTATATACTAACCATAATCTCAAGTTCTCAACGTTAACTTAAAATCACAGATAATTAAGCACAATCGATTTTTTTCTTAATTAATTTTTTTTTCTGCCCCTCTATCTCTCTTACACCATTAATTCATTATATTTTCAGCCAACGAGGATTAATTTGAAATAGAAAAGGTAGAAAATCCGAACAATTTAAGAATTAGATTCAAGAAATCCAACAAACCAAAGTTTCTCATTAGTTTCTTCAAAGACCCAAAATTCAAAATTACCAACATTGGAACCTTGGAATTTATTATATAATCTCCATATCATAATTACCCCAACAAGATTCCATTCACAAATTTGCTCTAATCATCTATAAATAAGCCCACCATACCCATTTTCCTTTGACATTATTGTAAAAAATTAAACAACTTTTTCTCACAATCACCAAAATTAAATTAAAAAAAAAAAATGAAGAAACTCAACCCCTACGCCAAACCATTTGTGCCTGCTGCCATTGCACATTACTTGAGAAGTGATGATAGGTCTTTGTATATGACTTTCTCTAATGGTTCACCCCTCAGCAATGAAGAAATATCAGATTTTTTCACAAGGTAAATATAAATAAATAAATATATGATTTTTTTTTATTTTATATTTGTGATTTATTTAATTTTATTTTATTTGGGTTTGTGACAGTGTGTACGGGCAATGTGTGGAGCATATTTATGTGCACGATCAGCACAAGAGAGATCCAAAGTTTGGGAAAATAATTTTCACAAATGAAATAATTGCAAGATTGATATTACGAAATCGAGAAGTTGTGAAAGTGGTGGTGAATGGTAAGCCAGTTTGGTTGAAAAAATATATTCCTCGCAGGCAACGTCGTCAATTATTTTCTATGTAGTAAATTTATATCAGATTCAGAAATTAAATAAATTTGCTTTAATTTGCATCGGATTAATTCTCATCTCTGTGTTTCAATTTAATAATAGTAAGTCTTTTGTGATGCAAGTTAGACATGGATTTGATTTGAGAATGAAAATTAACTTTTTTTTGGATTGAATAAACAAATAATTTAAAAGTCGAATATACGAAGTTTGATCTAAGGCATTAACCACTCTATCACTAGACCGACACAAGCATATTAAATCTGTATTTTTGTTGTGATTCGTGTTAATGTATACTAATTGAAAGAAATGATTAAATATAAGTCAAAATAGAGTTTACGAGTTGGCAAGATGAATAAAAATAGGGTCGATATTGCTTTAAAAATTAGAAGCTTCGTTTGATTTTGTAATTATGATTCAATTTTTAATGTAGAATTTTATATAATTAGTAGAATCTAAATTATATAGTGCTGTGATTATATAATTAATCGAAGCAAGTTTTGTATAAATTTAGAGCAATTGACCAGATGATATGAAACATCTTCATACAACTCAAATTCACATTCAATATACGTTTGTAACTGATAAATAACACTTAAATGTACAAAGCTACCAAAATTTTAATTTGAAAACTTTACAGATAAGGAAAAGCTGCATGCACAAATACGACAAAAGGTATACGTACGCTCGTCCATTTTAAATTGTATTCGTGTACTTTTCGGGTCTGTTTGATATGGGTTTAAAAGCAGGATAAGTTAAATTAATATGGATTTATGTAGTGTTTGATATTATGTGTTACTAATATGGTCAACTCCAGGTTTATCCCAAGACCCTAGCTTATTTTGTGGGATTAACCCACACTAATTATCCCACCTCCCCCATGGGATTAACCCACACTAATTATTCCACCCCCTCCATAGGCTACTAATTTAGGTATTTGATATGTTAATCCAACCTATTTCAATGGATACCAAACACTTTTTGGGATTAATTACCAATGATATCAAACACCCATCTGAGATTAAAAATCACAATTAATCCACAATAAATTATCAGGATAATTTATATCCTAATGTAATAAAATAAGCATTATATATTTATATATATATTGATACTCAAAATAGGATGATAAATTACTAGTATGTGTTTCAATGAATGAGGGTACAAAATATGTGTGTACTCAATGATAATGGCGGGGAATTGATAGAAATCATGGATTGATATTCAATATATTGTTCGTATATGTAAGATGACTCGAGCTATTAATAATTTATTACTTCATTCGTCACATTTGAAATGTCTCAAAATTATATATAGGATAATATTAGTATAATTTTGGGATATCCCAAAGTAAACGCATGAAATAGTAAGATTTCTCAAATTTCACTCTTCAATGGAATAAGAATAAACTAAAATTAGCTTAAATGATTAAAATAATCAACAGTTTTGGGATATCACAAAGTTTCAATCCATCAAAATGAACAACGGACTAACCTTACTATATTTATTTATCTAAACTAATCAATCAAAATAAACACCCCTGAGAATTCAAACCTCGCTCGCTCTGTCCAAAGTTATAGTAAGAAACCCTAATGATGCTTAGTATTTGACAACATAATATCAAAAGAAAAGCATCCCAACTAATTTAAACTTCAAAAATAAACATTGAGATCAAATAAGTTCCCCCAAAAATAAATATCCTTTACCCCAACTAATTTCTATAGTTTGCTATTTTCATCATATACCATTTTAAGTTCATCGATTTTTTCTTATTTTAATAAAGATTTTCTCTTTCTAACTATATATAAGTACAATTATCCAAATATTTTGACAACTTATAAACTCCTAAAAAACTACATCCCATAAGTTATTGAAACTTATAATTAAACTCTCTAAAATAAGCTTGGCCAAACATCCTTATATATAACTACTTACAACTTATTTTTTATCGTCCGTATAAAGATATTTGCATGCAATTTAGACATGATTTTTCTCTTGCCCATTGCCGGCCGGTTAATATGTCCACTAATAATAAGGTGATGCCACGTGGGCGTCAGACAAGATCATATATCTCCGTACAGGTTAATATGTAAGCATCGGACAAGATCACGAATTTTTGCATAAGTAAATACGTTCATTAATAATGTAGCGATACAACACTTTTACATGATTTTGATGATGAAGTGTAATGTGGTGGTAAACGTTTCTCCTCCAACTAATAGATTGAAGGTTAGAATCACTTAAAAAAGCTAGAGTATAGGTATATTTTTTTTTTCTTTGAGTAATACCAATTTTTAAGAAAATGTAACGATACGCGTCCAACAAGATCACAAATCTCCACACGAGATCACAATCTTAGTAAAAAAAATGGCGGGTTAACTTTCAAGATTCTTCTTATTTTTTTTTTTGTCAAGATTTATTTTTCGTTTCAAAATGCATGCATTAATTAAATATAATTAGCTTCGTTTATTATTTGTAAATGATTTTATAAACTAAAAGGACAAAATAGTTTTTATTGCAAAAGTTAATTGAGGAAAGAAAAACAAAATGGCATCCTGCATATATATTAGGTAATTGGATGGAACCACCTGAATTTGTTGTTACTATACTTATTTTTTTTCCATTAATAGTATTATCATTTAAAATTAGAAAATAGTAATAATCCCAAGATATGCACTATATATCTATAATTCTATATATCAAGTATCAACAACTCCTTTTCAGTTTTCATAATAATCTCAAGCTCTCATCTACCACAATTAATTTTTCCCACGAAAAACAAAATTAAATTTAAGCTCTATATGCACTGGTTCTGTAAAATCGATTGATTTTAATTTGTAAAATACTATATATCAAATGTTGCCTCACCATTATATATCACTAATTAACCGCCCTTAACGTTGCAATTGCTTCTTAATTACATTTTCATTAATGACACACACTACATTAATTGAAATAGAAAGACATATATATTTGCACATTATTAAATACAAAATCTGCAATTATTTGTTTCCCCTCATTTAATTTTTGATTTAGAACAAATTGAGCAAAAAATCTATACATTTCAAAATTTCAAAGCACCCATACATTCTTTTCTTTTTTTTAAAGGTGGCACCAATTAAACTAAATTTGCAAATGCATGATTTATGCAAAATCCAACATCAACTTCTCTATAAATAAGTGCCAAGGAACCACATTTCTTACATCCAACACATTATTAAACACACACACACACACACACTTTATATTTTTACACCTATACTAAACTCCAAGTGAGAAGGCCTCCACCGCCACCATCACCATGAGCAAACTAAACGCAAATGCTCAACCATTTGAACCGGAAAGAAGCACAGGCGGCGGCGCCGCCGCAACAAGCAAACTAAACGCCAATGCTGAGCCGTTCACGGCCGCAGGAGTTGAGCATGCAGCAAGACAAGGGAGGGATGCGAAGTCGGATAGAGACGAGAGATCTTTGTTCATGACTTTCTCTACTGGATCACCTCTCACCGAGGAAGAGATCCAACTATATTTTACGAGGTATCTTAACTAAATTATTAAAAAGTATATATATATATGAAAAAAATTGGTGATTAATTTTATTTTTTTATTTTGAATTATTCAGATGGTTTGGGAAATGTGTGGAGCATGTATATCTTGAGGAGCCAGGCAAGAAAGATCCAGAATTTGGGAAGATTATATTTAAAACACCTATTTTGCCAGAAATGATAATGTTGAATAGGAAGGTGGTGAAGATGTGTGTGAATCATAAGCCTATCTGGCTTAAGAAATATGTGCCTCGAAGCCAACGAAAATTGATGGCACAAACAACTGAATGTTAGTATCTTGATTTTGAACTTTTTTGTGTTGAGATTGTTTCTTGAGATATAAAATTTAATTTTAGTATTTACTTGTATCTGTATCTTACTATGTAATTCATTGTTTATTTTGCTTCATCGGTTACAACTTACTATTATACATTCTTGCGGTTGTGGTTTAAATGAATAGAAACAAATATGTAGGTAAGATTCAAAGCATACAGAGTTGACTACTAAGGGTGTGTTCACTTTGAATGACAAATTTATCGTGACAAAATGAGGGATATAATATTAAAACTTTCTCAATTTAAATCCCTTTTTTTTCCTCAATTTTCTACAAAAGAGAATTTTACTATTTTTCGTTTCTTATTTTCACTTCAAATAATGATAATATATATTATCACACAAAAATAGAAGGATAATATTATCCATCCTTGGAGTGAAAAGAATGAATTAAAAATGATAGAATTCTCTTTTATAGAAAATGAGGGAAAAGAAAGATTTTGTTATTCCTCATTTTCTCATGATAAATTTATCAAGCAAAGAGAACAAACTCTAAAGAAAAAATAGTTTATTAATTAACGTTCATTAAACATGTTAATACTACCTAATTTCTGGATGGAGATAAGATATTGGTAAAGCATAAATGCCGTTAAATAAACTTCATAAACTAGTGAGTTTATTGATTTGTTTCGTATAAATTTTGAAATAAACATTTAAGCATGCATATATAAAAGTCTCTTTGATATTTTTTGGATGTTTGGCAATCTATTACCGTTTTTTTTTTCTGAATATTTTTGGAAAATTATTTTCGTGCAGCGTATAAATTTGGAGGTTCCAAATCTATCTTCCCTTGCAATCTCTATTGTAGTAGTCTATTGTAAAAATACTAGTTGAAATAAGAACTATGTGTACATGCATAAAATATTTTATTGATTTAGAAAAATCATCATTGAGTTTAAACACCGAAACCTTTTGCTTTAATCTTCTTCTCTAAAATTCCTAACTTTAATTCAGATATTAAAACAGCAACCAAATCACTTACTAAATATTTTATTAATATAGTGCAATTGCTATACAAGAAAAATATAGTAGTATTAGTATTATATATTCTAATGTGCATGACTTCTTCTTCTTCTCTTCTTCTATTCCGAAGCTCAGCACGCCAATTATTTCAAACTGGATAATTTAAATTCTTCTAAAGTTTTTTTTTTTTTGATAAATAAATTCTTCTAAAGTTAATGGAGTGACTTTTGGATGTTTGGTAATTTTATTCTTGGGATTATAGTCAAAAAATACACGAACTTTGATAAAAATTGCAATTTTCACCTGAACTTTCAAATTAGCCAAAATATACTTGAACTTATATTTTTTGTTGTAAATTTCACCTGAACTTGCAATGATTGAACTCCGTCGAGGTGAAATTTACAACAAAAAATATAAGTTCAGGTATATTTTGGCCAATTTGAAAGTTCAGGTGAAAATTGCAACTTTTATCAAAGTTCGTGTATTTTTTGGCTATAATCCCTTTATTCTTCGATGGAGTTGCAGTATTCGCAAATTATAATTGTGTAGGGAAGAATTTGTGGTCTTGCAACTCCACTCCCTGTATATATAAGTAGCCTATAGGATCTTGTAAGGCTAATGGGCATAAATTTAATTTAATTTTGGGAAATATATATTTGGTTAAATTAAAACCCTTTTACATAGGTGAAAGGGAATTCAAGTTGAAGCCCCAATCTAATAAAGACAAGAAATGCAAGCTCTTTGTGTGTGTAAGATTCTTCAATTTGCAAACGCTCTCATCGTCTTGGACATCTTAAGTACTCCATCCGTCACGTGAAACATTAGTAGTTTCTTTTGGTCACGAGATTTAAGAAACTACTCATATTTAGTGTGTTAAGTGTGGTATGTAAAAATATGAATAAAGAAAAAAAAATTGTCATATAAGAAAACGTAACAAGTTTCGTGGAACGACTTAAAAAAGAATACGACTTATGTTTCGTGGGACGGAGGGAGTATAGACTGATAATATCATATTATACACATGATACAATTGCTGTGGACTGGAATACACTAAATAGAGTAGTTGAATCTGTACCAAGAAAAACAAACAGACAATATATGTATACGTAAGAACACACACAAAAACAGAGAATGAAGAAAAAAGACGAAAACAAAAGGTAAGAAAAGTCGGTTGAAGATAGTTCGGTGCAGCTAAGCTTCAATTCAATGACAAGAGATAAAACAAAAAGAGAGATGGATCAGTAGAGATAGAAGATGAAGTGAATTAGGGATGAACTAAATCACAACCATTTAAAACCAAATGAGTAATGGAGATATATATCAAAATTAAAGCCACAAATCCCTAAATTAAAACAACAACACTACTAAGTCATTCCTCCTTCTACCATTGTCATCATCATCATCATGTAAAGACTATACCTTTAGAGAATTTTCTGATACTTTATATGATTCTGGAGTGATGGATACCAACCACAATCCGGGAAATGCCAACTGCAAATATTCAACAAAGTTGTTAATTAAAGGCAATGTAAATGAGAGGTAATTAAAGGTTAAAAATGTGCTTACATCGAGTTGTTTTTGCACATTCTTGGGCCGCTTCTTTGGGCGGCGCGACGGCTTTGACCCGGTGAGGGCGAAGATGTCTTCTTCAATCTCCTCTTTTGTTAAGCCAATATTTATGCTCAGCTTTTTCTTCTCCTTCTTTTCACCTTTCTCCTTATCCTCACGCTTCTCGCCGCCGCTCTTCCCTGATTTGGCGCCGCTGCTCCTCAATTGCGGCTGCGGTTTATTCTCTCCGCCAACTATTTCCTTGTCGAACTTGCTCCGGGCGTTTCGCGGCCTCAAATTCCATAGCCTAATGTCTTCATCCGACTTGTTGTTGATTTTTCCCTCTTTCCCCACCTCGTCAATTTCGCCGTGTTCTTCAGTAATCTCGAGCTTCGCCGGCGATTCCTTGCGATTTGCTTCCTCCTCTTTGCTGCTCTTGCTGCCGCTTTTAATCGACAAGTTGCATTTCCTGATTGCGGTTGCGGTTGCGGATGCATCGGCTTCTGCTGCTGCCTTGGATTTTTTCCCACGTTTCCCCTCTTCTGAAATCGACGAACAGAATGCAGGTTTCTGAAATTGATTTCTACGGTGTTCAATTACAACGCCTTTGCCCTTCCGCAAAGCCTCCGCTTCCGTCGACCAAGACCTCCGCGCCTCCTCCCGGAGCAATGACAACTTCTCCGAATCGCCGCTGACTGCCAAGTGTTTTATCCCCTCACAAACGAGCGCCTGCTTCATCGATTCCTCCACGGAAACCGGATGCTCGGGCGACGGAGACCGGCTCCGAGGCGATGTCGCCGCAGCATAATCACGCAGCGGAGAGTAGCGATTTGGGGAGTCGGAGGCAGCACTCGATCGCTGCGGCGGCGACATCATCGAGCGGCGCCGTTTGTGGCTCCCGCTCGATTTCCCGTCCTTGCTCCACTTAAGCAGCGGCGGCAATTCGAAATTGTGCAGTGGCTGAGACTTCGCCGGAACAAACGACGCCATGGATTGAGGATTGATTGATAACGAAATCTACTCACAAAAATGATCCGCAGAGAAACTCGAAAATTTGATTTCTAGTTTGCATACATTCACGTACAGAAGCAATCAAAAAGTTATAAACCCTAACCCGACCGTGATCGACGGAGCAGCTTCATCTCCGGAATGAATTGAGGCGACGCAATGTATGTGTCTGTGAATTGCGCTGTTGCTCACTTGTAGAGGGAAGGTGTAGAGAGAGAAAGTCGGTAGGAGAAAAGGGGATTTTTATGTTAGAGAAGGAAAACAAAAGATGAGAGAGAGAAGTGAGAATGGAGTTTGCGAAAGCAGAGCCGCGAACAAGTGAGGTGGAAGAGAGACGGTTACAACACACATACATATACAAACACAGATTTTGGGTCTACTGTAGCTTCTGAAACTTATGTTGATTCTATGAAATTTTTTTAAATATAATATTATGTTTTTTTATATATAATAAATCTATAAGTAATGCTAAACAGCCATATTGTAGCCACCCACAATTTCTATAAATAAAAAATAATTTAATTTATTTAACTTATTTTTAAAATAAAAATAAGATTTATTTATTTTATTATATTCTCTATATTGTAATTATTTTTGGTAACTTTTTTATTTTTATTAAAAAATAAATAAAAAATACTAGTAATAAAAAAGTACAATGTAGAGAATATAGTAAAATAACTAAATCCTATTTTTATTTTAAAAAATAAATTAAATAAATCAAATTTTTTCTTATTATACTAATGTGTGGGTGGCCACAATGTGACTGCATAGATTTATTGTAAATCTATATATCTTTTGCAATATGGTGAAAATGAGTAACATATGCTCCTCTCCTCCCTTGAAAATATGCTTTTATTTCTTTTTATATGTCCTTCATATATATAAATATTTTATTTTATGCATTACTCCACATAATTTAAATAATTTTTATTTTTATAACTTATATTTATTTATCCATAATCAAGTTAATAATACCTTCGATATGAGATCATTTTTTATATATAAAAAAAATGTGCATATATATTCTTAAAAAATACTGTTGTCATAAGGGTGTGTGGGCCACAGCTGGCCCAGCCCTAATTTGGTAAGGAAGGGGTATAGCTGATATGTCAACTATAGTCGTATATTGTTTTATACTTAATTATAAATAAAAACAAATTATAATATATTAATTTAAGTAAAATTTATATAATTGAATAAATTGAGAAGCATGATTGCAGCTTAATTTGTCAATGATAGTAAATTCCATGTAAAAATATAGCGCAACATTTTAATTAAATAAATTCATTAATATGCGCAATATATTCTAGCTAGAAAAATAAAATTAAGTATAAGGGCAATAAGGATATTACTAACTCAAGCTGGATCCTCTATTTCATCATTGTACTATATTTGTTGTCACGTACACATGTAAAGAAAAATTAAAAATCTTTCAAGTTTTGCTTATGAAAATTTATGTAAAGAAACTTCATGTATAGAAAAATAATTAAAATTTCTCTATGTAAAATTTGGTAGATTTTTTAAATTTCATCAAGAGACGACAATTCATAAATATAATAAAAATGGTTGCATTGAGTCCAACTTGTTCTACGTGTTACGGGCTTGCTATTATTTATACGAAAATCAAGTTACCAATACTTTTTCTATCTATTATATATTAATTTATGCAGAAATCATGACCACATTTTTTCGTACAAGGTCTTTTTGGGGGGTTTAAAGAAACTCGAAATGGAATGTAATTAAGGATAAGGCGTTTGAATTATTTGGGAAGATAATATTAATTAAAATATATAGATAATATCAATAATTGATTGAAGATTAATTAGTCTATTTATTATACACTTTTTTTTGAGAGGCTATTTATTATACACTTGTTCGTGAAGTTTTTGCTATAAAATCGAATTTATTCTATATTCGACTTTATACAATACATAATTTGGGACTGTTAACACTATAACAAAAACACAGATAAACCATATGTTTTGACAAAAAAACTTATTTATAAAACCGGTGTCATAGAACCAAAATAATCATGTCATAGGTGTTTTTAGAAAATATATATGAAATAAAACAACATAGTTTCTTAAAAAAAAATGAAATACGCACAAGCAATCTTACTCGAGGCGAAGATATATAATTCTAAGGGTTAGTTTCTTAATATCTATAACTATAACTAGTGGGTAGTTCGTTGAAAATTAATGTGTGGAAGTTGTTTGTTATATTAATTATAAATTATGTCAACTAATTTTCTCTCTTCTCGTCAAACAATACTCCACCCATTGTAGAAAAATAGTCTCAGTTTTCTATTTTGAGATGTCCACAAAAAATAATCTTATTTCATATATTGATAGTATCCCACAATATATATATTATCATTCATAAATCAATTTATTTATCTATTTTACCATGTGATAGACCCATTTTTCATTCACAATATAATTAATGATCATTATTAACAATATACCTATAAGATGACATCATTTCTCCACTCACAATACACTGAACCAATTATATTATAATATGTGTCACTCCCTCGTGTGACTATTTTTTTAAGATGGGGGGGAGTATTTGACACCGTTTGTATAATAGATAAAATTATATATTTTTTTATTTTAAATTTATTTTTCAGTATCAAATTAAAGCGATCTTGTCACGATATTAATTTGATATGCATATTGAATAATTTATCATTACAAAGTACACGATTTTTAGGAGAAAAATAGATAAATGAGAATAAAAAAGAAAAGAGAAAAAGAAATAATGAAAATTTGATATGTCATTTAGGAAAAAAAAATCATATTTGGTTTGAGATTTTTATGTTTTGAGAGAGAAAAAATTATTATTGAAAATATAAATAAATAAAAATAATTTTAAAAGTAATTAGATAATTTGTTAGAGGAGGATTTTAGAAAATATAATTAATAATTAAAAACCTACAATATTTGTAAGGGTGAAAATCGTTAATTATGGAACATATATATATTGAATTTATAATGGTATAATAATTATTCGTCGTGGATATTTGTGACGCATTCCGTGGAAAATGAAGTATAAGAGGACAGAAACGAATTAATAAAGGAAAATACAAAGAATTGAATAATAGCATTACGTGCTGTAGACGAGTTTTGGGTATTTGGTCACCAACTATATTTATGACTTGAGAAATGCTACGTTGTCATAATAATTTCATTTTCTATATTTCTTTTTTTTTAGGAAAAGTCTCATCATTATATATACTCCCTCGTCCCAATATCTATATAGGATTGTTTTTCACTTATATTTACTAATAATATCTCCATTCAATTCATTAATATACTCCAATTTTAATTCATTGCTAACTTGACACATTAGAAAGTTTATTTATATATTTTTATTTTCAATTATTTTTTTTAATCCCATATAAATTTTAATCCGTCTATATAAATGGGGCGAGGGGAGCATAAATTTTCGGTCAATTATTTTTGTTGATAAATTATAGGAAGTTGTGCCTAATTAAATATACAAAGTTGTAATTATTTTATTGACTTCTCATAAAATTGTCAATTTTGATGAATCAATGTCATTATAGCTAGTTGAAATGACAAATTAATGTCATTGTAACTAGTTGAAGTAGCATAGATCTAATTAATTACCTCGTTTAGTATTCGACCGTTTAAGCCGTGTGGACATTTCAGGCGTCCACCTTAATATTAATTTGGGAACAATGACAACCATGTAAAAAATCATGTATTTAGGGATCGAGGTAGAATTTTTAATTCACGTACGTATAAAATTAAAATTTGATGGAAATTTATGTATTCAAATATAATTACTTCTGAATTCTAACTACACATAATACATTCTAATTGAGAATTAATAAACTTTAATTAGATAACGGATTACTCTAGCCTATTTCATATAGTAAGAAAAAGAATTTATTTATGAAAATAGAAAATTTGAAATAACTATTTCTTTCATGTAAATATACTAATATACCTTTAATGATTTTCTTTAAAAAAATTATTTAAAAAGAGAAAAAAAATCACAATTATTACACACTTTTGCGAAAATAGTGGAAGAAGTGTTGCACAAAATTGTGTAATTATTACATAATTATTACACTGTTACATTTTTTTTTGTTGCAAAAATGTGTAATTGTGAAAAAAGTGTGTACCATTTAAGTACACTTTTCGCTACTATATATAATCAAAAAATTGTATGACAATATTATTTTATATTGTCACACGATTACTAGTTTGATCACAATAATTACTATTTTCATAATTTTATTCATATAAATTAAATTTCCTTTATTTATTAGCGAGCGCCATTAATTTTTATATTACATGCATTTTCCTTCACTAGAAATTAGAATCACTACGTCATAAGTTATCTTTATTCTAGTTTTTATATTTTCTTTCCCAAGTAGAATCCGAAGTTTGTAATTGTAACAACATAATAATATTGCAATTTGCAAACTTGTTCAAAAAAAAAAAAATTGCAAACAGGAGGTAATTTCAACGATGAATTTTAATTTCCGGAAAATATTTGAAATCGCTGTTTGTTGGAAATGAGATAGGTAGTCAAAATATTAAAGACGAAGATCCATAATGTATATTACATCAGCCACACAGCTGAAATTCTATTTATTTAAAAGCAAAATACAAGACACTAAATTAGAACTCGAGATTGAACATGAAAATACCTAAATTAGGTAATAATTCAAAGAGCAGCAGCATTTTTAAACAGCATAATCATCGATCCTCTTCAATCCTTGCACCATCTAGCCCTATAATTAAAATAAATAAATGCCAGCCATTATTAATTAATTAATTAATGAATTAAATGAAACCAGTCTAAATTAAATAAAACACATACCTTAAGAGAATTTTCCGATACCTTGTAGGATTCTGGAGTTATGGAGTGCAGCCATAATCCAGGAAACACAGACTGCAATTTCAGCATAGGTTAATTAATGATTAATTAAATAAAATTAATTAAATAATTAACAGCATGACATTAATATGATGTTGAAGTTAATTGAATTTCTCACATCCAATTGTTTCTGCACATTTTTAGGGCGCTTCTTGGGGCGGCGCGACGGCTTTGCTCCGGTGAGGGCGAAAATGTCTTCTTCAATCTCCTGTTTGGTTAGAGAAATCGTAATGCTCAGCTTCTCCTTCTCCTTCTTCTTCTCCTTTTCCTTTTCCTTTTCCTTTTCCTTTTCTTTTTCTTTTTCTTTTTCCTTTTCCTTCTCGTTCTTGTCGCCGCCGCCTGCAGATTTAGCTGCGCCGCCGCCGCCGCCGCCGCCGCTCCTCAGCTGCTGCTGAGCTTTACTCTTTGACTTGTTCTTGACGACTCGAGGCCGCAGATTCCACACCTTGATCTCTTCATCGCCGTCTCCGTCATCGTTAAGATCGGCCTCCTTAATCTTAGGGTTTTCTTCCTCCTTTTTGGAACCAATTTTGATCTCGGATTTTTTCTCTGACGAGGAAGGAGCAAATGAAGGTTTCTTTTTAGGGTTTGATGCATCGCCTGATTTTTTCTCTTCTGAGAGGGCCAGCTGCGGCTTCTTCGTCGGAGATGCGAATGCAGATTTCTGTTTAGGGGATTCACGATCGCCCTGTGCAATCTTCGATGATTTCTTGCTCTTATCTTCGGTAGGGTTTGATGATTTTTTCTTATCTTCTGAATTGGAGGAGAGAGTGAATGCAGATTTCTTCAAGAGTGGGGTTTTAGGGTTTGATGGATTATCAGCTTCTGCTTTTTTGTGAAGATTGGGCTTATGATCTTGTGAGAAAGTGTGCCTCTTTGGAGAAGGAGCAAATGCAGGTTTCTTCAAGAGAGGGTTTTTAGGGTTTAATGCATCTGGTGAAGCAAATGCAGATTTCTCCAAGAGAGGAGGGTTTCTATGGTGTGCAGCTGATGTTTGTCCCTCACCTGAATCGAAGAAGCTCGGCGGAGAAGCGGCGGCGAATGCAGATTTCTTCAATGGATTTCTGCGGTAGACGTCGTAATCCTTCTTCGACGGATTCCGGTCGGCGGCGTCGGAGATTTTGAATCCGGAATCGGCCGAGGCCGGCGCCGGAGAAGAAGAAGATTTCTTGAGAGGATTTCTGCGATACGCGATCACATCCGATCTTTCCCACCAATCGCGGCCGCGGAAGGGCCGCAGAGCCTCCTCCCGGAGCAGCGACAGCCTCTCGTCAACCACCGGCGGCGGCTCCTGCGGCGGCGGCGGCATGGGGGAGGCGACGGCGACGGTGACGGCATGCTTCATGGAGCGGTGGCGCTTGTGGGTCCCGTCTTTACTGTTCCATTTGAGCAGCGGCGGCAGCTCGAAATTGTGCAGCGGCTGAGACGACTTGGCTGGAGCATGAGAGGAAGAGGAAGAGGATGAAGACGCCATGGATTTTTAATCAATTATCACACACAATTTACAGTTACATGCGAAATTAATTAAACCCTAAATAACTCAGAGTTTCATCATTCTAGATGCAATGTATGTAGGTATGAAGCTTTGTAGAGAAAACACAAAAGAGACTGCAGCTTTTGATTTTGTAGAGCCAAGTGAGCACACACACACACATGTGTGTGTGTATATATAAATCCAGAAAATCAGAGTGATATTTTGGAAGAGAGAACGGTTACAACTTACATCAATATATATAATTAAATTTTATTGGCATCCATGAAAATTTTGGAATCACTATTGTATGTAGTTTGCTCGAGATAGACTTCCTTTCCTTCATATGTAATTTATTTATAGACTACTATAAGGTTGGGATATAGTAAAATTTTTATTTAAATATAAAAATTAGGAACTTTGTATGTGAAGTAAGACCTGTCTCAGCCGCGGTTTTTGAGATGGGAGGGATGTTTTGATTTTGTAGGTTGGAGAATTAAATTATACTCCCTCCGTCCCAAGCCAATAGGCCCAGTTCATTTCGGCACGGAGATTAAGAAACTCATTTTTTAGTAGGTAAATGGAGTGGTCCACCAATAATTAAGGTTTTAAATGTTCCCTTATTTTTCCTTAATCATATTTGCTTCATTATTTCATTTTTCATTTAATTTAACTAAATTAAATTTGCATTGCAATTTATTGCACGAATTAATCAGGGGAAAATATGGAAATTAATTAGAGGAATCAAACACAATGAATTCAACATTGCATCACCCAACAGAGCATATTCAATGCATCAAAAATCTCATCATCTTATCGTTTCATAATGGAAAAAATTCAGCAAATTATGAAACTCAATGCAGAAATTCAGCAACAAAAATTCAATACATAAATTACTTTGCTCATTCTTCTTCAAGCTTCAACAATTCAGCAAATTATGAGAGAAAATTCCAAAAAAATCAAGAACGGAACTTTGAGAAAGAAAAGGGTGGAGAGGAGGCAACCTTAAATCAAGAACTTAAAAATCAAACTCTAAAAAAAAAATTCCAGATCTGCAACCCCATCAAAAAATCAGCGGTTTCAGCCACCACATCGTCTCCTTCACCAGATCTGGGGATCTCGATGTACGAGGCGGATGGCGGTGGTGAAGACCGTAGACGAGGTGGAGAAGGTGGAGGGTAGAGGCGGTGGAGGCGGTACACGCGACGGAGGGCGGAGACAGAGGACGCGATGGAAGGTGGAGATGGTAGCACGCGGTGGAGACGGCGACAGAGGTAGAAGAAGACCGCGTTGAGAATACGACGGCAGAGGTAGAAGAAGACCGCTAAAGAAGACGGGTGGAGAGGAGACGATTTGGCAGAGGTTCCGAGATCTGGTGGGGGAGAAGACCGCCATGGCCGGGAGAGGGGAGAAGGGGAGCGGTGGAGGCGGTGGAAATGGCGGCGGCGCTCATCGTTTTGAATGGAAAAGGCGGAAGAGGGGAGAAGGAGAGGGGAGAAGAAAAAGTGGTGAGTGAATTGTGAGAGTTTTTAGAGTTTTAATTAGGGTTGTATATCCCCTTTAATTAAGTAGTTATAATTTTAATTAGAGCCCTAATTATTTCCAATTTTAGACTGAGCCTATTGGAGTGGGACGTCCCAAAAAGGAAAACGAGCCTATTGGGCTGGGACGGAGGGAGTATGAGTTTAATTACATGAAATGATAAAATTTAATTCAAAATATTTTCATAACAGTTTTATCCAATATATGAGTTTATGACATGTATAATCTCATGTCAATCATATATTTGTTGAAAATTTGGGCTTTCTCGTATATATGCATATGATTGCATGATAAGTGTGTACTTAGTGTCTTAGTTAGAGTGTTGCATGATTAATAAAGTATCGTTTCTTAATTATATATGCTTATTTACAATAATGACGGTTTTAAAATATGGTATTTGTCGCGATGCGTATATCAAAATTTATTTATTAATTTTTGTCGCGATCAGTACATGTAGACACGTACGACAAATATCATCTTTAAGAACCTTAATTGATATAATAAATAAGCTTATTGTCAAGTTAAGAATACTTGATTGTCACGTGCGTTCGAATTTCACTAATATTTTTGTCGCGACCAGTACATGTAAACACGTCACGACAAATATCATCTTTTTACAACCCTAATTGCTATAATAAATAAGCCTATGGTTAAGCTAACAATACTTTATTGCCACGTGCATGTATTCGAATGTCACTGATATCAGTAATGAATTTTGATTTTTGTCGCGAACAGTACATGTAGACACGTCACGATAAATATCATCTTTTACAACCCTAATTGATATCATAAATAAGCCTACGGTTAAGTTAATAATACTTGGTTGTCGCGTGTGTTCGAATTTCACTAATATCAATATTCTTGATTAAATTTGTCACACTTAATTAGATAAAACAGATACTATATAAAATTGAGTTATAAAATACTAATTAATACTAGCATTAATGAAAGTGAATATCCATGTTCAACATATAAAAAATACTTCGTCCGTCCTCATAAAATATATTCACTTTTAAATGATCGGACGATTTTTTTTCTTGTGCTAATTTTTTTTGTCATAACCCCTAAATCTTAAGTTTTGGGCTAGTCTGTCGAACCAATAAGTTTATGAATTTCTTTTTTACATGTATAAATATTTCTTAATAAACCATATTTTTTTAATAAAAAAATGGGTTGCATTTTCTCATTAAAGACAATTCACCTTGTTTTAGATATAAAAGTGAGTGTCCTTTCAACTCAACTTTATGTAATACTAAGTGATTTTGTTACAGGTAAAGATTGAATGTACATTCCACATAAATAACTATCTTTCTTTTTAGTTTGTATGTCATAAAGTGTTTTACTAATTGTGGGAGAAAGTCAGAATGCATTGAAATCTTATTCTCAAATTAAAATTAAAGTAAAGTAGTAATTAATAAAGTTTGACACTAGATAATAAGAAAAAAAATTGTTGATGAGGTCAACCCACTCAATTTTTGAGTCATTTGGACTAAACTTTTTTAAAATTAGAAATTTTGATGACCATAATCCTCAATTTTTATCAATCATTTTTTTTATATATATAAATCTATTCGAGTTGATGCTGATTTCAAGCTAAATCGAC
Organism: Salvia miltiorrhiza; assembly: GCF_028751815.1. Taxonomy (NCBI): domain Eukaryota; kingdom Viridiplantae; phylum Streptophyta; class Magnoliopsida; order Lamiales; family Lamiaceae; genus Salvia; species Salvia miltiorrhiza. The sequence goes on along the minus strand of NC_080390.1, from coordinate 358,482 downwards.
ATATCTATATGCAACTATTACCAAAACTGCACAATGAATAAATTCATCGCTGCGAATCACACTAATAAAACAATATGTGTAACATACACAACCTAAAACTCGTAATAACTTAATTTTTTATGTAATTAAAGTTGTTAGGGGGTGCGTGTGAACATAACAATTGTGACTAAGAAAATTAAAATTAAAGTCAAATAGCTTTTTTCCAAAAAAATTAAGTTGGAAAAGTAAAGCTGTTAGATTACAGATATTAGATATGCAATATGTATAGGTTATTGGTATATATAAACTTTAAGTCAAGTAATGAAATATACATGAAGATTAATTTTGTGTATCATTAATGCATGAACTTTCAATTTATTATGATTTTTACCATCAAGTTAAAATCTTTAAATTATAAAATTATAAAAGTTAAAAGTTTATGTATTGGCAAACTAAAATTAAAGTTCATATGCAATTCATGAATTAATTAAAAATTTGTGTATTTATACACCAATATTCTTTATAATATATATATACTATATATATATATATACACTTTATATTTTTTTTAAAAATATTAATATTGAAACTTTTCTATGACACTTTCCGGTAGACATTGTTCCATAATTCTAGTAGGGATAAAATGCAGTGGAAAATTAAAGTAAAAAGACAAAGAAAAGAAGATGGAAAAAACAAAAAGTGATAATACCAATTAGGTAGTGTAGAGATAAGTGGTTTTTGTATTTGCTTACCAGCCAGCGAAATGCTGCGTTGTCATAATAAATTCATTTACTCTATTTATCTTTAATTATTATATATATTATTCTCAACATCTGGTTAAAGTCACCATACGTAATTAAATCTCTAGGGAGTCGTTTCTTATGTAGAATAAGGATTGATCTTGATATCTATACCACTTTAATATATTGTTTATTTTAAAAATTAATTTTTTTTATAATAGCCTATTATTTAATTAGGTGTATTTTCCTTGAGGTATAAAGAAAGGATAGGATAAGCTCTATTTATTATTTTATATCTCAATTATTTTTACATAATAAAAAATTCGGACAGACTGCATAATTTTCAAGGAGCACATTTTCTCTTTGAAAAATGTATAATTTTATACCTAAAGGAGGATGGTATAATTTTTATACCACCTTACGATGAGTTGATAAATATATATATATTATCATTTAATCAAACAAGATATAAAAAAATATGATCCTCACGTTTGATAAATTTATATCTCATTTATTATTCTTCTATATATTTAGAGGGATCAAAGGTAAACATACTCTTCATATATTTTTGGTTTTGTATCAAATAAAAGGTGTGACAGTGAAATACCTTTTTTTATATATCTTATCAAATAAGTACCATATTAAAATTTAATAAATCAGTAGAAATTTCAGTAAAAAATATTACTATATATAATCACACATCACGTAATAATTAGTGCGCTTATTTTTTCTCATAATTACATATATCCTTGTTAATATATTTTTCAACGAAAAGTCCTTTTCTATTTTCGGTAGGTTGCTTTAATTAAATGCAGATTTTGTTGATGAGATTTTGAAATTATATGCATTTTCTCCGTTTCTGGTTAAATTATTAACTTTGTTTTGTCAGAATTATTATGTAATTTATAATTTAAGTTATCAAGTTCGAACCTTTATTTTTTCCAGCCAGTCTCATTCGACATTGGTTTAGTTTAGAGTATGGCATCATATTTTATTCTAAGCTATTAGTTATTAATTTTAAGAGTTGAGCTTATAAGTTCTTTCAATCAATTTATAAGTTATTTAGAAGTTTATATATAAGTTTATTTAAAGTGTTTGACGAAATAAACTCGTAAAGAGCTTATATACTGTAAAACTCCAAAAACTTATAAGCTCTCTAAAAATAAGTCCATTTACACTAACTTATTTTCTCATTATCTTATAAACTCTCAAAATAATAATAATATGTTATATGCTTCAGTAACTGGAGTTATTTTATTGATGCTGGGCTGATAAACTGGATCCAAATCTAAATATCTTAGGAGCCCATTTTGCATGGGCCAGGATTAATAGCCTTACTGTTGTTTTTGTGCTTAAAACTTACCAGCCCATTGTAAAATATAAATTTTCCCATCCAAAATTTTATAAGCAGTATTCTTTTTCTTTTTTTTTGCACTCATAATAATAATAATATTCTAGAATAGCATAATAAGAATTCTGCGACGGTGAATCCAAAATTTAAATAACCCAACCAGTGTTTTTTTTTTTCTTTTTTGAGGGAAAATCCAACTTGAATTCGTTGCTAATTATTTTTTATTTTATGTTTTTTCATTTGGGTTTAATAAGTATTCATTTTCATTCGTTGTATGCTAGTTTTAACACTTGCCATGTTTATATAATAGTAAACAATTACATATTGGGCCGAGCCCAATAATGGGATGTATGAATTCTTCATAATCTGTGTCAACTATATATGTAATTTAGCCCGCTCATAATTTCTATGTAAATATTAGTCCTCTCCTTTTTGAGTTGGATATATTCACCTCTCCTTAATTTTTTTTGAGAGGGAAAACGTACGACTTTATTACTCAATGTCAAGACGTACAATATCCCTAAGCCAATGTGGATAATCATGCGTCCACTGGCAACAACTATCAATCAAACGCGCATACTGCGCTAAACTATGAGCGGCTTTATTCGCCGATCTATACATATGAAAAACTCCAATAAGAATGCTTTCCCGAGCCTTAACGATAATCTCAAGAATATCTGCTGGTAAAAAATCAGCCTCCTCCTCCGGATTTGTCAAAACTCTTGCTGCCAACATAGAATCAGTAAAAATACATATCGGATTGAAATCACTTTCCACACTCAACACAATACCCGCCACCACCGCCATAACTTCCGCTATCATAGTGTTCCTCGAAGGTTGGGTTTTCTTAGACATCGCAGCACATATTTTCCCCGTCTCATCACGGATAATCACCCCCACACCAAAAGCTCCCGATGCTTCATCAAATAGTACATCGACATCCACTCTGAACACACCTCGCTTCGGCCTCTTCCACTCCTTATCCCCCAAAGACAGCCCTATCACCGTAGTCGTCGCGAAAGCCGGTTTAGCACTTTGAAAGCTTTCCCATAATGCCATGCAATCCTCCACCGAAGGCGCATTAAACGAATCTCCCTCCCCATGTTGAAACTTACACTTTTCCACCCAAATCTTCCACACCATAATCACCCACAACTCATACTCCTCCTTACTGAAAGTCGCCTGGACAGCTCCAGCCACCTCCATCAGCTCTAAGCCCCTCGCCTTCTTCAAAGTAGCCCAGAATGGGCTCCCCTTCCACGACCATCGCACCTCTGAACAGTACAGCAGGCTGTGCGCTGTTGTATCCTCGCCGCTTCCGCAGCTAAGGCAATTACCTTCAACCGGGACGTGATGTCTCATAAGATTATGTTGCGTCGGGATCAAATTCATGCAAGCTCGCCACAAAAAGACCCTCACTTTGGGCGAAATAGACAAACCCCAAACATGCTTACTCCACCACTTCATCTCTCTTTTGCTAGTTGATGGATGTTGATTATAAAATCCAATCGCAAGAAGATACGCGGATTTAACCGAAAAATTACCTTTAGGTTCGAAGCGCCAAGCAATCTCATCAACGTCGCCATGTTCCGCTATCGGCGTGAGATAATTAAAAAAAAAATGCATGCATTAGATATTTTCCTACTTAAAAATTATAAATAGCAAGCATGCCCTAACTTTAAGTGGGGGTCTCTAAATTTATTTGAATAAAATTCTACAGTCTAAAACATAAATTATGATCAGATTCATAAGTTGATTCTAAATCAATGATAGATAGATAAATGATACAAAAACATAACAAAATTTATAAACTAAATATATGAAGTGAGAATGCAGTGGGCGAAAGTGAGTAATTAAGCATGTAATAAGAGAGTGATTAAGAAAAGATGATGTGGCACATCTATTAATGATGATGATATTGAAGCAATGATGAAGCAAGAAACAAGCAACGCAACACCACTCGTGCAAATCTTTAATCTAATTAATGAAACAAACCCCATTCCAAAGCTCCCACACTAAACTAATTATATCTCTTAATTAATTAATTAACTCAAAACCAAATCTTGATTACACAGCCGCACGTGCACTCCCAAAGGATCGATTTTGCGAGGCTGGCCACACGTTTTACCACTGTACGGACTGTATTATTCAATCATTCATTCATTTATTCTCTCTTCAAATAATTTTTTTTTCAATAAATCTATGCAGTCACATTGTGGCCACCCACACACTAATATAATAAGGATAATCTTGATTTATTGTATTTATTTTTTTAAATAAAAATAGGATTTAGTTATTTTATTATATTCTCTATATTGTACTTATTTTTTAAATTTTTTTTTTGCATTTTTTATTTTTTATTTATTTATTAATAAAAATAAAAAAATTACCAAAAAATTGCAAAAAAATAACTATAATGTAGAGAATATGATAAAATAACTAAATCTTATTTTTATTTTAAAAAATAAGTTAAATAAATTAAATTATTTTCTACTTAAGTAAATTGTGGGTAGCCACTGTGGCTGTTTAGCATTACTCTTTTTTTTTAAATAAAAAAAATAGAGTTGCAATTGCAAGCAATGATTGAGGTTTTGATATGTATGTCTGCATTGTTTGACCAGTACAGCAAACACCAAACGTGCGAATCCTGCTGTTTTCCAGGTGGGATCGTCTCGTCTCAATATTTAATTTTTCTTCATAGATTGAATTTTCTAAAATAATCATTCATCATCAATTATGAATTTTTTTTCTTCTATAAATAAATTATGTAGTGGTCCTAGATCGATTGGGCCATTAGTCTTGATTATTTAGGTACTATATGTCATGGGATGTTGGTGTTGTACTTGATATACACATACTATTACTATATATGTCTTCTCATTAATAATCGTGTCTATCAAAACTAGCTAGGAACCTATTAATTAATTATGGAAAATTGAGGATGTATTTTGGTAGAGTATGCATATGATATATTGCTTAATGTTTTGAACGTAGTAAGTAAAAACTACTAGATCAATTTTACGTTTCTTATACGTCTAAACACCATGCATTACATGAATTAGTTTACTCAACTTGAAGTTTTCAATTAAATTGAGCTTTTATTAAGAAAAATGAACCTTGCAAGCACAGAGACGCAGACTAAGGGTTGTGCCAGGGCCGGGCTAACATGCATGATTACAGATTACATGTACATATAAATATTTAATTAATTTACAACGATATATATCAAGATAAATACCAACTTTCAAGTAATTTAAGAACCTCTTCACCTAATCTTGTTTTATTTCTCGTTGATTGTAAATTTATCAAGAGAAGAAGATGTATTTTCCCTAATTCCCTATAATATAGAGTTTGACTCTTATTCATTCATTTTTTTTTTTCGCTACGAAAGAGGGATAATATTATTCCTTTATTTTTTATGTGATAATATTATCTCAAGGATCTTAATTTTTCTTCTTTTCCAAAAAAAAAGGTTAACTAATAAATAAAGAAAAAGTGGAAAGAATTGGGTCCGAATATGAAGCAAGAGATGGGTGGTGAAATCTGATCCAAATAATTAAACATTAGTTGGAGCACTACACTCCCACCTGCTATCTTTAGCAAGATTCCATGCATCAATCTCTTTGCTCACACTCTTTTTTTTATCCATTTCAAAAGCGCATGAAACTTTTCTTTATCAAATCTTTTTCTTTTTTGTAAAATTTTGTTGTCCTAGATCTTCAGAAGATTCATGAAAACTGAATTTGATAGAAACAAATATGTTTTATTCGTATTATATATATTCTGTAAATTAATCGTCACTTTTTTTTATCCACACCACTCCACTCAATTATGCATATGGTATTTCATATTTGTATGCGTTGACAATAAAATTTGATTTTATCAACTGCTCGTCACAATCAACTCAAACAACGGATTTCATGAAAATAGGTTAATATTAATTTTCTATGAATCATTATGAATTTAAAGTGAAAAATTATGAATTTAAAAAAATAGAACTTTTTTAGTATATGGAAATTGGACTTTGGACAATGAATTCATTCAGTAAAGTGATGATATATTCATTGTAGATCTCCACAATCTAAAGATTGAAAATAATTCATATTGTATACTTCATTGAGTACAATATATACATACTTAACTCTGAGCAAAAAAAATTGGGCAATTCGTACATTTTTTTTCCTTGAAAAACAATCATAATAGTAATAATAACAAACAACTCTTTCATAGATTAAATAGTTCCAGTACATTACAAATAACCTAAGAATAGATGTTTGGCGAGCTAGTTGCTTATGTTTGAGAAAAACAATGACAATGTCATCAATTGCTGAGAAAATATCATTCTCAACGTATACGATTAAATTGTCATTCATCAACTCATCTTTCATCCGATTTCGCAAATCACTTTCGACAATTAATATTCATCGCAGAATATGTTCTCTCAATAAATATTTTTTTAAAATTGATGTTTATTTTGAAGTGATGATGTATTATACATAAATATAGGGGTGTAGTTGTGTAATAAATATAAACATAAGGAGCAGAATATAGAGTGTGTGTGGGTGTGGAATCTGGGGGTGCGGGGCAGCATCACGTGAAGACAGCACGGTTTGGGGTTTTGGTACGATTAAGGTAGGGCGCACCGATGGGACTGTTTGGGAACTAGCAAATCCCCCCATTTTTCATTTTTCATTTTTATTTTCGTTTATCTATTTGTTTCTTTGTGGGGTACGCTTATTACCATTTTGGATGTGTTTGGACCACTGCGTATCATGCACGTGGGCCCCCACTCCTTCCCGTATCCAAAAACATTGCGGGACCCACCTCGCTTCATCTGCATATTCCCCCACTACCTCAATTTTGCCTACATCATTTCCAAATCTATTAATCACCACTAATTTTCACAACTTAAAAGCTTTTTCTCGTGCATAATTGACTTAATCAAAACAATAAATCTATGCACTCACATTGTGGCCACCCACACACTAATATAATAAAGATAATCTTAATTTATTTAATTAATTTTTTTAAATAAAAATAGGATTTAATTATTTTATTATATTCTCTACATTGTACTTATTTTTTTAAATTTTTTTTGCATTTTTATTTATTTTTTAATAAAAATAAAAAAGTTACCAAAAAATTACAAAAAAATAATTATAATGTAGAGAATATGATAAAATAACTAAATCTTATTTTTATTTTAAAAAATAAGTTAAATAAATTAAATTATTTTATACTTAAGTAAATTGTGGGTAGCCACAATGTGACTATTTAGCATTACTCTAATCAAAATTAGTTATTCTATTCAATTTTGTGGTTTTTAAGTGGTGGGGCATAACATAAGGAGGAGGGTTACGATGGGATCTTATGAGATGGAATAATTTGTTTTATCGTCACTCCCTTCGTCCCAATTAAATTGATCAACTTATTTTTGACATAATCTTTTTTAAAAAATAATATTTTAAATATAGTCAATAATAAAATGAATAAATACTTTATTCGTCCCATAAAAATATGCATAATTTTTCTTTTTCGTTCATGGATCCCATAAAAAAAATGCATAGTTCATTTATAGTAATAATTCTCCCACTAAACATCACAATCAATGTGGGACACTTTCTCCACTCACATTATATTTTACAAGATTTTTTAAAACCCGTGCCGTTCCAAACTATGCATATTTTTATGAAACGAGGGAAGTATTTTCTTACATATATTTTTTCTATATAAAAAATAGATTAGCAACTCAAAAAAAAATACACAAAAATTTGAATACAATTGGGTGTATTGTACAACCGGGTTGCACCCGCACTTAAACCCTGTTCCACATCCTAACCCGAACTCGCATTCTAATTCAAAGCGTGTAAATGACACTATTTTGAATGCAGTTACAACCTGATTGTACGGTACACTTAATTATACCCAAAACTATTTTAAAAAAATATTGATCAAGTTAATTGAGAGAAAGTACTCTAATTCAAATTAATAAAATAGTTTGCGTTTATATGTGGGCACGGCCTAATATTAGTACCTAGAAATGGGCCAAATCCGTAGAAATATTGTGATTGAAGCTCAAAATTATTTTGCTAAACTTATATTTGGAAAAAGACAAAAAGGAATTGTGGAGGAAAAAATAAGTTGGGTGAATTGATGAAAAATAAGGTTGGGTTGTAATACTAGTAATAGTAATAGCGACAGGTGAAGATAGATAATGCGAAATTGACAATCGAATTCAGATATGGGACCACAACACAAAATTGCAATGATTACATATATCAGTTGTTTGTTTCAGAAATTATGATTACACACTTGAGATTCAATTGACCATTATTTCTCAATGACCATTGCTTCTTCTTTTTTACTTTTATTTCCTTTTCCACCCACCACCTTCTATAAATAAACTTCCACTCCTTCACCCATCATGCTATGCTATTGCTATGTATAAACCCGTCTAAACAAACTTCATTTTTTTCTTTATTTTATCAAGTACTCCCTCCGTCCCGCGAGTCTTGACACGTTTGGGTTCGGCACGGGAATTAAGGAGTTGTAGATTAGTGTTTTAAGTGTGTAATTAATAAAGTATAAAATTGATAAAGTATGAGAGAGAATGTAATAAAAGTGATAAAGTAGGAGAGAGAATATAATAAAGGTGATAAAGTAGGAGAAAGAAGGTAATAATTATTACCAAAAAAAGAAACGTGTCAAGATTCGTGGGACGGCCCAAAAAGGAAAACGTGTCAAGATTCGTGGGACGGAGGGAGTATTAATCTACCATATCATTAATCGTTATTCCCTCAGTCTCACAAAAACATAAACATTTGTAAGTGGCACGAATTTCAAAAATTAAATAATATTATTTTTTATATAAATAGGCCAATTTTAATGAGACATCTCAAAATGAAGAATGAGTCAATTTTTGCACTACAGAGGGAATATAAAACGGTCTAAATAATTTTTTTCTTTATTTTTTTTTCTGTGTGTGTTTAATTTCAAGGTGAATACAATAGCTTTATATACTGTTGCAGTTTTCCTAATCCTCACGATAAAATGTGGTTTTCACGATAATATTAAGGAACCAAAAATAAAATACTGAAAGCATCACATACTCTTTTTATTTTTAAATAAGTGTTTCATTTCATAATGTCATAATAAAATAATGAATAATTTTATATTTTATCATTGTCATAAATGCAAATTCTTTACTTTTTTCAGTTTTGCATATAATAATCAGGGGTAAAGGGGGATAAATTGTTCACTTTTTTATATATGCATTTTGAGATAGGTCATCTATTTTGATATATGAATTTTGAGAGGAAAAGATACATAGGAATGTGTAATATTTTCTTATATATTATTACACACTATTTATTATGTGTATGTGCCTCTTTTGTTTCAATTATAAAGGTTTGTTTTCTTTTTTCGAATGATCCAAATATATATGATAATTTTCATATTATCAAGTCCCTATAAGTGTGTGTACAAATATTAAAATTAACAATACATTTCATGAACTACATTATTAATAGACTCGTTAATACACACACTCGTGGAATCATGGTCAGGTGTTCCCTTTCGTATGTTGGAATGTATAACATATACTCCCCCCGTCCGTGATATTGTTTACACATTGTGGACGGTGGGAGTTTTAAGAAAAGTGTTAGATAGTAGTATATAGTAATGGATATTGTAGTGAGTGAAATTTGGGTTCCACTATTATTGTGAGTGAAAGTTCGTGGACCCTACTTCTATAAATGGAAGTGGAAACAATATCGCGGCGAATGAAGTAGTATATATTATGTATAAACAAACATTTTGTATGAACATATGATGTATTGTACATATAATTACATAGATGAGAAACTTCTACATTATTCATTGTGGTATATGTAATTGTACTCTCATTTATTGTGGTCCATGCCATTTTCAAATGTGGCAAAAAAATGAATTTGCTTTTCACAATAAGTCGGTTTATGAATTTGGGACAACAATAAATTTTTTACAGTAAAATAGGCCCATGAAACTTAAAGTTCCATGTCTCATGCAGAAATCTTGACATCATTGCCTTTCTTCAACAAAAATGTACATATTCTTTTTAACTCTGACAGTTTGACCTAAACTTTTTCTTTAAAAAAAAAAAACTTTAGTTTAGTACATGCAGTAGCATAATAATATAATGAAAAGGAAAAATAAATAAATATTTCATAAATTGATATTTGTATATACACTCACCAACTAATACTCTCGATTTAAAGAGTAAGACCAAGAGTTTAAATTCTGACATTTTACACCTCCAAATTAATAAGAACTTTAAAATTAATCATATGATTCCACATATTTTGCTTCTGTTTATAAATTGTATACCATTTAATACATCGCTTGAATATGTACCACTCATTTGTATAATACTGAAATGAATCTTATAGGATTGTGCATGGATTTTATACGCAAAAAAAAAAAAAAAATGAATGGCGAAGAAAGAGGGTGAAGTTGATGATATTGTATTATCCAATGATTGCAAAAAGATTGGATTTGTGGGTGTGGGGGGAGACAAGCATTACAAAATAATTGGGACCATACCTTTATTTAATTATTAACAACTCTTGGTTGGGGCCAAATAAAATTGTTTTTTATTTTTTTCCAAAATAATACAAATAATAAGGACGAGAAAAAAAAAATGAAAAAAAAACAAAATAAAAGTGGGAAGCGCACGTGAAGTCTCGGCGTCTCTACTTTTTGGTGAGTAAAATAGAGTTAGCCATCCCACGTGAACACCACTTCCTCATAGTCCCCACTCTACACTTGTTTCTATCCACTATGTCCCTTTCTTATTCAACATCATCATAATTCGCATTTTCAATATTACTACTATTATTTTTAAAATAATCATATATTTTCTTCGTCCTCCGAAGCATGAGCAATTATTTTCAGCATCAATTGTAAAGAGTTAGTATTTTGTGTATTAAGTATGATGAGTGAAATAAGGAAAAGCTGAATAAGGAGAAAAACTTTTGAAAATTTCGTGGAACAACCCAAAAAAGAATATTGTTCAAGTTTCACGGGACGGAGGAAGTATATACTGATGTAGAGTACAAAACTTATTCGTATGCACGTAAACAATAATACTATGTTAATTTTCCGAATTTGAAATAATATTTCATCGAATTTGCTACCATAATGTGACCTTTCAGGCGTAATTATAAAACAATTTTCGACTTTTTGATATTAGAATTCGTTTACTTTGATTGTAAAATTTTAATTGAAAAAAAAAGAATAAAAAATAAAAAAATGTTAAAAAGTATTTATACATCATTATTCAAAAATAATATTATTCAACATTAAAGAATTTATCGTACCTTTAAAAAGTTTTATTATAATAAATATATAAAAATAATAAAATAAATAAAAATATAGTAACTATTTTCTTTTCCATCGAAATAAACGCACCTTATAAAATTCTACTACTTTATTCGGCAATTGGCATCCAAGTCCGACGTGCTCTAATCTCTATAGTATTTGGAGTTGTAGATTGTTTTACACGTGGCATTCTATTAGACTTTTACGTCGAATGCCACTCCCCAAAAAAAAAGTGGAAAGATTCAGTTTTAATTCTGTATTAGTAGGTAATTCTAAAAAAAAAAAAAAAATCTATATTAGTAGATCCATCCATGCAACCATCGTTCTACTACCAACAACAAAATTAAATGATATATATATTCCTTCTGTTCATAAAAAATAGTTTTAAAAAAGAACAACACGAATTTTAATAAAATTGATTGAGTTTGTTGTGAGTAAAAAAAGGATCTCATTAAAAAGATAGTATTAATAATGATAATTAAATATATTGTGAGTGGAGATAAGAGCCCATCATGTAATAGAAAATTACAAAAAGTGGAAAGTGACTAATTTTGTGGACGTCCCAAAATGGATTTAAAAAAAATATTTTTTGTGGACGGAGGAATAAATAAATAAAAATATTAAATCAAATCAAAATATAATTAAATGTAAAAAATGTGTTTTAAAATTAAATAAAATAATTCACATCAATTATTAAATAAAAATTCAAATTTGAAAACATACAATTTCAACTTTATATAAAACGTAATGATAATTATTATTATTAAAGAATTAAAATTGATTTGATAATGAAAATTAGCGTTACTCATCATTATTATAGAATATTACATGTCATCAAAAATAAATAAATATTTTCATACATAAATATAAATAAAAAATTATATTTGAAATTATATTTTTAATATACTCCATATAACTATATAATTATTCTATCTATAAAATTATCTTAAAATTAATCAAAATATTTTTCTTGACCTTAAAATTAAACAAATGATTGAGCAGTTCATATGATTGGGTGTTGTACCAAATGCTGCAAAATTGGAACTTTGGTTGTCACATGACTGCTCTATTTTTATTTTTATTTTGACAGCTCTATTTATGCATTACTATTATTTAGTATTATTAAGGAATTGAAGGGGTCAGATGTCTCACTAATTTCCAGCCCTACACACGTGGGACAACTCCTCCCCCACACGTGGGGCAACATTGACACCTTATTGTTCCATTCAACTATTTACGATTTATGAAATACATAAAAAAATATATACTCAATCTAACATGATAAGTATATAGCAGTAACAATAATAATATTATAACAATGATAATGTCATTGAATGACGCGTGTACATATATATATATATATATATATTTTTTTATCAATAAAAAATTCATTAAAAAACTGGGGTGGTACTAAGAGTACCAAAAACATCAAACAAGTGGTGCGAACTCGTTAGAGCACCACAAAGTAAAAGAAACATTGAACTCGACAACATGGAAGATTTTGTTCCAGCTCCAAAGCCTCCCTTTGACCTCATTAACAAGATTGGACACCTCCCAATTCTTGTTCTCAAACCTACTCTCATTCCTATACTTCCAGATCAGCCAAACAGTCCCAATCCAAAGAGCTTTAAGAAAGTTCTTGTTTCTTTTACCTCTTCCTCCTCCAATGAAAGATATGAAATGATCTTCGACTTTTTGTGGTTTAGCCGTTTCCATTCCAATCCATTGATGGATTTTGTCCCACACGCGATCGACTTTTTGTGGTTTAGCCGTGTACATATATATATTGCCGCCAAATTGTATAATGGAACACCCAAAATGAATAATACTCCCTCCGTCCCATTAATAAAGACATAGGTCTTTTGGGCACGGAGATTAAGATGAGGTAGTTTAAGGAATTAAGTGTTGTGGTGTGTATTTGATTAGGGCCTTAACTCTCAACTCTCTCTCTCTCATTTCTCGGACTACCACTGCCCACTGCCCACCACCACCGACCACCACCGCCGCCGCCGCCGCCGCCCACCCCCACCACCACCGATTCCCTATGATATGCTGCCGAAAATGGAGCCCAGAAAATCAAACTAGAAATTGCAAATTTTCCAAAAAAATTAGCACAAAAAACTAGCATCAAATTGCAAATGAAAACCATTCTCATTCCAAAACAAAAATTGGCAGAAAGAGGAAGAACCATTTCATGAAACAACACAACAAAAAAAACCAGAAATTTTGAATCCATGAAAATCGAACGACGCCTCCGCCGCGTCACCGCTACGGCCGCCGGAGAAGGAGAAGAGAGGGGGATGGGCGGCGGTTTCAGACGCGCACGCATCTCGAGTGACGCCTCCGCCGCCTCAGAACCAGATCTGCGACTCTCTTCCTCTCTCAAATCGAACCTAGAAATTGAGGGTGGTGGTTTGGCGGATCTGGGTTTTTGAAAGGAGACCAGAGCCGCGTGGTGGTGGCTGTTCGGTCGGAGAAGACGGCAGAGGTCGAGAGAGAGATGAGCGAGAGAGACGAGGGAGAACCGAGAGGGGAAGAGAGAGGAGTCGGACAGAGAGGGATGCGAGGGGAAGAAGAAAGGCGGTCGCGGCGCGGCCCCAGAGCCGCCGTCGGCTGGAGAAGGAGAAGAGAGGGGGAGGGGTGCCGCGTTGTTCGGCGGGGCTAGGGCTAGGGCTCGGCCCTCTGCCCCCGTCAGTGGTCGGAGAGGCGAGGGGTGCTCGGCGGTGGTCGGAGGCTCGCCGGAGAAGCTGGATTGAGAGAGAGAGACGAGAGAGTGTGAGAGGCGGAGAGGCGGATTGAGAGAGAGAGAGAGACGAGAGAGTGAGAGAGGCGGTGAGAGAGTGTAATTAATTAGTGTATCTTATGCCCTAATTATTTCCTTTTTTGGAAGTGAGTCTTTATTATTGGGACACCCCAATAAGGAAAGTGGGTCTTCAATAATGGGACGGAGGGAGTATTGTATTGCGTGTATTGAACGAGTGATAGAGTGATTAATGATTAAGACTTACGGTTTTGAATTTGAGTTAATCATGATATAATTTTTAGATTTATTTATTTAATTATTTATTTATAGAAAAGAGAAGTGTTCGTTAAGTTTCCAATAAGAAAAAAAAGAGAGTTTTGTTGAGTTAATCATGGGTAGTTTAAAATTTTAGCCCTAATACTATATCAACTAAATAATACTATTTCATATCTTTATCGAGGCACTCTCCCGTGCTGGAAACCAGTTGCACAGGAGTATTTGTGATCTTTATTTGGCTATCCACCTTTTATAGCAATATGTGCCTCAACTTCTAGTTCTAGTTTTAGCTCTACCTCTACCTGTTTTGATTAGGTAATGTTGAACTGTTAGTTAAGTTAGGCTTATATCTTTTCAAATCATAAGTAAACGTTTTGTTTTAATTCCCAATTTATTTGTCTTTATTGCATAAGTTTCATCATATACTGCATATATCTCTATCATTTGATGTATTGTTAAATTCTTCGATTATTGTATCAGTTTGAATACCTAAAAGAAAAGGGTATCAGATCTCAATTGATGGAAAAAATAAAATGAAACGAAGCCCTTTTTACTAAAAATAATACTCCCCACTCACCACATCGTCAACCCTCTCTCTCCTCCTTTTTTTAAATATCAACGCGTGCAAATACGCGCTATACATAAACACCCAAGAGCCAGACGCGAGACTTACAGCCTAATACGAGCAAGGCGGGTGCGACAGCGGTGAAGGGGCTCTAGTGGCGTGGCTCAAATTAACCAGAGGGTAGAGCTCCGCTGCAGATGCTCTTAGAGATAGTAGTTTAGTGAATAATGAGGATAAAAGTGGTTGATCGCATGTGGAAGAATATAAAAATAAATTGATAAACTGAGGGTAATATATTATGGGATAATGTTCATAAATAAAATAGGATTATTTTTTGTGCACACTTAAAAAAAAATTATAACTATTTTTTGATGGGCGGATGAAATAATGGTTAATTTTAAATTATCCCGCTATTTCAATCTAATCTAATCTAATACTCATGATAATGATTGATTCTCGAACTGTGCCTTCCATCGATAATCCAACTTAGTAATTTATAGTAAGAAAAAAGAGTGCTATTTAAACAAAAGATATATAGATAATAAATGGTAAAATCCATATAAAAAAATTAAATTATTTAAATTTTTTTATTCAAAATAAAAGAGAGTTTAGTTAGTTTATTGTTTTGTTATTTTAAATATTTTTATAATTTAAAAAAAAAACATTTTTTTTTAAATTTTTGTACGTAAAGAGGGACAAAAGGAGTAATAAATACTCCATCTGTCTCATTTATAAAGCCTTTTTTTTCTTCTTTTTTCGAATGGCCCGCGCGAATACATGGCTTGTTTTTATAAAAGGTAATGTTTTATCACTCATTTATTGATATATTCCTATTAAAATTTTCATTTATTCAAATTGAAAAATTAGAAAGTTTACTTGTATATTTTCATGTCTAATAATTTTTCTTAATTTTTATGTAAATTTCAATTAGCCTATATAAATACGACAGATGGAGTAAGTTATTCTGTTAAATGAATACCTCGAAGCTTATGTAATGTTTTTTAACTAACGAATGCATATGAGCTTAGACATATTTGCCTAATATATATACTAATATATAGAGGATCATAATAACATTAAATTTTCAAAACTTTACTATATCAATGAAAGTGCAGCCGAAGATCTTTGCATTAGTTTGGCGACCTTATGTTAATATGGTTCTAAATGGGCTGGAGTTAATTATCAGCATCTTGATTAATATAAAAGTTAAATTAATTTTTTTTAAAGTAAAAGTTAAATTAATTTAGTTTGATATTAGTCGATTCGCTATTAGCTCAATAAATTGATTAACTTTGATAAACTAATCCTAAACTCCACTAAGAGCATTCACATCAAGATTTGCTCAAACTGCGAGCTGACAAACCCCTCTCCATTGCCGAGCCCCCCCTAGCTCGATGCACGGCTCAATGGGGTGAGCCGGTGTGAAGTGTGAAATGTCGTGCGCATGCATTGTATGAACCATTTAAGAAAAAAATGACTTTTAATTTTAATAAAAATAGTACTTTTTCATGAGACTAGTATGTAGGTATATTTTACATGGGTTTGGATGGATGCATTGTACTAGCCTCATCATTTGGGTTTATCATTGTACTTCATCATGATCAACAATTCCATGTAGCTATAAACTCGACACAAGTATGAAGTTATTTTTATGTTTTCTAATTATAAATTACAATATTAAGTGATTTTTCATTGAAATTCGATGAGTTATACAATATATTTTTTTTTATCTATGCTTAGCAACGAATTCTCCACAAGAATCTTCCTTTATATTCTATGTGAAGTTTTTATGTATATTTTTTTTCTTTTTATTTTCCTAAAATATTCAGTTCCAAATCAATTTTTTTACGAAATGGCCGAGATTAATTTTATTTGAATTGCACCTTCAATTTAATTTGGCCGAAATAAATTAAATAAAAAGGTTACATAAAGATTATTTTATATGTTATGACACTAAAAATAATGATTAGTGATTTATTTAATTACAAAACACGATATAAATTAAGTAATTTTTCATTGAAATTTCACGGTTACATGTTAATTTTCACGAAAATGCCATTGGAAACGAGTTATTGTCGACTTCTTTTATGGGCTGGAATAAATTGGATTTTACTTTTTTTTAGGGGGAGGAATTAATTGTAAATTTGATTTTAAATGTCAATGGTGACTTTTTAAATTTTCCAAATTGATTGAATTGTTAGAAGTCGGTCACCACTTTTTTATGCCCCCATAAAGTGGTTATGACTTTCCTTTATAGATGAGTCTCCTAACTTTTTGACCCCAATTTTGAGCTTCTTTAATATATTTGGAATATCACATTGTTTGCCCAACCTAGTACATTTTTCTCTTAATTAGCAATAAAAGAGTTAAACTAAATGATACTACAACAAGATGTAAATACACCATATTAATCAGCTGATTTAATAGATATTGGACCAACCAAATAAATGTAACAGACTAACTCAAAATCACAAAGCTAATTTTAAATTTGAAGAGCAAAAAACATGTGAACATATACCATTACCTCATCCTCATATAATAATGACATCTATAAAAGAGTTTTTACCCTTCATTTTTTCCTTACCTCCTCTCTCTTCTCCCACTACTTTCACTATTTTTTTTAACTGTAATTCTTTTCTAAACATCATCAAATTTGATTCACAAAAAAAAAAAAAATCAATATGCATCTTAAATTTAATATGGTATAAAAATCACAAAAATGAATTTAAAACGAAAAAAGATATGGATAATTTGAAATTGAAATGATCATTTCTATCTTTATGCTTGTGTATAAAAATAATTATTTATTTATTATGATGCATGATACTTTATCATAATAATAATGTGTAATACTAATTTTCATTATCAAATAATTTAAATTTATTTATAATTATAATTTTTATTACACGTTATACAATGTTGAAAAATTTACATTTTGAAATTCATGGTTTTATGAGTAATTAAATTGCGGTAACGTTAATCAAAGGTCTCAACCGAAACCCCCTTCCTAAAAAATAAAAAAATAAAATAAACCCCTTCTTATTTAAAGCAATGATATCTTAATTAATCAACGGTAACGTTAAATTGCGGTAATTAATTACCTGGTTCCAAATAAACACAGCAATTTCCGTTTTCCGTCGACTCAGCCCGAGTCATGTAGGTTCGAAGTTGGGACACAGTAATTAATCTTAAATCCACACTAATTAAGTAGGGCTTGACCTCGGATTAATGCCCTAATTAACCACCGGAATAAATAAAATAAAATAAAATAAAAACAAAAAAAATAGGAAAAGACAAAGACAGGCTTGGATATTAAAAGGCAAATCCACGTGCACCACACGCTTGTTCCGTGAAGCGGGGCCCACGCCCAGGAGGGGCGCCTCTCGCCTTTTCACGAGGCTGGCGCGTGGGACGGGGCGCGTGGCGGGAAAGGTTGGCTTTAATGTCTCACGAGGAAAAAACCACAGAACCCAAGGGTCAATGGTCAACGCTACGAAAAGTCCTCCTTTTTCATGAGGAGTTACAGTTGAAACTCGAAACAACAAAAAGGAAAAAAAAAAGAAAAAGAAAAGAGAAACTGGGGCTTCGCATTCGCACTCACCTATTGAAAAAAGTGTTTCCTTTAATACTTTGAAGGTTCTAAATAATTTCATTTATTTTTTTGGCTGACTAAATTTATTTTCCTAGGCTGACTTTTTCGCGTTTGACCGGATTATTTATTCTAGAAAAAAATAGGTAGGCATAGTATTACTAAAGAGAGAAATATTAGAATGTGTGGAAATTCAATTTTGGAAAAAAGGAGAGAGTATAGGAAGGGTTATGCCGTTATGAGTAGTCAAGCAAGGAAAGGGATTTGTTTGTTTTTCCAAAATTCGAAAAGTAAAAAAGAGTAAACCAGAGTTAAAGAAAATGGGGGGAAGCATGGTTAGTGGAGAAAGTAGGGAAGCAAGTGCAAAAGGCGACTCAAAAATCAAAGGGGTGTCTAAAGCCAAATCCCATCATTATGATTGAGGCAGTAGCGACCTCTGACACAAGTCATCATTGAACATCTGCATTGTATCGACTATATCATCATCATCATCACACACACACACACACACAGGTAGGTCCACAGCTATATTATCTTTTCTTGCAATAGGCCTTATGAAAAAGCTGTAACTCCTCTGCCAAAGAAAAAGACCACCCCATTTCTCCTCATTCTGTCCCCCCCTTGTTCTCTTCTCTCTCTTCTCTCTATATAACTCCAACGCACGTCAACTAAAGCTTTCCTGTTTCTTTACTTTTCATTTTCGGCTATACCTAGAGAGAGAAATATGGCCGAGAGAGATGATGGGCTGGGCTTGAGTTTGAGCTTGAGATGCCCGGAGACTCACAATCATGATCCTCCGCCGCCGCCGCCGCCGCCGTCGCGACCCACGGCGGCCTCCTCCTCCTCCTTTCCGTTTAATCTATTCAGGTCTCCTTTGCCATTTATGCACCACCAGCATAAATCTGATGCGTTCCACCAATCTTCTGGTAAATAAATTTGTGCTGTTTTTGAATGAGATCAATGCATGCTTTGCTATCCTCTGCAAATTACGTCCGTTTACTATTTTATTAGAAGGATACTATTATTAATTGAGTTTATGTATTGAAATTTTCAGATGGGAATATGGAGGCGCGATCGATTTTCGGAGGAATCGATGTGAACAAGGCGATAACAGTGATCGACTGCGACGAGGAGGTGATGGTGTCGTCTCCGAACAGCACGGTGTCGAGCCTGAGCGGGAAGCGGAGCGAGCGAGAGGAGAACGAGGGCGAGAGGGCGTCGAGCTCCCTCGAGATCGACGACGACGGCGACGCCGCCGCCAGGAAGAAGCTGCGCCTCTCCAAGGAGCAGGCGGCGGTGCTCGAGGAGACCTTCAAGGAGCACAACACTCTCAATCCGGTGAGTGTTTCAGGCGGAGGGAGGGAGGGTGTTTTTCGTAATTTCACCCTCTCACCACAACTTGTTTTAACACCTTTTTTTGGTGTGTGTGTGTGTGTGTGTGTGTGTTTGAGCAGAAGCAGAAAATGGCGTTGGCGAAGCAGCTGAATCTGCGGCCAAGGCAAGTGGAGGTGTGGTTCCAAAACAGAAGGGCAAGGTGAGGAAAATTTGTCGAGGGCAGTTTCGTCATTTTGGTTTCGAGTGTTGAAATTAATACTGGTTTTGGAGCAGGACCAAGTTGAAGCAAACGGAGGTGGACTGTGAGTATCTGCGGCGGTGCTGCGAGAATTTGACGGAGGAAAACCGGCGGTTACAGAAGGAGGTGAACGAGCTGAGGGCATTGAAGCTTTCCCCTCAGCTCTATATGAATATGAGCCCCCCCACCACCCTAACCATGTGCCCGCAGTGCGAGCGCGTCGCCGTCTCGTCGTCGTCCTCGTCTTCCGCGGCGGCGCACCACCACCAGAGGCCGCCCCCGCCGTGGGCCGCCCTCGACCCCAGGACGTAGGGAGATGGAATTTGTAATTGTAAAGAGAAGTTGTTGTGTGGATAGATTATGATGTTGGGGATAGAGGTGACAATCTAACCTTTGGAGAAGTTAGAAAATTTGACTAGTGTACCAACAACATGAATCATTGGCTCAATTTTTGTCTAATGATGAATGTGCTTTTGGGGATCCAATTTTTAGTTGCTGTGCATAAAAAATCATTCCTATTTTGCTCCCACTAAAATTGTTTTTTTTTTTTGAAAGATGAATATAGAAAGGGGTCACATTACTTATCATCTATTCAGATTGTTGTACAAATTTCTCCGCAATGTTTACAACACAAAAGCCAGAAAAAAACACAACCCAAAAAACAAAGTTGATGAAATTCTAAAAGTAGAATGTAAAGACCATACCTATCCTTCAAGATTTAACATTTTGATGCAGATATGATGTTTTGATTAATGTAATGGGGAGAAGTGTGTTGCTTAGCTAAGGATTATTACCTAAATAATAACTAACCCTATAAAATTGCAAGATGCTTAAGAAACCCAAAGCAAAGGCATGCTAAACGGTATTGACTTTGTCTGCTAGGCATCGCAGTATGCACCCCAGTCCAGCTCTCTCACTAAGCTTTTCATGAATTCTTAGGCACTGGTCGCATGTGGGACGATCTCCGGTGGATAAACCTCTATATATGTACCTATATATCGATCACAGAGAATGATTTCTTTATAACAACAACAACAAGATTTATGCATCAACCAAAACGTAGACGACCAGAACATAGTTCATCCTCTCATCCAAGTAATGATCCAATGACTCGTCGTAGGGCAATGTTCAAGGACAGAGAACACAACTGTATCGATGTTCACATCAGTATCATCGATAACTACTATTACTAATTCGATAGATGCACCCTGATTCAGGAGAGTCCAGAAAAAACAAGAGGCTAAAAACTAAGCTCCTTTTATGCAGCCATGTATCTAATCACAACCTAGTGGTTGAAGTCTTCTTCACCCACACATCCAAAGGTATGTCTCCATTGATTGTGTTCTAAAGGTACACACTAAATTGTTTTAGAAATAACTTTAAAATAAGAAGGTAAATATGTCGTCCCAACAGCACAATGCTTTAGAGATTTTTTCCTGCAACTGTCAAACCAACACATCTTTGCACTAGCATCAAAATGTGTTTTTCAGTTCCCAAGCAAACAGCGAAATACCCTCTAAGCTGGTAGTTTTCTTCATAACTGATTATTGTGAGAGTTTTCACAGTATCATCTACAATGCTATACGACAAACCTTGTTCAAAGTGTGAGATAAAAATACTTTTAATCAATCTGGAGCCTGCCTAACAGTGAGTACAATGCTAAGAAGTCCCAAAACTTTTCTGTAAACTGAATATATAGCAGATACAACTGGGGTGGAACTTTTCTATAAGAATCATAAAATACAGTTACTAATTGTTCTCGGACATAATGAAATGCATCAGTTGTCCAAGTTAAGCCTGTTACGTAAGTCTTCCAATTTTGTTGATAATTTTTCGTGTGAAGGATCTGTAACACATACTATAAAATGCTTCACTGGTTCCAACTTGATTGCCTTGTGTGTGCTTCTCCCTCTCAACTAGCTCAATAACTTTTCTAGACATGATTTAACACCAACAGTCCAAGTTTTCTCCCCAGATTCTAGAACAAACACTTATTCTAACTCAAAGCCAATTCTCCCAACTATCCAACATTCTAAACCAAACAAATACACTTGTTACAGGTTGAGCCAGTCTTAGACCTTGAGAAAATGATGAAGAAGCAACAAAAGTATTCTTCATGTCATTCATAACGAGTTATATTAGTCATATCTTTCGACTCTCCCCCAAATACACAGGCAATCAAAAGAAATATATTCACAGGAAAGACTGGCCTTCTAAGTAACAAGACAAATTTCCAAATACGAAACAAGCTGGATAATCGAATTTAGAAGCCCCAATAGAAATAACACCCCGTTTTGTCAAGTACCCTGTTTGGAACTATTTCTACATCAAACAGGGTGAGCAGTCCCTCCAAAAACACATAACAGACATAGTTTGGATCATCAAGCACAAAGGGATACGATGCAATATTAAGAATCAATTATGATACAAACAAAACCACCAAAAACACACAACACATACATAGTAGGTGTTCGACTTACTTCATCAAAACATCGTAGTACTCAGGGTCGAGAGCCGAGAACAAACTATCGACATCTTTTATCGCCATGATCGCCCTATGTACCACAATCCAGTTCGCAGACTTCAAACCAAAATCAATAAGCCAAAATCAACACCATTTTAACTAAAATTGACGAAAAATAGAAGCCAAGAGGAGAGTACAAATTTCAATATATTCGAATTGAGCTTGTTAATTACGACCTTGCAACGCTCGTCTTTGATCGCGGGTGGCGATCCTTCGAGAGCTGTCTTCAGAGCTTCCACTGGTTTATACCTGAAATCCAAACCATTACTCACAAAAACAAAGGCGAAAATTTCAAAAATTTCTTCATCATTGTGGTAATTTAGTCCTACTGTTTGAGTAAGTTTTCGATCTTGCGGGATTTTTGCTCGATTCGGATGACTATGGCTTCCGCATCATCTGCTTCCACAAATTCTGCCATTTTCTTGATCCGAAGATTTCTTCAGGTGCTGCTTTAGGGATTTGATTTTTGGCCAGCTGAAAATCGCTAAATCATAAATTCTGCCATTTTATTAAATGATTTTTATTTTATTTTGCTTCAAATTTTGAAGATGAGGTAACGCGTGGGTGTTAAAAACGGTCTGGCGGGAAGGGACGGGTCATATTTTAAAAAATCTACTATTAAATTAATACTCATTTTGTATCATATGGTATTTTCTTCTTTTTTTTTTTTTTTGAGGAAATATGGTATTTTCTTCTAAGATGTATTCTTTAAAATATTTTTTTTTCGAAAATTTATCTTTGAAATTAATTAAGAAGATAAATGAGACGATGATAGTAATCCAAGTAGGGGTAAAGGCAAAACTCCCCCCAAAATCAAATAATTGAAGAGGGGCAATTCCGCCAATCCACATCAACGGTCATAATTGCTTCAGCTTCACCCACTCCCTTTTCTCCCTTCGCAGCTTTGCTAATAAGTCTCCCTTGTTTGGCCTTCACCCAATCTGCATTCAACAATGGCAGCGGCAAACGCAGCGGCGGCCCCCAATTACTCTCCATTCACACTTCCACCACAGCCCTCAATCACTCGGAAAATCCCAAGTAAGTCGGATTCAAACGCCCTCTGCAAAACCCTCATAATTGTCCTTCTCCTTCTCGCCATTCCACTATTTCCTTCACAAGCGCCGGACTTCATCACCCAAACCGTCTTCACCGATTTCTGGGAGATTATCCACCTCCTCTTCATCGGAATCGCCGTCTCCTACGGCCTCTTAAGCAGAAGAACTGCTCAATTCGTCCCCGATAAATCTGCTGATTCCAGTTTATCTGGGATTTCTCACCTGACTTCAATTTTCGATGATGGGTATGAAAATGTATGCTATGAGCATGATATGTTGCATAATTATGTCAATTGTGGTGATCGGTTTGTAGGAAACGATGAATGCGTAGTTCCTAGTGGTGCAAAGATTAGATCTTTCGTGCCGAATGCTGAGAATGAGGGGGATGGGAATGGGAATCGAGCGTGGCGCTCGTGTTACTCGAAAGGTGAATCTTTGGTGGTTGTCTCTAATGCTAAGTGTTTTCAGGGTGGAAGCTCTGATTTTAAGCCCTTGAATTTGCCCATTAGGAGTTTGAGGTCAAGGGCTAGGGATAATGATAGTGATAAGCAAGAATTCAAGAAAGGGAATGAGTTTAGTAGTAACAAATATGAGGGTAAGGGCAATGATGATGATGATGATGCTAGTGTTGTTAAGATTAGAGGTGTGGTTCCTGTGAATTTGGACAAGAAGTTTGAGGAGGTTGCTGGGAGATCAAAAATCCCTTGGCGCTCGAGATCCGGGAGGATGGAAGATGAGGAGGAGGAGGAGGAAATAAGTGGTATTTCCAAGCTACCTGCACATAGTAGGCCTCACTCTGCTGGGGAATTTGAGTTTGAGCGTCTCAAGTCTAGGCCACTTTGTGGTTCGAAGTTTTCTAGTACTCCTGAATTGAGAAGCTCAAAAGTCGAAACTTTGGAGAGGGAAATGGTGTTTGCTGCCTCACATTCGAAAGCAGCCTCCATAGATTCTGTCCCCTCTAGCAATAGTGCCTCTTCGGACATGGACAGTGTTGGGGATTTGGAAAACAACCTTGAAAGCTCTGGTGTGGAAGAGGAAGTAAGAAAAGGGAAACAAGCTATTGAATCTTTGGACAGTGATGCGAAGTCCTCATCCATTTCTAAGGTTCAAGCAAGAGCTAAGTCGGTTAGGACAATCAAACCAAAGAGATACATCGTGAATCAGAAGGAACAATGCCCTAGTCAAGGTGAAGGGAAGTTTAGGAGGAGGTTTATCAAATCTGAAGCAGCAGATTCTTTGCTCAAAAGAAGAGAAGAAGAACCGGACATTCCCCCAGTTGACCATCAAAACCAAGAATCTGGTCGTATATTCTCTATGCCGAAGCCAAAACCAACTCTTCCCGAGCTCCATAGTGAAGAAAAACAGGACATTGATGACCTAAGTTCTACCAAGTCTGTAGATAGAGAGATAGGGTTTGACAAGAGTTCGGTTGAGGATGAAAGCAAACCTAACATTGACACTGATGGCGAACTCGGGAGTGAAGTTGATAGAAAGGCTGGGGAGTTTATAGCCAAGTTCAGAGAGCAAATAAGGCGTCAGAAGACTTCATCCGTGGAAGGATATAGTGGGTGGTAGCAACTAGTCTAGTTAACTCGAAGGTTTGTGCTGCTGTCCTTGCAGCTGTGAATTTGTGTGATTATTAGCTGGAAGCTTAGTGTATCAGTCCAGCATTGTATTTTTTAATTCGTTCTCCATGTAAATTAAGTATCCGACTGATCAATCATAGCACCATAGCTCCATGAATTACTGTTTTGTTTTAAGTAATTTAAATCTTTTTGCTCCATGTATCCAAGATTCCTGTATTAACATTTGTAGATGATGATTTGTCTGTGAACTGATTTGTGCAAATGAACCAGGTAACCCGAGTAAAGGATTGAATCTAGTCTGGTTTGATCTGTTGAATACCTAACAAAATTTTCTTTTGGTGATATATGTTTGTATTATCAGTTAGACTGCATTCAACGGAGCTGCTGCAGCGAACCATCAATGGAAACCTGGCCTTGAAAGAGAGGATGATAGCTCTATTCAAGTTCTATGATTGTAAGTACTATTATAAGTCAAGAAAATATTATCTAAATCTGTAGTTTTCTAGTTTTCATATCGTCAATGCCAATGATTCCAGTTTACTTCTACATTTGTATCATTCTCATGCAAGATTTTTTGATTGCAAGCTATGATGATCTTTACAACATTGCCATAAAATATCTAGTTCTTCAATCTAGGCTATCAGAGGTGCTCGTAGTCAGTTAGCAAGCATATGCTGATAAATTTCATATGAAGTTGGATTCAGTTCTGTATTTTGTTCACCGTATTCTTGTACGATCATGTAGCCTAGAAACACCCATTTTGTATGCTTATTAGGAAGCTCTCGATGATCAGAACACAATAGGGCTGACTTCATTGAAAAAAAATCCATCTTTGATAAACCATTTGTTTGAGGTTCTTAGGCTGCTCGACTTTTGCTGGTAGGGACACGATGTTGAAGAGGATGTAGATAGCGACGGATACACTACTCAGGTTGTTAGCTTGATTAGAGTTGCAGCGAGTAAAAGATAGAGAGTTGAAGCTTGAGAATCATTGATTTCTTCTTTGGCTATTGTTTGTGAATGGTGAAAGACCAATTCTTTAGGAGTTTTTTGTAAGTAAATTTGCCTCTAAACACCATTTCCTCCGTTAGTGTAGGTTGATTTATTGCCTTATTACACTTGTGTGAATATCTTCTTATTTGTTATTGTGATTTGAAAAGGGGTTGGTTTTGGCTTTGCTGTTAAGGGAGCTGACGAAACCCCCGTATTTGGAGCTCCGGCAAGGCTTCGCCGTAGAAGATTCCCAATCTATAGTCGACGGCGGATTTCTATATTTGTTGAAGATCTAATATGAATAAAAATCACAACTTGGAGAATATGGTTTGTGATTTTTGTGTTTGTCTGATTTTGCTGCTTAGATTGATTTTTGGGATTCTTCTCGGCCGGGGCGGATGAGATCCTCTGTCCGTCGGTGTCCCACCGTATCCCACTCTTAATTCACGTATCAATTTTCTTTTACATGACATCGAAACTTGTAATGTTTTTCTTTCACTATCGGCAGAACGACGTCGTGCCCAAAAATTGGTGTGCTGAAATTTGTAATTTACAATTTATTGAACATCGAAACTTTTTCTTGAAATTAACATTCAAAGATTGGGACATACAAATATAGTACTTGCCCTAAGATAATACTTTTGGATATAAGAAGTAATAGTTTGCAGAAATAGTAGTAGTAATTTAGTATGGAAAAATATTACTTGCGTACAAGAAACCTACTGAATTGATACCTTCAATAAATGGAGTTAAATAAAAAATTTGCAGGAATGATTAAAGTTTTTTATTTTCTTCCCTATTAAGCCAAGTATTTATAGCAAATGAAGGAAACGAAAAGTAAGATTTAAAACTGAAATTTTGTTTATCCCTCTTTTTTCCATATATCTTCAATACGGAATATAAAAAGATAGTAATTAAAAATAAAAATGAAGAAAATGCCACTTACAATAAACACGAATATTATACTTTTAATATGTTTTGTTATGTACTAATAATACATGACATGCACAACCTACAGAGACATGCACTTTGCTCTAAATAAACTAATCGAATTAGAGTTCAAAAAAAAAAAAAAACTAATCGAATTAGTAGTTTGACCGTTATAACCGTGGGCTAAGAGAAACAATTTTGGAGCTGTATTCGATCACTCTCTTCGTGTGCTCTCTCTCTCTCTCATATACACACACATACGCGATTGAGATATTGTGGAATTTCATGGACATTTGCTACAATGGTGGTGGTGAATTGGCAGAATTTTCTATCCGAGTGAGTCGAGATCGAAATGTGAGTTGAATTCTCTGAATTCACCCATTTTGTCTACACATTTTCATGGAATTTGATTAATTTTAAGGAATTTATTTGTTAGAGAGAAGGATAACAAGATGATGGCCGAGGATTTGGGGGTGGAGGCGAAGGAGGCATCTGTGAGAGAGGTGGCGAAGCTTCTGCCGCTGCCGGAGCTCTTGCAGTCCATCGCTTCGATTAAAGCTGATTACATTGCCCGTCAACAGGTTGTTTTCAGTGATTAGTTGATGGATTCTGCAGTTTTTACCATTGAATCATGTCCCTTCTTGCTTATGATCGATCGCGTGATGGGGTAGTTTTGCTTTGAGAATTTTGAATTCGCGGTTATAAGTGGAATCAGTTCTTTATGGAAGTTGTAGGGATTCCCATGCGTTGGGAAATCTGCAATATCACCGAGATATTTGAACCCTTGTTCATTGTAGAATAAAGATTGTATTTATCATTTGTTATTATGTATATTACTAAATCTCTCCTGGTAACCTTATTCCTGTCAGATTAGTTTTTGCTAGATTAAGAGATCAATGATTGAAGAAATAGGTTGGAGGTTAATAGGAGATTCAAAATTGGTCTTGTATCCATAGCTTTGTTAGAAATATAGAAGTATGATGTTTAATTATTGTTGGGCGTTTTGCTTCCTTCTTGACTTATTTTGTTTCGTTGCTGACGTTACTACAAAGAGTATATTGGGTTGAATGTTTTCAGTATTGTTTGGTGTCAGGCGAATGATGCACAACTCAGTACAATGGTTGCTGAACAGGTATAGATGGACTCCATACCTATAAACCTTCTTATTTGCGTGTTGAATTCCTATACCTAAAATCTAAATCCTTGCATCTTTTAGCTTTCTTTTACTGTCCTGTAATCAATGATTGAGTGTATCTTTGATATACTAACCTTTAATGGTTAATGGCTTGATTCAGGTTGAGCAGGCACAAGCGGGTCTAAAATCACTGAACTGGTCCCAAAAGACGATAAATCATCTCAGAGAAAATTTCTCTAATATTGAAAAGTATGAAGATGATTTAACATACCCAATAACTCTCTCTTTCTTCAGTGATTAAGTGCACTCTGTGACTTGGATTTTTGAATTTTAAGGCTGATGAGAAATCATCTTTATCACAGATTATGTCTACAATGTCAAACATTGATCGAAAATCATGACCAAATAAAGATCCTTAGTAATGTGAGGAACAACCTAAACACAACATTGAAGGTGAGGCACAACTGATGTGCTTTTATGTGATATCGTCAGTATTCATGTGAAGATTAGCCCTTAAATCTTCGCAATCATGCGATTGTAATACACCTAGTGTCGTAAAGAACTTATTTCTTGGTGCTTTCACATTGTGACTGTTTAAATTTAAATGTCTCATATTATGCCGTATTATTTCATCGTGCTTTTGCAGGATGTGGAGGGTATGATGTCCATCTCCACTGAGGCTGCTGCAGCACGCAGTTCTTTGAATGATAACAAGGAACTTATCAATACCTATGAGGTTGAATTTCTATGTGCTTCGATAACTTTTGTTGATTAGTCCAATATGAAAAGCTATGCTATTAACTAGTTCTGTCACAACTATAGAGGTTAACTAAACTGGATGGGAAACGAAGGTTTGCATTAGCAGCTGTATCATCACATGAAGAAGAGGTTGGTCGGCTGAGGTCAGAAAGTGTACTTGCATTTTTATTATAAGGTTTTTCTGCAGAAAATGTGTTTTGACTATCTTAACTGAACATATATTTTACCAATATAAATATGATTATTCAAACATGAATGGACTAATTGGCAATCCATGCATCTTTCAGAAGCTAGACTTATGAGTTATGACCTTCATCGTAAACGGTTTAGACTCCACAGAATGGTGCAATAATATCTCAATTTTTCAGGAGTTTCAAGGATGGGCCTAGGGTTGATAGTGTTGTTATATTGGAACAGAAAGATAAAACTTGTAATAACAAGGTAGTCTTTAAGGTTCAGAAGTCAGAATGAGTTCATGTAGTCCTTATCCCAACAAAAGAATTTGAAATTCAGTAGAAACTTTCACTTTTATGCATAAATCATTTTCTTCATATCTGTAAAAATTAGTACTTTTACTTTTTTATGATGGACTTGTTCCAAATTCAACAGAGAATACTTTGAAGATATTGATCGCACATGGGAGACATTTGAGAAGACATTATGGGGCCATATTTCGAACTTCATTAATCTTTCCAAAGAATGGTATGCCTGTCTTTTGTTATTATCGAAACTCCCTTTTCTTGCAATTTTGGTATCTATATTTCTGGGTGAAAAAGTCCGGTGTACTTCCACTAATCTGCTCTCACATGTTTGCAAAGACTTCAAATTGTAAATGACATGCTGTCTAAATATTGAACCAAAACTTGCTTGCTTGTCTAAACTTCGAGTGACCATTTAACCAAAAACTGCTTCATACTGAACAAATATCAATTATCAAATCATGTATGATCATTTGAAATAAGAAGTTGGCATTGGCACAGTACTCCCTCCCTTTTACAGTCACAAGCATATTGGATTATCCATCAAACATGCAATCTGTGCAATGTAAGTTTGAAATTTAGGCTTGTAAGGCAGTTCTATTCGATCGATCATTTTATGCTGTAATACTTCAAAAGATGTGCCACAGTAGTTCACATTGCATTCCACATCTCTCACTTGAGTTTAGCCACTCTCCTGTGCATATCTTATGCTGATCATCACTGGAGTCATTTTGATTTGCAGCCCAAAAACACTAGTTCGGGCATTGAGGTATGTATGATCTGAGTGAACAATTTCCACACGAGCTTTTTGGCCAGGATCTTCTATGTATTAATGCATCTTTTCATAATGCTTGAAATGGAAAGGGTTGTGGAAATGCAAGAAATCTTGGATCTACAACTAGCTACTGAAGCAGCTGAGGCTGAAGGAGATGGTGAAATGGAGCTTCAAAGAAATACCAAGTATTTAGCATTGGCCTTAGAATTTATTCTAGAACTCTATATATTGTGCATGTTAAGTTATAAAACTACCAAGATTTTTCAATCTAAGTTTTTTTTTAAATTAAAATACGGGGAACCTGCATTTTCTTGCATATAGGAATACTAAAGGTAAAGGCTACAAGGATAAATGTTATGAGGAAGTGAGGAAGTCTATAGAATCACGTTTCGAGCGATTGCTCTCCGAGGTTCATGTTTTCCTTAGTTCTGTGCATTATTCTACACTTATATATTAGTTCTCATGTAAATGACAATGAAATGTCTTTCAGCTTTTATTTGAGGATGTGAAAGGAGCTATAGAGGAGGCTAAAAAGGTATCTATTTACTTCTTGCGATCTACCTTTGCAATGCAAATTTTCTTTTATCTCTTTGGTCTCTTACATTTTATTTTTTTATTTTTCTCACTTTGGTCTTTTAGCTGACACATCACTTAAAAACAGAAGGTGTCAAAATATTCTGATGCCGGTGAAACTTTTCTGGTTAATGTCAGATTGGCGATGAACTTGGAGATATATATGACCATGCCGCCCCTTGCTTTCCTCCTAGGTTTGCTATTTTTGCAAACATGACTTTGTTTATTGGGATTGTTTACTCAGCCCCTTGAAGAGACCTTTTTGGCTAATTATTTCGTTTCTTCTCAACGTGAAGTAGCTTAGTTATTGAAATTTCCATTCCTTCAGATTTGAAATCTTCCAGCTTGCTGTAAACCTTTATACTGAGAGGTTTGTTCAGTGGCTGAGGTTACTCAGTGACAGAGCCAATGATCTGACAAATATAGAAATATTAAAGGTACTTCACCTACACCTACAGATTTTTGTACCAAAGTTAATATGATAATATAATATATTATTTCATAATCCGTGCTCTACGTTGAATGCATACTTGCTTAAGGTAACTGGCTGGATAGTTCGATACCAAAATAATCTAGTTGAACTTGGTGTCGACGAGACTCTTGCACAAGTTTGTTCTGAGAGTGGTGCAATGGACCCCCTTATGAATGCTTATGTAGAACGAATGCAAGCCACAACAAAGGTAATAGACAAGAGAGCATTTCTGTTGCTTTCCATCATATCGGATCACCCTTATCTGGCCAAGCTAATCAATTGATGGCCTCATGTGTTTTGTAGAAATGGTATATGAACATATTGGAGGCTGACAAAGTACAGGCACCAAAGAAGACAGAGAATGGAAAGCTTTACACCCCAGCTGCTGTTGATTTGTTTCGTATCCTTGGAGAACAAGTACAGATAGTACGAGAAAATAGCACTACCCTCATGTTATACAGAATTGCTCTATCCATCATCCAGGTAGATTCAACTTGAGTAGTTTATGAACCTTGACTATGCTGCTATTTTGTTGCACTGGCTTTACTGATTTTGTTATCTATGACTGTTGTCTGGTTACCATATAACAATAATTCAAGATAAGAATTGAGAAATTATTTGAATGAAAACCTGTTTTTGATCTTCTTCAATTTATGCATCTGTTACGTTTGCTTATGTTACTATAAAGGTAAGCTATTATCCCTTGAAAAGAAATATGGTACTATAAATACCTATTAACATAGAGTCTTAAAAATTTTGGTTTGCCTATTATATTCCAATTATATATCTAATTTAAGGGCAATGGTGTAATATGATATTCTATATTTATCTATTATCTATTATCAATTATAAATGTGTGTATGAAGAGGAACTTCGGAACATCATATCAATGGTAATTATCAACGGTTCTGCTTTTCTTCTCCTTTCAGGTAATGATCGATTTTCAAGCAGCTGAAATGAAGAGTTTGGAAGAACCTCCTTCTGAAGTTGGTTTAGAAGTTTTGTGTGCCATGGTATTGTGAATTATGCAAACACATAATATGTGATAGCGACATTAAACAATTATCCTAGCATTTTTTCTTACACATCATTTTATGACAGATAAATAACAATCTCCGCTGCTATGATCTTGCCTTGGAGCTAAGTTCTACCACACTTGAAGCTCTCCCAGAGAATTATGCCGAGCAGGTGAATATGTGATAGGGAACTTTTACATTCCATAGCATATTCTGGGGGGCCAAAGCCTAGGGGCAGAATTGCAGCAAAATTCAAGTTTAATCTATGCCTCCTAAAACTCATCCAACATTTTATCTCTTAGTTTTAGAGGTGCAAGTCAAGCATTCTAAAGTCGTAACCACAGTTAATTAGTTGGATGATCTATATCCTCTGAAGTGCTATATCTAGTTAATTATGGCTTACAGGTCACCTTAGTCTAGATGTTTCTTTGAACTGATTCCTAATCACGTGTCTAGGTAAATTTTGATGAATCTTGCAAAGGTTTCCTGTTGGTTGCAAAGGTATGTTGATTATTTTATTTTTTAACTTAAAGACTACCTTATGGTCTTTTATCTGTATAGCATCAATATTTATTTGGCCTTACTTTTCTGAATTCCCTTCCATTGGACAATGAAGTTAAATCGAGAATACTATTTCTATCCGCGTTTATGTCACACTTCTTTATTTCGAATCACAATTTTTTCAGTAATTAGCTTGCTGGTTAATCACAATCGCAGAAGTCCAATTTCTCATCTTGAACTATCTTCTTTAATAGTCATTTGCTCCACTGCCACCATACACTTTTCATATTGTCTACATGGGTAATATGACATATCTTTTTTAATGATCATAAAGTGGTTATAATGTATAATAACTAGGAAGCTGTGCGCCAAACGGTTACTGTCATTTTTGAAGATCCGGGAGTTCAAGAGCTACTTGTAAAGCTGTATCATAAAGGTACGGCCCACAGAAAACTAATACATACATGAATTCAGTAGATTCTCTGTTTGAACATAGCACATTTTGCTCCTTTTTTGTTCTTATGCTTTCTTTTACTTGCACATTGTGAAAAATGATAATTTCGAAAACAGCACACCTTAATCAGATGAAACTTGACCTAAGAGAACCTGCTTCAAGAATGGAATTTACGGTAATATGTTTATTGGCATATCATTATTGTTCAACCACTTAAAGTATTTACTTAATGAAGGTAAAATTTGAGGAAATGGACTATTTGCATTCTGAACTGTATTGTGCTAGTGATCGTATGAAACCAGAAACTTTGGACTTGAAGCACCTTTTGGTTCATCTCTAAGCATCTTATACTATATTTGAAAGAGTAATTTCGCTGAATGTTGGATGAAGTATGATCTTAATAGGATTAATTTGTAACAAACACTAAATCAAATAGTGTCTTTTTTACTCTTCATTGACAGATTGGATGGAAGGACAGGTAACTGAATATCTAATTGCGACATTTCGTGATTACTTTACCGATGTTAAGATGTGAGTTATTTACTCGGTCCGGGTAGCCGACTTATCTTGTCTTGATGACAATGTATTCAATATTTCCTTGTCTGATCACTTATAAGGTATATCGAAGAGAGATCATTTAGACGATTTCTTGAGGCCTGCCTCGAAGAAACTATCATCGTTTATGTTGATCGTCTGCTTGTTCAGGTCCCCACTCATTTACTTTCAACAATCTGATCCTATTATCATGCGCATTCCCTTGATTCTTCTGTGTCTTTCTCTGCAGAAAAACTACATCAAAGAAGATACAGTTGAACGGATGAAGCTTGATGAAGATGTCATCATGGAATTTTTCTTGGAGTATATGACTAATACTGTAAGCACTATTGCACTTAGCAACTCTCTCTTTTGCTGGCCTTACCATTATCATCTATATAATTGTTCGTTTTTTTTTTAAAGCATCATCTGTATAACTGTTAAAATGTAGAAGCAGTCCATGAGCATCATGCAAATTCAGCAGAGATGAATAACTATTGCAATATGATGACAGTCTATATGTTGAACGTTCTTGCTCGTGCTTTCATGTCTAGCTACTTAGTTAGTTATGAATGTCATTTGAACGTTATGGATGTTGGATTTTTTTATGGGGGTAGTTGCGTCTAAATACACGAACTTTCACAATAATATACAATAACGTGTTGCAGAAAGTCGAGAATAGGGTGAAGGTACTTGCTGAATTAAGAGAACTTGCTTCAGCGGAAAGTCCAGATACCTTCACACTTGTATACACAAATATTCTCGACCACCAACCAGACTGCCCTGTATGTGCAGCTTTGCAGTAATATATAATTTCATTTTATTCTGTTGAAATATATTCAAAGTGGATTAATACATCTTCATTTACTGTTATTGCTAAAATGCATTTGTTTTTCGCAGCCGGAAGTTGTTGAAAAATTGGTGAGCTTAAGAGAAGGCATACCTCGGAAGGATGCTAAAGAGGTAGAAATGTTATAACTCACTATGGATAATTATATTGTGATCATGCGGTTGCTTTTAACGATAGGCCTATATAAATAAACATAGACTATAACATGGATTGGAATTCTAATACTCCCTTCGTCCCAGCTAAAGTGAGACACTTTTTTTTTGGGGTGTCCAATCTAAAGTGATATTCTTTTCTTTTTGGGTAAAAGTTTTACCCTTCAATCGCATTTTTACTTTTTCACCTACACACAAAACACATTTTCTTAATTTTTGTGCCAAAAAAGGTCTCACCTTTAGGTGGAACGGAGGGAGTAAAAAGGATAAAAATACTAAATTATGGTATGTTATTAATCATAAAAAGTAGACATCTCTAACAACTCAAGAGCTAGAGGTGGATTCCTAGGAATATGATTTGATGTTTGGCTACTTATGTGAAACAGGTGATTCAAGAATGCAAAGAAATATACGAAAAC
The DNA here is from genome assembly GCF_028751815.1 of Salvia miltiorrhiza. Lineage (NCBI taxonomy): Eukaryota > Viridiplantae > Streptophyta > Magnoliopsida > Lamiales > Lamiaceae > Salvia > Salvia miltiorrhiza. The sequence continues at coordinate 323,102 of NC_080390.1, read as the reverse complement.
TCTCTTGTTGATGGCAAGCCTCCCAAGCGAGGTTTCGTTTTCTCTAAAGTCAAGTCCCTACAAGCCTCCTCCAAAGGGGGCATATGGCGAAAACTCACTTAGTCCTAAATTAGTTTTTTTTTTAATCATAAAATGATGTGAATTAATTTCGTCGTACGATCTTACAATGTGCTACTCAAATAAGAATGATACGACGAAATTGAGCGTATTTGATATAATGAATAGTAAGTTATGTCAAGTCATTGTACAATTAACCTCGTTCTCTTACGAATAATATAAATGATACATTTTTAGTTGAACAGTTTTCTTATAAACCTTTTTGTGACTAGCAATCCCTCACGCACAATATACAGAATTTATAAGCGTTTAAGATGAGACTGATGAGATATTACAATCTTAATGGAAAAAGAGGAAATTGGTACAAACATTCATTTAAGAAAACACCCATCTATTTTATAGTTAAATAAAATTAATTATAAAGAGGTCTATCCTTTCAATTGATCAAACATTACATAATATCCACTTTGTCTAAATATGATTCGAATTTAATCGGGAAAAATATTAGTACTATGTAATAATTGTAAGCATGCACACAACAAACCATGCGGACATAAATAAATGAATTAATACTCCCTCCGTCCCAATATTCAAGTCCCGTATTCCTTTTTGGGCCGTCCCATGTAACAAGTCCCCTTTCCTTTTTTGGCATTAATTAGGGGTTGATTAGTTGATTTAATTAAGTGTTACTAATACTTTCCACCCCCAATTTCACCCCACCCCCTCTGGTCGCTCTCTCTCTCTCTCTAGTCTTCCTCCCACCGGCCGCCGCCCTCTTCCTCCTGCCGCCGCCACCACCAACCTCGCGCCTCCACCGCGACGCCAATCTCCCCCTCTTCTCACCGTCCCCCTGAATCCGGTGAGCTTTCCCCCTTTTCTCTCCCTTCACCTAACACCACTTCCCCTTTCTCCTAGAAACCCTTAACTCCACCGGCGCCGCCTCCCTCCTTTCCCCTCTCTCTCTCTTCGCCTTTTCTCTCTGAAACAAGGCTCGCCGCCGGCCTTCCTTCCCCTACGACTGCCGCCCGTCTTCCTTCCCCAATTCCAGAGCCGCCTCCGCCACCATCCTCCTGAGCCGCTTCCACCTTCCTCCTGCTCCGCCTCCAACGCCTCCGCCTCCTCGCGCCTCCGCGGGCTCCAACGCCGCCTCTGCCGCCTCCTCCGCGGGCAGATTTAGGGATCTAGGGTTTCACCGAGATCTAAGCCCTAAATCTGCCGAGATCTAAGCCCTTCCCCCTCTGTAAATCGAGATCTAAGCCCTAAATCCACCGAGAACTATCGCGCCACCGCCTCCGCCTCTCGCCTCTTCGCCTCCGCCCTCCGGACGCCACCGTTCGAGCCGCCTCCGCCCGCACCGCCTCCGCCCGCACCGCCTCGCCGGAAATTAAGCATCTCCTCTGTTTCTCTCAAAATTGGAAGACTTCTATTTTTTGATTTTTTTTTGTTTTTTTAATTTCTGGGTCTCTTTGTTTCTGTGGTGGGCTCGCCGGTGTTTCACTGTTCCGGCGTTAAGTGCGGTGGCAGTCGGCCAAGGAGCCGGTGTCTCACTGTTCCGACGTTGATTGCGGTGGCAGCCGGCCAAGGCCAAGAAGATAGTGTTTTAATTTTTATTTTTAAATGCATTTAGTTAAACAAGTTAATCAATGTATAAATAACATTAAATAATACACTAAACATCTACTTTTACATCTACTTTAACTCACCTAAATACCCGTGCCCAAAAGAAAGGGGACTTGATTAACGGGACGGAGGGAGTATATCCTCTAAAAAAAAATGAATTAATATATTTCGATGTGGCAAAATCTGATGATCCGAAACCGAAAGCATTAGGAAAAGTGGGACCGGGTATCTGGGTATATCCGGTTTATATGCGGACGTCAAACCGGATTTATAAAATTAGCGATTTTAATAACAATTTAATTGTAAAACAAGATTTGAAGGTCTTCCGTTTTTCAACAGGATTTGTTGAGCGAAAAGGAAAGGTGGAGAGAGAAAAACTGAAATAACCCCTTTCTCTCTCATCGGTTATATTGCGTTTTTTTTTTTGGTTGGTTTAGTTTTGGCGCACACACTTTGCAAGAAAACTACACCCAACAACCATTGATAGCCTCTCCTTGCAGCATACTTCCCTAATTTACTTTTTCTCCATCTTCGAGCAATTTGTCTCCCCTTTAATTCAAGTTTTCGGGGTTTATTTTTTGTGCTTTGATCGAGGTCGAGAACATGCCCATTCTTGATCCCGATTTGCATTCTGTTTCTCGGGATTATCAAAGTTGGTGTAGAATTAAGGGAAATAGGAGGTTTTGTTGTGGTTGTTCGAGGTAAAGGGCTGCTGTGTGTTCTTTTTATTTTTATTTTATAAATAGTAACTTTTTGTGGGTTTGTTGATTTTCGAATTAGGTTTTGATGTAGGGTTCTTTTGGGGGGTTTCGTTCATTTGGTGAAAGTCTTATTATTTTTTTTTTATGTGAATTTCTCGACGGTTTTACTGTTTTTGTCATCAATCGGTACTGTGCAGAGGGTTTCTTTTCTATTTTTCTTTTGATTGTGGTTGAATCTGGATTGTGGAGTTTGTAACTACAGTAAAGACGATGTATATTGAGGAATTGAAAGAGGGGGATTCTGAGTGCGTTGAGCAGCAAGTTTGTGATGATCTTTGTAAAGGTGCTTTAGTCGTTTGGGACCCGAAAAGGCTCTTGGTCGGGGCCGGGGCTCGGGCTCTTTTCTATCCCACATTGCTGTATAATGTTCTCAGGAATAAGATTCAGTCCGAGTTCCGATGGTGGGATAGGGTTGATGAGGTATATGCAACGTTTTGATTCCAATCCTGTGTATTTTATTCGTTTTAACTTTCATTTCTGTTGTGTTCTAGGTTTCTGGATGTAGCTCTTGTGCCTTGTTTTTATTATTTGTTTCCATATATTTGTTACTTTACGTTATTTGTCGTTGATTTGGAAGTATGGATATAAGTATTCCTCTATGGGAAAGGTTCTTGTAGTGTGTTGTTCTTTATTCTGTCTGGAAATTAAGACTCATTTTTAGTAGCAAAAGTAAAACCTTGTCTGGTTATGGCTCTAGTACAACTGATTTTCTAGAAATGCCTAAAAGCACTGATATCACAACTATTGGAAATGATTTCTTGAGCCCCAGCTCGTTGAAAGGAAATGATTTCCTTTTAGGGGATCTGAATATGGAGTAAGTAAGTAAGCAGGGATGAATATAACTTTCCACGATTGAAGATTCTTATCTGTATCTTAGATTTTCTTTTTTCGTGTGTTGGTTGAGTTATTCGTTCTTGTCGTCATCAATGGTCTAGAGTTACGAGTTTGGACAATTTTCTGCATATTTTCCGATTGTTTAAGATGATTCATTTTATAGTGTTGTTGGAATCTTGTTACTTTCAGGGGAAAAATTAGCAACCTGCTGAATTAATAAGTTGTCAGAGAAATGCATGAAAATATTTGTCAGTCTAAAAAAATACATTCTGCTGAGTTCTATCCATGAACCAAAATATTTGAACTTTCTACACCATAGATTTTATTTTTACTCGTTTTAAGTACCTGTTATTTTTCCCATTTATGCTCATATACGTGCTTCTCTACTTGTTTTTGTGTCAACTTTTGGTGGCCTATATTGGTTTTTCTATTTTTCCAGTATGTTTTGCTAGGAGCTGTTCCATTTCCAACTGACGTGCCACGCTTGAAAGCTCTTGGCGTAGGTGGGGTTGTTACTTTAAACGAACCATATGAGACTTTAGTTCCGAGTTCGCTATATCATGTAAGTTTGTTTTACTCTCACTTAGGGTGCATTCTCTTTCATAATTTTCCCTGGGCAGCATGGGAAAAAAAGTTGGGCATCCCATTTTCCCTTCTTTTCACTCCTATTCATGATAATATTATCATGGGGTATATTGGTGTAATAATATCTTCCCATGTTTTCCACCCTAGAGAACATGAGATAACAGAAATATTGGTGATAAATTTTTCACATCTTTTCTTCTCCCTCCTTTTGTCATGATAAATTCGCACATTTAGGGTGTCTTCTTTTTTATTGTAAATTTATCATGAGAAATGAGGGATAAAAAAAATTCTCCCTTTAAATCCTCATTTCTTTTCCCTCATTTTCTAAATGAGGATTTAAAGGGAGAATTTTTTTTTATCCCTCATTTCTCATGATAAATTTACAATAAAAAAGAAGACACCCTAAAGGTGAGAAAATTTTCACCCTTTCTCATTCCTCTTTTTCACTTCAAGGAGGGATAATATTATCACTTTGTAGAAAATGGGGGAAAAGAAAGGAGGGATTAAAGGGAGAAATTGTTTGTATCTCTCATTTTCTCATGATAAATTTACAACCAAAGAGAATACACTCATATTGTTACATAGAATAGTGTAGTGAGAGTACCTATAATTTTCATTTTTTGCTCAAAAGTTTCATGCTAGATAAGCTCACCCACTTCAAAAGCATTATATGTTTTCACCTCATATCCAACTTAGTAAGGATCTGTTTGGCCGACATGCTGGAAGGCTTTAAAAGACTAGGGAATAGTAATACTTTGACGTCATTGTTGTTGCTTTTGAATAGAATTGGGAAGTCTGATGTATCTAGATTTGGAGTAATAAATAAAATTTTGTCATGTGATCCTAGTAGGTTTGTTTCTTATCGGGCATCGTTTATGTTGGATAATGTGTTTTATCTTCTGTTTGAAGGATCACGGCATTGAGCACTTGTTGATTCCCACAAGAGATTACCTTTTTGCTCCATCGCAAGGGGATATATGCCAAGCTGTAGAATTTATCCATGGTAAGTTGTAATCGGGTCAGATTCCTTAGTCACATAACACAGTTTTTGTAATGTAATTTTATATACTTCTTACTATCAACTACATTCCACCGCTTTCTCACATATAAACGTGTTTTCTTTCAGCCAATGCACTTTGTGGCAAAACTACATATGTTCACTGTAAGGCCGGACGAGGACGCAGCACTACAATTGTTCTCTGTTACCTTGTATGCAGCCTAACCTGAGAATTTTCACACAATTACAAATCCAGTTATGTATTAAGATTTTCCTTTATCCTAGTAAATTTTATATTTCAATAACAGGTCAAACACAAGCAAATGACACCAGGAGCTGCATATGAGTATGTGAGATCTATCAGGCCAAGGGTCTTGTTGGCCTCCTCCCAGCGCCAGGTACGATTGAATTTTATACGTTTATGGTTGAAAATTTATACAACACGAATCATTTGGAATTAATGGAGCTTTTCTGTTTTCCTACAGGCTGTTGAGGATTATTACTATGAGTTGAATAAGTACGCGGTTAATTCGCGGATGACAACTTTGAGCTTACCTGAGAGAGCTGAAGTGGAAGAGTTTGACGATAACTCATTGGTGTTGATTACTGAATCGGACCTTGATGGATACGAGGAGAACCTAGAATCGGAGGAAGCAGGGGAGAACGAAGTAAACCTTGCTTACAGGGTGCAGTTTGTTAGTCAAGCGGCTATATCGAGGCTATCGTGCCTGTGGGTTCGTTGCCAAACAGGGCAGAAAGTGTCGAGGAAGAGCTCGGTGAGGAGTATGGGGGTGGACATACATGTTTATTGATGGGGAGTTGAGGGTGAGGGAATAAAGACGGGGTTGCTTTTTTCTGAGTGGTTGATGACTACAATTGCCAAACAAGAGCTGCCGGATTTGGTAAGTGTACAGTCACAGAGATGGTGGTGGTGACGACCTTTTATTTTGTCATGTAAAGTGGAGTTGAGTTGAGTTGACTTACCTTTGCCTATGTACAACACTCTGCTCTTCTAATATCATCCCAAATTACAATATTTCTTGAATTGAATGACATAGCAATCCAAGTGAAAATTTTCTGATTCATTAGGAATCAATGTATGTAGTAGATGGAGATGCATTCACACAACAAAGCTGTGCAATATATTAACTATTCTCAATTCTCAATTACGATAATACATACTCGCCATAATATACATACAACAATAATGAGAAAAGAAGAGTTGCCTACAATGGACTCGACAACATGATAGGTCAACAGCCTGCTCGTTACGAATCTAAACTTCACCAGCAGAGCCCTAAAAATAGACATGTAAGTAATCAAAGACAAATACAGCAGAAATTGTCCAATTCAATACGATGCGAATCGGCCAAGAAATGTGGTTTTAAGTTGAGAAAGTATTTTGGAAGGAGAAGGTGTTTATGTTCTTATATATTGGTGGCATGATGGTCAGTCAGTTTTCCACTTTGATGTGCCTAATTTGCAAATCAGACTCTCATAAGCATATAATACCATACCATTACCAACTTGAACCAATAAAGATTTCCATGTAACATTATAAATGTGAGAATATGTAAAGACTTGCTAAAATAGCAAGGTTTGCAAGCATAAATTTTATATTCATACAAATAAAGTCTTTATCAGGTATAATAAAACTTATTGTAATTTAAAAAAACTGGCTTCATCAGCGTCCCACAAAAAATTGGGAAACACAAATGATAAACACAGAATAATTTAAAGGTCAAAACTATAATTCTCTTCAGCAGGAGCCCTATGGTACATAATTGACATATTTGGACTTACAGGATTGGCGTGAAACTGGCCATAAAATGCATAGATACCCAGTGTAACAATGCTGAGCACAACAAATCTCACCCACGCTTCATAGTGGAGCTGCAAAACCAAGTAGAAATTCAAATGTATTACATTGTTTCTCCCAATTCACTCGTGAAGCTAACTTTTTTGTCATGAGTTCATGATGATGAAATACGATTCCGTATCTGAATTACCTGAGCGAATAAAAAGATATTCACAAAAATGCTAATAGACGGAAGTATTGGAACTCCCGGACAAGAAAAACCTGGTGGATCAGTATAAGCCTGCCAGAATAAACATGTTGTGGAATAAGTGAATTGAGTGGTATTAAACAGAGTAGTGATGCACTGACATAAGATGATCTTAGTACCAAATATATATCTATAAAATGTATTGAGTTAGCATCGTATTCAAGTCACTTGAAGTGTCTTAACTTACTTGCCGTAGATAGAGAGTAGCACCAGCAAACACTGCAATCACAGAAGCTACTATGAGGAAAACAAATGAAGCACCAAAGCGGAAGAGGACGCCAGTAGCACAACCACAACAGGCAATTGCAATGAGGCAAAAGATGCCTTCGGCCCTATTCGAAATCCGCCTAGTAGAAGTCACATTTGATGTCTTATTATCCTTCCAGCGCAGGGTAACCACACATGCTGAAACAACTGAATACCCTGTCTGAGACAAACAATTTACCAGATTATTTTGGCCCACCTTGTCTATACATTAAAAAAGTTTCAACACAATTTTGAAATTTGAAGATAATTGTGCCAAAAAAACAAATTAGAGTAACGAAACATCTTCTTGCTCTCCTGATTATGGATTAAATAGCAATGACGTTTCTACTACTTACCAAGGATCCAACTGAGAGAACGTGTGAGAGAACATGAACATTAAGAAGACCTGCCAAAATGCTGGCTATAAGACCAACCCAAACTTGCGAATGAACTGGAGTTTGCCGCACTGGGTGTACTTTGGCAAATATAGCTGGTAGTAAACCATCCCTTCCAATTCCGAGATACAACCGAGACTGCTAGAACATGAATCACTTGTTGGGAATGGCAAGACCAGAAAAATCTCCGATTGAAACATTACATAAAACAAGATTTACCTGAACGTAGAGCCCAACTAAGAGTGTTGTTGTAAGTCCAGCAATTGCACCACAGCTAATTAAGACAGAGACATATTTCAAGCCCTTGGAGGTGAAAGCATTAGCCAAAGGTGCTTCTTCTCCAAGATGTTCATACGGAACCATTCCAGTAATTACTAAGCAAACAGCAATATACAATGCAACACAGATCACGAGGCTGCCAATGATGCCTAATGGTAAATCCCTCTGAAAAATCAAGTTCAGGACACTCTGTATCAACTTAATATTCACACTAATACAGTGGCTGAAAAGTAAAGCCATATGTTCATTTGATCTGACCTGCGGTCTCTTGGATTCTTCCGCAGAATTAGCAACTGCATCAAATCCTACATATGCAAAGAAGACCACAGTTGCCCCTGTCAATATTGACTTGGTACCATGTGGTGCAAAGGGAGACCAATTTGAAACGTCAACCTTAAAGGCTCCAACAATTATGACAAAGATAACAATGAGTACCTGCAGCAGATATCATGTTGTATCAAACATATAGGCCCATGATCTTGCTATTCAATGCTGATTTCAAATGTTAGATAAGATGCAACCCAAAATACACATCTCTTGCATGATCTAAATTACTTTAGAAAAAGGAAAATATTTTGAGGAACAGAAGACTGGGATATTGCTATACTATGTTAATAAAATAATCTTTAGCTGAAAATTTTCTGAGCATTAGTCAACAGCCCTGACCGACCTGTTATTAGATAATTTTTTTTTTTGGAAAGTTGCTATTATATAAAATTTTCATCTTATATGATCTCACTCCATGACTTACTACACAATTGATGATTAGTATGAAAGCTTGACAAGACAAAAGTTCAAAAAGTTTAGGAGAAGAGAAAGAATGATGGATGGGCAACCTTTGTCACCGTCATGATTGAGTTCAATATTGAAGACTCTCCTACACCCCGACACAGCACAACCGTCAGAAGCCCTAGAATGATAGGAGCTAAGATGTTAATCGACAATACTCCAAGAACTTCATCACCATGGCCAACCCAGCTTGGAATGTTATCCTTGAGGAAGGGAATCAGCTCCAAGACAGAAACCCAATAGCCAGCTAAGCTACGTGCTATGCTAGCAGCACCAATATGATAGTCGAGCATCAGCTGAGTAAACACTAAAAAAGCTGTGAGTTCATTGAAAGCCGAGTAAGCATACATGTATGCTCCGCCAACAACTGCGGGCAAGCGAGAAGCTAGTTCAGCATAACAGAGAGCATTCAGAACACAAGATGCTCCTGCAATGATGAAGCTAAGTGTAACTCCTGCAGCAGAAAAGAGAGGATTTAATTAGTCGGGTGAAACAAACTAACAATCTGCATTATGTAAGCATACATGTATGCTCCACCAACAACTGCAGGCAAGCGAGAAGCTAGTCCAGCGTGTATGCCTTCCAAGGAAAAAAATTGAGTTCATCAAGATTATTTTTATGTTTGAAATGTTGAGAGAACGATTACAAATCAACACTTGAAGGTAGAAGATCGAGATAAAATACCTCAAGGATCAGTTTCAAGTAGGGATTGGGTGCAATAAGCTCACTTACTTGAAGTATTTGATACAGGAGGATAACATATGATCCATCAGAAGATCTGGAAATTCTTACAAAATGATAATCTCTTCTAAATTTCAAGTGTATCAATTATCTTTCTCATTCAATCAAAGCATAATATATTCTCGTTTCTAAATGATAGATAATGCGCGCGATTGTTATTAAATGCAGGCAAATGAGGCTATAATCAAAATCATAAAGACTTGATAACTATCTATGTATCTCAGAATTTTACCTTTAAATTCCTAAAGTAATATGTATCTTCTCAGAATTGTCTTGGATTTACATGCACGCACTAATTAAAGCTCCATTTAACAGCATTGTACAAACTTGAAGAAAAAATAAAATAAATAAAGAAAAATTAAAGCAATCAATGAAGTAAAGTGTAAGAACTGACCTGGACCGGTGTCACGGGCGACGGTGCCGGTGACGACAAATATCCCGGCGCCGATGGAGGCTCCAACGCCAATGAGAATGAGATCAAAGAGGCCTAAGCGGCGCGCGAGGACTCCGCCGGAGCTCGGCGGCGGCGGAGAAAGCGGCTTCGACCGAGCCGCCGACGACCAGAAACGAGAGTAGCACGAGGGCGAGGGGGATGACGTCACGGGACCTTGCTCAATTCTCATGCTTCCCGATTAGTGAAGAGAAGCAGTCTCTCCTCTCGTCTGGGAAATATATATAGGTGTGGGAAAGGTACAAGCGGCGATGCGTGTCGTGCGAGTGTCAATTCACGGTGTACTAACCACTGCAGCGAGTGTCGTTAGTGGGTTGTACTTTTGTGGTGATTGAGACGGGTGGTTTGTCGCCTACTGCATTCGTGTCGTTTTGCCGACTTCATTGCTTATGTTTAAAGTCGCACAGTCAACGCCTCATTTATTTTGTTTTTACCTTACGTATTTATTATCATCAAAATTACAACATTTTTATATACATTTTTGCATTTTAAATTAATATTTTTATCATGTAACGACGAAACACAATTTAATTGATAAAAATATTTACACTTTAATGTTTAAGCTTGTAAATTCAAAAAGTCACACTTATAAGAAATAGATCATGTAAGTATCAATTTTGAATCGCATATTTTATACATGTGGCGCATTAAAAATGCGATATGTGGCAGAGACTTTACAAAATTAGAAAATATAATTAATTAATCTTTTCAATAAAATATAGATGATTGTATGAATAACTACTTGTAGTTTGCTCATAATTCAAAGTAGAAAGTATAATTAATTAATCTTTTCAACACAATATCGATGATTATGAGATATACATCATTGGAGATATGAAGATATCTGCAGTTAAAATCACGTAGATAGTTTCCCTTAGAAAAAGCATGTAGATATTTTGCAAGTCTTATCTCTTCAGAATGTTTCTAAGCAATTTTTTTCTTTCTTTTCACATTGAACTTCCTTTTTCACTTTAATTAGTACATCTGATCGTGAAGATATATGGCGAGTATCGAAATTAAATGATATATTAAAAATATATTTGAAATATATGTAAATATAAAATACAATAAATTAATCCACATCAATTACTTTAACATAGTAATTATAAAGCATTACACATCATTATAAATATATATATATATATATTTAAATACACAAATATATAAAATAAGTAATATTTGAAATTATATTTTTAATATATATATACTATATACTATATACCAATTATTCATCTACAAAGTTATATTAAAATTAATACATTTTTTTTTTGTTAAAAATCGAGTTATGAAATGAGTGAATATATTTTCCTTCACCTCTATTACATTCTAAAAAATTATAATTAAAAAAACATGTAAACACAAACAAATTATATTTACTTATTTTTCCTCTAAAAATAAATAAAAATAGAAAAATAAATAAAATTAATATAGTAGGAAAAAAATGTAAACATGTCATTAAAAAGAAAAATAACACTCAATCGAGTAGAGAAGAGAAGAAAAATATATTTAGAAACATTAAATTATCATAACTTATTCATTCTATTTTTTTTTATCATATTTAAAATTAAAGAGTTGTAAAAATAATTATTGATATTTAGTTATCCTTAATTGCACTAAAACTTGTTATAAATAAAAATATATGTAAATAAAATCATAAAAATTGACATTGAAGATAAAAATAAAATTAATATAAAAAACTTTAAGAAAAAAATATAGTATGTTCAACATAAAGAAAAAACTTGTTCGTTCTAAATATAGTTTTGATCAAATCTACTATAAATTAAAGATTTTGTCATAATCTTTAATTCAAGATGTATTGAATATTTTTTCTTAAATCAAATTTATGATGTTTAAGAAGCAAATGGTACAATATATCAAGAAAACAACATTAACACAATAATGTATCAACTTCATTCCATTCTCACGTTTTTTTCCTTTGCAGGTCATAGATAATTCTTTAGATTTATAAGTGTTAAAAATTGATGCGACCCCCACATCTCACTTACATAAGTGATTATATCTCGAGCTTCTTGTTATATCAACCTTCTTAGGGTGTTTATGAATCATTAAAAGTCGAAGTCTGCCCAAGTGCTCCCACTGCCGTACCATTCATATTCACTTTTATTCACGAGTAGGCCGGGGCCCACCAAAAGATAGAAACAAACTCTGGGGCCGGCTTAGCGTGAACACGGACCCCAATATTCTGAATGATAACATATTTATTCCAGATGTTATCCATGTCGATCGGGCCAATTCATTGGATTTCGGGTTAGCCCTATCAGGTTAGCGAGTTATTTGGATGCAGGCTAATCAGGTTAAAAAATTTCAATCTTAACCCTAAATGTTCACATTTTTTACTTTTTCATTAGAGAATGAGAACTCGTAACCTCCAATACTATTTATTTCTTTGGCGACGATGACAATGCAGATTGAATCGGAAGGACAGATAGATAAGAGGCAATGAAGGTTAAACCAAAAGATGAAGACGAAGGAGGGGAAAAGGAAAATGATAAAATTAAATATTTTAGTTAACTCGTAAAAGTTAAAATAAGTGTTAATAATGTGATAAGACAATTTTGCCTATATATTTTTGACATTTTTTTTAACAGGCTAGTGTAATAGATAGATATGTATGAATAGTTAATACATATTATCGATTATGAGTAGTAAAATCGTTATTTACATATTAAGTTTAGATATATCACTATAATATAAATATTATTTTATTTATTATAATTATAAATATAATTAAAATAATCATCTGTCAAATTTGATGGGTTACGCACTAGTTAAGAATGAATCATATCATTGTTTTGATTTAATTCTTGCATACTAGTCATATTTTGCAACTCAAAATTCCAGCTAATAATTTGATAATGTGCTACCAATGCAACTATTATTAGAAAAGCAAAATATAAAATAAAATTTAAGCACTACATCAACAATTCAACATGTGAACGAACCAACATTCCAAAATTCGATTTTTCTCCATTTCTTTCCCGTCCTTCACGGATTTAGATTTCATGAATTTTGTAACGCATCATCGAGAATATATAGCTATCTGCCTCACTGCCTCTGCTCGTGCGGTGAGTGGTGAGAGAGAAAGAGAGAGAGTGGACGAGTGGTATGAGTTTTGGCTTTGCTTTTTCTCACATCTTTGACATATTGAATTCTCTTCAACCCTTCATTACCTCTCCCTCTCTCTCTCTAGGTTGTACAAATACTTACACATAGAAGCATATGCATCATATTTGGAGGCGGTGAAAAGATTTATAGACAGTAAACAGCTTGTTTGCCCATCCACATATCTTGCATTCTTGTTGTATATGTAGGGAGTTTCCTTGAATGTGGTCAAAAGCTATTAGATTCAATTCCAAGCACCCAAGACTGGAGATTTAAGGGTTTACCATAAGGCCCATAAGGCTAAGAACACTTGGGATTGAGGGTAAACTCAATTCAACTTTTCCTTCTTGCATGCATTTGTGTTTGGAATTAATCCGATATGTAGGACGAGTACAACTTGCAAATTAGGGCTTATTTAGGGTAGAGGGCATTCCTATTGGGCTCATTCTTGGAAGCTTTACTAATTTTGAGTTCTGGGTTTTGTGTTAGAGATGTTTTTCAAGTCTGGGTTCTTGAAAGACCGAGTTTTCAATGTGCAGATGTACTTGTTCTTTTGTTCACGACTCTCATTTAGGTGAGATTTTGGTTGTTTATGGTTTGGGAAATTTTTAGGGTTCATCACTGCAGTTAGTGAATAGAAAAGTGCGTTTCTTTCTGCATTGTTTATCTGCTTGATTATAAGGCTTCAGCATTGGTTGAGTTCGGGCATGTCCTTTTCTGCATCATCATCCTTGGCCATTACAAGTAGTGGTTTTGAGCGATTGTGTGCTAGAAACTGATCGAATAATGAGTAGGAGAGTGCGGAGGAGGGTTGTAAGGAGGGGGAAAGAGAAACTGGATTGCCTTGACATTGATGAGAATTCGAGTCTGGATGCAAAAGGGGTGCTTGATTGGACAAGCCTACCTGATGATACAACGATTCAGCTTTTCTCGTGTCTGAACTACAGGGACCGAGCTAGCTTGTCATCTACATGTCGGACGTGGCGGGCTATAGGTAAATCTCCATGTTTGTGGCAGGCCTTGGATCTCCGGCACGACAAGTGTGATGCTGCAGCGACTACATCGCTTGCCTCTCGATGTGAAAGTCTTCAGAAGGTCCGGTTCCGTGGTCCTGAATCTGCTGATGCTATCATGCATCTTGAAGCTAAGAATTTGCGTGAGATTAGTGGTGACTGTTGCAGGAAAATGAGTGATGCTACACTCTCTGTGCTTGCTGCTCGGCATGAAGCACTTGAATGCCTTATGATTGGGCCAGATTTCTGCGAAAAAATCAGCAGTGATGCTCTTAAAGCAATTGCAATTTGCTGTCCAAAACTGCAGAAGCTTCGTCTCTCAGGCATTCACGAAGTGGATGCCCGAGCAATCAATGCTCTGGCGCAGCATTGCCCAAATTTGGCAGATATTGGGTTCATTGACTGCCGAAAAGTTGATGAAACGGCTCTGGGAAATGTCACATCTGTTAGCTTCCTCTCAGTCGCAGGGACAACAAACATAAAATGGAACGTGGTCTTGCAACAGTGGACTAATCTACCACACCTAATAGCGTTAGATGTTTCTAGAACAGATATTACGCCTATTACTGTTACTAGTCTTTTTGCATCTTCGTGTAGTTTAAAGGTCTTGTGCGCCTTGAATTGTCCCTTACTTGAGGAGGAGGCCAGCTTTGCCACCGATAAATACCATAAGGGTAAAGTGCTACTGGCTGTCTTCACCGACATTCTCAGAGGGGTAGCTAGCCTATTTGTTGATATGCCAAAGAATGATCTGAATGTTTTCCTTGACTGGAGAAATACCAACGATAGAAAAACTAATGAGATTTTGAATTGGTTGGAATGGATACTTTCCAACTCACTTCTACGTGTTTCTGAAATTAACCCACCTGGCTTGGATAACTTCTGGCTAAACCAAGGCACAAGTTTGTTGCTTAATTTTATTCAGAGTCCGCAAGAGGAAGTTCAAGAAAGAGCAGCTATGGCACTTGCAACTTTTGTTATTATTGACGATGAAAATGCTAAGATCCACACTGGAAGAGCTGAAGCAGTTACACGATATGGTGGAATACGTCTTCTCCTGAACCTTGCCTGTTCATGGAAGGAAGGGCTTCAAGCAGAGACTGCTAAGGTAAAATTCTTGCTATTTATGTCCATTTGGTACAATCTGATTCTTGTTCTTAAAAAGGTACAATTTTCTATTTACTGATTAGTGTATTATAGCTTTTTAGTCTTTTTAGTGAAACTGCTGTTGTATGTAGGCCATAGCAAACTTATCAGTGAATGCTAATGTAGCAAAAGCCGTGGCTGAGGAAGGAGGCATCAGTATTCTTGTAAATCTTGCTAGGTCATCAAACAGATTGGTTGCTGAAGAGGCTGCTGGTGGACTATGGAACCTCTCTGTCGGAGAAGATCACAAGGTTCCCTTTTTGTGTTGTTATTTTACTTTTCGTTTATATATCATTTCAATCTTTAATCTTGAGATTTAAATAAATAAAATTCCTATTATAGGGTTCATTTGTTGAAGCCGGCGGTGTAAAAGCTTTGGTCGATCTTATCTTTAAATGGTCAAGGTGCAGTGGTGGTGAAGGAGTTCTGGTAACATCCTGAAGGCATCAATATGGTGATATTATAAATGAACTGAAAATAAGCGAAAGACTACATGCTCAAGTATATTTTTGGTGGATCTTTGATTGATTTCAGGAGCGTGCTGCTGGTGCATTAGCAAATTTGGCAGCAGATGAAAAATGCAGCACGGGAGTAGCTTCAGTTGGCGGTCTGCGTGCCTTAGTTACACTAGCTCGCAATTGCAAGGTTGATGGAGTGCAGGAGCAGGTTAATTTCTGGTTTAATAAAGTGTAAAAGAATGAACCATTTCCTACTTTTGTGAACACTGTCTTTTTGCCGGACAGCTGTTTGAACTATTAATTAGGCAATCCTCCTCTTTGGTTTGGATATCAAGAAAAATGATGAGCACCCAGTGCATTTGCCTATCTATTTCATACCTCTACTGGTCAGGAATTGAACTGATATTGAAGGATGTAATCTTTGTTCAAAATTCTTTCAAAACCATCTAGAGATATCTAGGGTGGTAATCCAGGTTCCTTGTCAAATTAATCGCCTTTTTGTTTGGATCATTACGACGGTTAAAGCGATTTCAGGTAGCAGTCCAGAAGGCTTTCCTAATCCTAATAATATAATACCCATGCATTGACCAATACATTGAGATGAGTTGTTTGTGGGCCAACGGACTGACACTGTAATCAATGTGCTATGACTTTTGGCGTGTTTTATACAAAATTTTTACTTTTTGCTGAGAATTTTATTTGTTGCTGATATTTTCCTCAGGATCCTTTTCTTGCCATAAGGTAGCATGGAAATATTTTGTTAAAGTTTATAGATGCAAACAGGATGTGGTGTTAATGTCAAATTCCTTCTTACATGAACTGCCTAGAGTTATGAATTCAAGTTTCTTTGCCTTCATTGTATCTCCTACAAACTAATCTCTGTGGGGACTCCTCTGGCACATGCTTCTTTTATGTCGGATCGTCTAAATGTGCCAAACTCTCTTCTCCTCATTTTACATTCTGCAATTTGTTTTTGCTTGTCATCCATGACATATCTTATATGCAGTTTCTTCTACGTATTCTAAATAAGTATTTTGACTGATTTTGTATTGTCTGCTTTCCACTCTCTGCTTACTGTACAATATTTCTCTCTGTCCAACCATTTTCTAACTTACTGCTTGACATATACTGTCCAGGCCGCTCGGGCATTGGCAAATTTGGCCGCTCATGGTGATAGCAATAATAACAATGCTGCAGTAGGACGTGAGGCTGGAGCTCTTGAAGCCCTTGTGCAACTTACTCGTTCCCTTCATGATGGTGTCAGGTGTGTGTGTGTCTGTGTGTGTGTGGGTGGGTGGGGGGGGAAGCTGGATGGGATGCTCCTTGTCGTGTGGTTTGATTACTGGATGTCCGATCCTACTGTTGGTTGATGTGTAGGCAAGAAGCTGCTGGTGCATTGTGGAATTTATCCTTTGATGATAAAAATCGAGAAGGAATTGCAGCAGCGGGTGGTGTGGAGGCATTGGTATGACATTGTTTCTTATATGCCATTACTGGTCACTGTGGTCACCATTAAATATTTAGGGTTGCATGGCGGGCTGCATCAATCTATGGAAGATAATCAAATCAGTAAAGCTACATTACGTTATTGCTACACTACGGCTTCTTATGAGGCCATTGTTTTTTTTTATTTTCTTTGTTCTATGGTAGGAATTTTTGAATTTGCTCCAAGTGGCAATTTTCTTGTGGTGGTTAGGTGGCTCTAGCAAGTTCCTGTGCAAATGCCTCTCGCGGTCTTCAGGAGAGAGCTGCCGGTGCCCTTTGGGGATTGTCTGTGTCAGAAACAAATAGGTACGTGTGTAAATTACTCATGTACACACATTGCTTTTTTAAGAAGATATCCACGGTCTATATGGATTATTCAATGCATAGTGTTTCATGCGTTCCAATCTGCTCCACCCCACTTGTGAGTACCTACTTCATCCAGAGGGATGTTGTATCTTATCGTGATTGTCGTGCTATAAGCCTATAATTTCACCTAGAAATATTCAAAATTCTGGTGAAATGTTAATGAGTCTGGAAACTGCATCGTGATATTCTGGTTTCTGCATTAGTTGCTCTTAAGAATAGCTAGTATGCTCATTTCTTTGACATGCTCAATCACGAATATAAAATTTTAATTTATCTTTCACCTATAAAAATATGTATTCTCATGTACATTCCTTCTGTAATAGCATTGCTATTGGGCAACAAGGAGGTGTGGTGCCGTTAATTTCATTGGCACGGTCTGATGCTGAGGTAAGTTTATCGAGAATACTATATTTTAAATTTATTTCTTGATTTTTCACTAGGCAACCAAAGGATGGTATTTTATACCTGTTGTGAGTGCATGCCTTCATTATGCTAGACTTTTACTTTATTGAAATGATATTAGTACGAGTGTTGCGAAAAGCGATCGGGGTGGCTGCTTTGAGGCGCGCCTCAAGGAGAGGCGGCGGAAAACCGCCCTGCACCATACGCATCACACTATGAATTATAATTATGCGCCTTTTTAGTGCAGAGGCGGTCGCCTCGATATGTATTGGTGAGAAAGGCGGTTTGAGACGACTGGAGACGGTTGCGTGTAGTTTTCAACCTTTTTTGTTTGTTTTTTAATTTTTGCAATAAACCTTTTTTGTTTTTTAGAAAGTCAGAGATGTTACGTGAAGGATTCAACTTCTTTGGCCAGTTAAATTAAAAAGCTCATGTGATATATATGTATATATATATATATATATATATATTAAATATATTATTTCTCTCGACAACAACTATCATAATTAAATATACTCCATTATTTATAAACCCTAAACTACCTTATGAATAGTAAATTAAGAACATGCATTGCCACAAAGTTGCAGACAACTATCTCTTATTTAAGACTTATAAACTTATGATTTATATACTATTTCTTTTTATTGCTATACGGTGTTATTTGTTGTTGTTTGAAATATAGTGTTATTTATGGTATGATAGAATAGGGTTTAATACCTTCCTTACTTAGGTTAGAATCTCTTGTATATATATATGTGCATTGTTTAGTGACATTATACACAGAAAATTCGTCCCAAACCATTTTTTACCTTATGTTTGAACAGTTGTTTATAATTATTACTATGATTTTTTTTAATTTTTTTTTGGTGTGAGCCTAAGTCCCGCCTTAAGCTTTTCACAAGAATCACAACATTGATTAGTACCTGCTTTATGTGTTTTCCTGACTATAGATAGATACATAAATAGATAGGGACATAGGGTACTCTTATGTTATAATGAGAAATGGCTCTGCATTTAATGAACGAGTTGGAAATTACTAGAAATCGCAACCCTTTGGCTCATTTACTCAGTCAATTTTCTTACTTAGAGTGTCTAGCTTGCTGGGCTCTGGTTGAAAAAGGGATGTCATCCATATTAAATGATACAAAGTATGATAGATGCTGAGTAGGACTCACAACTGCCGCAGGCATAGCGGGAAATAGTTTAATGACGGAACTGCCCTTGCCTAGGCTAATCTGTTTCTCCTTCCCCTAGAAGTGCATCGAGGAAAAGGTTGCCATTGTCTCCAACAACAATCATGTTGCACAGAAATGACTAGCAAGATCCAAATATAGCAGCAGTTACAATAGTACGAACAATTGTCAGTATAAGCTTCCTGGCCCTTCATACACATCTTAATGTATAGGTGTTTTCATGCATCAAGTAAGCTAACATATGCGTGTAAGCATCATTTTCGATTTTCATCATAAAATCAGCCCTCGTGATGTAGAATACATCTTTTAAGCACTCATTTCTTCTCAACAATAGGTAATGTATCTTGAATTATTCTGTAACTTTCAGGATGTACACGAGACTGCTGCAGGAGCTCTTTGGAATCTTGCTTTCAACCCCGGCAATGCTCTCCGCATTGTAGAGGAAGGCGGGGTTTTTGTCCTCGTTCGTCTTTGTGCTACTTCTGTATCAAAAATGGCACGCTTCATGTCGGCATTGGCACTCACCTACATGTTCGATGGGAGGTACTTACCAAACTTCTGAATCCAGATATGTGGTGTATTACCGCAATCATAATATCTCTTCTACCGCTTCTTCTTGCTGGTTTCTATTTATAGTTTGCAGATATTGGCCTCGGAGTTTTGAAATTAGAATCTTTAACTGCAGAATGGATGAAATCGCCCTGGTAGGAACGTCTGCTGAGGGCACTTCCAAGAGTGTAAAGTTGGATGGTCTCAGAAGACTGGCTTTGAAGTGTATTGACGAATTTATCATGACTTTTTCTAATCCTCATGCATTTGCTGCTGCTGCTGCTTCATCGGCCCCTACAGCACTTGCGCAAGTAACAGAATCTGCTCGTATTCAAGAAGCTGGTCCTCTCAGATGCAGGTTCTCTCTCTCTCTCTCTCTCTCTTATCAATACAACAAAATTGCTTGAATGAAGTGTTTCCTAGCGTATTCAACGAACTTATGTCCTTGATAGAAGATTCAATACCCGTATCCATTTACAAACGACATAGTATGCCTTCTATTTCTGGTAAGTGGTAAATACTAAACATGGAGCCTTTCTCATTGAGTTGTATTTTACTCTTGACTCAGCGGAGCTGAGATCGGAAGGTTCGTTTCTATGCTACGAAATCCTTCTCCAACACTAAAAGGATGTGCTGCATTTGCTCTTCTTCAGGTAGATAACTGCTTCATCTCTTAATTATGCAAGCATGTTCAAGTGGATGCTACAGTTTTTTCATATTGCAAAGATGATAGTCACATTTATTTTCAATTTGTATTCGAGTATAGTTTACAATGGTGGGCGGCCGGCATGCTCCCCTTCATGTGAAACTCCTCCAAAATGCCGGGGCTCAACGGGTGCTGCGTGCAGCAGCAGCAGCAGCAGGCGCCCCGATTGAAGCCAAAATCTTTGCTCGCATTGTACTTAGAAACCTCGAGGCAGGAGGGTCTTCAACCTGACGAGCATCAATCAGCGATGGCATCGAACGTGGGTCCCGCCTTCTAGAAAGTAGTATAGAACCTTATGAAGTATACTTTTTTTTGCTGTATAAATCTGTTGATAGATTTCCTGCATAAATAAGGCCCTCTAACATAGATTTTGGGGTTTTCCATTTTTTTTTTGTCTTTGCAATGTATTACGCTATTAGAAAGATATGCCATGGATCTTCTGCAGACCTAAAGTGCATAGTTATGCTAATATATGCTAAAGTTATTGCAGTTGCAACAAGTTTAATGGATTATTACAAAATGAGTAATGGATTATTACAAAATGAGTATTGAGTAATAACAAAATGAGTAATAAATTTCTCAATCAGAGAAGCATCATAAATCAACTCAAAAGCATGAACCAAAATGGCTTAAATTCATGCATTCTGAACTGGTTGCTCTGTGTCTGCATACAACATCTGGTTTCCTTTCCAAACGAAGAGCTTCGTCCTGCCAAACACAAACGAAACTTGATAAACACGAAAAAAACGACCTCAAGATTCAGGCAAGGCGAGGGTGAGAGACGAGGGGACTTGCATATCTATCATGAATCTTCCAACCTTGATAGCAGAGGTCTCAATATTCAAAGAAACCTGTAAAAAAGAGCTTAAGTGACAAAGACCATGCACAGTAGATTTTAAGGTTGTAAGAGCTATTTTCTTACAAATTTTGATCCCAAATTTGAGCCACAGTTGATGCAACAAACTGGTGCTCCAGTTTGACCAGTTACTATCTGGTAGTTTGCACCCAACCCCACATTAACTCTGTATATAAGGCACAGAGAGAGAGAGAGAGAGAGAGAGAGAGAGAGAGAGAGAGAGAGAGTCAAATGCTAACTTTGAGAGAGAGAGAGAGAGAGATGGAAAGCTTACAGATCTCGAAAGAGTGCATGCTGCTGATTAGCTGCATACTGAAAATTTTTGAATCAAAAGGATTTCTGAGTCTATGACGAGACTAAAATTTTATTCCCTATTGAATGAAGATGCAGAAGAGAGCACCTTGTGAAGCAGTTCTTGATGCAAGGCCAGGTGAGTTTGGCAGTGGCGGCAGAGGTAGAAGCTCGTATTCTGATTTTGCTCGTAACGAACTAGAAACGTCGTTGTCTTCTCCATCTCTCTAATATACCACTTCTTCAAAGCTGGTGTATATATAGTGGAAGGGTGGGAACAACTGTTTATATTTGCACTCTTTGGATATATATGGTTTCATTTAATTTTTTAAAGAAACATCCATAAATTTAAATATGAGCCTTCAAGATTTCTTTAGATTTAGACATTTAGTTACCATCATCACATCATCTGTCTTTAACAAGTACCAGTTACACTAGTGCCAAAATCGGGTACCAAAATGGCTACCTAAATCACAAGTCACAATAACTATGTTCAATGTTCATTCCTTTTTTAGTAGAAGAAGACAAGCATTTTATTGATGAATTGAACAAGTTTTTGTCTGTGATATTTTGTGTAAAAGAAAGCATGAACTGAGATATAATAACATGTGTCAGATAGGAAAAACTGCTGGTTAGGCCAAAAAAAATTGACATGTTTCTAAACAGATTCATCACCTTCTTCCTAGACATGCCATCCCAATCAATCCAAAACAAATTCACAGAATCTGAGGCGTAAGAACAAAGATAGCAGAACGTAGAACAAATCCGGCCCAGGATGTCAGAATCTGAAGTCAAAACAGATTTTTATTAAAGGCTAACAAATGGATACATTATCTGGTTCATGTTAGTACAACTAAAAATCATAGTATCAGCATGGCACAGAAGATCTCGATTGATTTTCATGTTCCGAAATATGTCTACAAAATTTAGTCCCTTCAATCAGAAGCATACAGCTTGAGCATCTTTCCCTCATGGGATGATTCAGATAGTCTTGGTTGTGCAGTGACGTTTTCGAGCAAGTATGGGAGTATGTAGTCCTTCATCTCGCCGTAGGAAACTTCTAGATGGGACCCCGAAACGTTGACAAACTTCACTCTCCCGGCTTCATCCAAGCTCTTCAAACCAATCCAATCTTCGGTGTAGAGGGTTGTCTGCAAGATTGGTTTTTGGACATAAAATTTAAAAGTGTCATAGCAATAATGAAATCTATGTAGAAGATGAAATTTAACATATAGCATAATACCTCTTGTGCAGGCAAAATGGGGTCCCAGGAGCCATCAGGGAAATATCCAAACCAAGAGGTCTCTTTCGGCACCAGAATAGCGTCGTTCTCAAACTGAAGAAACAAAATATTGAGCCATACTGCATACAAATTTAAGCACTAGTAAGAACCATATATGTTCCGATTTACCTTGATCAGCACCAAGTTCTCCAAGCTAGAAAATCGCTTCTTGTACGTGGAATTCTTGTGAAATTCGTTGTTTATTACAGGGAGGAATTTGCATCCACTTTCATAGGCATCTAAATCCTGATGATAAGAGAAGTAGTGTGTCCAATATCAAATATATCCGACTACAAGAAGCATTCGTCCAACTTAAATAAACTGATTGTTGAAAGAAAGCCTCCAAAATAAGAGAGAAATGAAACAGAAAAAGTGATGGAGTGAGGGCATATCAAGATAGGAACTGCACAAGTATAGTTGTGAAAGAAGATTGTATCACTCACTGTTGGAATTTTGATGTAGTTAGAAGGCGCTAAATGTTCCTGCAACAAACACAATGAACAAGTTTATCCGTGAATGTGCCTGCAGAATCTGCAAAACATTTGAATTAAACGATATGGGGAGAATTCCGAACCTGAACATAGTTGCTGTAAATTGCCAACTCGATCAAAAAGTCCACTAGAATGCAGAACCAAGCCGACTGCAAAATCAGGCACAATACATAAACCATTTTAAAATGGAGAATTAGCCTATCTCTAAACATCTCGAGTCATTCTAAATCTTTCCACAGGAACTTCATTAAATGTTTATCTAATCAAATGTTCATGGAAAAGCCAGTGACGAGGTACTGAAGCAGTTATCTTCTCTACACTAGTCAGTTCCTCGTGCATTTGTGTATTGTCGAATATTTCCCTCAGAACTACAGTAGCTAATTTTCTGAAGATCTAGTCACAGACTCACAGTTAGTCAAATATATTGTATCCCATCAAAGTTGGTAGTTTACACCAGCAAATAGTCTTTCATCAAAACTAGGCAAAACAATGCTAAAATCACATTCGAAGAATGATTTAGTTTTAGTAATCAAGGAACACTGGATGGCACGACATCTAAGAAGATTCAACGAGTCTAAAACGAAAACTTACTTTACAGAGGGGAATAGCAGCTATTCCAGCATGTGGGCCTGCCAGAGATATAAAATTTCTGACCTGTTGCCAAGATGACAAATATGAAGAATTTCTATAAAAATTGCAGCTTGCAGATTACAGTAAACTCGTACAAGAACGCCTTTCGTTCTCTTTGCCAACAGGAGATGCAAATAAAACTGCTTATCTTTATTCACTGATACATGAATATCTGGTTTCCCAATCGAGAATAAAGCATTGAAGCAATCAGAACAGCAATTTATAGTCTGGTTAGTATATCTCAAAGGATTCCAGATACATATACTTGTACGCTCTGTAATATCAGGTCTCTTATACTACTTGTATAATTTTAGTTGTATGTATAACAATTTAGTCACATATTACTACGAAAAGGTCGAAAGGAAGATTAAAAATATGCAGTATGTAGATAATAATGTTTCAAAAAAAATATCGAGTGATGCACTTACAGGGGGTCCTCCGTCACAGAGCTCAATGACGCCTCTCCCAACCAAATTACCCTGAAAGGTATAATATTGAGATTTACATGAAGGTAGAAACCGTTTATTAAACAACAAGAAGGTTTTGCAACTGATGAAGAAGATAAAGAGCTTAAAATTCGCAAAGTGACACTCTGATATCACCTGTGAGAGCCCGATAACGTTGTAACCTCCACTGAGCTCACTCATGCTCTTGACCTGTAAGTTGAACGCGTTCTATCTGAGAAAGAATTCCTTGTCAATATAGTAACTCCTCGGACAAAGTTATGGTACCTTCTCACAGGCTAAGGCCGTCTACATCACAAAATCAGAATAGATTAATTGCCCGTTTTCTTGTTCATAAGATGGGTGGATCATCTGGTTATTTCATGAAGAAATGATAATACCTGTTCAAAGAAGGGCATTGTCCAGGAATCCATCGCACCATTTCCAATTTCACTAAAAGAAAGACAAGAAGATAATGACAAGGTCAAGTCATGATCAGAATTGAAATAAGAACAAAATAGGGTTTCATGAAGCAATGTGTAGTATTGCGCAACTTGTTCTACTCCTTTGTGCTCAACTAGCAAACTATATTCAACACTTTCTGGCGATAGTGACAAAGAACACCGATGACTCGTTCTTCCCTAAATGAGTGTAAATCAGAGTAATCTTTTGGTAGGTTTATGTCAGAAAAGTATACAAGCCCTAACAATCATAACAGGTTTCAAATTGGTGCAGTCATAATAACATGTTGACACAAGGCTAGTTCTTAAAATTGCACAATGCTTGAATCGTGGCAGAGACGAATAACGTATGAATAAACACGGGCAGAGTGCGTATATATAATTAGACAAGCAAAAAAGCATGAACATACATGCAATGCCCCTGTGCACCAGACCAATCGCTCAGAAGAGTGGTGAACTCTGAAATCCCTTTGTTATTGCAGTTGTCAGAAATTCCTGCAACATTATATCAAACAGCAAAACCATATTACAATGAGAATTCATAAGCTAACTACTGAAAATGCAGAAACTCTGTAAATGGCCCTTTGTTATTGCAGTTGTCAGAAATTCCTGCAACATTATATCAAACAGCAAAACCATATTACAATGAGAATTCATAAGCTAACTACTGAAAATGCAGAAACTCTGTAAATAGTTCAGTTTCGAATTACAAAGAACCGAAAACTTGCTATTCCTAGAATTAGAAAGTGAAATCTCACTAAGAAAAAGAACACAAAAAGTGAAAACTCCATCAAACAAAAAAGAGTAATCTTTATCCTTCTCAGTTACAAGTCAATCTACTGAAACGTAGCAACTGAAAAACACCAAATCGGTCAGCAAACTCATTGATGAAATACTAGTCACAGCAAACCAAATCAAACCCAGAAAAGCAAAATACAACAAGTCAAAAGACGAGAAATTACCATGAAAAACGACAAACGGGATGGAAAGAGCAGTTCTTGGAAGAAACGACGGCAGAGCTACTGAAAGCACAGCAAACATCACAAAGAAATGCTTGTTAGAGGCCATGATCTATTGAAATCAGTGGCCTCTAGCTCCACAAACGGTGGGATGGCTCAGTTAGTTGTCGCAGATGAGGGGTTGTTGGCTTTCCTTTAAATATGGAACACGATATAAGACCAAGAAACGTGGGAAATCTGGGAACTAAGGTTAATCCTAAAATATTATATATATATATATATATATATATATATATATATATATATATATAGGGTTTGAATCAATGAAAAAGGCCTAAATGTAAGAAAGAAGAGAGAAGTAATCTCATCCGTTGATCTTATCTAATCTAACGGACATGATTTATTCACGCCATGTTCAACGAATTTTTTGTTGAACATTCGTGAACATATACAATATTTTTGGGGTTCTGGGTTTCGACTCCCCTTATATATATATATCTCTGAAAAAAGATGGGAAAGGTTCGATTCGTCCAAGCTCAAAACGGCATACCAACCAATGAATGAAACAAGTGATTTCTTTGAAATTCCATAAATCTGTCGAGTAGATTTAAGCTAAAGAAAAGACTTTGTCCTAATCCAGCTAGTCAATTAAATTTCCCTCCACTGAAATAATAATTATAGCAAGTTCAAGAATTTTCTTTTGTCCAAGAAAAAGATTGGATTTTTGGAGTAGGTTTCGCCCAAGCATTATTGGTTGAGTTTGGAAGAGAGCTACAAACTCCATTCTAGTCAAAATTTGTTCATTCTAGAATAATTTTTTAAATCAAATTCCATGTTTAAATTTTTTAAATGGATGGGCAATGTTAATAGACATTTGATCTTCTCATATATGTGACTACTACTCTTTAATATAAGACCCACCCACTATGGAGAAAATTTTGGGGTAATAGTCTTGGATGTAATAGAGATAAAAAAAAAAGTGAAAATTTAAAATGTCCATTATTATTAAATTATAATGAAAAATACCAATTTTTATAAAATTATTGTATTTATATTCAAATTGACTAATCGGTCAGTCGCCGATCACCCAGCCCTTGAGCTCCGACGGCGTGGCACGAGCCTAGTTAGTCCGTCGCCGGCGACAGCCTCACCACCCTCGGCCCAAAGTCTCGCCGGTAAGCTTCTTAAATTCTTTTTTCCGCTACTACCCACTTTTACAAGCCAAGAAAATGGGGAAAAAGAAAAGCAAATTTAAATTGTAAAAAGCAAGGAAATTCAATTTTAGAAAGCAAAAACAAAAGGAGAGAAACACATGGCAGAGGTCGACTGTTTATGACAACTCAGACATCATCGAAAAAAGAAAAAAAAGAAAATCATTTATCACGTCGCTTGTAACGAAGACCCAAAGATTTTGGCTCCCGAAAACCATCGCAACCAAAACCTTTACACATTTTCCTCCGACACACAAACCGTTATAGCATGAGCTATTGATGACAACGTTAGGATTTCCGACGAGGTATTGTTTCTCGATCGCCCGCTGTAATTTTCAAGGGCTTTTACTTGTTGTCAGAGACCCAAATTGATTCACCCTTTCCATTTCTTGCTGTTTACTCTAATGAGATTTGCTCTGTTTGTAATTATTAATTGGAAGGGGAAGTTGTAGGATTTTTTTATTGGAAAAATTCAAGATTGTATTTTAATTCTCTTTCTTTTGGTTATGTTCAACGAAAAACATGGCGTGAATAAATCATGTCCGTTAGATTAGATAAGATCAACGGATGAGATTACTTTTCTCTTCTTTCTTACATTTAGACATTTTTCATTGAACCAAACCCTATATATATATAGGGTGTGGTTCTAGAGAGAAATACATTATTTGTGAGAACGGGAGAACCATCAAATCTAATGCATCCACTGTAAAAATTAATGCATTTGCTGTTAAAATCAATGCACTAATTTTTTTTTTAAAAAAATGCTCCCTTCAGGATTCGAACCCAGGATCTGCATTCATCCAACAAGATGATGCATCCACCGTAGATCTTGATGATCGAATGGCTGAAAATGGTTCTCCGGTCTTCTTTTATTTATGGTTCTTTTTTGAACCTCTCCCTATATATATATATATATATATATATATATATATATATATATCGTAACTAGATAATGTGTCATCAACAAAAAGAAAAAAAAATGAAGGGAGTGAAAAGATTCAAGATTTTATTTTTAAATTAAGAGAAAATGTTTGGCAATCAAAGGCATAAATATAAATCGTTATAAAAAATCATTAAAGATAATTAATAATCTATGCATGATTCATAAAATCCATTAATAATAATAACTAGTATATATATTATCTGATCGTCTAAAAAAAACTATAGATTATCTGATATAAGAAAAGATGTATAAAGAATGTACAAACTATTATTAAGGAAATTTGAGTTTCTCAAAAACGTCCATTAGAAGAGAATCGAAAAATATTAAATAAAAGTATTTTATTATATGAATACAATTAATATGCCCGTATCGTATTTAATTACGTGAATAGATTTCATTCGATATACTCATTTAATTGAAGATTATCTATTACTATTAGGGTGAAAATGGTAACTTACCCATTTAAAAAATGTAAAACTTAGAAAACAATTATATTTTATAAAATATATATAAATTATATTTCATCCGTCTAGTACCCATATTTTCTTCCCTTTTTAGCAAGTGTACCTTACACAATCTTTTAATTAATACACTCAAAAAATGGAATCATTATTCCACTAACACCACACTCAATACATTTCTTAAAACTCGTGCAGTCTACAAATGGATACTCATTTCGTGGACGAAGGAAGTATCCATTTACCACTAATACTCGACATATATACTCAATTCGTATTGATCGAGCATATTTATCATGAAAAAAATAGCAAATAATTTCCTATCATGTAACCCCTAATTTACCCCCCATCTTTTGATTTTGACACAAAAATATTGAGCAGTTCGTAAACTTCACAGAAAGAAATAAAAATAAATTAAGCTATACATAAAAATAAGTGACAATACATAGTAGTAGCATTTTTGATAAAATAAATAAGTTAAGTATCAAGGCTCATAAAAAAATAAATTTTGTAGCACATTTTGACCTAAAGTACATAAGTACAAGTCAATAAAGTAAATGATAGTGACATATTAGTTATTTTTGATTTGAAAATAAGAAAGTAAAACCAAAATCTGATTCTCTCTCTATTCCCGTTAAAAATGGGCGTTATTTTATGTGAGAAATTTTGATTCCCCAACCGTGTGTATGATTTATGGGTGCACATGACCAAATGAGGCGTGATTTTTTAAATTTTATGTGGGTTAATACATGAATTTATGGCGTCATTTTATGTGGGAATTAAAACCATATCACACGGTTGTTGGGTGCATTTATACCAACTCAAAGTCATACACACTTGTTAAGGAAATAACCTTAAATTTACGAAATTAATTGGTCTGTACATGGTTGCTGGTAGGTAGTTAATGAAGAATATCAACCAAATGTTCATTCATCACACATTTGAACAAGAAAGAAGAAGAAAATCATCTCGAAACACATACACGGTAGTACACGGTTGCTCC
The DNA here is from genome assembly GCF_028751815.1 of Salvia miltiorrhiza. Taxonomy (NCBI): domain Eukaryota; kingdom Viridiplantae; phylum Streptophyta; class Magnoliopsida; order Lamiales; family Lamiaceae; genus Salvia; species Salvia miltiorrhiza. The sequence goes on along the minus strand of NC_080390.1, from coordinate 293,812 downwards.
TAATTTAAAAAAAAAATCATCTAAAGGCTTGTATTACATAAGGTATGTGAAGTACATATTTTTTTTTAAATTTCGGTTGTACACGGTTTGTGTTCTTGAGTACACGGTTGTACACGGTTTGAGTTTTAGTGATAATTATGTTATATATATGACTTATTACATGTTTTGGACTAAAAAACGGCATCAAAAAACACTCTGTATGTAAATTACCTTATTTTTGAACCCTTAGTGTTCTTTCGTACACGGTTAGGGTTTCCGTGTACACGGTTGTACACGGAGATCCATTTTGCTGTACACGGTTGGGTTGAATATGATTTTGATGTTATTTTTAGCATGTTTGTATATTCAGTTGATGTATTGGGGTACACGGTTTCCTGTTTGTGTATTTAAATGTTGTATTTTTATCGTTTTGAAGCAGATGTCGTTTCAAGCAATCGTTATACAGCACAATGGTCAGTGGAAATTAACTGAGTATGAAGGCGGCGATGAGGTTGTCGTGTACATGTCTAAGGAAGAGCTTTGTCATGCGAAGTTGATGCAAGAGGTGCACGATCAATTAAACGAGGATGATCGATCCACTTATATACTTTTCTACACATCGACCACGGACGAAGGGCGAAAAATAAAAGTGGAAAGTGGCTTTGAAGGCTGATTCGGATTTGAACAGGCTGATTTCCGAGCAGAAGAAATATCCCGTTGTTTACGTGATCAAGAAGGGCAAACAATCTGCGGCTCCGGTTCCTCAGACTCAAGAGCGGGTATATTATGAGGGACATCAGTCTACTGTATTTCCTATCGAGACGGATGTTGGAAGAAGTATCCCGACACACGATGATAGTAGGGACGATTCATCGTTGCAGGAGGAGGAAGACGAGTCCGAGTCTTCGGATGAGGAAGAAGAGGCGATACGACGCAGAGAGATATTGGATTCAGTGTCGACTGAACAGGAAGCGTGGAGACAGACAGTGCCTCGAAATTTCACATCGGATGATCAGCCCGATGTCGAGCCTCGTGTTGGAGTTCAGCAGCTTGAGGTACGTGACTGGGGGATTCCAGTCCTCGATTTTGACGATGCACCGGCATTAGGTTGGGAGAATTCTAACGTATTGGAGAGCGGGATATTATCAGTGGGGGCTCTATTCCGGTCGAAGGATGATTTAACGATCGATGTTGGGCTGTACCATATGGAGAATCACGTGGAGTATGTCGTGGATCGTTCCAGTACGACCCGTTTGTGGTTTGTTTGCAAGCATGGCAACGATTGTCCGTTTATGCTGTGAGCCGTTCAGAGTGCATCGATCTGGAGAGTGATCAATGTGGTGATGGATCATACCTGCCACACGGATTTGAATCGCACTGCCCCGAGACAAATTCCGGCGAGGGTTGTTGGAAGATATTTTGCACGGAAATTGGTAGGCGAGGGGGTCGTTTTGAAGCCGAAAGAGATGATGTCAGAGATGCAGCGCTTATTCGGTATTGAGATCAATTACAGCTTCGCTCTCCGTGCAAGAAACATCGCGATTGAGATGACGTATGGTGATTTTGGGAACTCGTATCAGATGCATCCATCGTATTTGTATATGCTGAGAATGAGTAATCCCGGCACATTATACGACCTTGAGATGAAGGATGATGGCAAGTTCCATCATATGTTTGTTGCAATTGGACAGAGTGTGGCTGCTTTGAGAAGGGTTACTTGAGGCCGGTCATCGTCGTAGACGGGACCCATCTGAAAGGAAGGAACGGCGGCATTTTGTTCGTCGCTGTTACAAAGGATGGGAACGAAGCAATATTTCCTCTCGCAGTTGGGCTTGGTCCTATCGAGAACGACGAGTCTTGGACTTGGTTCTTCCACCGACTGCGGACTTGCTTTGGTCAGCCGGATAATCTCTTGATTGTGTCTGATCAGCACAAGAGCATCAGAAATGTTGTGGAGTGTGTCTACCCGAACGTCGTCTGCCCTCGAGCTATCCACTGCTGGTTGGTTGTGATCCATCGGACAGCCTTCAGATTCTAGAGGTCTAAGATCTGCTTCAAAAAAAATCATGATTAATTATCGACAACGCTAATCTTAAGAAAAATAATAATATCAAATTATTATACCTCCCCGTCGAATTCCTGGCGAGGATCCATAATCCGGTGGAATAGTTGCTGGGTCATCACATAGCCCGTCTCCAGCACTGTAACAAAAGTACCCGGCGGCGATGTCATAAACTCCTTGAAGCCCCGCTTCTTCGCCTTCATCACCCCCTTACCATACGACAACCCCGGGTCAATCACATACGGACTCTGCACTGTAGCAGACGGCCTAAGCAAGCGATGAGGCCTCTCTCTAGCATCTGCCTCCTCCTCTGATGAAGTCCAGGTAAAATTCACATCATCATCTACATCCCCCGGCCTAGGCGCAGGGGTCTGTGGACTATGATACCCAGCAGCTGTCTCTGGGCGACCACTGTGATGTGATGCAGATCTCCTCAAAGATGGCTGCCTCTCACTATGACGTGAGGCAGATCGCCTCTGACTCCCATGAGGCCGATCCTCTCCACGCTCTGATGGCCTCTGACTGCCACGAGGCCGATCATCTCCACGCTCTGATCGACTATGACTCCCTCGAGGCCGATCCTCTCCGTGCACTGAATGCCTATAGCTCCCATGAGTCCGATCCTCATCAAACGATAGCCTCTGACTCAGAATGTGGGAAGTAGACCGTCTGTGACTGGGTATCGGTTGGTCATACTCCTCTCTCGACTGAGGATCGCGTGCAACACTGGCTCGGCTGGATGATGATCTATGCCTCCTCGAAGAAGATCGCCCACCGAAGATATCCTTCACAGCGGCCACGACCTTCCGTGTAATTTTGGCAACCCGTCCATGCTCGGAGTCGTCGTCTACAATCGCCCACCGCACCTCAGGGATCACGGTCCGGATATGCTCCCGTGTCACTGATAACACTCATATTTCCATGGTTTTTAATGTTCTTATGATGTTAATTTTATAGGAAATTGAGTGTTTGATGATTGTTTTGTGCTTAAATTGCTTTATATTGTGAAATATGTTACTTGCTCGTACTTTGATGAATTTTACAGAAATATGAAGTTCGAATTTGGACTGTTGATCTTAATGAAAGTTGTAGTTCGTCTCAATACGAGTTCGTAGGCGCAAACGGTTCGCAAATCCGAGTTCGGACGAGAAAGATATGGCCGAATCAAGAAAGTCGCGCACAGCAGTGAATAGTGCCCGACGGGAATTTCCGAATTTTCGGGATTTTGCGGGATTTTCGGATTTTATCAGTATTTTCGAGCTCTACACTGTATTTATCTTCTGTGCCTATGTATAGGTCCTTTCCCTGACCTATTAGACACATCTTTTACATCTCTTTACCTCTCTTTATTTCTTTTCTTCTTCTTTTTATTTTTAGACTTAGAATTTATTGCTTTCCAGTTTTTACTGCTTGGATTGAATTTCCACAAGATTGAAGATTCAAGCTGCTACATTCGTTCTTATTCAGTTTTTATATAATTCAGTTTTTCCAATTGCTTTCTTTTTATTTATGTTTATGCTTTCTTTTATTATGTCTGGCTAGTTTCACTTAGCTGATTCTAGGGTTTGTAAATAGTTGATTGAATTTATGTGATTTATTTGTTAATACCTTTGTGCCTTCCAGTTTATGATTCATAATTCCTGGTGCTTAATTTCTTGTGAATTATCTGATCAATAGTTTGCATGTTTAGCTATTCGGTTTGAGACCTAGCGGAGATAACTGTTTAGCGGATTCAGGAATGTATGATATGATTTTAACCTTGAGACCTAGCGGAGATAGGTGGATCATAGGGAGCTATTCTTATGAGCTATTGGGAGTTAGTAGATTTTCTTGAGACTTAACGGAGATAGATAATTTACTAATCTACGATCGTTGCTGCTCTAGCGAGAGTGACTGATTAATTAAGTGATCTCTCATCATAACTGGATTAAACTGGTACATAGGATTAATAGATTTATTATGTGGATTTAGTTAATGAATTTACTACCCTAGGATCAATTGTCTTTAAATATTCGAATTTTCCTACGTGTTTTTAATTATTGTTAATTGCGTTTTAGTTTAAGTTAATTAAACCTTCCTGCTTTCGTTTACCTGCATACTGTGAGAGTCTGTTTAGGAGATAGATAAAGTAATTTCGTTTTACAGTCTCTGTGGATACGATACTTTGCTTGCTATTTCTGTGCTACGATTATACCGTGTTAGTTGCGGTATTTTTATTGCTAATAAAATAGTGATCAGTCACGCTCTCAGTGACACGGGCAATCAAGTCCTCGTCACGTCGCCTCCAATAATCAGCATCTGAATCATCGAACTCCTGCGGCCTGGGCCGCTTCGACGGGCTACCAGTCGGATCAACATACATCTGTCTATGCCGCTCAACATGGACAGGCTGCTTCCCACGAGCCTTCTCTGCTCGTGAGCTACTCCTCGGCACAGGAGGAGGCCTAATAGGAGGAGGCGGTTCCGGTACAAGTGGCTCTGTCAATCCGGCATATCTTCCTCCAGCATGGTATCGTACAGAAAAAGGGTCGGGAAGCCTCAGGGACTGCAAATACCATGAATCATTCTCTTTCTCGACCGGTTCGAGTGTCCGGTGACACTCCTCCTGCACAAAGATGAATCGATCATTTTTCATTATTCGTTAATCATAACATAATAAAAGGATTGAAACTGTAAAAAAACAACAATAATTACCTCATCAACATCGAAAAAGTGGGCGAAGTCAGAAGCCGACTTCCAAGTCGTCCAGTTGATCAATCGTGGCATCTGGAAGCCCGTGTCACGAGCCCCACACGCGCGGCCCAACCTCGGAATGGCCTGATACGACCAAATTTATAATGCCCATATGGGCCCATAGAAGTGGTACGTCCTCCTATTCCCGGTAATCTCCGAGGGATGCTTCTTCAACACACTCATCCCATGGCACAAAGGTTGGAATGAGTAAGAGCCCCACGGAAAGTCGATCCATGACTGATCCTCCTCGATCATTGCCCACACCCATTCGTGCACGTGTTTATAATCTCGACAGAAGATGAGATCATACGCCACGAGCATATTGGCCACCCTCAAATAATCCTCAGCACTATTGCCCAAATTGCGGTTAACGAACCGCTTGCGCAGATCCTTCACTTCCACCTTCTTGCCTCTAAAAACTCGGTGCCATAGACTCTACTTCCCAACATGGTGATCCACATTAGGATCAAAACGCTACCGGGATGGCCCGAAGCACAACCCCGTCACCAGACAATACTCCAATGCGCCGAATCGAATGTCGTGTCCACCAACGTGGAACCACTTCTCCCACAGACCGAATTCTGGGTCATACAACTCCCGTGCAAGAAGATGGTGCAGTGCGGCATTCGCACTATCCTGCCTCTTCAACTTAAGTAACTGCCCAAACGGACCTCCCTTAAATTCTTCAAAACATCGGTAATGCGTCAGACAGGTCTCCACTTCCTTCAATGTTTTATCCCTGATGTAGTGATTGATTCGTCCGGCATAACCTTGCATGTGCGGACGTAACCAAACATGCCTCGGAGGCTGCAATTAATTCAAAATGATGATTAGTATAAAAAAATATCAACCGTGTACGATTCTAGACCAACCGTGTACAACCGTGTATAACCGTGTACGTATGAACAAATCGTGCACGGTTAAATCGTGTACGAAAAATACCTCTATACGTCTAAAATACACAATTAGAGCATATTACATGATTTAAAATCAACCGTGTATGATTCCAGAGCAACCGTGTACAACCGTGTACGGATGAACAAACCGTGTACGGTTGTACTCGGTTAAATCGTGTACGAAAAATACTTTTATACCTTAAAAATACACAATTAGGGCATATTACATCATTTAATCATAACCGTGTCACATAATTGTCTAACCGTGTACTGAAGAACCATACACGGTTGTTCAAAATTATTTCCATATTCTAAATTTCGCAAATTACCAACATAATTGTCTAACAAATGCTACAATCGTGTACAACCGTGTACCTAATAATCAACTATTGTGCACAATCTAACAATACAAACATAAATTTAAATTTTGACAAATATAGGGCACAGTTATTTACCGGATTCGGCGTCGGGTATTGTTTCCTCCTCCTTGATGTACTCGGGCGACTTCCTCGTTGTATATGTTGTGCCTCTTCCCCCTCGTAATCGGATTGAGTATCACTATCGCTCATGGTGTATGTAGTGCACGGTTCTTCTCTTTTTTTAATGGTGTATGGAGTACACGGTTCTTATCTTGTTTATATGGAAAGATGCACGAATTGAAGAGAAGAAAGATGCACGAAAGATGCACGAATTCGTGTATAATTAGGCGTGAATGATGGTATAATTCAAGAGAAGAATGAAGGAGGCGTGAATGGTGAAGAATGATTTGAGAATGAGGCTAGGGTTTTTGGGCTACCGTGTACCAGTGAAGACAAGATAGAAGATTCTCTATTTGACCACTTTTCTTGGAAAGCCAAAAATTTCGATTTTTTGGCTATGGAAGGAAACCGTGGAAAGAGAGAGAGAGAGAGAGTAAAGACAATATAAGACAAAATGTCACTATCATTCACTTTAGGTCAAAATGTGCTACAAAACTTATTTTTTTATGACCCTTAATACTTAACTTATTTATTTTATCACAAATGCTACTTAAATTTCTCGGCCTAAAAATAAACCGCGAAGTTACATTTCCCCATCATCTATCACTACATAATTACGCACTACGAGAATCGTTAAAAAGCGATAAATGAGTAGCTAGAAAACATAGTCAAAACTAGAAAGTGTTTTTTCAGATTTCACGAAGCAAAACTGAGCATCAATGTCTGGAGTAAACTAATCGTTCCCAAGCTCCTAATTCTAAAAAAAAGCTAAAAAAAACCCCAAAATAGATCAGTTGAAAATATGCTATGTAGAGATAACAAGCATACACGTTGAGCATAAATATATTGAAATTTTTTGATACACGCCACTCCATTATTCCAGTATTTCTCCAGCCCAATTGAAAAGAACTCGGCAGAAGCAGCACAACCAACATCTCATCCTGCAATCTTCCGACAGCCGCTCTACTCTCTTCTTCACTCTACAATTATTGTGTGTGCATCTGTAGTAGCTTCTGCATATATTCATCATCAATCCTCTTTTCTTCTTCTTCAAAACCACAAAAACAAAAAACAAAACACCTACCTAATGCAAACAAAATCCTCCACATATCATTATAATTACCTTATTACTTATATACATATATTACAAAACTTTACTCCAAATATTATCTTATTATTATGGTCCCCTTAGGACGGTCTAGTGGTAAAGTGGGTATTTTTTAAACCAAAGGTCTCAGGTTCAAGGAACATGGTTTACGTGCGCATCCAAGGTAAGAACTACAAGTTCTCATGAACTGAAATAAAGAAGAAAAATAAGCTTATAATTATGACTTGAGTGCCTGAAGAGAATTAACGTCTTGAATAAAATTGCTATCATATAAAATTTCTCAAAAAAATAAAAAGTTATATCATTGTAAAATAAAAGAAATGAGAAAAGGGAAACCCGAAAAGCAAACTCTTGAAAGCACAACACGTAATCTAAGGATTGACCTCATTAAAATCTTTCTAATGAAAACCATGTGAGACACTGAATGGAAAAATTGCTATCAATACAATTTGAGAACTGAAACTATATTTTGAATTTTAATTTTTTTAATCTATCTTTTAGTTAGATTTTTAAAAGTTGTCAGTGAAATTACTACTTGAACTATCCCTCCTAATTTAATTGAAACAATATGAAACATAATTACAAACTTAAGAATTAAAATTCCCAATATGTGATTGGTAAGAGACAATTTTGTAATCTAACTCGTAATGTACACAGAAGGCGGAACCAGACTTTCAATTCAGAGGGTCCAATTTTTTTAATAAAATTAATAATTACTCCCTCCGTCCCAATAAAAGTGGCCATTTTTTTGGGCACGAAGATTAAGAAGGGGATTGTTATGTTTTAATTGAGTGTGACCTACAAAAATTAGTGAGTAATTTTTAGAAAGTGGCCTACAATTGTTGACCAAATTAGTGAGTAATTGTTGACTTAATTAAAGTAAACTTTTGCCATTTTTAGAAAGTAGCCACTTTTAATGGGACACCCAAAAAGGAAATGTGGCCACTTTTATTGGGACGAAGGGAGTATATAAACATAAGGAAATAAAATTAAATTAAATTAAATAAAAAATAATAATCATTAACACAATTATAATGTCATTTAAATTACAAAAAAATCCTTTCAAATTGACTTTCAAGTTCATACAAATCAACTTAAAAAAATTAAGACGAATAAAACTTTGCAAGACGAAGTAGCTTTCAAGTGAATAATACTCAGTTGAAAAAAGTACTGCTTGTCTTCTAGTGAATTCAGCTTGCCATCTTGCAATAGAACATACGAAATAAGAGTCAAAAGGGAAAGAAAAAAAACACTTCAAAGAAACAACTATGCAGTATGTGTGAACCAAGTACATAAAGATGATGAAATAACATCCCAGACAAATCATGCATTGTCCAACAAGCTTCCCTTTTCATGCTTTCCTTTCCTTATGGTTTTGAGTAAGCAGTTGTTGGAGGCAAGGGAGCACTTGATTGTCCATCACAAACTGCCAAATAAATGAACATTATGAGAACATGAAGTCAAAGCCAACAAACCCAAAACTGGCCATTATAAGTGTTTGTGTCCACAAATTCTAGCAATCTTATAATTGACTCACTAGTACTACACAGCTGGTCAACAAGTCATGTCTATGAAAGTGAAGATGCCCAATGGAGGCCACTTGGGATTCTTTATCTTGGCCCCGATTCTTGTGAATAATGTTTTGGCCTTATCTCCCTCGTTACTTATTGGATTGCGCCAATTCACGCATCTATGGAAACCTTATTTCGATCCCTACGGCTCGATGCGGTCGAAATTCATGTTCGACTTCTGCACAAAAAACTGGGCAAGAAACGGGATACAACCCTTGACGGAAAACGCAGATCCCCACTGTTTTGGCAGTATCTCATTCATTACTCGACGGATTGAGACAATTCTCGCGCCGTTGGAAAGATTAATCAGAGGCCCACAACAATTCCGATCGGTCCAAATCACATTTTCAGTCTGTTGAAAAATTATCGGGCAGTTTGATCCTGGCCTAAAGCGAGACGTGGTCAGAACATGTCTGGAACGTCACTGTACGTTCCACATCACATATGGGTTTCAAAGGCGAAAGAATCAAGGCATTCCGACTTGTAACGAAAGAAAGGTGCTCATAAAACCCGATTCATCATTCAGAAGTAATTTTGAACCGCACGATCTTCAAACAATATGCACGCGGGATCGTGCGGATTGGCCCGACCATAGTCGTAGCCCTCTGAGTTAGCTTGAAATCAGCGTTGGTTTGACATGAATCCGACCCATAACGAATGAGTTATGGCCAAAACAGTGGATGTCTACCTGGAAAATGAGTCCAATAGAGGCCACTTGGGATTCTTTGTCTTGGTTCTGTTTCTTGCGAAATAATGTTTCGGCCTTATCTCCCTCGTTACTTATCGGATTGCGGCGATTCATGCGTCTATGGAAACCTTATTCCGATCCCTACAGCCTGATGCGGTCGAAATTCACGTTTGACTTCATTACTTGATGGATTGGGATAATTCTTACGTCGTTGGAAAGCTTATTCTGAGGCCTACAATAAACTTGGGCAGTCCAAATAATATACCCGCTCCGTGGAAAATTTATTGGACATTGTCGATCGATAATCCACACCCTGAGCAATTTCGCCCTCTCGGGCCACGGGACAGAACGTGGTAAGAACATTACTACTCGTTCCCCTTCATATATAGGCCCAACAGAGAAAGAATCAAGAGATTTCGACTTGTAATGAAAGAGATATGGCAAAAGAACTACGAAGAATTGCTTCGATGTAGTGTCGAAATAGCCACTACCCACTATTTTGGTCGTATCTCTTTCGTTACTTGATGGATTGAGACAATTCTTACACTGATGGACAGCTTATTCAGAGGCCTACAACAAACCTGAGCGGTCCAAACCACGTACCTGCTTAGTGAAAAAGTTGTTGGGCGTTTTCGATCGATAATCCACACCCCGAGCGATTTCGTCCTCACGGGCCACGGGACGGAACATGGTTGGAACATCACTACTTATTCCCCTTCATATATGGGGCCTAACAGAGAAAGAATCAAGGGATGTCGACTTGTAATGAAATAGATATGACAAAAGAACTGCGAAGGATCACTTCGATGTAGTGTCGAAAATGCCACTGCCCACTATTTTGGCCGGATCTCTTTCGTTACTTGATGAATTGGGATGATTATTACGCTGTTGAAAAGCTTATTTAGAGGCCTACAAGAAACCTGAGCAGTCCAAACAACATACACGCTACGTGGAAAAGTTATTGGGCATTTATGCCGATAATCCACACCACGAGCAATTTTGCCCTCCCGGCCACGAGACGAAACATGGTCTAAACATTGCTACTCGTTCCCCTTCTTATATGGGGCCCAATGGAGAAAGAATCAAGGGATTTCAAATTGTAATGAAAGAGATATTGCAAAAGAACTACGAAGAATCACTTCGATGTAGTGTCGAAAACGCCACTGCCCACTATTTTGGCTGTATCTCCTTCGTTACTTAACGGATTGGGACGATCCTCACGCCGATGGAAAGCTTATTCAGAGGCCTACAACAAACCTGAGCGATCCAAATCACGTACCCTCTCCGTGGAATGTTATTAGGCATTTTCAGCCGATAATCCATAAAAGATTACAGAGCGAAATTGAACCATTTCCCACGCTGCATTTACTGGGACTCGAAAACCGCTTCCAGAATCTGCAATAAGATCGACATCTAGCTCCAAGAGATGGGCGTGTTGAGCGTCAAAATCGATATGGTAGAGGAGCTCTTGAGGCCTGTCCACTATCGCAGGTTGTTGGGGCCCTTTTTCGAATCGGTGAAGCGGACGGGAATCATCGTCTGTGGCGCGAAGGAATTGGTGTTCCTGGGCCGATGTTGAGGTATTTCTGTGTTTGGACTGATATATAGATTGCTCTTTGCTATTCCTAGATGTTTAATTCTGTTTGATTATGTGTTTGATAACTTTGAACGAAAGCTAGAATCACTTGACTTGTAATCATGCATTATGAGAAATCGTATTTGTTTGGGATTGGGCTTTTCTTTTTGAATGAACACCCTAAATTTGCATAATACTTGGTATCTTAGATTGAATGTGGATCAAACAGGTGATTTACGGCATGTGTATTTTGCATTTCTTTGGTATCTTAGAACAATACAAAAAGAAAAAAAGAAAAAAAATCAATCTGTACGAATGTATTATTGTTGATATATTAATATATGTTGTGATCTGAGTTTATGATTCAAAAATGTAGCATTGAAACATCATAAAAAATTCTAAATACCAAGTCCTGATTTTGCAAAAATATCAACCTCTGTTGTCCTTGTATTTGGGAATGAGAAGGAAAAAGAAACCTAGAGAGATGATGTACATGATATTTGACAAGGAAAGGCATATTCATATGATACATATATATATCCAACATTGGCCTCTACCTAAGTGGGAAACAAAATGACAAGTGCTTAATTATATTATAATTATAATAAATACATACACTCTGGTAATGGTAATGCTAACTAAAATGAGTTATAACAGTCGGAGGAGTTGGAATCATCAGAGGGAGAATGGTTGTGTCGGCCTTCATAGGTAGTAATCACCATCCTGCAATCTTCCGACAGCCGCTCTACTCTCTTCTTCACTCTACAATTGTTGTGTGTGCATCTGTAGTAGCTTCTGCATATATTCATCATCAATCCTCTTTTCTTCTTCTTCAAAACCACAAAAACAAAAAACAAAACACCTACCTAATGCAAACAAAATCCTCCACATATCATTATAACATTACCTTATTACTTATATACATATATTACAAAACTTTACTCCAAATAAAAAGTTATATCATTGTAAAATAAAAGAAATGAGAAAAGGGAAACCCGAAAAGCAAACTCTTGAAAGCACAACACGTAAACTAAGGATCGACCTCATTAAAATCTTTCCAATGAAAACCATGTGAGACACTGAATGGAAAAATTGCTATCAATACAATTTGAGAACTGAAACTATATTTTGAATTTTAATTTTTTTAATTTATCTTTTAGTTAGATTTTTAAAAGTTGTCAGTGAAATTACTACTTGAACTATCCCTCCTAATTTAATTGAAACAATATGAAACATAATTACAAACTTAAGAATTAAAATTCCCAATATGTGATTGGTAAGAGGCAATTTTGTAATCTAACTCGTAATGTACACAGCGGCGGAACCAGACTTTCAATTCAAAGGGTCCAATTTTTTTAATAAAATTAATAATTATATAAACATAAGAAAATATAATTAAATTAAATTAAATAAAAAATAATAATCATTAACACAATTATAATGTCATTTAAATTACAAAAAAATCCTTTCAAATTGACTTTCAAGTTCATACAAATCAACTTAAAAAAATTAAGACGAATAAAACTTTGCAAGACGAAGTAGCTTTCAATATCAAAATCAAAAAATGAATCTCTAACATCCAAGCATGACATGCATAAATTAGTTACCTGTTCACTTCACCAAAATATCGATTCAACTCTAAACTTGCATATCAAATACTGTGTAAAAATAGCTCAACTCGAGAATAATGGAGATAAAATCATATTATATATATATATATATATATATATATATATATATATATATATATAAAGTATATATGTACTTTACTTGTATTGAATACTATACATTTTGGGTACATTTGATTTGCGGTATATATAGGATAAGGTGTGATATGTTTGAGAATATCATGTTTGGTAAAATGCATTAAACTATATGTAAAATATAATATGTTGTTTGGTATGATATATTAAGAATATTATATAAAGTTAATAATAGTTATAATTAAAATTTGTATTACGCATATCACCTAAGGAGGTGCTATACAGAATCCCTCAAATCAGTATAATATTTTCGGGCTTTTAATTTGTAAAGGGTCGTGTATTTCGTATTACTTTTTACCATATGTGCTAATATGGTATGTATGTACCAGTAAGTAAAATTACTATGAGAGTATCGAAATTTAACTACTAAATTAATCAGTAGGTTTGAGCTTAGATTAACACTTTTAGTCACGCTCTGATAGATCTTTTAGATCCTCATGAGTCCACGTCTCTTGAGCTTTAAATCGATAAAACTCATTTACTCTATCTAGCTAATTTATAGTTAAGAAAATGCAGCGCCCTTCATAATGCTCCGATTAACATTATTTCTGCTAATTTGATATGTATATAAATACTACTAGAATTAAGATATTGCTAATTAATTGTCGATAACAAACTATGAAAGCTTGGAGTGGGCCGGGGTGATCTAGTTAGTAGGTTGAGTTATGCAGATCATAGATTAATAGTAGTTGCGGGTATCTCAGACATGTAGGAAAGAATTAATATTGATAATATATAGTGACCCATAAAAACTAATTTATGATTATTACGTACACGGACTAATTTAAATTATTAAAACAATTTGCTAACTAAAGAAGGATATAAACCACTGTCATCCGAGAGATTAACTAAGAAAATTAATTGTAGACTGTTTTTAAAGGTTAATACAATATTTTCTTCTTGTTAGACATCAGGTGTGGTTTGGTTAAACGCATCAAAAATATTTTCGAATCGGTGAAGCGGACGATAATCATCGTCTGTATGGCGCGAAGGATTTGGTGTTCCTGGGCCGATGTTGAGGTATTTCTGTGTTTGGACTGATATATAGATTGCTCTTTGCTATTCCTAGATGTTTAATTCTGTTTGATTGTGTGTTTGATAACTTTGAACGAAAGCTAGAATCACTTGACTTGTAATCATGCATTATGATAAATTAATCGTATTTGTTTGGGATTGGGCTTTTCTTTTTGAATGAACACCCTAAATTTGCATAATATTTGGTATCTTAGATTGAATGTGGATCAAACAGGTGATTTACGGCATGCGTATTTTACATTTCTTTGGTATCTTAGAACAATACAAAAAGACAAAAAAATCAATCTGTACGAATGTATTATTGTTGATATATTAATATATGTTGTGATATGAGTTTATGATTCGAAAATGTAGCATTGGAACATCATAAAAAATTCTAAATACCAAGTCCTGATTTTGCAAAAATATCAATCTCTATTGTTAATCTTGTATTTGGAAATGAGAAGGAAAAAGAAACCTAGAGAGATGATGTACATGATATTCGACAAGGAAAGGCATATTCATATGATACATATATATCCAACATTGGCCTCTACCTAAGTGGGAAACAAAATGACAAGTGCTTAATTATATTATAATTATAATAAATACATGGTAATGGTAATGATAATGCTAATGCTAACTAAAAAGAGTTATAACAGTCGGAGGAGTTGGAATCATCAGAGGGAGAATGGTTGTGTCGGCCTTCATAGGTAGTAATCACCATCCTGCAATCTTCCGACAGCCGCTCTACTCTCTTCTTCACTCTACAATTGTTGTGTGTGCATCTGTAGTAGCTTCTGCATATATTCATCATCAATCCTCTTTTCTTCTTCTTCAAAACCACAAAAACAAAAAACAAAACGCCTACCTAATGCAAACAAAATCCTCCACATATCATTATAACATTACCTTATTACTTATATACATATATTACAAAACTTTACTCCAAATATTATCTTATTATTATGGTCCCCTTAAGACGGTCTAGTGGTAAAGTGGGTATTTTTTAAACCAAAGGTCTCAGGTTCAAGGAACATGGTTTACGTGCGCATCCAAGGTAAGAACTACAAGTTCTCATGAACTGAAATAAAGAAGAAAAATAAGCTTATAATTATGACTTGGGTGCCTGAAGAGAATTAACGTCTTGAAGAAAATTGCTATCATATAAAATTTCTCAAAAAAATAAAAAGTTATATCATTGTAAAATAAAAGAAATGAGAAAAGGGAAACCCGCAAAGCAAACTCTTGAAAGCACAACACGAAAACTAAGGATCGACCTCATTAAAATCTTTCCAATGAAAACCATGTGACACACTGAATGGAAAAATTGATATCAATACAATTTGAGAACTGAAACTATATTTTGAATTTTAATTTTTTTAATTTATCTTTTAGTTAGATTTTTAAAAGTTGTCAGTGAAATTACTACTTGAACTATCCCTCCTAATTTAATTGAAACAATATGAAACATAATTACAAACTTAAGAATTAAAATTCCCAATATGTGATTGGTAAGAGGCAATTTTGTAATCTAACTCGTAATGTAGACAGCGGCAGAACCAAACTTTCAATTCAGAGGGTCCAATTTTTTTAATAAAATTAATAATTATATAAACATAAGAAAATATAATTAAATTAAATTAAATAAAAAATAATAATCATTAACACAATTATAATGTCATTTAAATTACAAAAAAATCCTTTCAAATTGACTTTCAAGTTCATACAAATCAACTTAAAAAAATTAAGATGAATAAAACTTTGCAAGACGAAGTAGCTTTCAATATCAAAATCAAAAAATGAATCTCCAGCATCCAAGCATGACATGCATAAATTAGTTACCTGTTCACTTCACCAAAATATCGATTCAACTCTAAACTTGCATATCAAATACTGTGTAAAAATAGCTCAACTCGGGAATAATGGAGATAAAATCATATTATATATATATATATATATATAAAGTATATATGTACTTGTATTGAATACTATACATTTTGGGTACATTTGATTTGCGGTATAGGATAAGGTGTGATATGTTTGAGCGGTATGTCTTTTACAATATATCATATTAATATCATGTTTGGTAGAATGCATTAAAATATATGTAAAATATAATATGTTGTTTGGTATGATATATTAAGATTATATAAAGTTAATAATAGTTATAATTAAAATTTGTATTACGCATATCACCTAAGGAGGTGCTATACAAAATCCCTCAAATCAGTATAATATTTTCGGGCTTTTAATTTGTAAAGGGTCGTGTGTTTCGTATTACTTTTTACCAAACAAGATATTAGGGTGTCATAGGCATATTATACACCTTTATCACCCGTTCCAAACGAGCCTACATGTACCAGTAAGGTAAAATTAATATGAGAGTATCGAAATTTAACTACTAAATTAATCAGTAGGTTTGAGCTTAGATTAACACTTTTAGTCACGCTCTGATAGATCTTTTAGATCCTCATGAGTCCACGTCTCTTGAGCTTTAAATCGATAAAACTCATTTACTCTATCTAGCTAATTTATAGTTAAGAAAATGCAGCGCCCTTCATAATGCTCCGATTAACATTATTTCTGCTAATTTGATATGTATATAAATACTACTAGAATTAAGATATTGCTAATTAATTGTCGATAACAAACTATGAAAGCTTGGAGTGGGCCGGGGTGATCTAGTTAGTAGGTTGAGTTATGCAGATCATAGATTAATAGTAGTTGCGGGTATCTCAGACATGTAGGAAAGAATTAATATTGATAATATATAGTGACCCATAAAAACTAATTTATGATTATTACGTACACGGACTAATTTAAATTATTAAAACAATTTGCTAAGTAAAGAAGGATAAGCCATTGTCATCCGAGAGATTAACTAATTGTAGACTGTTTTTAAAGGTTAATACAATGTTTTCTTCTTGTTAGACATGAGGTGTGGTTTGGTTAAACGCATCAAAAATATTATGATTAATAGTTTTATATAGTTTAGAAGTTGATGTAGTGTTTGTTTGTAATGGCAGTAGATAGATATATATACCTTGGATGAAGGCTGTTCTTGACAACTTTCTGTCCATATTTCCTCCATTTGTAGCCATCATCAAGAACGTCGACATCGCTCCTTGTCTGAAAACAAAACCTTGGCTCTCTCAGCTTTCTTCTTATCTTCACCTTGTTCTTGTCTGAGGAACAACTCCTCCACCTGCAACTTAATTAATTTAGATCACATGCACATCTGATTGAGATTAATTAATTTTAGCTAGCACTATATATATATAGTGGAATGCCCATTATTGATCATCTGAATCGGACTTGATAATAGTTGATGCACCAAAATCATTCATGTGGGATCTCTCTCTCAACAATCACAAGCAAGACGAAGCCTTTTTGGTTCCCCACTCAGCTTCCAAATGAAAATTAAAGCACCCACAAAATAGATCTCTAGCTAGGGTTTCATAATTACGAATCATCATATGCATTCATAAGAGAAGAGAGAGAAACAAGCCATTGAGTCAATCAGAATCGGGAAAGAGATGATACCATGAATTGCCACCGTCGTTGGCGTTACCACTGCAATTTTCATCATTCACGACCTTAGGATCCACCACCTACACATATATTTAATTAACAAAAGAAATAATTAGAAATGAAGCAATCATGGTAGATTTCAATTTGACAATGAGTAGAAAAGAAAGAGAGAGAAAGGGCAACTACCTCTACCTGGTCGTTATTCCATGAGGGTCTATTCACTGCAAGCTCAGCATGATTGAACCCTAAGGAACAATTATTATTGGTGGCGGTGGTTGCCTTGGCGGCCATCTGCGGCGGCGCCACCAGAAAGCTCAACACCGGATTATGATCTTCGAACTGCACAAACCCCATTTCTTGCTCTTGATGATGAGGAGGAGCGCTGAAGGAAATCTGCAGATGATGATCATAAATGGGAGCCAACCCTCTTTCCCCTTCCATTTTCTCTAAACTAATAGTTGATGATCAATTCAAAATTTTTCTCTCTGCAAATATGTGTGGGGGCTGGGCGACTCTCTATATTTATGTTTCTTGAATTTTAATTTTTTATAACAGTATATAAATAATAATTTGAGTATTGTTGGGTCAACTAGTAAACGCTGGATATGGAATATTGTGGCATGAAATTTCAAGATTATACATGATCGTGTTTCTTCTACTTAGGTTGTCCGGATTCTACAAATAAAGAAGCACTGCCTCACACCCTTCTCTCTCTTCACGCTTCCACTGTGATCAACACTTTCACCATCATGAAATGAAACTAATCAATATTAATCGTTTGATTAAGGATTAATAGGAATGTATTACGTACTCTCTCTGGAAAAAAGAGATTAATTATATTGTCTTTATAGATTGAATGTGGAAATTATACATTCAAATGATGCGCATTATTCAAGTATATATGAGTCAACAAAATCTAGTGCATGTTCAGACGCAGTAGTACTAGAGAACTAGCTAGCTAGGGATAATACAACTAAGCAACATAAATGAAGGAGTGTATTTCTATTTGTAAGATGAGCCATGATTTGGATTCAAATTCTCTTTCAATTACATATTTCAAATACACGTACCTGTGTGATAAATGAAAAAAATATGTTATTAAGGCCAAATAAAGACAGTGAGACGATGTATATATATATTACTATAAAGTTCATACATATATATATACACATTACACATTGTGTAAAATAGTTTCGTAAATTGCATACTATATATAAATATAAACAAAATTTTGTGTGAAAACCATCTCGCACAAATTTTTGTGTATAAGATATATAGAAGAATATATATATACTAGTTACCTTTAGTGAGAAATTAGTGTTCACGTCATTTATTTAATTCAAGTCAACACTTGTATAATTTGTTAACATTATATACAAGTCACCTTCCTGTGGTAACATTATTTTTTTAATTTGTTTTATACGAAATTATTCTTTTTATTTTATTCTTTCTCTATATATATATATATATATGTGTGTGTGTGTGTGTGTGTGTATCTCGTAAATTATGACGCCGTTTATTTAATTTATAAATTACATAAAACTAAATCTTAATTTATTTTTAATGATTTGGCTTAAAATAAATTAATAAAAGAATAAATTGAGTTTTTCCTTTTATGCAGTTTATAAACAAAATCATACCGAATAACAATTTATGAGATATTAAAATTAAAATAAATAAATAAATAAATAAATAAAATACTAATATTGTCTAAAAGTAATCAAGGCTCACCAAAAATGACTAGCGTGTCATATCTTGATATTACCAGAGATTAAATTGACCTGAGATTACTCGAAATTAGTTTTGTTATATGAGTAGGCAAAAACTCACAAGTCATGATTAATTCTATGTGATAATGTCTTGAAATTAAGTATCGGATCATACTCTTCTCAAAAAAAAAAGTATCGGGTCATACCATCCAACCAAACATTATATGAATAATCCTATCTAATATTCCTAAAAATTGAAAATCCCCATATATATTGCATCTAGCATAATAATTAAATGGATTCTTATAGATTAATTACGTACAGTATCTTGATTGTTTTAATTAAAATGGATTTCATTTTTAATTACGTAAATATCCATTAATATAATCATTATTTTGAATACATATAGCACACATAATATGCAATCAATAAATAAATTACAAATACAGGGGAAAAAAAGAAGAAGCCAAACCGCATAATATAAACAATAAATGATCTTTTCGATTGTGACAGAAAATCTACCGTGATAGTGCAGCGATTATTAGCTTCATTAGCAAATTAATTAAGCTGGATAAAACCATTAGGTTTTGATAGCTACTTGAAGTTAAATGTGGCTGCGCATTATTGAAAAGGAAAAATTGGAGTTAGATTCGAGAAACATAATTTAAATTAAGTCAACACTCGTATAATTTGGAATAGATGTGGTGCCTTGTGTTTGTGTATCCTAAATCAATTATAGATAGGAAATTATTTCAATATTCTAGAAATTGTCGAAATAATTTAGGCGTACCCACCGAATGTAGGAGAAGTGACGGGTTACATGATCTTTTCTTGCTGCAATCTATATATAAGTAGAACTGATCAAACGAGAATAATCTTTAAAATAGGAAATATAGAATTAGATTTAAAACGTCGCACATTAAATATTTACGGTTAAAATTAATTATGTGAATTGAGATTAGCGTTAATAAAATGCACTAATAACATTTGATTTTAGGGTCAAATTTTGGAGGGATTGAAATTTTACCACATTAATTTAATATGGTTGTTTGTGTGTTGTTATTTATTTGTTCGTAAATTTTTATTGACTTATTCGTACATTTAAGTAATTATGTTCATTAAATATATTTATCATAAATCTTAGATCTGAATCGTAGATACAATGATCCTATGGTCTATAAGTCATTATATTTCTTTTTTTCTTTTTCTTTTTTGAGTAAAGTTAATTCATTTCTTAAGATAATTATGTGCATTCTCACAAGAACCTATGAATCCTACAAATCGAGATTATGTGTTTATTAGTAAAAGTAATATGACTTTTTTACATTTTCTAACTTACGACTCACAAACCTACGCATTCTAAAATGTCAATTTTGTAATTGCATGTAATTTAGTATACTATTTTTATGGGCTCAACAAAAAACACAAGCCCAACACGCGACAGATTAGTAATATAGAATAACCAAACAATTAGATAAAGTTAGATATAGTGTTTATAAGGCCTACCAAACAAGGCCTTAAGCGCACAAGATATTCGACAAGGGATATGAAAAGAGTAATAAAAGGCAATATACTTCAGATTTCAGAATGTAATGTCAAAACAAACAACTAAAACGTGTTTTTTCAGATTTCACGAAGCAAAACTGAGCATCAATGTCACAACTAATTGTTCATATTCTCTCCCGCACGATTGATAGGAAACTGGACAATGAGCGGCAGAAGCAGCACAAGTAACATCTCATTTACCACCCAAGGTAGGGAATTGCCCCGGGTCTTCGATGGCTGGTGCTTGGAAACTGCTCCTGTCGCTTGGCCCGCCATAGCCTACTCTCCCGCCACGGCCACGGCCTCGTCCACGCCCACCGGGGCTGTAGTACCTCTCACCCTCAGCAGGCTTCAAGAATTCATTGATGCTGACAGCCTAGACCAGCCAATGTAACAGACATCAGATTCCAATCAAACAAATTTCTTCCCTTTTCCAACATAAATCCCTGTCTTCTTGAAACAGATGATGTATTGATCTTTAGCAGACTACATAAACTAAGGATATATGGTATGATAGAATGGAAGAGGGAACGGAATGGTCATTTCTACTTCCACTCCATTCAATTGCTAGGTATAATTTTTTCTTATGAATCACCATTCCTACTAGATTAGGAATAGCTTGGTATGATGGAATGAGGGGTACAAGAGGCTATTCAGCACTTTTTCAACAAATATCCATAATGGATTCAAGAGGGGTGATATACAACCCAAAAGTAAATGCAAGAATTGTCTAGCAACAGCTACATACACCATAAGAACGTACTCAGCATGCAAGAAAGATACCTTTTTAGCTCTCTCTTCTTTCTCGGCCAACTCTTTCTTTTTATCCTTCTCAGAGCCCTAAACAGAAGCATCTCATAAATAAGAAAAGTTCATACTCAAAATAAGCTAACTTCTTGAAGCAATAGCCAGAAAAAAAAGGACGAAAGGAGAGACGGCCAGAAATGTGCTCATTAGGGGGTACAGTAGTTCACCAATTTAATGAAGATGTCATCATTAGCTTTCTTGTTTGAGAGTGGTTGCATTGATTCAAATTCTTTGGCATCAACCTTCCTTTCCTCAGATTTAAGAGCAAGCAAAGCCTTCCTTTTCTCCTCAAGAAGCTTCTCATACTCTTCCAGAGTCATCTCCTATAAAACATTATTTTACAAAGTTCAGTAAAACTCAGGGGTGTAGTGATTCCTAACTCACAATAAAAGGGTAGCATTTCCCATAAAAATGTAACTTGTTAGAGGTAGCTTATAACAGATACTTTAATAGGGCAGAAGTAGGTGAATAACACTCAAACATCAAATCAAAACCTACTACATAAAGCCTTTTAAGGATAAAATCATTCAAGCATTGTGATTAACTTTTATCAATTCTTTTACCTTATCCTCAGGCTTCTCTTCATTTTCATCTTTAGTAGCTTCCTTTTCTACATTTTCAGCAGCATCTTCCTCTCCTGAGGGCTTTTCCAGATTCAGATTTTTATCATCTTCATTGACAACTTCCTCGGTCACTCTAGAAAGAAAAATTGGTTAACCAAAAAACAGATTGCTGGTGAAATGGAAACATATACATCTCAGCATGTCAATGAACTCAAACGGCCAAAAGAAATATTGAAACTCTTACTGAGCCAATTCATCAGTCTGCATTCCCCAGTTTCCCCGACCTGCCCCTTCTCGTTTCATCTCAGTTCTGCATAAGAAAGGGGGTTAGTGATCGGACCTACTTCAAATCACAACAACAAATATCTCACACGCACCCACGTCCAGTTCCACTACGACGCTCAAGCGGCCTACGGATGCGGTCTCGTTCTCCTTCTCCAGCATCTCCATTGCTGAAACCACCTCGACGGCCGCCACGGAATGAACCACGGGGTCCACCATAGCCACCACCACGCCTTTCAGAAGGTTTTCCATCAACCTCGTCGGGTGCACCCTGAGGAGCAAACACTTCCTTGTTGCCATATGAGTTTTCGTTGTTGGCAAAGTCTCTATTGGGGCCCACACCAGCACCACGAGCATATCCACGTCCTCGACCACGTCCACCTCGAGCAGAATCAAATTTTGCCTCTCTTACTGTTGGGATATACAAGCCGGAAGGTGAACAAACATAACAATGATTGAAATGGCAGCAATATAAAATATCAAATGAATAATTAAAACCAAAAAACACAAAACAAATCCTCCGCAGAACCAACTGTCAGTATAATACATAAAACTAACCATGAAAAGTAATAGAAGCAAGTATTTCAGTTCTAAAACTTCATGTTTTACAGCTTATAAGTTTCTACTTGCCAAAAAATTGCGAGAAGCCAAGCACAGCAAAATTATTGAATATTGAAAAAACAGTAATTTAACATTACTTATTGTTAAGAGGGGAATCCATAGAAGGTCAAAGTGCACATATTTTTCGAGAAAACATACAAATAATAAATTTATTACTAAGAAACAATCATTATATGTTCCTTAGAATAAGATAGAGGGAGCACTGACCAGCCTGAGCCGGGGGCAGCGGCTTGGAGGGGAGCTTCGGCTGCGCTGGCTGCTTGGTCGGTGGTGCAACGCTTTTTTTGGGCTCGATCTTCTGCTGCTGAGCTGCAAGCAGCGAGGGGTCCTCCGTATCGTCGCCCAGCAAATCGAATGGGTTTAGCGTCGCCATTTCTTGAGCAACAACACCAAAACCAAAACCCTGTCTTTCAGATTATTGATAACTAATCCTTTAATTTAACCTTGTATTCATTATTGAGTGTATGAATCAACAGATCTAAGAGTCTCGAATCAACAGGTCTAAGAGTCTCGAAAGACCGGAAGAAGAGGTGAGAGACTGAAGAGGAGAGAGATAAAGAGAGAGCCAAACCCTAGCCGCAATCAACAGTGAGTATAGTGAGGTTTATCTAAACACACTGCGGTGACTGTTATATACGTAAATGTTTTTATTTATATGAAAATGGCCTAAATGTAAGAAAGAAGAGAGAAGTAATCTCATCCGTTGATCTTATCTAATCTAACGGACATGATTTATTCACGCCATGTTCAACGAAATTCGTTGAACATTCGTGAACATATACAATATTTTTGGAGTTCTGGGTTTCGACTCCCCTATATATATCTCTGAAAAAAGATGTCTTTTTTTAGCAATAACAAATTTTGGTTTTGCTTGTTTTCAATGATCGGATGGGAAAGGTTCGATTCGTCCAAGCTCAAAACGGCATACCTACCAATCAATGAAACAAGTGAACCAGGGGGATTGGAGATTGGAGATATAAGATGGATTTTGGTGAATGGAGAGATAAGGTGGTTGTTGGAGTGGATGGAAAACTAATTACTAACATCTAACATGACTTTGCCCGATCAAAAAAAAATCAATGAAACAAGTGATTTCTTTGAAATTCCATAAATCTGTCGAGTAGATTTAAGCTAAAAAAAAGACTTTGTCCTAATCCAGCTAGTCAATTAAATTTCCCTCCACTGAAATAATAATTATAGCAAGTTCAAGAATTTTCTTTTGTCCAAGAAAAAGATTGGATTTTTGGAGTAGGTTTCGCCCAAGCATTATTGGTTGAGTTTGGAAGAGAGCTACAAACTCCATTCTAATCAAAATTTGTTCATTCTAGAATAATTTTTTAAATCAAATTCCATGTTTAAATTTTTTAAATGGATCGGCAATGTTAATAGACATTTGATCTTCTCATATATGTGACTAGGGATGGCAACGGGCCGGATCTGGACCGGGTCTGGCCAATACCAGATCCAGATCCGTTTTCATATACCAGATCCAGATCCAGATCCGTGGATCTGAAAATTTTGGATTCAGATCCAGATCCGTCAGATCCGCGGGTCTAGATCCATGGATCTACTATTTTTATATTAAATTAAAAAAATTTCACAAAATCAACAACATCTAATTTCCATCATGAAAAATATAACACAAAATACTTTTATCTAATTACTTTTAGTTTTTATTCTTTTGAATATAATTTATTTATTATTTTTAATTTAGTTAATATTATTAGTAAACTAAATATAAAATATAAAAAATATATATAAAATAAAACGGATCCACGGGTCGGATCTGGGCCGGATCCGGATCTAAAATTTCAAGATCCAGATCCAGATCCGTTTTTAAAATTGAGATCCAGATCCAGATCCAGATTCATCGGGTCCAAAAAATTGAGATCCAAATCCGTAAAAATGGATCTGAATCCACGGATCTGGATCGGGTCCAAGATCCACTGCCATCCCTATATGTGACTACTACTCTTTAAAGGAGAGAAACACGTGGCAGAGGTCGACTGTTTATGACAACTCAGATATCATCGAAAAAAGAAAAAAAAGAAAATCATTTATCACGTCGCTCGTAACGAAGACCCAAAGATTTTGGCTCCCGAAAACCATCGCAACCAAAACCTTTACACATTTTCCTCCGACACACAAACCGTTATAGCATGAGCTATTGATGACAACGTTAGGATTTCCGACGAGGTATTGTTTCTCGATCGCCCGCTGTAATTTTCAAGGGCTTTTACTTGTTGCCAGAGACCCAAATTGATTCACCCTTTCCATTTCTTGCTGTTTACTCTAATGAGATTTGCTCTGTCTGTAATTATTAATTGGAAGGGGAAGTTGTAGGATTTTTTAATTGGAAAATTCAAGATTGTGTTTTAATTCTCTTTCTTTTGGTGGGGTTTATTTTTCGTTGCTTATTATGGTTTTTTTTTTGGGGTTTTTTTCTTTCAGAAATTGATTGCCTGGGTAGAGTTGATCTTGATGATTATTGTCTTTCTGGAATTTCAAGCGGTTACAGCATTGCCCCCTTAATTCTACTAGGCACACACTCACAATTCACAAATAGCCAAGTAAGTGTGTGTATAACTTGGCGACTGATGAACGATTAAATAATAAAATTTGTGATAATGAAATACATTTAATGGCTCTTAGTTAAAGACTGATAAATCCTATTGAACCCTTGATAAATTTTATTGGTGTAATCTGAATGTATAATGAGGGTTTGTGGAGCTTGGTAATTGATGCTCGATTAGATATTGGATTCGACAAAAATGAGAGTACTTTTAGTTGTTTTTAACTAAACAAGACTTGGAAATAATTGAAACCCTTGAGAATTTTTGTTTATGTTATCAGTGAAACGCGGTTCAACAGTCTTTATCCAATCCTTTTTGTTTTTGTTATGTGGATTCGAAGGTTGCCTGTGCAAATGCAAACCAAATTCTAGTTACTGCTTAGAAATGCTCAAATTTATTATTGATGGTGTGTGTTGCATGCATTATCCTACTTGTATCAGAGGTTGTAGGTTTGTATGCTGGGATTTTTTTTTCAAGTAATCAGAATAATTATATGATTCATTACCGTTAATAAATTACTATAAACCAATTATATATTGGACCATTTTGTATGGCATATAAGGTTACAAAGATTACATCCTGGTAATAACTGAGTGTGGTTGAGCCATTTGATTTATATTTGTTGAAGTTTCTCACGGAACTTTCTGTTTTTTCGGGTTACTATAGGATTGAGCTTATGAGGGAAAGGTATCACCCTTTTTGATACTTGAGTGAGTTTGTATATCATACCTCACCATTGGTAGATCTGAAACTGAGGGATGTTTATGAAACATGATTAAGCAGGATTTCCTGTGGTTAGATCTGTTAGATCTCCTTTTTCTTCTGAATTTTGTTCTTCCAAAGGCAATCATTTATTTCTTGATCATATTGGGATGTCAAAATATATCTGTATGACATTCCAAAGACGAAGACAACTGTTTGTTATAATGTGGTCACCTGATGTCTAGGCATAATTTTTAAGTCCTTTTTATTAGCTTTTGGAAATATCTGCAACATATCAAGCTTTATTGCTGAAAAGTAGTTTCACTGCTTGATCTGATCAAGTTTCTGCTGTCACTGCTACTCCTTGTTTCTATGAGAGACTTGGCTGCATATTCTGTTCAATCTAACACGTCAGCAGATATTGTTTTCATTTTACTTCAGATGCTATATGCATGCTTGTGCAATCCCGGAACTCATATATTCCTAGTGGTTGATGGCCATGAGAGAGATGGTCAAGAGAGACTAGAAAGCTGAAATGGATGCATCAGCTAAAATGGACGGGATGTTAGCTAAAGAAATTGAAGACGAGCTTATGAAGTACACAAAGAAGTATGACCATAAAGTGGAGGCAAACTTGGTCGTGAAGACTAATGATGTTCAAATTAATAGTGATGTAGAGGTCAACATCACAGAATGTACAAAATCTTTGGGCAATGAGCTTTTTTCAGCAGAACTCCAGGACACAACCGAGAACTCAAGTTCTTTTGAAGACTGCAATTCTGGTGTAGAAAATGTTGATGCCTTTGGTGATTCTGAAGCTTCATCAGATTTTCGCGGTGATGCTGCACCAGCGCTAGATTTTGATGGATTTGGTGAGAGGTTTAGACTGAGGTACTCCACCCTTCAAACTGTACAAATTGTACTGATTCTTATAAAGTGTTTGTTCATGCTTGTTATATTACGCCACTTCTGATTTTTAGGAGGAAAAAACTGACAACTCATTGGAGGTCATTTATTCATCCTCTTATGTGGCGTTGCAAATGGGTTGAATTGCAAATCAAGAAGCTGCAGTCACGGGCACAACTATATGACAGAGAACTTGAAGTATACGATGAGAAAAAGCAGACTCAACTGGATAACTCCATAATGATAGATGGCACAAAATCTCTTCCATTTTCACAAAAAAATGCTAAAATGGACGTCTTTAGGAGAAAGAAAAGGAGGAGGACTGAAGCAACTACAGATGTAACAGCATATATGTCACAACATAACCTTTTCTCATGTTATGGTAGAAATGTTTATGTATTTCTATCAAACTACTTTCTTTGTTGCTTCTTGCCGGTTAAGAACTTGATATTTTTGCAGAAAATAAGAAGTGCTTCACTGAGGGTGCCTTCATGAACAACGAGTTGAAGAATCCAGGTGAGAAGTGATATTTTTGCTATTTATTCAGTTTTTTGCATTATATTTGCATCATCACTATGCGCAAGTTGCTCTCTTGAATTGCTTAAGCTCTCAATGTTGCAGTGATGGGTATAAGTCTCTCTCCCAATGATTTCTTCTATATTTGTTGGTAGAACTAGCTCTTGATTCCCTTCTCATTGCTTATTTAACTTCGAGATTGTTTAGTATATCTTATCTCTTAGGTTATGATTGAATAACATGACTTTGCTTACTCTTTTCCTCAAACTATCTGCTCGGCTTTTTGGTGTTTCAATATGTATGAGATGCATATGAATTGTGCTTTTAGAATATTGGTTGTACAAATATAGTTCATAAACATGAAATTGATAGACTTTTTTCTTTTTCTTTTATTTCCTTTTCCTTTCCTCTTTTGCTTGGAAAAGCTAACCAGAAAATCACAACCGATCTCGAGATATTGGGTGATGACGAACTACTCTCTCTTGATCTTGGAGATGGTGATAATTCTATCGGCCAAATACTTTTGAAGATTGACTTTCTACAGTCAGAAGTTGGCAAGCTGAGGAGCAAATTTGATAGGATAACAGCAGAAAATGCTGAAAGAATTTCTGTCGCCGAGAAACTGGACTTGCTGCCTCCACATAGTGAAAACGGAATAGAAGTAACTTGTATTGCATCTCAGAGTACCGCAGCAGTAGTTCCACAAACTGGAGCGACAAGTTATGTAGAGGTTCCCGTGACTAGTGGAAGCATTGATCCTGCTTGTTTTGAAGCATACAAACCTGTGAGTTCCATTCTGTGCTGCGTGTTTCCCTTCTATTTTCCATATCCGTCTCGTCTATAATTTGTAATGGTGTGAAATATGCATGCATTCAGGTGGAAGATGGAGTACTTATAGATAATCAGAGGGTTAAGGAAGAGATGAACAGTTTTGAGGAAGTGAAGATTCAACAAATGCCATTGGTGCTTAAGGATGAGACGGGTGACACCACGCCTTCTGTTATAGCAGAACCTGGCACTGCAGACGATCAGCCGCCAGCAAAAGTCCGTTCTATTGCAAAAATTACTGGCACTAGGAGCAAGAGAAAAAGGGGGAGAAAAAAAGCTGCCACCAGTCGTCGGGGCAGAAGATCCACGGGTTAGTCTCCTTAGATTCGGCTCTCTCCTCTCTCAGATGAGGAGATAAGAAGATGTATTACTGCAGGGAAAGGAACATGCTGCCTTCTAAGGAATTCGTCGTGCAAATATGACCACAGTTTTTTTTTTGGTGGAGAGAAGTGTTGGTTACATTCCCCCTTCAGCTGTAGTTTCTGTATCTATTCTTTTCTTTAGCTTGTATACATGAGGTGTTGATGGCAGTAGAAAACTTAGAAATTGCATATTATTTATCCTTTGATTCATCTAAATACAAGTTTCTTCATCATGCAATATAAATTACAGTATGTAGGAAATTCTGGTGGTTGAGTTTTATGCAGCGGTGTTGTCACGGAACATCTTCCTGGATAGCTTGACAGAGACGAGGGCCAAGAAGGTGGCGGATGGCACGAAAATGACGTCGGGGATGGCCTTGATGAGCTTTAGCTGAGGTACACTCTCACCTGCTCTCTTGGCTGCCATAGCTGCTGGTGGTGTTACTATCCCTGTGATGAGTGTGGATTCATCCAACCTGCTTAGATTCACCTTCTCCTTTATGAATTTCACCAACACTTCCTTCTTTACCGCCTCGTTCCGGGCGGCTTTCCATTCACCATAGCATGCCTGTGTTTACTAGTTTTTGAGTTAGCACCCAATCATCTAGGAGAGAGAGAGGGGGGGAAAGAGAGAGAAAGAGACCTGAACTTCCTCTGGAGAAGGAACATCATAGTGTTTACCAGGCAATGCAGAGTTGAAAGTACTGGAAATGTAAAAGCAGGCTATCAAAATCAAAGACAAAAGGCATTTGAAGATGGTGAAAATGTTACCTGAAAATATGAAGCATTGCCATATGAAAGTCCTCAAAAGTTTTGATCTCTTTATCTATGAACTGTCTTTCAAGTGTTCCCATCACCAAATTCACCATCTGTGTTGTAGGCAAACCTTTTCCCATCAAACTCATGGCCAATCCCATCTTCAATATAGTTAATGATGCTATCTCAACCCTATATATATATATATAAAGAGAGAGAGAGAGAGAGATTTGGAATGGCTTGTTAGTGAAAGTGATAAGTAGAAGCAAGGAATCCAGAAATGATTCCTGAAAACTACTGATTCCTGGCTTTGCCTCGAGTTTGGTCTTGCACAGACAAAAGCTGCAGTTGAAGCTTGCAGATATGCAAATGATAATCTTTTATCTCATTCTCCTATGACTTTTGTTATAGTTAGTAACTAATTTTGTTTATTTTATAGTATATATTCCACAGTCCTGCTTGATTCCCAGTTTGTCAATTCACTCATACAAATTAAGAACCTTCTTCATTTAACATTAAACAACTCTTCATCTCAACAACGAAAATAGGTTGCTTCTTTGACTACAACTTGAGCAGCTACAGAATGGTGTGAAAACAAGGAAAAAAAAATAGATGAGAGAGAGAGAGAGATGTTTAAAGTTTAAACAGTGTAGTGCTGGTTCATGGCATCAATGTCCAATCCTCTTAGCTTAGCAAAAGACTCCACCTTGCCCTTGAGGGTATGAATCTCTCTGAGCCTGCAACATCATACATTCTTAGTCCCAAACCCAAACAAACAATGATGCAAAACATCTTCAATCCAACCAACTCTAAAAGCTAACCTTGCTATCTCTGCGCGTCGTTTAGCTTCTTCTGCCATGAGATTGAGTTCTGCAAAGCTGCCCTTCTCGAACAATGGCGTTGGCTGAAGCCCGTGCAGTGTCCGTTGCTCGGTTGCCCAGGCAGCCTCACGCGCCTCCCTTCCAAAGTCCTTTTTCGTGGAGAACGCTGTCTGTGTGTCATCCATCCAACATCAGACAATCACTTCATTCACATCACTATTCTACTAATTCTAGTATTATGACAATCAACTTACTCTTCTCTCCAACACAAGTCCCCAGGCTTTCCCACTCTGAGCATATCTAACTGCAAATTTGATGGGGTCAAGAAGCATATACGTCACCGTATTATACAGCCAGATCACCCCTGTCCATCCCCACCCTATGCTTCTGATCCCAGCAAATTTTATTGTTGCAGTGGCAGCTATAACAGTTGCAATCTGATCAAACCAAAATGTTTGGTAAAAATATCTCAGTTTGAACCTTGTAAAGAGATGAAACTGCAGATTAGGAAGTGGCTATTACCAGCTGTGCAATAAGGAAAGCAGTCACAAGCAGGAGGCCAGGGCGTTCGAGGAAAGAAAATCCCCTCGAACGAGTCACAAAGATCAAGGCCTGGCTGATCGTGCTGACTTGAAGATAAACTGCCGATGCCATCATCTCATTGAGTGGATCTGCTTGCGAGTGATCCGACATGTTGAAGTGGTGCTTGTTGAAGCTTCGTACGTTGAAATGGTTCTGCAGAGACAAAGGAAGAGCCTTTAAAACTAAACTGATTTTCGAGAAAGGGGGGTTGGGTTGTTTGCAGAGATGGATTTACC
This sequence comes from Salvia miltiorrhiza, assembly GCF_028751815.1. NCBI lineage: Eukaryota > Viridiplantae > Streptophyta > Magnoliopsida > Lamiales > Lamiaceae > Salvia > Salvia miltiorrhiza. The sequence continues at coordinate 262,600 of NC_080390.1, read as the reverse complement.
GGGAAGAAATCCGTTTCGTAGGCAGCCCAGAAAAATATTACAGTCATTAGAGCCATGTAACTTCCTAGGACTATCCCAGTTGCAAAGATCTCACTCAGCTTCCAACTGTCTGGAAATGGAGAAGGTTTCACTCTGTCTTTTGATATTGTCATTATAGTACCTGAGATGAAAAGAGCAAGTAAAGAGCTGTTTGTTTCGAGTATGCTTCCTAGATCAAGAATACGACTCACCATCGTTGAGGATGGCAATGACGAGCACCATGAATGGAGGAAAGTCAAATTTCCAGAACACGGTGAGCAGCATAAATCCCAGCTGCAATTAGATGAAGGTTTCATTCTTTTAAATCATGTTTAGTATGATATAGATCATATATGTTCAACTAAAGCTGCTTACCACTATACGTATAGTGATGGAGACCGCGTAAATCTGGGAAAAGAGATGGAAACTATTAGTCTCTTACTGCCTTGCCTGATAACTAAAAGGAACAAGTATGATTATTGGTGTCATCACCGTGTAGTTCTTCATTCTTTGGAAAATGGCGCGGCTGGTTAGCACAGCGCTGATGATCACGCTCAAACCAGGCTCGGTCAGAACTATATCAGAAGCACTACGTGCAGCATCTGTCGAATCTGCCACAGCAATCCCTATGTCAGCTATTTTGAGGGCAGGGGCATCATTGACGCCGTCACCAGTCATCCCACAGATGTGTTTTCTAGCTTGCAATTTCTTCACAATCTCGTATTTGTGCTCTGCAGGCAATCAACTGGAATCAGATTTGAGAAAGAAAGAAAAAATGAAGCCAATAAGGATGCATACCGGGGAAGACGCCAGCAAAGCCATCGGCCTTCTCAATGAGCTCGTCTATGGGTAGAGATGCATTTGCCTCATCCTTGGAATCACCAAGCAGAGATGATGAAGGATACATATTTGTGCCCATCCCAAGCCTTCTTCCTGTCTCCTTAGCAATCGCCAATTGATCACCTGCACAAGTTTAGCCACATTCTACTTATGTTCTTGATCATGATCATGCCATTTTGATCTTCTGTGGAGCATGTTTCCCACCTGTTATCATCTTGACACTCACACCAAGATCAAGAGCTCTCCTAATCGTCTCAGCACTGTCGTGACGAGGAGGATCAAAGAGGGGGAGAAGGCCAACGAACTCCCAAGGGCCACCGGGGCTGTCTTTGGTGCCAGCAGGCACTTCTTGTCGAGCAACTCCAAGGGACCGGAGTCCACGCTCTGCAAACTTGTCAATTATGGTATGCACCCTTCGTTCGATTTCTGATCTGTTGTGTGCTAGGTTGAGAATCTAGAGAGGTCCGGGTCAAGAATGTCAGCCCTTGCATAGCAATAAGGTATTGCAATTGATAAGAGTAAGACGACGTTGTTACCTGTTCTGGTGCACCTTTGCTAACCCTGTGCATTTTCCCGGCCTTATCTGTGTATGTTAGAGCAGTTCTCTTGTCTGTCGGATTGAATGGAAGGAAATGTACCTCTGTGATCCCGGCTCGCGCCTTAAACAGACCAGTTTCAAGCATGGATCTATCATCATCATCATCATCAACAAGGTAGTAGTGGAAACTTGTGTGAAAAGATCATACCTCCTTTGGATCTCCCAGCATTGAGACGATTGCAGTGTCGATTGCATCTTGATTCTCCAGCCTCGAAGCTCTTGCAGCCATCAGGACCACCGCGTCCCTGTCGACTCCCTTGGCAAAAAGCTGCCAGGAGAAGAAGTTAGCACAGAAAAGAGTTCATTTGGTGCATTTCATCTCCATGAGAAGTACCTCAATCATGTTCTTGTCCACAGTCAGCTTGTTGAGAGTGAGGGTGCCTGTTTTATCACTGCAGAGGACGTCCATCCCCGCCATTTCCTCGATCGCAGTCATTCTCTTCGTGATAGCACCCTGAGTTATTTACCAAATGGAAACATAAAGATACTATTCAATATCTTGGCTCATGTCTCATATTCAGGTTGTGAACCTTCACACCTGTTGAGATAAGCGATGCGATCCAATAGCCATGGTGACAGAGAGCACGGTTGGCATTGCGATAGGGATCCCTCCGATGAGCAGCACGAGAAGATTATCTATGCCAGGGCGATACGGCCTCTTCTGGAGGCCGTATATCACAATGATCTCAATCAGCATCCCAACTGCAATGGAGCAAATGCAGAAGTTCCCTATTGAGGTCAAGACCTGGGCATTGGAGGAATCCAACATTTAGTATACTCCAAAAACAAGCCTAAAATTGCTTGTGCAATGCACACACACACACACCTTCTGGAAATGGCCGACGTGGTTGGTGTTCTCGACAAGATGAGCAGCTTTGCCAAAGAAAGTGTGCACTCCAGTTGCTATGACGACACCCTCAATTTCTCCTTGCTTACATGTTGAGCCCGAGTATACCCCATCACCGGGATTCTTAGTCACCGGGAGAGACTCTCCGGTTAGAGCAGACTGCATAACCACGACACAGAAACAGTAAATAAGAGCAGAGCAAGAGATATGAGGGGGAGATTTCTGATTCCTGAAGCACCTGGTCTATTTTAAGAGGATCTCCTTCCAAAAGGCGTGCATCAGCCGGAATAATGTCTCCTAGCTTGATGCTGATTATATCACCAGGAACGAGAATCGCAGCTTCTTCTTCGCTCCACTTCCCATCTCGTAGAACCTGGACACGAAATCAGACTTGTTTCCCAAAGGTTGAGATGATGGTATAATGAAAAGCAATTTGCATCACCAAACCTTGGCCTTTGGAGCCAATCTAGCCATGAGGGCAGCTGCAGCGTTTCCAGCATTGTTTTCCTCGATGAAACTGATGGTGGAGTTGATGATGAGCAACACGATGATGCCAATGAAATCGGGATAATCAGATGGCTTATTCTGCAGGGAACATGAACAAGATTCAGTTTTTGATCTCATCTCAAATGAAATGAATACAGGGGAGTTGAAATGAGATAATATATATTAGTACCCCTCCATGTGCAAGAGCAATGGCCATTATAGCTGCTGCTTCCATCACCCAAGATAAAGGGTTCCACATAAACCCAAGAAACTTGACAACTTTGCTTTCCTACAAACAATCAGCAAGCATGAGAAGGAGCTCAAATAGTTAGATGAGTGTGTCGAGACGTGTTCTAACATTTTTCTCTTCGAGTTTGTTGTATCCAAATACATCCAGTCTTTCTTCAGCTTGGTTGCTGCTCAACCCTTGTGGCGTGCATTTGAGGCATTTGAAGACTTCTTCGATGGGTATACTCTCCTGTAATATTAATCACAGATAGAGGATTACTAGAAGCTTTTCCTCATTTTCGACTAAATTTATCAAAATTCAATCTTGTTTGATGAATAATGTTTGGAAGATCTTACCAGATTAACCTCTTCCCTAATAACAGGACCTAGTGCTATGGACTTGTCCATTTTCACTTGCAAAATCTTGCTTCACTCTCAAAACTCACAAAAAGGAGAAATGGTTCAAAATCTTAAGCATGAAGTTGAGAGTTGAGAGTTGCACCTCCTCAATTCAAGAACTTGTCAACATGCAGTTCATTGGATTGTGGAGATGTTAGCCATGGACAGAGTGTTCCAAGAATGGAGAAGTAATGTGTATATATACACGTGTGTGTGTGTGTGTGTGTGTGTGCAGGTATAGGAATAACTCATAAATGTATGTAGACAAATCAACCAATGAAGAAGTGAAACAAGAAAAGAGAGAAACAACACTGGATTTGCCATATGGCGCCAAGCTTTCTTGGAATGAAAGCCGGCCGGCCATGAGAGAGAGAGAGAGAGAGAGAGTGCTTAAAATTTGGAAGTTCCTTTGCCAATTGCCATGAATGAAATATCATAATGATAATAGAATAATGTACGGTCAAGGACAAGGCCGTAGAGGAAGCATATGCAGATTAACAATAAAATAATTATGGAGTAATTATCACGGTTATGCTTGCCCACGATGGGTAGGTGATCGGTTCTGATAATTATCAAGTACAAAATTAGATAATCGTCACTTGAAAATTACCTTAAAAATCACTAATGACAAAATTACATTGTTTGGGTGTATCGACCATTTGACTCTATTTCTCTCGTAAAGTTTGTTCATATTCCTTCTTTTTTATTTATTTTTTAGCACAAGGATTAATATGTCAATTTTTATTTCGATTAATATAGTGAAATGATCAATCAAGAAATTTATTTTTCTATGAGCTCTTAATAGAAATGATCAAACTATTAACAACACGAAAAACCGGCCTCATAAGATTTTGTCTTCCATTCTCTTCCTCTTGTTTTAAGTTTTGTTTCCCCATTTTTTTTAAATTTCTTTCATTTTCTTTGCGTGTTAGTAAAATGAAAGAAATTCGTGATTTTATAAAATCTTGGTTTGGCTTCTTCCCACAATATAGGATTCCTTTCGGCAAAAAGAAACAACAATTTATTATAGTGTAAGACAAGTATAGAATTTCTATCATCATATGATATTTGGTGAAACAGAGATACTAAAGAAAATTTGAGCTTACTTCTTTCTGCTTAACTAACATCCATGACATCAATAATTTCAAAATGCATCTGCATATCAGGGAGTTTACTAGGAAAGTACAATCTCTCACGAACAAGCAATTTACCCGTATTCCGTTTCGCAGCAAGCTTCACGAGTCGAACGAGGGCGTCCTTCTCCTTACGGATCCAAATCCGCCTCTCGTCACACCACTGCCTTGGCGTTCCGTGAAAGAGAAACCTGATGCCCAGGCGCCTCTGAGGAAGGCCTTCCGAGATCCTATCAATCGCGTCGCTATTGGTGAGATAAGCTCCTTCAGCGTTCAACCCCACATCTACATAATGAATCTCGGATATGCTGTTGAAGAGGAGCTCCTTTGACGTGGGTACAATCCAGTCGTCTTCTTTGACAGCGGATTGGGATTCTGAGAAGAAGGCAAACTCAGTTATAAGCTGGTTGAGCACTGTACCGCCCTTGCTAAACCCGAAAAGTGCTGTCTGTGGTTTGCATGGTGATGGCGAAGAAGCTTCAGTTAGGCACGGCTCTTTCTGTTTCCCCAGAATGACGTTTTTCGCCTGCAAGATAGTGGCAAATGCCACACTTAGGTTATTACTCAGCAAGAAGCATAATGGCTCTATAATGAAGGATGTAATAGTTTGGTTATCAAACTAGCTTGAGCCAAAAAAAACGTGGAACGCATATAGCAGAAGTAACTGAAAAGTACCCAAAACTAAATGGATTTCCTTTCAGCTAAACGGTAAAATGTAATTGTAGGATAGTTAGCAGATAAATCAGTTTAGGCTACAAGGCCATCAGCAAGTTCAGACACAGCAGATGTTTTTTATATACTTCAAGAATCACGAGATCAAAATATACAATCTGAGAATTAAGACACATTCTTTACCTCTGCAAGAAACTTTGACAAGAGCAAGACCAGTGATGTAGAAGCTGGGAACCCAGTTGCGTCATAAGATTTTGGCTCTCCGTACTCATTCAAAGAGGGGATAAAATCCTTATAAACAGCGAAAGGTCCATTGAAAATGGGAGCCTCCACAACAAAGGCATTAATGGATCCACCAAATTTTGAAACTAAAATTTCAGCAATCTTCTGAGGATCAGATAATCTCTCGATCACTGGATTTCCCGTGCCTTCCACCCGATCTCCACTAAAGAATATTGCATTTCCAGAAGGTACCTATCTCACATAAATTATGCAAAAACTTTAAGGTAACCATTCACAATCCTTTTTTGGGGTGATGCTTTTTTTCAGCTATGCAAGACTGTAACCAAAACACATACTGCAAGCCTTTTGGGAGAAGAGGAAAGGGCGAGGGATGCTGCAACCCGGTAGAAACTACTGGTACCTGGATGCAACTGGATTTTCAAGATGCCACTCCAACGATCCATGATTTTCTGAACAAGTATGTTGTGATAATGTTAAAAACTTCATTAGCTGCATAAAAGATATACTAGCTATTTGAAAAGTTAGGAGCATCTTTCCACCTTCCATAAATACCCATGAATCGCATGTCACCAAGATATCATGGTATAATTTGAGACAATTCAAAGAAATATGATTCCATGCTCGAGTCCCCATTCAAACACAACAGCAACTTCGTAGAGAACTGTCTATAACAAGCAAATGGTGTAAGGTAAAACAAAATCCTGAAGTTACACTCTTGTGATGAAGCTACTTCTCACCTCTACTGTTGATCAATGCAAAAGGGAAATCTAAAGATTAACAAAATACTATCTTGTTGGTAAAGGCTAAGGCTTCTACTGTTGCTTCAAAGCAATTAAGAAAATACGATCTTGTTTCTGGTGTTGCCAAAAAAAATCTCTATTAACTAACATTTCTTTAACAGATTTTCCTGAAAAGATTTAACTTTTCTTTTCCACTATTTCTTCCACCCTTTTGATGGCAGTTAATGAACTGTAAAATCAATTAACCGGATGATTACTTTCAGTGGCACAAAATATTGAATGCGAGCATAGCGTTTTCCATTCATGAAACAAAACTTACCTTTACAATTAATTACATGTAGCTCACGGGTTAAGAAATTGAGAAATCATAGTTGTGCTACAGAGATCAAAACTAATATTTTTTTTAAAGGGAAGATCAAAACTGAGTTAAAATACCAGCTTCAAACTTGAAACTGTTCCATCCCAAAATCAATCAATCCGATAGCAGAAGTGCACGGAAAAAGATAGTAATGAAAAATAACACATGAAGTCAGTGAGACATTTTAACAAACAGGTGGCGAGACTAAGAGAAACTGCGGAATTCTCACGAACCTCAGAAGCTCGATCAAAAAATCCGAATTTGATCAATTCTCACGAACCACAAAAGCTCGATCAGAATCCTCACGAAGCCTGATCAAAATTCCCAGAGACACAGTGGGCAATCTGGGTCGGGTAAGATCCGACTATAATCTCAGGAATGCAAATGTAGTTGTCGATGAGGCCCAGAGCGGGCTGGGCCTGGCCACCCGGGCTTTTAAATATATTTGGGCTCAGCCCTATCTACGACCATCTACAAAGTGGGCTTGAGCCAGACCTCAGATAGGCTTTATGAAAACATTTTAAAATATTTTTTAAGGATTAGCTGTCTATAGATACACAATTTAACTAAATTTATTTTTCGGTTATAAATTAAATAAATTTTTTATTTTTTAAATTTTGATTCAGTCTAAAAGTTCACCAGCCAATATTCGAAGATACCGTTGAAAATCTTTCGATCTCTATGATACCCATATTGCCGGGCTTTGGTCACCAAAAATAGTAAAAAAATATAAAATTTCATGATATTAACTTTTATTTTATTATATATGTACATACCTCATGTCTAGATTATTCCATTAATTGATTTAGGCGAAATCGTTCGATATTAATATACATGCGTGGTCTTGACTATAATCAATTCGTGCTCCTATTTTCTTGAGATATTTAAGCTCAAATGTAAATGAAACTTACATTCCGCCCACTATGTGTGTTATAAAAAATATTAATTACAAACTAAAGAAATGCAATAGTCTGCAATTCAATGTCACTTGTGGACCATGGGATCTTCATGGACTATAATTACTATTAAATAAGAAATTAAGAGCAAATGGACTATTGGGGCAAATTACATGTACTTTAATTTAAGCACATACAACTCATTTTTCTTGAAAAAAAAGTTACAATTTCATACTAGACCTTTTTTTTTTGAAAGAAGTATCAAGAGTTAAACATAATTATAAATAAGGAGGTGGGGTCAGATGGCGGCTAATATGTTTATCAATATTAATTACAACATATTTTCATCACTCTCGATACACTTAAGAACTCCGCCTCAAAAATATGTGCCCCCTCCTAAGAAATTATTTGGAGGCCGGAGGTAGTAGAACATTTCTATTAGTTTTGTGATAATTCAAATATTTAATCGTTATTATGTATAATTCGATAAATGTTTGTCAAATATATAATATTTCCTCTGTCAATAAAATTATGTATTTATTCCATTTTTTATACGTCTCTCAAATATACGCATTTTTATTTTTTGATGTTACTTCACACATAATTGAGTGATTTTATTTTCAATATGGGACCCATTCCTCAAGTGTCACTAACCATAATCAAATTAACAATATCTTCTATGAATTTTTTTTTCACTATCAATATATTTACAATGTTTACTTTGATAGAAAAGGTTAGAAAAAGTATATTTTCCATCATTTTCACATGTTTCCTATGACGGATAATTTTCTCCGGTCAGGCTGGAAATTATTCGGGCAGCCCTTTTTCACTCATTTTCTCACAAATGTTGGATAATATTATCCTATTGAGAGGATGTGAAAATATTTTCCAACATTTCAATTTGTTTATCCATCTATTTCTAACAAAGTAAACACATGATAAAAAAAAAATAAAAGGAGAAAAAGATAATATTATCTCACATTTTCTTATCCATCATTTTCAAATGAAAATTTTACTTCCAAAGTAAACACACCCTTAGAAGTATTATTGTCGTTAAAAATCAATAATTTTAGGTACTAAATTGTAATTTTGCCCAAATTTCTTGTAGCATGCTGCACTATATATAATTGAGTGGAGAGCAAGAGCTAATAAGATCAATCAGAAAAGAAAGAAAAATGCAAGCAAACACAATCTCAAATCCTGATGTAATCCTGTTCGATTCAATACAAAGTTTTCTCTTAAACGATTCTGATTTTCCACATGAATTTTGCAACAATAGCCCCACTCCGACCTCGACGAGCAGCTCCTGTTGGCCACAGAGCTGCGGAGATGATGCAGCGATCGTCGGCGAGGGCGCGGAGCGGAGTCCCCACGCGCCGGCGGAGTGGAGGCGGTACCGGGGCGTGAGGCGGCGGCCGTGGGGGAAGTTCGCGGCGGAGATGAGGCATCCGGACAGGCGGGGCGGAAGGATCTGGCTGGGGACGTACGAGACGGCGGAGGACGCTGCATTGGCCTATGATCAAGCGGCGTACGAGCTGCGCGGCGCGCGAGCCAGGATTAATTTTCCGCACCTCATCGGCTCATCCGCCGCCAGGAAGCCGGTCAGAGTCACGAAGCAGCGGCGGCCGCCGGCGTCGTCGTCATCGTTGGCCGGCGAAATTAGGGCAAAATTGGAGGGGGCTGCAAAGTGCTATTGAGCTGGCTTACGGCAACAGCACCCCCAAATAATTAATAGGAAAACAGAATTACAAAAAATGAAATGGGGAATTGTTGCGGATTGGGCTGTTTGCTTAAATTTGGATTTTGCCGTGGTAGTGAGTTTCACGATAATGATAAATTATGAAGTATGTTAAAGCAAAGATGAGCTTTTCCAACAGTTCATGCAATTTGATAATTGATTGTTAGATTGCAAGTTTTGCATCTTAGAAATATTAATTAAAGATAGTAAAAATTAATAATTGTTCAGTTTAATACTATTTTAATAAATTATAGTCACATTTTAATGTAATGAATAAATTTGTTCTTGAGCACTTGTACGTACAAAACAGACTTCATTTCTTTTAAACCCTAAATATCAGATGATTGGCTCTCTTCTCTCTCTATTTTCGACCATCTTTTCTCTAATTTTCTTCTTCACCACAATCGACATCCTTTTCTTCATATTCACCCGAACGCAGTCGTCAATATTATCTTCTCCAAAATCTAGTGAATTACACCATTGTGCCGCCATAGCGAGGTCTACTTCCCTCATCCGAGATCTAGTTCCGGATATACAGTGAGTTATGAGAGTCATTTGAGATTAAGGGTTTGAGAGAGGGAGTGCCAAAAAAGAAGAAGTTGAGAGTTTGAAGGAGAGGGATAAAGTCAGGGATAATTCCATCCAAATGAATTTTAGTTATATATTTTAAAAATGATTAGAAAATGATTATTGATTTTCATTATTTTATATGGCTATTACAGTATTTGCCTCCAAGAAAATGCCTCATTGTCATTGGTGTTTAGACTTAGTAATTTTGTATATAAAAATTAGAATGTCGTATCGTTCACATAGAATGATAGGACATATATTAATGAAATTGCATGGGAACGGAAGAATAAAAGTAAAGAATATGGGCAATTGGTGTTGGTAAGGGAAGTTGACAGATGAGGATATCTGACTTATACGTAGATTGTTGGTATAAGAAATTGAGTCAAATGTAGATTAATGTTCGTGGGAATGGAAGAAATTATGTTGCTCCAGATTTATGGAAAACAAGACTACGGTAGTTCGACGTTATTTTCAGATTTCGTCCAAGATACTCATTCGTATTTCAATAAAAAGTATATTCCCCTAAACAAAATAGCTTTCTAATTTTCCTTTTTCATCTATTCAAATATATATATATATATATATATATATATATATATATATATATATATATATATATATATATAGGGTGTGGTTCAAGAGAGAACCACCCTTAGTGGTAGAATAGAGAACTAATATTGACCCTTGATCTATGGAAATTAACGGCACTGATCATTAATGCGTGCACTTTAAGTTTTGATCAATTACATCATTAATTATTAGATTAAATTGAAGAGAAGGGTATTACGGTATTTTTGCTGAATTTATTTATATGGCAAATCCCACAAAATTTGTTTTAATTAAACGGTTTCCCATTAATATCTCCAACTTTACTCATTACTCATTGATGCACCGATTTTGTAACCCATTTGACAAAAAAAAAACGACTTTGTAACCCATTTTGTTTTTTGGTTTTAGAATATGGAGAATTTTTTTGTGGTAAATACTATGATGCTGACTAAAATTTTTATATAATATATTTTTCACACATAAACACAAATACTGGTGTAGATGCAATTGAATTTGATTTAACTAAACATGAATTTAAAAATTCTTCTTTTGTTGGTTACGAAATTGCTTTATGGGATGTAGTTTAATTGTTTTTTTTTTATTGGATGCAACAAAATAAATCGAAAAGCTATATTATTGGTTTATGTGGATATTGATTTGTCATTCACATTTAATTTTGGTCTATTTCGGAATATAGTGCGGTTCTTGTGAGAACCACAATTTTTCATGAGAACATGAGAACCGATAAAATGGTTGCATCTGCTATACAAATTAATGTATTTGCTATTAAATTTACTGCATTTGAAAAAAAATAAAAAAAATTATCCCTTTAGGATTCGAATTTAGGTGTTGCATTTATCCATTAAGATGATGCATCCACCGTAGATATTGATGATCCAATGGCTTAAAATGTTTTTTCGTTCTTATTTTATTTAGTGTTCTTATTTGAACATCTCCATTTGAGAATATTTGGAGTTTAAGTTATATATATATTGTATGGGTACATGTGAGACCCATTTGGTGAGAATCTATTGTTTCATAGTATATTATATATTATTATATAATTGTATAACCAAATGATAGGTCAAGATGCAATAATTTAATTTTTAAACGTGTCCAGATTGTCAGAAAAATCCATTATTTTTTAGCATGTATTTGTAATTTACTGCATCGTATATGGTTTTAAAATGTATTTACATGTGTATTGTAATGTATTGGGAACTCATGTTAAGTTGAATCCTAATATCTTTATAGATAAAGGTAAAGGTAAGGTGAGAGAAACATCGCTTGAACAATCAAGTCCCAATTTTGTGCCACGGATTGTAGAGTATGAAGGTAAGGAGCTTGGTATTATTCAATACTAATAATTAATGACATGTTACAGATTTTATTCTAATAAGTTTTTCATAAAAAACATTGCAGATAGGACAATGCAGTCTCATGGTAAAGGCATATTAACCAAGGATGCATTGGCAAAAATAAAAGATGTTTCATCAGGTAGTAAAAGAGCACGTGATGCAGAATCTGACCTTGATAAATTCGGTAAGCTGAAAAAGACGAATTTTCTACAGTATAAAGAACCACGGAAAGATATTGAAAAGGGAGATGATAAGAGAAGAAAGTACAAGAAAATGGAGATACAACCGAAGGGCGATTATCCCACCTTGCGTACAAGGTCCAGTCCACGATGCCTATTTGATGCAGTTCACAATATGAATAATAGGCAAATAAAAGCTGTGCAGGAAATGGGGTTTGGCAATGTTTTAAACTTGAACATCAAAATGAAAACATATTAAATTAATGTATCTGTTATTAAATTTATTGCATTTGAAAAACATATTAATGGTTAAAGTAGAAAAATGAATAATTGCTAAGCGATTAGTGCGAACCACAATTTTCATGAAAACATATTATACAAATTAATGTATCTGTTATTAAATTTATTGCATTTGAAAAAAAAATTAAAAAATTATGCCTTCAAAATTCGAACCCATGTTCTGCATTTCATCCACAAATATGATGCGTCCATCGTAATTTTTGACGATCGTATGTCTTAAGATGGTTCTCCGTTCTTATTTTATTTCGTGATTATTATTTATACCTCTACATGGAAAGAGCATGGATGCGTAAAAATTTGTGGTATATGCATGATTTTGTTAGACGAATGCGTCACCTGGATTCGACACATGGAGCGAGCAAAAATTGTTTTTTTTAACAAGTGCTTTAATTTTAACCGAGAATGCATCAATTTTTTTCGTGGATGCATTATGTATATATCTATTATCTATACTATATTAAAAACTAAAAAAGCAGTTTTCATTTTGAAATCAATTTCAAATCAATTTAAAAATTGAGTGACAATTTTGTAGTTATAATAAAATTGAAGGTTTATGTTTAAACTATATTTTTTTTTTATTTCTTTAACTTCTTATTTGTTGTTTTATTTCTTTCCAGAATTGTGAAATTCGATTAATTATAAAATATGTAATATGCATATCAAATTAAAAATTACGATATGAGCTTTAATATAATATATTTTATGTAATTATTTGATTTAAAATGTACAAATTAAATTTGTTTAAATATTAAAATTTTATAAGTTTCTCTCTTTTCTCTCGTCTTTTTGAAAAAAAAAAGTTTTTTAATTCTTTTTTATTAGTATTTTTTTAACGGGTTTTTGTTTTGCTTTTCATAAGATGAAGGTTCATAAAAATGTGTTGCAAAAGCATTAATATATTGAAATTCAGGTACCATGAACATGATAATATATTGGAATTTACGCACCATGAAAATGACTTATTAATAAAAAAATATGAAATTATGTTTCATAATAGATTACGTTTCCTGATTAGTAGCCATAAGTTAGTTATAAGAATATGTTAATTTACATATACAGCCTTCCGTTAAAGTAATATAATGTTAAATTTTTTATCATTAGGCTTAAATCATAGCCGTCGATTTAATAGTATGAAGGGTCCTGATTGGTTCTCCGGTCTCCCAATATTTATTAGTTCTTTCCTGAACCTCTCCCTATATATATATATATATATTCATTCTTTTGGATAAAATCTCACTATCATCATTAAAATAATTACATATTTACACAATTATCACTGATAAACTTACATAAATCTATTAATAATGAACCCATGTAAACCAACTAACTATCACTGTTTTTTTTTTTTAAATTGTAAAACCCTTTTTCCACTTTCATCAAATATACAATAATTTTCTTAACTCTGTTTAACTATTTTAAGGAAAATGTTTCATAAAATACTTTAAAAAATATTTAATGAATGAATGTATTATTTATCATATAGAAAGGAAAACCTTATATCATTATTTGTAAATATCTTGCAGATGAAGATATTAACATACACTAATACTACTTTATATCTTGCAGATGAAGATATTAACATATCTTGCAGATGAAGATCTTGCAGATGAAGATATTAACATACACTAATACTACTTTATATTAAAATATTCCCTCCGTTTCAGAAAAAGGAATGACAAGAATTTAATAAAAATAATTAAATATATTGTAAATGAAGAAAATTCCACTGTTAATAATGATAATTAATTATAGTGTGAATAAAGAAAAAAAATTACCACCAATAAAATATAAATAAATTAAAATATTTAAGATAAAATGTCAAATAAATAAATAAATTATAACTCGACTATTTTTTAGAAACAATAAGAACGAAGAGAGTATTTAAGAGCACCTCCAGCGCTCGTGTCGAGCGCTGGATCGACCCGCGTCGAGGAGGGGAGCGGCGCACTGGAGACCCGGCCAGATGCGAAGCCGTGGCGAGGCAGAGACCCGGGGCGAAGGCTGAAAAATTCTCCTGCGTGGATGCCACGCGCGTGAAATAAGAAAAAATAAATAAATTTGAAGAGCGAATTGAAATTTGCAGAGCGGCTGGGTGGGGAAGTTGGGAAAGAAGGAAGGGAAAAAAGGCTGGGTTGGGTGGGGTGGGAGGAGTCGGTAGGGTTTCAATTTTTTTTTTCTTTTAAAATCCTATTTATTTTAGTTAATGTAATATTGAATATTTCAATTTTTAAAATCCTATATTTTCTTTATGTATTTTTTTATTATTTAAATTATGTAATATTTTTTTATTGTAATGTTTGAATTTTATTTTTAATAAAAATTTGAAATTTTAAAATTAAAGCGTAGAATTGGGGATTTTATTTTAAAATTGGACTTGAAGGAGCACATTTGGTTTTGTTTTGGTCCGATTGAGCCCTACAAAATTATTGTAATATTTTTTATTATTATTGTATTTAAATTATGTCTTTAAATTATTGTAATGTAGAATTTTAATTTTAATAAAATATGAATTTTAAAAATAAAAGTGTAGAAATATGAATTTTGTGAAAATGAAGATCTAAGCACCCACCTAAGACACAATGCATTGGAGAGGGGTGTGTCTTAGAGGGGTGGTGGGATCCACTCCTAAGACACCCCTCTAAGACACAAGCATTGGAGTTGCTCTAAGAGTTATGAGCAATAGTTGCTGGTAGAGCAATTTAGCTATTAATACTCGCAACTGCTAAGCAATTTAGCCCAATAATATAGACTCTACAATTTAGCCCATTAAAAATCTTAACGGCAAAGCAGTATAAACCCAATAACATAGGCAGAGCACGCCCACTATACTAAGCTACTCGGCCACAAAAAAACATGCTGCGATTTAAAAGTCTATAGCAGAAAAAGTAGGTATATTGCCAAAGGAACTAGTAAAAACAAAAGTAACTAAATGCATACTAGAAATTCCATCAGCAGTTGCAGCAGGTCTAAGAAGCCACATAAAATTTGTTCAATTCAAATAAGTTGAGTGCAGATTTAGTCTACTTCCTCCATCTTGCTGCCATCGGCATCGGCCTCGGCTTCCTCCAACGCAGGCATATCGACATCAGCATCACCAGCATCATCATCAATGCTCAGCCCGAGCTTCAGCATCCTGTGAATCCTGTTGCCAAAGGTGTTGGGCTCATCCAGACTGAAACCAGATGTGAGGAGAGCCGTCTCGAACAGCAGCATAACCAAGTCCTTCACAGACTTGTCGTTCTTGTCGGCATCGGCCCTCTTCCTCAGCTCTTCCATGATTGAGTTTTCTGGGTTGATCTCCATAGTCTTCTTGCTCGACATGTATCCTGCCATGCTCGAGTCCCTCAGAGCTTGCGCCTTCATAATCCTCTCCATGTTAGCAGTCCAACCATACTCCCCGGTCACCAAGCAGCAAGGAGAGTCGACAACACGATCAGAGACAATCACCTTCTCGACCTTGTCACCGAGGACATCTTTAATCACCTTGCAGAGGCCCTCAAACTTCGCTTTCAGCTCTTCCTTCTTCTTCTTTTCGTCCTCACTCTCGTCAAGCTTCAGGCCTTCCTTGGTGGCAGAGACGAGCTTCTTCCCTTCGAATTCTTTCAGCTGACCAACAGCATACTCATCGATGGCATCCACCATGTAAAGGACCTCATATCCCTTCTTCTTCAACTTCTCAAGGAATGGCGAGTTCTCAACAGCCTTCTTGCTCTCGCCAGTGATGTAGTAGATGTCGTTCTGGCCTTCCTTCATCCTCGTCACGTAGTACTTCAAACTGGTCATCTCATCGCCACTCTTGGTGGAGTGGTACCTGAGCAGTTCAGCAATCTTTCCTTTATTCTGGGAGTCCTCATGGATACCAAGCTTGAGGTTCTTCGAGAAGGCCTCGTAGAACTTGTTGTAGTCCTCTTTGTTCTCAGCTATCTCGAAGAAGAGCTCGATGCACTTCTTCACCAAGTTCTTGCGGATCACCTTCAAGATCTTGTTCTGCTGCAACATCTCACGGGAGATGTTGAGAGGCAGATCCTCCGAGTCCACGATACCCTTCACAAAGCCTAGGTACTCGGGCATCAATTCCTCACAGTTGTCCATAATAAAAACACGGCGGACGTATAGCTTGATGTTGTTGGGTTTCTTCCTGGAGTCGAAGAGGTCAAAAGGAGCCCTCTTAGGAACAAAGAGAATAGCTTTGAACTCAAGCTGTCCCTCAACCGAAAAGTGCTTGACAGCCAAGTGCTCCTCCCAATCATTGGTAAGACTTTTGTAGAAGGCAGCATACTCTTCTTTTGTGATCTCCTCAGGCTTCCTCATCCAGATGGGCTTCTGCTTGTTCACCAAGTTCCACTCATGAGAGACTTCCTTGATCTTCTTCTTTTTCTTCTCAGCTTTCTCCTTCTCTTCGTCAACTTCTTCTACCTTGCCTTCCTCATCCTTCTTGTCCTCCTCGTCCTCATCATCAGATATCTCCTTTTCAGTAGTCTTCTCAACCCATAGAGAGATGGGATAGCTGATGAACTCGGAATGCTTCTTAATCAAATCCTTCAGCCTGCGCTCCTCAAGGTACTCGAGCTGGTCCTCCTTGAGGTGGAGAGTGATCTTCGTGCCTCTGCCTAGGACCTCACCAGAGGTATCTCTTGTGACAGTGAATGAACCACCAGCTTGCGACTCCCACACATATTGCTCATCATCATTGTGCTTTGTTGTGACAATCACCTTATCAGCTACCAAGTAAGCAGAGTAGAAACCAACACCAAATTGCCCTATCATGCTCACATCAGCACCGGCAGCTAGGGCTTCCATGAATTCCTTTGTTCCGGATCTAGCAATTGTACCAAGATTGTTGACCAAATCTAAAAATCAAAACAAAGTGAGTCCATGATCATGTATACAAACTAAATAGGTGCCAAAAAACTAATGAGAATCAAGAACAAAATACTTACCAGCCTTGGTCATACCAATACCACTATCTATGATAGAGAGAGTGTTATTGGTCTTGTCAGGAATAATATGGATGAATAGCTCTGGCTGACCATCTAGCTTGCTTTTGTCAGTCAAGCTTTCAAAACGGATCTTGTCAAGAGCCTGAATACAACATGATCCAAATTCAAAGAACACAGATTATTAGCCGCATAAACATGAAAACAAAGTAACACTTTGAACATAAAAACCAGTTGTGTAACATCGCTTCGAACACACAACAAAAACAGCCGTGTAGCATCACAAGCATGGATATTTGAACAGTCACATTTACATAACGCACTGCAACCTTTTCACTCTGACACGATACCAAACATTAATTCACAATTTTAAAAATTAACCAGTAGTAATAAACAAACAGGGAGCAATACTGAATTCAACTTAGTAATAAACAGTGCAGCAGAGCGAAGATGAAACCGATAATAAACAACTCAGAGTTGACTAAACCATTGCACACAACAGTTCTAGAATTATAGACAAGATGAGGATTTTATACTTAGGCACACGTTGGAGGAGGATGACAACATTCTAGCATTAAACAATTATGAAATGCTCCGGAAATTCCCTCGGTTTCACGATAATTAAAAAAATTAAAATAAAAAATAAAGATACTACTAAATCAACAATCAAAGCAATAAACCTATCAACGACTGCATGCTCGACATCTATTAATTCTAATTTTTTTGTCCAACTTCACGTATATAGTAAAGGAGATGCAAATCGCATAATCATTCACAAAATTTACGTAGGAACCAGCAAACAGAAACCGGATCTACATATACAAACGGCGATATACAAAAACACGAGAGATAGAGGCTTACGTCGGAGGAGTTGCTGATCAATTCACGTAGAAAGATCTCCTTGTTGCTGTAGAAAGTGTTGATGATCAGACTCAAAAGCTGATTGATCTCGGCCTGGAAGGCAAACGTCTCAGTTTCCGCCATTGTCATGATTTCCAAAGCTCGGTTTCTCTCTCTAATAAAAATTTTCAGTGACAGAGATATCGACTGTGATTGAAGAAATGTGAAGAGACAGAGCGTAAACAGAGAGGGCAGGGCAATGAGGCAGCACGAGCGAGTGAGATTTTATATAGCAGTTATACCCACTTGGTTTCTAGATCCTTCTGCTTTTTTTATTTTTCTTTTTTTCTTTTTTTGAGATCCTAGATCCTTCCGTGGTTTGATTTCCCCATCTCTTTCTTTTCTTCCGGCGATTTTTGTTGGAGGATTAGTATTTATTGACTTTTTTTTTTCTTTTCTTGGTTATAATAATAATAATAATAATAATAATAATAATAATAGTACTACTCCCTCGGCCTAATGGCAAAAGGGAGAGGTTTTGGAATTTAAAAATCATGAATTAATTAATTTTCCATTTATGTGGAGTGTACATCTACCTTGACATTACTGCCATAATTAAAAAATCTTATCTTATTACTATAATGTCACAGACACATAATTATTTATTTGACTGAAAATAGATGCAGAAACAAGATCAATCATTGTCCTATCAAAGAGTAATTCAACCCAGCAGTCTGCAGGATAAGAAGCCCAAATCAATGGGCTTGTATGTATGATTTGAATTTCTAGAGGCTTAATGGGCTTGTATCCAATCAAAGTAATTCAACCCAGCAGTGTGGAGGATAGATTATAGAAGCCCAAATAAATGGGCTTTTATGTATGATTTTAATTTTCTAGAGGCTTAATGGGCTTGTATATATAATTGGTATTATTGGTTTTCCGTCCTATGTCAGGTTTGTTAAGTAATTAAAAGTATAAAAGATTAAAATTGATGTGTGCATTTTAGTTACTTAGTGAGTGTTTGCTATGGTTTTATATGATTTTTACATGGTTTGTGATATTTTGGAGATGAACAAAATTGGAGATGGATTTTGTGGATGGAAGAAATCGAAGGAAGTCGAGATTTTGGATGAAAGTGGCGTGGATTTGATGAAGATGGTGGATTTTGAAGGAAGTGTAGAGATTTGGACTTGGAGCTAATTATTTTACAAATAATTAAGTCCAAAAATTCATGTTTATTTAATTTTAATTAAGGCCAAAGCCCCGAAACTTTCAGGGATTTTAATTTCCCTAATCTTTTTTGTTTCCACCTCCTAGCCGCCACTTAGGTTGTTTAAATAGGAGAATAGGTTGACTTTAGTAGACACTTACTTTTCTTTTGATTCCTTTTAATTGAGAGCATTTCACGTTTATTTTTGCTTAGTTGATTAGGTTGATTTTATTTGTTTAGCTTTTGTTCTTTTAAAGTTGGCGGCTATTGATACAAGTTCAAGGCAGACGAGTTTCTTCATTGTTTTAATTCAAGTGGTGATTTTATTTATTCACAATTTAATTTATTTTTCTGTTTTATATTTGATTTTATTTATTTGATTGTTCTAGTTTTAATTATAAGTAGCTAATTCTTTAATTCGGCGATAATAATGAAGTATTGATTTAATAATCTGTGAGACCTAATTGAGCATAAAATTTAGGGGCAAAATGGAAAGTACCCCTTTTCAAAGACAAAAACAAAAATGTACCCACCCTTTACCAAACATATAAAATCTACCCATCTAGGACAATAATACCCTTATGCCTATTTTAGTATTCTGCTCGCCAACAGTTTGTCGAGCATGTCGAGTATTTCATCGAGCATGTCGAGCGCGTCGAGCATTATACCAAATACCCAAACGATTCTCTATAATTCATCATAATCATTTATGTTTTAAACAATAAACAGGCCCAACATGCTTCCGTAAACACTTCGAAATAATTCTTAATTTAAACCAACATTATACCTTTGTCAACTGGTCTTCTTCAGGAGTTGGTCTTGTTGCGTTTTACGGCTCGTCTGCCCAGAGCACGAGTGTTCAGCAAATGTGATGGGCTCGACAAGTCGATTTGGGTGACTTACAAGGGACACCTCCTACGGAGAGCTACGCTTCGGGAACGACCTCACGCGGTAGAGGCTCGGAGTTTTTTATAGGCTCTGATACCATTTTCAACTAGGATCTTTAATATTGTTTTTTGCTTGAAAGTACGTGGCGTTGTCTCACAGTCCAGACCCAGTTTACCGAAGTAACCTATTGGGCACGAGGAAAGTTTCCAGCCGATATACCATTCAAGCCTCAATTTTAATGCATATGATGAATTAAGAGAATTCTTGTACATAGCAAAACAAAGGGTGGAAATAGCTGAGGGCAAAATTGTCTAAAGTGGGTACATTTTGTATGTTTTAAAATAGGTGGGTACATTTTAGGTTTTATCTATGAAAAAGGGTATTTTCAACCATTAACCCTAAAATTTATTCCTATTGATTTCGATTTATTCCTAGAGTTTAAAGATAATTCTGATTTTATTTAAATCTGGCCAACTTAGGTTTAATCGGATTACAATCAATTAGCATCTCCAATCCGTAATTGTTGGAATATGGCTGATTAGTGATAAACTACCGTGTTCGTAATAGGAATAAATTAGTGGATTAATTATTACTAGCGTATCTAGGATAATTTATCTAAACTGAGTTTTTTCATCTTAATGTTATTAAAATATTAAATTTAGGTCTGGCGTCTCCAACTCCCTTATATTTTAATAAGGGAAATAAGCGTCAGAGCTTTAAATTGATATGGATATTGATATGGATTTATTCGAGCCGAGTTACCTTTTATTGATTAATTTCTAGATTGTTATTTGAGTATTTGATTTCTTAGTTATAATAAATTTTCTCAAAATTAAGGTGTGGTGGTAACACCAAAATTATAGATTTTAGGGAATTGAATGATTTACCTGCTCTCTGTGGAATTGACTGTGGGATCGACCCTGCTTGTCATTATACTAATTAATTTTTGATAATTTTGCAGGAATTATTTGGTGGAAAACTACGTCCACCAAAAATAATAAGTCTCATCAATACACAAAGTAGACAATTTCATATACTTTAGTATTTATATAGCCACAAAAATAAAAGGATAAGTTTAATAAGTCTCTTTCCTCTCTCTTCACACTTCTTAATCGGATTTTTTTTTTTTTTTCATTTGCAAGTTTTATGTTGCTCCCTGATTCACGTACAATGATTTTAGACTTTAGTGGACAATGAATGCTAATTTAAGAGAAGTTGGTGAAAAAAAACACATGAAAAAAATAACAAAAACACATTTATTCTTCTCTATTTTCTTTGTAGGGTTTCCAAAAACTCATGAAAATTATGAAAACAAATGGTAACAATAAAAGTTTGGGTCGATCGAAACTTTTTGGGTGTTTTGACTGTATTTAGGTATGTATGTTAAATTCATAGTAGGTGTATCAATTGTATTAAAAAAAATTCTAATTTTTTGGTGTGTTGTTTTACGTAGTCTGCATGCAATCCACAATTATATTCGTAAATGATATAATTAAAAATATCTTAAAATCAACATCATAATTTATAATTTTCTAATAAAAAAGCTTGAGTTCTTTTACATGTAAGACCATGCTAATTATAATATAGTGAACCATCATATTATAATGGCAATATATGACAGTACTATATATGCTTGATCAAAGTTGCAAGTGGAAGGAAAATAACTATTTTTGATATTGATTTGCATTTGTATTTCAACAAACATATACTCTTTTTTCACATGTCCCCACCTATTTAATAGAATAATTATCAACTTTTAACAGCCAGCAATCTGTCTTTTTGGAAGAAGACAACCACGCTATGGTTAATTGAATGATCAACAATATAATATGTTCAATGATACAACTGATCAAACCATAAATTAAAACGTGGATTATTTTAAAATCACTTTTTCAGTCCATAAAACATTTTTTTTTGGGATAAAATGAACAAAAGGTTTATACTATATATACATCTCTACAATTATCAAACAGCTAATTAATCTCATACATTTCCATGAACACAGCGACAAATGGAAGCTCAAAATCGATCAGAATTCGATCCCGCTTGGCTCCAATCCGTACAGGACTATCTCCTCAGCGACGCCGTCGACTTCCCGATCCGCGGTGGCGCCGGCAGCGACGACGCCGTTTCGCTGCAGATGATCGAGGAGCTACTGTGCGGAGACGGCGATTCCGCAGGCGCGGCGGCGGCGGCGACGGATTGGAAGCGGTACAGAGGCGTGAGGCGGCGGCCGTGGGGGAAATTCGCGGCGGAGATACGGAATCCGGAGAAGAAGGGGTCGAGATTGTGGCTGGGGACGTACGAGACGCCGGAGGAGGCCGCCGTGGCTTACGACAGGGCAGCGTTTGAGCTGCATGGATCTCGGGCTCGGGTCAACTTCCCGCACCTAATCGGGTCGGGCGCTTCGGAGCCGACGAGGGTGAGTAAGCGACGTCGTATTTCGGCAGATCGTGCCGCATCATCGCGTTGTTCGTCTTCTTCGTTAACGCAAGCAACTTCCAAGAAAATCAAAATGGCTTTGGCTTAATTAATGATTTACGATAATTAGTTTCTAATAATGTAATTATTTGCGGATTATAAATTGTAATTTTTGAGCATAAAGTGTTGAATACTTTGAATTCGAATTTAGAAGATCGAAAGGTTGAGCTTTGAGTTGATTTTAGGATGATAAAGGTAAATTATATTGGAATTAATTAAGAATACACGATATCTAATTAAAATATAAAATAATGTGTAGAATCGATTATGGAAATGGACGTTCATACTGCAACAAACCATTGACATTCACGAAACATGAAGTGAAGGTCGTCGTTAATTCCTTCATTCTTGAATATCTATTAATTATATAAAATAAAACATATTGAAGGCACCTTCTCCATTCTTCATTTTTAACTATCTTAAATCTTCTATCCATACTGAAAACAAATTAAATTTTAATAATTTATAACCTAAATAAAAAGTTACTTATTAATTTTTATTTTTTGAGACGATAAAAAGTTTCTTAATAGCTATTCATGATTCCATATTGATCTTTTATTAAACTTCATTATGGAAAATTTTGAATTGCTACAAAATATAATTTTTTGTATCCACCAAGTGAATTAAAATTGTATGTATGTGATAACTATAATTTTCATTATTAATACATCCAGAACATAAAATATGAGAAAATAAATTGAATTACTATAAAATATAAATTTAATAACTAAAAATGGTACATTTAAAATTTAATAACTTATATTCTTCCAACCAAAAATTCATAATTATTTGACAGAGTAATTGACATTAATACTAATCAAATTGCAACATAATTCTTAATTATGTAACCAAATAAATAGTGATATTTTTATTTGAAAATATAATTTGGTTGATCATTAAGTTTTGCAAATAAATAAGTTTTTTCAAATAAATAGTTTTTATGTTTACTAGAAAATTAAGTTTGGCCTTAGAAAGTAAGAGAAATCTATTCTTAATTAATACAAAGACCATGTATTATGTATTGTTATAATAAAAAAAATATAGTGCATATATTTTATTACATTTTTTTTTTTGAGGAAATGACGCAGCTAGTGAGGTTATTACATATTGTTATAAAAGAATGTATTACATAATTTCATGTTCTTAATACACATTGTATTGCATGTTATTATATATGATGTATTAATATATATATAGTATATAATGATATGTTTTAGTCGATATTCACCAATTTTCGAGTCTCTATTGATTATGATAACAATTATATTTATAAATTAAAGAAAAATCATTGGAAATGAAAATATATAAGTAAATTTCCTAGAATGCCCATATTTATTATTTAATGATATATTAAAGTGAGAGTAAATTAAAGAATTAAATAGGGATATAATAGTAAATGAGTAAAAAAATATTACTTTTTATGGAAACAAGCCGATATAAATGGGACATTCAGAAAAGGAAAACAAGCCTAAGCTTATGGGACGGAGGGAGTAAGTGTAGACAATTAACACGTATTACTATACATTTATGTAACAAGAACGAATAGTAATATCGTACTTTACATATTAAATTCAAGTGATTACCGATATAAGAATGATTTCATTTACTATAATCATAAATAGGCTAGGGCTGTCGATCGGTTCGGGTTTGGTTACCCATACCCGAATTTTCGATTTCTCGAACCCGAAATTGCCATATTTCACTAACCGTTCCCGAACCGTTTTAGGTGTTCGGTTACCCAAATAACCGAATCGGGTAACCGAAGCGGATTAATTTGAACCTTAGTTTATAGAAAATACACAAAGCAACTTATCCACTGGACTAAAGCTCATTCTTATACTTTAAATATATCATAATTTTATTTTAGCTAAGACTCAGATTTTTTTAAAAAAATATAAATAAATTAATGAATTAATAATTAAAATATATATAATATATATTAAATAATTTTCGGTTATTTCGGTTAACCCGTTTCGGTTATTGGGTTAACTGATACCCAAATTTTTTCTAAAAATGATATCCGAAACCGAACCGATAACCAAAAAATTCGGTTATTGGATACCCAAACCCGAAAATTTCGATTCGGTTAACTAATTATCCAATTAGACAGCCCTGATCATAAACAAAACTATAATATAATTACTCGTCGACGAGTTTTGACGAGTTATACACTACTATTAATATATGGAAACTCGTGTTCAATTTGCTTATTATTTTGAAGATAGAAGATCAAAGTCGACCAAGTTATATGAGTATTAATTCATAGTTAGCGATGGGCGGATCTTCATAGGGGTTGGCCCAGTGCAACCCCAAATTTTGCCCTATGTATATTAAATATATTTAGCCTAATATTTATATAATTCGGCTTTTAGCTCAGTCCAATTTTTAGAGAAAGATAAAAAAAAAAATTCAACATAATAATAAAAATTAATTTATTCTTGTAGAAGATAGATTAATTTTTTTAAAAATATATAAAGGTAATTTTTTTTATGCTTTCAATGTATATATTATTAAATTATTTATTATAATCTGTGATCGAATTTTAATTCTATATCCATTAAAATTTTATTTGAACATAAAAATAAACAGTATGGACTACCCAAAAACTTTGGCTCGGGGCCTACCGCCCTCGAACCCCCGCGCAATACCTTCAACTAGTTCAGCCCTCCCTATTGACAATTTCTAGATCCGCCTCTACGTATACACAATATTTCACTTAAAACTTATTGAAAATTGTTGTTAACAGGCCAAGTTTTGAAGTTGATTAAATATCGAATATATTAATTCTTTGAATATCTTATAGTCCATCATAATTATTTGAACCTAATTACGTATATACCGGACACTATATCTTGTCTTCTTAAAGTGAAACGCGACATTAAAAGTCAAATTTATCATAATTCAAACGGAACTTATTCATGTCCACTGATGTACCTTGTTGAACTTTTTTGAGAATAATTCAAACATTTTATGAGTGTGAATGTGTAAGCATATAAACTTTATGCTGTGCTTATTAAAAAATTAATTAGCAGCATGCTATTTCTCGATATCAATCATTTTTATTCCACTGTGAAGAAAATCTAATTATACCATAAAATAATATTGTCATAAACTTAAACTCGGAACACTAATTTACCATTTTCCCCTAGCCTATAATTTGTTACAATTAAATTAAGTGAAGTCTATTTCCAGGAAATAAATTAAGAATATTTCAGGTAGCTTATGAGAAGCACCTAGGGTTGCACTTTTTCAACATCACGTTTATAACCGGGAGGATATATATATATATATATATATATATATATATATATATATATATAGAAACAATAGGGGCGGATGGCCCTATTGGTGATTGAAACTTAAATTTTGTCCACAAAATTTAAAACATCAATATTTGGCCATCTTTTATGTGCTCTACCTAATTTACCCTTTAACCCAATAGATCCAACAACTTTCTTTGACCCGGATCCAGATTTAGGGATTAACCCATGCCTTGTCTACCCCCAGACCCCCGACCCCACCCACCTACCCCCCCTACCACCCACCCCAAGCCAAAAAAAAAAAAAATTTTACTTCCCCTGCTTGTCTACCCCCCAGAGCCCCGACCCCACCCCCCACCCACCCACCCACTCCCCCCACCACCCACCCCCAAGCCAAAAAAAAAAAAAAAATTTTTTTTACTTTCCCTGCTTTGTCTACCCCCAGACCCCAGACCCCCGACCCCACCCATCCCCCACCCCCCCACCACCCACCCCCAAGCCAAAAAAAAAATTTCTTTTTTTTACTTCCCCTGCCTTGTCTACCCCCAGACCCCCGACCCCACCCACCCCCCCCACCACCCACCCCCAAGCCAAAATTTTTTTTTTTTTTACTTCCCATGCCTTGTCTATCCCCCCAGACCCCCGACCCCACCCACCCCCCACCCACCCACCCACCCACCCCCCCACCACCCACCCCCAAGCCAAATTTTTTTTTTTTACTTCCCCTAGGGTTTAGATATTTCATTTAGGGTTTAGATTATCCATTTAGGATTTAGATGTTCCATTTAGGGTTTAGATTATCCATTTAGTGTTTAAATGTTCCATTTAGGGTTTAGATGATGTTGTTGTTTCTATATTTGTTCTGCATGTTTGGCACTTATGGCACTATTAGTGCCATAAGTGCTAAAAAGACCATTTTACTTTATTTTATTTTGGATTTTCGTTGGCACTTATGGCACTATTAGTGCCATAAGTGCCAAATAATAAAGTAAAATTTTTTGGCTTGGGGGTGGGTGGGGTCGGGGGTCTGGGGGGCAGACAGGGCAGGGGGAGGAAAAAAAAAATTCGTTGGCACTTATGGCACTATTAGTGCCATAAGTGCCATAAAATAAAATAATAAAGTAAAAGTTTTTGGCTTGGGGGTGGGTGGGGTCGGGGGTCTGGGGGGTAGACAGGGCAGGGGGAGTAAAAAAAAATTTCGTTGGCACTTATGGCACTAATAGTGCCATAAGTGCCTAACCCGACCCGCGTGCCTGATCCTACCCGGCACGCGACCCGCGCTTCTGACCCTACCCAGTCCGCCCAATTAAGGGCAAAAACGTCCCAAAGCTATAAAAATGGCCAAAATTTGTGTTTTTTCAATGTGTGGCCATAAATTGTGTTTTATGCTTCATTTTGGCTACTTCAAAATTTTACTCTATATATATATATATATATATATATATATATATATATATATATATATAGGGGTGGGCTATAATAAAAACACATTTTTTTGTAAAAACTAAAAACGGCTGAATTCTATGTAGAACGCGTATGAATTAGCTGTGTAACTGTATGAATTAAGCCAATTCATACGTGTTCTACATAGAATTCAGCCGTTTTTAGATTTTACAAAAAGATGTGTTTTTATTATAGCCCACCTCTATATATATATATATATATATATATATATATATAGGGTGTGGTTCTAGAGAGAACTACATTATTTGTGAGAACGAGAGAACCATCAAATCTAATGCATTCACTGTAAAAATTAATGCATCCGCTGTTAAAATTAATGCACTCAAAAAAATAAAAAAAAATGCTCCCTTCAGGATTCGAACCCAGGATCTGCATTCATCCAACAAGATGATGCATCCACCGTAGATCTTGATGATCGAATGGCTGAAAATGGTTCTCCAGTCTTCTTTTATTTATGGTTCTTTCCTGAACCTCTCCCTATATATATATATATATATATATAGGGTTGGTATCCTGTGAGAATTTGAAATTTTGTGAGAACTAAGAACCATCCTAAACCCTTGATTATTGTTAATCCAACGGATGAGATCAATAGTTTTCCATTTTTAATTATGTGTCATTTTAGTATTATTTCAGCCGATTTTAGTGAATAGGGGTACTTTAGGAATGCGAACAAACACCAAATCATGCGTTTCAATTAAAGATTTCAATAGATCCCTTAATTTTCGCATTTAATATTTGCTCAAATTTTTACTTTCTATCACACGTCTCTTCACAATCAATATTCACAGCCGTTTTTGTCTTCTATCTATGTATTAGACTATTACTAGTCTTCCATTGAAGGAAACTCCATTGAACAAGCTTTTCTTGTTGATTGATTTTCGACATTTTTTGGCGAACGTCTGCGCTTCAGAAGATCATCGAGGAACAAAGTGTTGTTGCTTTGTTTATTTTTTTTAATTGTGTATGTTGTTGCTTTTATTACGGGTGTAGTTTTCGTTGCACAACAAAATGGACATTGGGTTTAGTTTTAATTTTAAAAGATTCTTTTTGGTGTGTGTATTTTTCAAAATAAAGAACATCCAATAGTATCTGTTCATATTTTGGTGTGCCTCTCCATTTTTGGTGTGCATATTATTCAAAAAACTTATTTATCATGTTCGTGGTATACTCATCATATTGGATTGAATATTCAAAGTATATGACATTATTGTTCATAAGGACGTTATTCATCATATGTTTTGATTTTTATTATGTTTTCTGCCAAAATTGATATTCATGTTTGTGTTCATTTGTCACATGTGGTTGTTCATTGGATCTTTATTGAGAATTTGATTTTTTATGAGAAAGAATAAATGTGTATGTTACATATATTTTATTCACGGATTAATAAGATTTGTTCATGTCCATATGTTTTTAGTTCGTTCGGGTTATTGTTCTGTTCACATGATTGTTTTTAATATTTATTCTTACTCAATTTATAAATATCTTTATTTTGGATAATTTGTATTATTCATGTGTTTACTAGATTTGTTCATGCATACAGTGTTTTTTGTTCATTTCTTGTTTTGTTTTATTCACTCGATTGTTTTATTTATTCATTTTAGTTGTTTACTTATTAACTTATACTTTTTTCATTTATATGATTTTATGTGGCTATTTATAATATTGTAATGCTATATAATTTTGTTTTTTTGCGGCATTTAGAGAAGTTTATGGGACATGGACCCGCAAGCTAAAAATGTGGAATATCATCTTCGTCACCACGACAAATAAGTCGTATGCGAGTTAGATATTACGCTGCAATTCTAATTTGTGAATACAACTATGTGAAGGAAGACCTTTTGAAATCTGCATCTGCGGATTATCGCGAGTTGTGAATTAAAAGCTAACTTCGTTTTGCTTGGATGAGGCAAATTCAAAGTATGATCAGAGTATGGATATTGATGTTTGATTTTTTTCTTTTTTCCTTTTTTCTTTTATCATTGGGGTATATATTCTAGTGTTGAACTCAAACTTATGTGACAATAAATGTAAGAATATTGGCAGAAGCTATTAATTTTATTTTTTATGAGAAAGAATAAATGTGTATGTTACAGATTTTTTTTGTTCATGGATTAATAAGATTTGTTCATGTCTATATTTTTTTAGTTCATTCGTGTTATTGTTTTGTTCACGAGATCGTTTAATATTTATTCTTACTCAATTTATAAATAGATTTATTTTGAATAATTTGTTTTATTCACGTTTTTATTTCCATTGTTCATGAACATATGGTGGTTATGCAACCGTTCGCAAAGTTGTTCATGCTTGCTTTGCATATATTTTTTTGGGGATGAGATCAAGTGAGAATTGCATCTTTTTGTGAAAATGAGGAACCAATCACAGCTCTTTATTTGGACATGATACAATGATTGTTGTGCGAACTGATGAATAAATAAATAAAATACATGAACAAAAACACATGAACAACGATGTTCATGAAGAACCATGAACAAATACATAAAATACATGAACATAAGCACATGAACAACGATGTTCATGACTTAATGTTGAACAATCGTTGTTTATGTCCAAATAAAAGGGCTGTGATTGGTTCCCCATTCTCACAAAAAGATGCAATTCTCACTTGATAAATTTATACCAATAGCAATTTATTAATTTGATAAAGCACATTTGTTTTCTAGTTAATTAATTGAATCACAAAAGGCCACTACTACTAATCTTGATCAAATCGATCCAATCAGAATTTGCGATTATTAAAAAATTGAAATAATCGATAAAGAGGTCAATTATCATAAAATATATATCGAATGACCCAGCCACGGGCTACATAAAATATTTGTATCCTCAAACAACCAATTATTGCTATTCGTTAACAAATACACTATACTTTATTTTATCCAAACGTGATTCAAATGAATTAAAAATAAATTAAAAGAAAAGCGATCAACCTTCATGGAAATTCATTTTTTTTTATTAAATTAACGATTTTATTAAAAAGAAAACCTAAAAAGAACCCTTGAAAGCACAGAAAGCAGACTAAGGGCCGAGCCTCGTTAAAACCTTGCTAAGGAAAACCCAATGGGAAAAACCTTAACAAGGAAAAAGAGTACCCGTCTACCAACAAACAAAAACAACCAGAGACGACCAAAACTAGGCGACGAAAGGTGAAACGACTTCAGGAGCTCCGTCTTAACCATTGCCCCTAAGAAGTTCCGTCATGGAAATTCATAAAATGGATGAAATCATCCAGGGGCGGAGCCAGGGGGGCAGTGGGGTCACTGGACCCCCCTGGAATTTCCAAAAATCCCAGGGGTATTTTAGTAATTTTACAAATATATTAAAAAAAAATAAAAAATATTAATTTTATCTAATATTTCTAATTGCTCCACCATCTACTCGCCTCTCTCTCTCTCTACCATCTCCCTCATTCTCCCTCTCTAAATCGCTCCACCAGTTCCCCTCTGCAAATCCACCGGCGCCGCCGCTCACTTCCCCTCTGTTCCACCGGCGCCGCCTCCCTCTTCCCCCTCTGTTCCGCCTCCGCCTCCCCCCTTCCCCCTCTGTAAATCCGCTCCCCCATGAATTAGGGCTCGTCGCCGCCTCTGCCTGCCTCTTGCCTCTCTTCTCACGCCGTCTCTCGCCGTCAGGTCGTCTCTTCTCTCCTCCACCATTCATGGTGCTTCGCCGTAGATCTAGCTCTGTTCGTGAGCTTCGCGCACCGCAGCCTCAGATCTCTTTCTCTCGAGCTCAAGGCACAGGAAGTTGTGGTTTGATTTATGTATCTTTGATTTTGTGGATGAAGATTTTATGTATCTTTGATTTTTGTGGAGGATGATGCCTTTATGTATCTTTGATTTTGGGGATGAAGCTTTAATTTAGAGTACAAATTTTTTCTGTGATAATTTTCGTTCTGCATTTGTTCTGCATTTTAGGGTTTATAATTTGTTCAACATTTTAGGGATGAATTCTTGTTTGAGTTCGTTGAATCTGCATCAGTCGAGCTTCATTTAGGCATTTGTTTGAGTTCGTTGAATTCTTGTTTGAGTTCTTGTTTGGTTATTAATATGCTTGCTAATTGTTATATTGGACTTTTTTTATAAAAAAAATTATGTTTATTTTTTTTAACTTGCTATATAATTTAAATAACATTATAATTATATTAATTATTATTATTTATTTTTTTAATTTTTTTATTTAATTATTATTTTTTTGAAAAAAAAAATTTGGACCCCCCCTGAGTCGAAAGTCTGGCTCCGCCCCTGAAATCATCATCTGTCTATAAAGAAGAATAGATCAAACACTGCATGCAAACCGCTAAGAACTAGAAGCCATACTTAGCATAATATTATTTGAGAAGTAAATATTTTGTCCTTTATTAATCACATTATTCCTTCATATTTACGTAGAAAAGAAAAAAAAAATTAATGGAAGCACAAAACGTATCTGAATTCGATCTGGCTAGGCTCGACTCCATACAATGCTTTCTTCTCAGCGATTTCGACTTCGATTTCAATTTT
This sequence comes from Salvia miltiorrhiza, assembly GCF_028751815.1. Classification (NCBI taxonomy): domain Eukaryota; kingdom Viridiplantae; phylum Streptophyta; class Magnoliopsida; order Lamiales; family Lamiaceae; genus Salvia; species Salvia miltiorrhiza. The sequence goes on along the minus strand of NC_080390.1, from coordinate 230,845 downwards.
GATTTCGATTTCGATTCATCACCGACAAATCCTCCGCTGATCAATGCGACGCCGATCAACGACGAGAGTCATGATTCCGCAGGGTCGGAGGAGAAGCCGCAGAGCATTGCGGCGGTGACGGAGTGGAAGCGGTACAGAGGCGTGAGGCGGCGGCCGTGGGGGAAGTTCGCGGCGGAGATAAGGAATCCGGTTAAGAAAGGGGCGAGGTTGTGGCTGGGGACGTACGAGACGCCGGAGGAGGCTGCCGTGGCGTATGACAGAGCCGCCTTTAAGCTGCGCGGATCTCGGGCTCGGGTCAACTTCCCGCACCTAATCGGGTCGGGTGTTTCGGAGCCGACCAGGGTGATGAAGCGGCGTCGGACTCGGTCTTCACAATACCAATCGGAATCTTATTCGGAATCATTGAAGCATGCAACGAAGAAGATGAAAATTGTTGTAGCTAGCCTAATTTAGGGCTTTTTTCTGAAAAAATAAAAATAAAAATGAACTACTATGTAAGTAATAGAGCAGCAAATGATATTATGACTAACTTTGGATCTACGTCGCATATAAGTAATTTTCTATTTTCTAATTTTAAACTTAAATATATTGGAACAAGAATATATATATATATATATATATATATATATATATATATATTCATGATACCTTTAATTTTTTTTATATAAAATTAAGACTACAACTATAATAAAAATTGAATCAATTATACACTCCCTTCTTTCCTAAAAGATATTTCATTTTTTTCATTTTAATACATCTACAAAAAGTAGTCATTTTCTATTTATAAACACTACTCCACAACATATCAGAATTTTTTCCCTTACTCTAAAATAATTTTTTATGATATTTTAATTGACATATGGACTAAGACATGTAAAAGTTTAATATGTCTAAATTTTCTCCCTACTCTTTATTAGGATGAGATTCTCTATCCCATAATTTATTGTGTCTCACAACATTTTTAATCTCATTATTTTATAATTATTTATTAGTAAATGAAAAGTATTATTATATAATGACTTGATATAATTAATAAATATCACCAAAAATTGAAATTTAAGAAAATTACACACCCTAACTTTTGATTAGTTAATTACCTCAAACAATCCATTATTGATTTAAATTAATATAAAAAGTAATTATAAACCTTAATTGGATGGGTGAACCCTAATTAATTCTTAAACTTATATATATTAAAACATAGTAATAATTTAAAATTGAATAAAATAGTTAAAAACTATAACAAATAAAAAATTAAACACAATGAAACATAATAAATTGTATTTGTGCGTCAATTACGTTTCATATACGCTTTGGTTATGAAAAAACAAAACAAATGAAGCTAATACATGTACACATACTGTTATAAAATCTCAATCTAAAACATAGGAGTATTAATTATCTCAAGTTGAACGAAGATGAATGAGTCATGGTGGGTGAAGATAATCATTATTGATTTTGAAAATCAATATTTTTCCACATATTGACCAGCACGTGGGTTAATAAATTAAATTTAAGCTAAAAGCAATACTTAATTATTTAATTAAATTAGAAACACCTGAGCCCCTTTTCCTCGAAACAGAAAATTACGAATGCTGAGACCCAGATTCAGGTTTATTTTGCGATATCTCCTTGAATTTTCCTTTTCAACGCCACGTTTATGGCATGTGGTCTTACAAGTTTATGCTATAATTGTATATATACGTAGAAATACAATCACACTCTTATCTATGTCCAATTTATTTTAAATCATACTCAAAGTGCGTGACATGCGCAATGCATAAAATATTGGATCTTCTCCCCACCAATATCTTTTGATAGATTCGCACATTAAAATAAATTTAAAAAATTAAATTCAAACTACAGTAGAATTGGTGATCCAGTAGTCTCGAATAAATTTTAAAATACATCAATAAGAGATAATCATATTGTGAATAATTAAATATAATCAATAATAAGGATTAAAAAATAACTAATTTGGTTTATATGTATTATTATATCTAATTTTTCACTCTAATTGTTTTTTATTCATTAAATTTTATAATTTTATATATGTAGGGTTTTCATAATTATTAAGGAGTATTTATTTTGATCGCCCTTTATGGTACCTTTTGGAAACACTTTTATTTTCCATGCATGGGACTGTATATAAATTCTAAATGCTATTCTAAAATTCGTGTATAGAGGTAATTAACTTCAAATAAAATAATTACTAGTTTATTTGGCATTAGTCTCTTTGTATATATAACATCTAGATAGTTTTTCCACGTTGCCAGCTTTATCTATGCTTGATTAATTAAATAATTTTTGTTTTCACTCTAATCAGGGATTATAATTAATTTACCTTGACGTGGCAAAACCCCATCTAGTTGAGGTATTTTCAGCTCCATTCTTTTTGTCGGAACATCACAATAGCATTCTCAAACTAATTGTATTATACAGACATTTTATATAGATTTAATTTTAAATAAAATGGAGGTCGGAGCTAGACTACAAAGATGATACATGCAATTATTTGTTGCTAATGGAATAAATATTACTCCCAAGAACGACACGAATTTTATAAAAATAGTTAAATGTATTGTGAGTAGAGGGAGTTCAACTTAAAAAATAGTGTTAATAAATTATAATTAATTGTATTGTGAATGGATAAATGAGTCCATCATATATAAATTTTTTTAGAAAATTAAAATGGATTAATTTTTATGCATGTTCCAAAATAGTAAAAATTATTTTTTTGTTGATGGATGAAGTATTAATATTGTCATGCAAAGTAGCTAGGAGATTATAACTAATTTTCAGTTATAGCCATCAATTAGTATAAATTTAGTTAATTTTGGGTCCCTACAATTATCTTTTTGAAGGGGTCCCTATCTATATTTTAGTTTTTGGCCTAAGCTGTTATAACTTATAATTTGTTTTGGCATATCTATAAATTTATAAGTTAATTTTGGGTCCGTATGTAACGTAATATTTGTTGTGGGCCTAGTTAAGCTGTTATAACTTTTATTTTAAGGTATAATTATAATGGTCGTAAATACATTATGTATATCTATATTTTAGTTTTTAATTATTATAATTATTTTATTAATAAATACATAAATTTTGGATATTTTGAATTTTGATCCAAATAAAATGTTTTGCAATATTTTATCCTATGTGGACGTCGGAACAACATCTTATTATACAGTGGCTAATAGATTACCGAGAAAAACGCCCCACATTATAACACACTTACTAAGAGATTATCCAGAGAAAAATTCCTTGATAAAATTATTACCCGAATCGATTAAATTCTCGATGCACATTTACCAAAGAATTATTCTCTCGGTAATTCCTTGATACTACTATTTACCGAGTGATGCCTATCTTCAGTAAAAAATTACCGATATTGAAAATAACGACGACCTCTTGTAATCAGTAATAGCTATGCAACAAATTAGATAATAAACGACGTAAATATTTGAGAAGATCATGCAATAACCTAGACGTATTCAAAATTGAAGGTTTAAGAGATATTTTTAATTAAGCACATGCATGGATTTTTAATAGAACATGCATGTAATGTAAGACATTTCGGATAAAATGAGAGTATTAAGATTGCTAAAATTGAAAAGTGTTTAAAATTATAATGATTGGAATGTCATGCAAAAATTGCACGATTAATATTTAATAATCACTTTTCCTCAAAAAAATATTCAATCATCATTTGTTTCTTTACGTCAAACATTAAAGTAATGCATTCGAGTTTTCTAATCATATTTGATGATTATGCATTAGTGAATTAATGCTACTTTTTAAGTAATGATATATTGACTCAGTGATAAGGCTATACTTAATTTTATTAGAAGCACAAGGAATATTGACATAATACCGAAAATAAAATGAGATTCGTGCAAGATTTCATAATGATAATAATAAAAAAAGCTAATGACAATTTACTGAATTATGCGCCAATCACCCTTGTTTTCTTTCTCTCAATCCAAGTGTCTTGAATACAATAATTAAATTGTTAATGGCTAAGTTCAAATGTCTTGGGTTCGAGTTCATATCGCGACGCAGTCATTAAATTTCTTTACTTAATAATTGTTAATTTACCAAAAAAAAAAAAAAGTTGTTTGATACGGTTTTGTATGAGACGATATTCCACTTGTATTTTGTTAACTTTATTATAATGTTCTAAGTACATGCAATTTTGATCATTATTTGTGTTGGGTCAATCGACGAACACAAACGAAAAACAAGAAAGAAATCGACACGAAGGTTTACGTGGTTCGGCAAAACTATGCCTACATCCACGGGACAAGAAAATGATGATCTTATTGCTCAATCTAACTTTGAATACAAGAGATTACAACAGCGAAAGAAATTGCCGTGAAACAAGCTTTGAACGGCAGTATAACTCTCACAAAGTATTTCTCTCTCAATCTCCTGAAAAACAGCTGCAAATCAACGCTATGAAGAAGACAATGAACAGTGTAATTAGTTATAACTAACTGCACTAATCTCCTTTAATCTGAGCCGTCAAGATCAATCCAACGGCCACGTTATAACGACTAATTGAACAACTAAATCCCTCCGAGATAGTTATTTGCACAATAGCCCCTCCGCCTTTGACAAAACGCGACCACCCTTATACAGAAAATGCGACTTTGCACGAATTTAACCAACAAATCTCCACCTAAATTCTTGCAAAACTCTTTTCTGCCAAGCAAATCAGATCAACAACTTCATCCTCCGAAATCAAAACTTCTCCCAAAAACAAAACCAAATGCAAAAACAGTATGCAATCCCTTCAAAACAAGACAGGGACTGAGCTGCACACAAGCTGCAGCTCAAGGCTTTGAAATCAGCTTCACCAACTCTAGGCAATACTCAAATTTAGCAACTGGTACTGCCTTTGTTAGTATGTCTGATGCATTATCATCAGTGGATACCTTCTCCATTCGAACATCACCTTTTTCAACAATATCACGAACAAAATGCAGCTTGACACTAATGTGCTTTGACCTTTCATGAAAGGTTTGATGCTTGACCAAACACAGTGCACTTTAAGAATCACACTTGATACAAACTGACTTCTGTTCTATCCCAAAATCAGAGACTATCCCTTTAAGCCATAAAGCTTCCTTGACTGCCTCAGTAACAGCCATATACTCGGCCTCAGTTGTTGATAAAGCAACCACATGTTGTAATGAAGATTTCCAACTAACTGCAGATCCAAATAAGGTGAAAATATAGCCAGATTGAGACCTCCTATTGTCTTCATTAGCTGCATAGTCTGAATCAGTAAAACCAACAATAGGATCCCCAGAATATTCAACATTTCTCTCAAACAGCAAAGCCTTATCTGCACTGCCTTTCAAGTATCTGAGTACTTTCTTTAAAACTTCCCAATGATCCTTGCCTGGGTCTGCCATGTATCTGCTACACACAGATATAACATGTGCTATATCTGGCCTCGTACACACCATGGTGTACATTAAACTACCAACCAAATTAGAATATGGAATTACTTCCATATCTCTCATTTCCTTAGCAGAACTTGGCTTCTGTTTATCAGACAATTTATCATGCATAGCTAAAGGTGTAGATGTAGATTTAGCTTCATGCATGTTAAATTTCTGAAGTAATTTGGCTACATAATCCTTCTAACTAAGCCACAATCTTCCTTTAGATCTATCTCTGGTAATATCCATACCCAATATCCTTTTTGCTGCTCCCAAATCCTTCATCTCAAAAGACTTTCCCAAATCTTTCTTGATCCTACTGATCTCACATTTATCTTTACTAGCTATGAGCATATCATCAACATAGAGTAAAAGATATGCAACTGTGATATTTTTAACCCTCTTCAAATATACACAGTTATCATATTCAGATTTGGTAAAACCAATTAATGACATGTGCTCATCAAACTTTCTATACCACTGCCTAGAACTTTGTTTGAGCCCATATAGAGATTTCTTTAGAAGGCATACCTTGTTCTGTGAATTTGGATGTATGAAACCCTCTGGCTGACTCATGTGTATGCTTTCTTCCAAATCACCATGGAGGAAGGCAGTTTTCACATCCATCTGCTCCAACTCCATGTCAAATTGAGCAACAGCAGCTAGCAATATCCTTATTGAGGTATGTTTCACAACTGGTGAAAAAACCTCATTATAATCAATACCTTCTTCTTGAGTAAACCCCCTTGCTACGAGCCTTGCTTTGTACCTTATTTGCTCCTTTCCAATATACTCCACCTTTTTCTTGAATATCCATTTACAAGACACCAACTTTCTGCCAATGGGTTTAGTAACTAAAACCCAGGTACCATTTCTTTCAAGAGACTCCATCTCTTCCTTCATTGCTAACAACCACTGTGCTCTCTCATTACTTCTCATTGCTTCCTTAAAGGTTCTAGGCTCCTGGTATTCAAGCTCTTCAGCTACACTTAGGGCATAATACACCATATCAGCATGAGCATATCTGCTGGGTGGTGTAATTGTCCTTCTAACTCTGTCTCTTGCCAAATTGTAATCCCTCAGAGATTCAGATTCTGCTCTACCTTCCTCTGAATGTTGTTCAGCATCCTGACTATCTCCAGAATCAGTATCATCTCCCATAAATTCTTCCTCAAATAGCTGCTCCACCTGAATCAAATCTGCTGTAGAGTCTGCACTTTCTGATTTATCATCAGATGAATTTCTTTTTGACAAATATGGCATCTGTTGTTCATCAAAAACAACATCTCTGCTTATAATCACTTTGTTCATGTTTGGCTCAGTACACCAAAGCTTATAACCTTTAACACCTTTTGGATAACCTAACATGATACATCTCAAAGCTCTGGGCTCTAGCTTATCTTGCCTTATGTGAGTATAAGCTCTGCATCCAAACACCTTTAGTGCTTCATAGTTTGGAGTTTTTCCATACCAGACTTCATCAGGTACTTTGAACTCAATAGCAGATGATGGTGAGCAATTTATGAGATGACTTGCAGTGGTGACAGCCTCAGCCCAGAACTTCTTTGGCATTCCAGACTCAAACAACATGCACCTCACTTTTTCAAGGATGGTGCGGTTCATCCTTTCTATTACACCATTTTGCTGTGGGTTGTTGGGCACCGTTCTATGCCTTTTGATTCCTCTTTCTGCACAGAAGCTGTTAAACTCATTTGAAATGAACTCCAGCCCGTTATCAGTCCTTAGGCATTTCAGTTTTGTACCCTTTTCATTCTCCACTTCATTGCACCAGCATTTGAATTTCTCAAATGCTTCAGTTTTATCCTTTAAGATAAACACCCACAGCTTCCTTGAAAAATCATCCATAATAGATAGGAAATATTTTCCTTTCCCAAGAGATTCTGTTCTGGAAGGCCCCCACAGATCACAGTATGCATAATCTAGGGGTAACTTTGAACTATGCACACCTGCTCTGTAAGGTAACTTTTTACCTTTCCCCAAAATGCACTGCTCACAAGATTTCAAAGTAAATGGTGTTGAACCTTGTATCAGCTTTCCCTTTAACAATTGAGTCAGTCCCTTTTCTCCAATGTGGCCCAATCTCTTGTGCCATAAATCCATTCCAACATTGCTTATAGCAGCTGATTCTCCTGTTACAGTGTTAGCATGCAAATAATACAATCCATTGCTCCTGACTCCTTTCATAATGATCTTTGAATCCTTCATTATTTCCATGCCTGCATTTGAGGATCTCCATTCATAACCCTTGTTTTCCAGAAGCCCCAAAGAGATTAGATTCCTCTTTAGGCTTGGGATATACCTCACTTCTTGAAGCATTCTTACTGTTCCATCATGTAATTTTAATTTGATGCTACCCATACCCTTTACTCCACAGGCATGATCATTACCTAACAGAACAGTTCCTCCATCAAAGAACTTCAATTCAGTAAACCAGGACTTGATAGGACACATGTGAAAAGAGCACCCTGAGTCAAGAACCCACTGATTTTCAATATGTTGGTCAGCTACATTCAGTGCCTCTGCCACATCACACTGTTCAGATACATCTTTTCCAGATTGTTTTGATGAACCTTGTGGATTCTTCTTCTTCCATATTGGGCAGTCCCTTTTCCAATGTCCACTTTTCTTACAGTGATAACATTTGTTGTTATCTTCCTCTTCCGGTTCCTTTTCCTTTTTCTGCCATGGCTTCTTGGAATCCTTCTTTCCCTTTTTGGGCTTTCCCTTTCCTGAATCGTGCCATGGCTTCTTCTGTTTTGCCATCAAACCTTCCCCCACGGAATCTTGTTTGATGGTGGAAGTTTTCTGCAACTCTTTAGCCTTCAATGCAGATTGCACCTCTTCTACGGATATATCTTTTTCTCTCCCATAGAGCATAGCATCCTTCAAGTGGTCATAGGATTTTGGTAGGGCATTCAAAAGAATTATAGCCTGATCCTCATCTTCCACCTTAACATCTACATTTTCAAGATCATCAATGATCTTGTTGAAAGCTTCCAGTTGATCTTCCAGTAGCTTATCATCTGTAATCTTGAAAGAATACAGTTTCTGTTTGATGTACAATCGATTGGCAAGAGATTTTGCCATGTACAGGGACTCCAGTTTTTCCCATATAGCAGCAGCTGTTTTCTCTTTTGCAACTTCCCTCAAGACCTTATCCCCAAGGCACAAGATTATCAAGCTGTGCGCCTTCTCCTGTATTTCTGCGATCTTGATGGTATCTTTCTTATCATCCGCTGCAACGTCACCACCTTCCTTCAAAGCAGAAGCGAGCCCTTGTTGCGTTAACAAGGCCTTCATCTTAATCCCCCATAAGCCGAAGTCGTTTTTCCCGGTGAATTTCTCGGTTTCCATTTTAGTCGATCCCATCGCAACCGGAGCAATCAATTTCACACCAATCTTTGAAAAAGAAATTGTTGCACACACCAAGCGTTCCCACAGACGGCGCCACTTGTTGGGTCAATCGACGAACACAAACGAAAAACAAGAAAGAAATCGACATGAAGGTTTACGTGGTTCGGCAAAACTATGCCTACATCCACGGGACAAGAAAATGATGATCTTATTGCTCAATCTAACTTTGAATACAAGAGATTACAACAGCGAAAGAAATTGCCGTGAAACAAGCTTTGAACGGCAGTATAACTCTCACAAAGTATTTCTCTCTCAATCTCCTGAAAAACAGCTGCAAATCAACGCTATGAAGAAGACAATGAACAGTGTAATTAGTTATAACTAACTGCACTAATCTCCTTTAATCTGAGCCGTCAAGATCAATCCAACGGCCACGTTATAACGACTAATTGAACAACTAAATCCCTCCGAGATAGTTATTTGCACAATAGCCCCTCCGCCTTTGACAAAACGCGACCACCCTTATACAGAAAATGCGACTTTGCACGAATTTAACCAACAATTTGCTATTAATGAAATATCCCATGTTCGAGTTTTATTATTGGACTTCAACAAACTTTTATCCAATAATTCTGATTGCAAGTTATATATTGTAAAGAATACATATAACTATACACATGACATATATAAACAATACACGACAAAATATTGAACATTATTTGAATGAATTGGTGATAAAAAAAACGAAGAGCTCAATTATTGAAACACTAATATGGGCAAATATATTGAATAATTAGGCGCATTTTCAAAATTTTATTTTTATCTCCAGTATAATATGCTCTATTATACATTAAAAAAAAGAATATTTCAAAATATATTTTTTTAATTAATCTATTCTTGATAGTAGGTTAAATTTATTGTAAATAATAACACAAGTGCGAGAGTCGAGAGATGGTATAATAATTTTGGATTTACCCATTTAATTAGTAGTACTGTGTTGATAAACTAATACGCTACTTTATTCATCCAATATAATTAAAATAAAGACAAAATTATAAAAGTAAACGTGCTTAAAATTAATGCTCTTTTTTTTTACGTGAAAAAATAATGAATTAAGTATTCCAAAAATGAACTTACATCGAAGTCACTTCAAATGAATGAATAATCGCTTTCCTTCTCTCTCTATAAATACAACCGATCAAGCACTGCAACTTCACTCACTCTCACTAAACCAACACAATATCTCTGAAAAATCATCTCTCATTCCGAGATATACTCAAAATTTTGAAGAAGATGGAAGCACAAAATGTATCCGAATTGGATCTGGCTTGGCTCGACTCCATACAGAACTTTCTTCTCAGCGACATCGATTTCGATTTCGGTTTCGATTCGTCACCGACAGATTCCCCGCTCAACGCGACGCCGATCAACGACGACAGCGATTACTCAACGCAGATGATCGAGGAGCTGCTGAGCGACGATAGCGATTCCGCGGTGTCGGAGGAGCCGCCGCAGAGCGTCGCGGAGTGGAAGCGGTACAGAGGCGTGAGGCGGAGGCCGTGGGGGAAGTTCGCGGCGGAGATGAGGAATCCGGACAGAAAAGGTTCGAGATTGTGGCTGGGGACGTACGAGACGCCGGAGGAGGCGGCCATGGCGTATGACAGAGCCGCATTCAAGCTGCGGGGATCTCGAGCCCGGGTCAACTTCCCGCACCTTATCGGGTCGGGTGTTTCCGAGCCCACCCGGGTGACGAAGCGGCGTCGTATCTCGCAGGATGCGACTGTCTCTACCTCAAAGAAAATGAAAACTGGAGCCTAATTAATTTGATTATTTGGGGGTTTTTTTTCTTTGTTTTTAGGAAATGTAAGTATTAGAGCAGCCAGATGTTTGAAATTATCATTCTATTTCGTGAGTATTAATTTTAGACTTTGATAACCGAAAACAGCTACAGAACTTTTTACTAGAGATTCCTAGAAAAGTTTTTGTTATTTAAAATGGCTAATTTTTATATAAATAAATAATAAAAGAGCATTAATAATAATAAAGTAATAATAAAAGAGCAATATTTTTGTTTTGAAGAATTTAAATAGACTTATAATCATAATTTGAAAACGTTAATATGTATTGAGCTTCAATCCACAATATTCGATAGCAAAACTATCCATAAACTATTCATAGAAATGTAGAAGATGATTGTTTAAAGAACATCCCTCCATCCCACCATTTTAGTCCCTTATTCTATTTTGAGATGTCCCAAAAAGATAGTCCGCTTTTCTAATTAATACTATATAAAAATATTATTTTTACTTAATTAACCTTATTAATGCTTCACTTAAATGTGAAAAGGATGTGTGAAAATAACAAATAAGGGTATAAAAGATAAAAATATAAAAATTAAATACATTTTCTTAATATGTGTGAAAAATGGGAGGGGACTAAAATGGTGCATGGAACGACGGAGGGAGTATCTATTAATACTCATTCCCTACCTGAAATAATGTTTAATTGTATGTTGAACATAAATTTTAATAAAATTATTAAAGTTAATTATTGTGAGTGGAATTACCGGCCGGGCAACTATACTATTATTCCCCACCAATAAATGTATGCAATTAATTTATGTCTTTACTGCTATTTGTTGTCATCTTAGAGATTAATTATGGGATTTTTTTTTTTTTTGAAAGGTCAAGATAAATCAAATTACAAGCTAAATGGTATACACTCTCTCGGACAAAAACACCAATCAATTAATGAATAGAAGAAAGAAATAGGATAGTTTGCACGTATTCATTTCCAAGAGTTAATCTTCACACCTTCCACAATCTTTGCAAAATCCGGATTAATGCCCTTAAAAATAAGCTCATTCCTTGCTTTCCAAATTCTCCACATTGTGCATTGCCAAATTAAGTATTATGGGATTATTTCGGTGTATCAGTATGATGTTTGTGGGTTTTTCAAACGGGTTTAAAACAAGTTGCCGCCATGGAGCTAGTAGAACTGTTTTGAGCGATTGAAGTTGAAAATGAATAAATTCGAAGAACAATTGAAATGCAAGCAAATGTTGGAGGTCATATTTTGTAAGAGACTAAAGATAAAGAGCTATGAGTCTGAAGAAGTTAAGAAAGCATATGAGGAATCACGAGTGCAATTGCAAGAATCACAGTTAATTATCAAGGTTGTAAGTCGCAAGGTTAAGGTGCTTAAGGTTGTAACTAATCAGCTTCGCATAAATTGAGGTAACGTTAAATTATTGTCGGTGTTAAAAATCGAATAAGTATTGAAGTTTATCCTATATTTTAATAAAAATTTAATCGTTCATTTTATAATTCGAAAATGGAAGAAAAGTTGGTGTTTTTAAACAATATATACCTCTACTTTTAAATATCAATATCGGTTGTTATTCTAGCGTTAATTTTGTCATTATTTTCAGACAGACTGATTTTTCGTCGCTAAATCCATAGGTAAATGCACTTTTTTTTTAGCAAAACTTAGAGTAATATTTTTGCGAAGATCTCGTAGATATTATACCTTTCCAATGTCACGTTTACAGCCTGTAGTGTGATTGGTTGGGGTATGATATACTCTAATATAGTATAAATTAACACAGAAATATATATATATATTTCCAATTAATAAAAGTAATCTTTTTCGTTTAATATTAATATATACTTGATGTTCGTGCCTCACGATACACTAAATAAATCTAGTTGTCCTGCGTGAGATGGATCCAAACTCAAATATGACAATATAGTTTAAGTTAAATAAATAGAAAACCAACCCAATAAATGAAACCTAACGTGATTACTGATTAGCCTTAAATTAAGTATTCATTCCAAAAATAAATTGTGAATATCTATTTTTTAAATTTAATTATTCACCCACTCTTAGCAAGAATATGCCAACATATGTGTGTATATTTATGGCATTGTGCTTTTTCGGATATATTAGAAGACATTCTCTATTATAACGTTGCTAACGTATGTGTTGTCTTATATATACGTTCAAAATGTTGCTATATAAAGTAGGAATTTTTTAATAAAAAAAAATAAATTGTTTTTTCCTCAATACATACTTTATTTAGATCCAAAAATCTCCATCGTCGAATTTCTCTCTATCAAAAATCTCCACCTCAATGTTTCTTTATTTGATCATATTGAATATATTCTTGATTTCATTATATCGTGAAACAAAATTTGCATGGGTTATATAAAAAATACTCTAATTAAGATGGAAATGAGAACATGAATCCATAATTATGATCCATGCAATATGCAGGCAATGAAATATATACGAGTGGGACCAAATCATAATCAATGTTGTAATTAATCACTCAATTATTAGAAATTAAAAAATTAATTTTGCTAATCTGGGGTCCGATCTTGGCTGTACATTGTTCGAACCCAAAATGTATTTTATTTTTATTCCCAACACGTCATACTTAGAGATAAATTAATTATCTGCAATTATTAAAAATTAGAATGCGCCTCATCATGTTTAAAAATGTAAGTTTTACATGCCACATTGTGATTATAAAAATACGGTAAAGCTATTTGGACAAATTTTGTCCAGCCAAAAAGCTTATTTTGGTTGACTTCTTTTTCAATTAAATTTATAACTAAAAGCAATACATATAAAGTGACTATTTTGCCCTATATTTATTAATTCCATTGAAAAGCTTCCTTCACTTATTTCCTTATTGCACCGATTCATCCAAAAATTAAAAAGTTGGAATAAAGCATTTATATGTTTCATTGCTCCAACGTAATCAACTCCGAGTCTTCCAATGTTATACTGTATATCATTGGACCGTTTGTATTTTATTAGACAGTGTGTTTTATAAGGCATTTTTTCAATTAAATTATCTATCTATCTATATAAGCATTTTTATTCGACAATAACAGTTTCTTTTTATAAAATAGTTAAGAAGAGAAATCTAGATACTTAATAAAATAATACTAGTATACTAATAATTTAGTATGCATAAAATTAATTTCAGGAAAGCCTAATAACATTACAATTCAGAAATAAATTGTTACATTTAGGATGTAATTTATTGTTAAACTATTAACGAAAAGCATATACTAAATTCAACATATCTTTATTAAGTATTATACTTTCTACGAGTTACTTTCATCATTCTTGATTTGCCTAACTCAATTAAATAATAGGGGTGTGCCCCATATCTATAAATCTTTTAACTTAATTTTTTAATTGAAAGAAAATAAAATCAAAGGATATAATCGAAAGTTTGTAATTAATTAAATGCATAATTGGATTTTTATAATTAAATTATCTATCTATCTATATATATTAGTATATTTGATTACTAATAATAATTTCAAATATGGAAGTAATTATAAAAATGTCACGTATTTTAAAAATACTTCCATATTATAATTATTAAAAATTTGTTATTATTTTACTCTATATAAAAATAGAACAATGAAACTCCCAATTCAAATTGGTCAAATCGAGCATCACAAGTGAAACCCCCAATTCGAATTATTCCAATCGAGCATCACAAGTGAAACCCCCAATTCAAATTGTTCCAATCGAGCATCACAAGTGAAACCCCCAATTCGAATTATTCCAATCGAGCATCATAAGTGAAACCCCCAATTCGAATTGTTCCAATCGAGCATCATAAGTGAAATTCGAATTGGAACAATTCGAATTGGGGGTTTCACTTATGATGCTCGATTGGAACAATTCGAATTGGGGGTTTCACTTGTGATGCTCGATTTGACCAATTTGAATTGGGGGTTTCACTTATGATGCTCGATTGGAATAATTCGAATTGGGGGTTTCACTTGTGATGCTCGATTGGAACAATTCGAATTGGGGGTTTCACTTGTGATGCTCGATTGGAACAATTCGAATTGGGGGTTTCACTTGTCATGCTCGATTGGAACAATTCGAATTGGGGGTTTCACTTGTGATGCTCGATTTGACCAATTCGAATTGGGGGTTTCACTTATGATGCACGATTGGAATAATTCGAATTGGGGTTTCACTTGTGATGCTCGATTGGAACAATTCGAATTGGGGGTTTCATTTGTGATGCTCGATTTGACCAATTCGAATTGGGGATTTCACTTGTGATGCTCGATTGGAAGAATTCGAATTGAGGGTTTCACGTGTGATGCTCGATTTGACCAATTCGAATTGGGGGTTTCACTTGTAATGCTCGATTGGACCAATTCGAATTGGGGTTTCAAAATTAATAATCAATTTGATGAATTCGAATTGGGGATTTCATAATTGAGATTCAATTTGATCAAATCGAATTGGGGGTTCACTTGTGATGCTCGATTGGACTAACTCGAATTGGGGGTTTCAATTGTGATGTTCGATTGGACCAATTTGAATATGGGGTTTCATAACTGAGATTCAATTTGTTTTGAAATTGAATATCAATTTGATCAAATCGAATTGGGGGGTTCACTTGTAATGCTCGATTGGACCAATTCAAATTGGGGGTTTCAAAATTGATAATCAATTTAATGAATTAAAATTGGGGATTTCATAATTGAGATTCAATTTGAACAAATTGAATCTCAATTTGATAAAATCAAAATGAGGGTTTCATTTGTGATGCTCGATTGGACCAATTCGAATTGGGGGTTTCAAAATTGATAATCAATTTGATGAATTCGAATTGGGGATTTCATGATTGAGATTTGAGATCCAATTTGAACAAATTGAATCTCAATTTGATCAAATTGAATTGAGTGTTTCACTTGT
Source organism: Salvia miltiorrhiza (assembly GCF_028751815.1). Taxonomy (NCBI): domain Eukaryota; kingdom Viridiplantae; phylum Streptophyta; class Magnoliopsida; order Lamiales; family Lamiaceae; genus Salvia; species Salvia miltiorrhiza. The sequence goes on along the minus strand of NC_080390.1, from coordinate 215,276 downwards.
GATACTCGATTTGACCAATTCGAATTGGGGGTTTCACTTGTGATGCTCGATTGGAATAATTCGAATTGGGGGTTTCATTTGTGATGCTCGATTTGATCAATTGGAATTGGGGGTTTCACTTGTGATGCTCGATTGGACCAATTCGAATAGGGGCTTTCATTGTTCTATTTTTATATAGAGTAAAATAATAACAAATTTTTAATAATTATAATATGGAAGTATTTTTAAAATATGTGACATTTTTATAATTACTTCCATATTTGAAATTATAATTAGTAATAAAATATACTAATACATATATATATATATATATATATATATATATATATATATATAATTTAATTATAAAAATCCAATTATGCATTTAATTAATTACAAACTTTCGATTATATCCTTTAATTTTATTTTCTTTTAATTAAAAAATTAAGTTAAAAGATTTATAGATTTGGGGCACACCCCTATTATTTAATTGAGTTAGGCAAATCAAGAATGATGAAAGTAACTCGTAGAAGATATGTTGAGTTTAGTATATGCTTTTCGTTAATAGTGACGTTTAACAATAAATTACGTCCTAAATGCAACAATTTATTTCTGAATTGTACTGTTATTAGGCTTTCCGGAAATTTTATGCATACTAAATTATTACTAGTATACTAGTATTATTTTATTAAGTATCTAGATTTCTCTTCTTAACTATTTTATAAAAAGAAACTGAAATTGTAAAAATGCCTTGTAAAACACACTATCTAATAAAATACAAACGGTCCAATGATATACAGTATACAATCTATATATAATCCTTGAGTCTTGACGAACTTTGTTTTCTTTTAGATATTAATGCATGTTCTTAATTTTTTGGGTTTTTGATGCAGGTTGGTTTACGTTGGTTACGGCTGTACAAAAGATAAACTTTTTGATTCTTGAGATTTTAATTTCTTGGGTGATGAAACATGCTTTATTCCAACTTTCTAATTCTTAGATGAATCACTGCAAGTTTGCAGCGAGGAAATGAGTGGAGAAGCTTTTTAATGGAGTTAATAAATGCAGGGTATAATTGTCACTTTATATATATTACTTTTTAGTTACAAATTTAATTGAAAAATGGGTCCACCAAAATAGGCATTTTGTCTGGACAAATTTGTCCGATTAGCATCACTCATAAAAATAATGTCACTAAAGTAGATAATTGAATATGGTATTTCATCCAATCATGATACATTTACAAAATTAAATTGAACATAATTGGTGAATTTTATACTGCTAAAAATTTAGTATACATCACAACATTATTCACATCCATTTTTCAATGTTTCAGAATTTTAAATAACCAAATTGGTCGATAAATATAAATCTTGAATTAATTTCAAGCTGCTTAGTTATATGAGTCATGACACCTCAATTCTCGAATTACTCGCGAGTTCGCCTCGTTTATTTATTTAAAGGCAAATTTCTTGAATTCAACAATTTAGATATTCTCACGGTTTTGAAATTAATACTCTCTCTCTCTCTCTCTAGTTAGGTTATGGTAGTAATTCATATTTTATACATGATTTTATTAAATAAAAGGGATAACTATACACATAAGATACACCTATACTGTACAATATAAAACATAAAGTAATATTTATACAAATTATAAATAAGAGGTGCATTATTGAATCATCAACGTAATCAAATATATATCAAAATTATTAAATTTTGGATCGGATGGGTCATAAAATACTTGCTCGTTCCAACAACCATGTCAGTGCTCTTAATAAACAAATACACTATATTTATCCTTGAAAAAGACAAACTACAGAACTTAAACGTGATTAGTAATGAACTAATACTAATTAAGTTACCCATCATATATAATGAACTACTAAGTTATCCATCAAATTTCGATAAAAGATTTATTATAAGTTATAAGTAAAAATATAAAAGATAAATTTAACATTTTATTTTGATGTGATAGTATATGACAATTCATCGCAAAAAACATTCAAAAATAAATAAATTTATAACAGAATAATAGGTTAAAAGGTGTATTTCTTCGATTTTTTTGAACTTATAATACACACACATATATAATTTTTTATATACCGTACTATAGCACATTTGATTAAAACACAATTTTAATTATCACAATTGATCATCCTCATCCATCTCAATAAAAATTTGAACATGAAATACTAAAATTATTATTATTAACTATTATAATTATCAAAAGATAAAAAAAATGAAGAAAATTCACGTAGCCATGTCGACTAATGTTTTGATTCATTTAGAATTATAAAGGAAGAAAAATAAAAATAAAAAAGAAGAAATTTTATGAAGTTTTTTTGTGAACCACTTATAAGTATCTCATTTGCTCTTATTTTTTACATTTTCACTGCTCTCAATACTAATTAAAACATCTTTTCACCATTCTCAATACACTCAACTAGGGATGGCAATGGATCCTGGACCCGATCCAGATCCGCAGATCCAGATCCTTTTTACAGGATCTGGACCTTGTAAAAAATGAATCCAATGGATCTGGACCGGATCTGGATTACTCTTAAGATTTGCGGAGCTGGATCTGGAGCAAAAGTTTTGAGACCCAGATCCGGCCCACGGATCCGGTTATATATAAAAAATATATATTTTATTTTATTTTTATCAAACTCTACCTTAAAGATCTATTACTAATCTAAACATCTATTTTCATAAATAATGTATATAATTCTATTAAAAATAATATTTTATTTTATCTTAATTTAAATTTTAGTTGTTGTTATTATTATTATTATTATTATTATTATTATTATTATATTTTTTATTTATATTGATAATATTGTTTTTTTTTCAATGTAAAAATGGAAGACACATTGTTCCACTGTTACTGAATATTGTGATGAAGATAGAGATAAAATTGATTGTAACGATATGATAATTAATTTTTCATGCCTTTTTATATATACAATTAAAATAAGTGTGTATCTACTAATATATTATTTAGTACTTGAATATCATATTCTTACTTAATATGAAATTTTATACTAATATTTTTATATAGGTTATGATTTAATATTTATTTTTAAATAATTGTTGATACTCTAGATAAAATTCGATTTTTTTTAGTTAATTCAAAATTTATAAATGTTTTAAAAGAGTAAAAAGTATGGATCTGGATCTGGACCCGAGACCCTGTGGATCTAATGGATCTGGGTCTGGATCTTATTTTTTTGGATCCAATAGATCTGGACCGGATCTGGACTTAAGTAAGAAAATTCGGATCTGGATCTGGACCAAGCAGGATCCGGTCCAGATCCGGCCCATTGCCATCCCTACACTCAACAAGCTTTTATCCACTCTCAATACACTTAACAAAATTTTTTCTTAAAACTTGTGTCACTCTCTTCTATAAAATTCTTTCGTGAACAGAGGGAGTACTATTTCCTTCTTTCTTTTCCTCATTTTCTACAAAATATAACGGGGAAAGTAGCCATTTTGTAGTGAAAAGACAAGCATATCCTCAATGAGGACCACAAATAATATAACTATAATATATTAAATAAAATCAACAAAAATCCCTCTCTCTCTCTTCTCTCTCTCCTGTCTCTCTCGATTTTTTTATTTAAAACCTATTGTCTCTCAATTTAGTATCTCTAAAGTCACCAAATTAGCTTTTCTATCCAAAAAAAAGAAGAAGTTTGTGTTTGAGAGATAAGTGGCCGATCTGTATGACACTTATCCCAAAGATTTGAAGATAACAACAATTATAGTTCCGTCCAAAGAAAAATCCTAAAGGAACAATGAAAAGAAAAGAGCAAAAAATAATTATTAAGCCAATAATAATCTATTTTCTGTTATGTTATCATACTTCAATTTATTTATAAAATCACCTGAATAATAATAATAATAATAATAATAATAATAATAATAATAATAATAATAATAATAATAATAATAATAATAATAATAATAATAATAATAATGTTGCAAGATGGTTTAATAACAAAATCACAAACTCACACCACCATTAACTATGATTTTGTAATTGTTACTCCTTTCAAAAGAAAGTGTCAATTACTTAAATTGCAAGATTTTGACTATATCAAGAAATGCAGATGGCCATTTTTTTTGCTTTACAATTTAATTATAAGAGAATAGATTCTGACTTGAGGCAAATTAGTTGATTACTTGAGGCTTTAAATGTTCTTGAAAGCATTGATACTCCCATGTATATTGGTCAAATAAATGTCCCATTTGCAATATTTTAATTGTGAGCCAAATTAAAATTTACACTAAATTAAAATTTGATTTATTAATTAGTAAAAAAAAAAAAGACACCCCTAGTAATTTCTATAAATTTAATTTATTTTCACAAATGTGCAGATTATAAATCTATACATCTTGGTGATACACCGGTTGGTGGGCGAGAATTCAAATATCCAAATAGGCTTAAAGCCTAGTGTGGATCCAACAAACACGATATTTGTGGATACAGGCTTTTATGTTAGTATACGACATATGTTATTCTATATCTTCTTTATGTATGAACTAACTAATTCATTTTTTTGTGTTTTGTAGGAAGACCTGAAGAGGGAGTTTGCTATACTACATCCCAATGACCCTCAAGGTTACCAAGTTTATGAAAAGTGTCAGTATTTAAGGTTATGTTTTTTTTTTTATCGGATAAAGTTATGTTAGATGTTAACAATTAGTTCTCCAAACACTCCAAGAAATCACCAAGCCCACCTTATCTCTCCAATCACCAAATTCGCTCCCAAAGGGAATCGAACCCGGGTCTCATCACTTAAGTGAGGATCCGGTGGCCAGGTGAGCTAAGCCCCCTGGTTACAAAAACATTGGTATCTATTGTAGATTGTGACAATTTGCAATTTGCAATGTTGATAATCTATTGATGATTATCAACATTGCAAATTGTCACAATCTACAATAGATACCAATGTTTTTGTGTAAATATAATAAAATAAAATTTAGGAAAGTAAATAAAAAATTGAAGTATACATAAATAATTATACTTACGTAATCCGCATCCAACCATGGACGAGAATATGGATTGTTTGTCCCATTGACCCAAGAAAGAAGCACCTTAGGTACTTTCCACCTTAAATACTGACACTTTTCAGAAACTTGGTAACCTTGAGGGTCATTGGGATGTAGTATAGCAAACTCCCTATTCAGGTCTTCCTACAAAACACAAAAAAATGAATTAGTTAGTTCATACATAAAGAAGATATAGAATAACATATGTCGTATACTAACATAAAAGCCTGTATCCACAAATATCGTGTTTGTTGGATCCACACTAGGCTTTAAGCCTATTTGGATATTTGAATTCTCGCCCACCAACCGGTGTATCACCAAGATGTATAGATTTATAATCTGCACATTTGTGAAAATAAATTAAATTTATAGAAATTACTAGGGGTGTCCTTTTTTTTTACTAATTAATAAATCAAATTTTAATTTAGTGTAAATTTTAATTTGGCTCACAATTAAAATATTGCAAATGGGACATTTATTTGAGCAATATACATGGGAGTATAAATGCTTTCAAGAACATTTAAAGCCTCAAGTAATCAACTAATTTGCCTCAAGTCAGAATCTATTCTCTTATAATTAAATTGTAAAGCAAAAAAAATGGCTATCTGCATAGACTGCATTTCTTGATATAGTCAAAATCTTGCAATTTAAGTAATTGACATTTTCTTTTGAAAGGAGTAACAATTACAAAATCATAGTTAATGGTGGTGTGAGTTTGTGATTTTGTTATTAAACCATCTTGCAACATTATTATTATTATTATTATTATTATTATTATTATTATTATTATTATTATTATTATTATTATTATTATTATTATTATTATTATTATTCAGGTGATTTTATAAATAAATTGAAGTATGATAACATAACAGAAAATAGATTATTATTGGCTTAATAATTATTTTTTGCTCTTTTCTTTTCATTGTTCCTTTAGGATTTTTCTTTGGATGGAACTATAATTGTTGTTATCTTCAAATCTTTGTTATCTTCAAATCTTTGGGATAAGTGTCATACAGATCGGCCACTTATCTCTCAAACACAAACTTCTTCTTTTTTTTGGATAGAAAAGCTAATTTGGTGAATTTAGAGATACTAAATTGAGAGACAATAGGTTTTAAACAAAAAAATCGAGAGAGACAGGAGAGAGAGAAGAGAGAGAGAGAGGGATTTTTGTTGATTTTATTTAATATATTATAGTTATATTATTTTTTTTTTATCAGTAAAAGAGGAAAATTTATTGAGGTAAAAACAAGGCACCAGAGATGCCACTAAAACAACAAATCAAGATTGAATCCCTTCGAACACCAAACCGTAAAAGGGGTTCCTAACTCTACCACTTTGAAAGCCACATTCCAACTCCAAAGACAACCTTTAATATGCAAGACAGTTCTATCAATGTCCCAAGCTTTGTTTTGAAATCTACTTTCATTTCTACCTTTCCAAAGCGCCCAAATAGTGCCGACCCACAATGCCAAAAGAAGTCTCCTACCTTTCTTCCTTTTTCCAGCAGCAAAGAAGGAAACAAAGTGTTGGAGGATACCTCTAGGCTTTGCCGTTTTGATGTTGAGCCATTGTTGAGTCTGATCCCAAACCGCCTCAGCTTTCGGGCAATGTAAGAACAGGTGTTCCGCCGTCTCCTCGCAAGACACACATGCGTTGCACCATCTTTCCTCAGTGATGATCTGAATATTATAGTTATATTATTTGTGGTCCCCATTGAGGATATACTTGTCTTTTCACTACAAAATGACTACTTTTACTATAGTTTTATATTTGTGGCTCTATTAAATATATTATTTATTTTATAGGCTAAATATAAATTTCCCCCAATAATCAAAAGTGATACACATTATATTATAGGATTAAAAAAAAACACTAAAAAAGGTAAACGAAAAAGAGAGAGAACTTTCACGGAAGGAAAGTCACTTGACTCAGTTCAAATGAATGAATAGTCTCTTGCCTTTCTCTCTCTATAAATAGAACAAGATCAAAAACTGCAACTCCACTCACTCACTCCACCAATTCCGAGCTTTGCAAAATAATACTATTTCTGAAAAATCATTCATCCCATTCCTTCATATTTCCATTCGAGTAGAAGAAAATATATATACAAACATTAATGGAAGCACAAAACATATCCGAATTCGATCTGGCTTGGCTCGATTCCATACAAAACTTTCTTTTCAGCGATTTCGATTTCGTTTTCGATTCCTCACCTGCAGATTCACCGCTCAATGCGACGCTGATCACAGACGAGAGCGATCATTCGTCGCAGATGATTGAGGAGCTGCTGAGTGATGAGAGTGATTCCGCAGGGTCGGAGGAGCCGCCGCAGAGCGTTGCGGCGGCGGAGTGGAAGCGGTACAGAGGCGTGAGGCGGCGGCCATGGGGGAAGTTCGCGGCGGAGATAAGGAATCCGGATAAGAAAGGGGCGAGGTTGTGGCTGGGGACGTACGAGACGCCGGAGGAGGCTGCCGTGGCCTATGACAGAGCCGCCTTTAAGCTGCGCGGATCTCGGGCTCGGGTCAATTTCCCGCACCTAATCGGGTCGGGTGTCTCGGAGCCGACCCGGGTGACCAAACGGCGCCGTTCCTCGCAAGACCAGAAGAATTCATTTTCGCAGTCGTTGAAACATGCGAGAAAAGAAAATGAAAATTGATGTATATTCGCCCGGGATGAGATCCAGTGTCCCACAATTTTATGTGTGCCACTGCGTCCCATTCTTATATCTATTATTTTAAAAATATTTTTTATAAAAATAAAATCTATTATGATACTATGAATTATATTTAATTTTTATTTTAAAAAATTAAATTTTTTAAAAACTATATACCATGACTTTGAATTTATTAACCTATTATTAACTAATAAAAGTGAAATTAAATGATAAAAAATAATTATATACCCTAGATTGATGGAATAAATCCTAGTTAATAATCACAAAATTAAACTAAAGCATATAAAGTTGAAATTGAAGAAAAAATATATAAGAAAATAAATAAAATTGAAAGTGAAACACAATTGAGACATAAAGTGTGGTACACTGAATCTCATTCCATATTCGCCCTCGATTAGTATTTAGGAAATTAATTATTAGAGCAGAAAGATGTTTCATACTCCATAAAGCCCAACGTTTTTTACTTGATTTATGCTCGTATATCTTAATTTTTGTTTTTCCCTCTTTGAATCCATTTGCACGATCAGTTCTTAATAATTTGTAAAAATAAAATAAATCCTCTCAAAACGAAAAGTTAAAATAGGTTAGAACGTTACTGTATTAATAATTTATAAGAATGTACAATATTTTTATAATAAAAAATAGATATAATATTAAATTATAGTATGTATTTGTGGTGTTCTTTGCTACCCTATTCTTTTTCTACGCAAAGATTTAAAACATCACTTCAACCACTAAATTTGAGAATAAATTTATTTTCATCAATATTTGATCCATTTATATGATTTAATGCGAACTATTTATGTAATTATGGTGTTTTTAGTTATTTGAGATTAAATTCATTTCAAATTATCTGAGAGTGAATAACTGGAAATGTATTTTATCATAAAGAGAAATCAAGACTTATCTATCAAATAAAATTAATTCTAAATGTGATTATCTCGAGACAAGGTATATCAAACTGTCTAAATTAACCACAAAGTTCAACACCTTTACAAATGTTATCGGCCTTTTTTTATCAAAAGCAACTAATTAAATATCATCTGAATTAATAATAGAGGTAGGAAAAAGTTAAACCAAATAAGGTTGATTATCTTAATTAACCAAAATCAACTTAGCATATATTTCCTGGAAAGTGAAACTTATCATTGAAAGATTGTTGGATTTTGTCCTTAATTTTCAGCTTCACGTTTACAAGCTGTGCTGATGTATGTTGTGTGTGTGTGTGTGTGTGTTGAGGTTAAGCTAATTTATTTTAATAAAACAATGCTAGAAGTGCGTGCGTGACTCATAATGCATATTTTTCTGTAGATCTTTGGCAATATCTTTGGATGGATACCCAGATTCAAATATACTAATCTTTGTTCAATTTAAAAAGAATAAAATAAAGAACCCATGAACGTGATGATGAACATTTAATTAAGTAACCAGCTTTCCAATGAACTTTCATAGAAATTAGTTAAAATTGTAGAAAAGTTATTTAAAGATGAGCCTCAACGCAATTAACATCAAATTAAGCATATATCTCCATTAAATATTATCAATTAAATAGTTAAACAATAACGCAAACAGAAACTTCAAACTTGTATATATCCAAATTTCATGATCTAGCTAGCTCCACGACTTACAAAACTATCACCACTTGTATCGATTCATTGGCTAGTGTGGAGGGGCACCGGGAAATAGTGAAATTAAAGAAATTCTATTTTTTAGAATAAAAATACTTTTTTTTAATAAATTAACGGTATTAAATAAACAAATTTAAAGATTGCGCCACAGGGGATTGGAATCCAAGACTTTTGGCCTTAGTCATTAACCAACACACGCATGCTAGAATAAAAATACTTAATTAATGATTCATTTAATATACGATAAAAGCTAAAATTGAATATTTATCCTCAATATCGTTAAACTTTAATCAATGGTTTAGATGCTTAAATCATTAAGAACTATTTTCACCAAACAATTGAAATCCAACTTCGTCTAAAATGTCGTATAAAATTCCCTAAACAATTGATTATGAAAATGAATTTAATTCTCCATCTTTCAGATGGGAAACGCAGTAATATTTACATGATTTAAATGAAGTTATTTTCCGGAAGTAATTCCATATAATGTATGTAAGAGATTGACAAAACAGCATGCATGCATGTCAACTCATTCAATATAATGGTCAAATTTCACGACTTATTCAAGCACACATTATTTTAACATAGTAAATGAGAAAACGGAAAATCTTACCAAACTCCGTGCTTTAAAATAAACGTGAACGCGCTGTATCTGTACGGTACTAAGCATAGTATCAAATAGAGATGAGAAAATTACATTTACTGTTTTCGTTCCTCAAAATTTTCAATTATGTGTTAAATCTTGACGAAATCTTATTGTTTTAATTTGTCGCGTCGGGAGAATAATGTTTCATTTCATATTTAATTTTCTTCTTTTTTTTAATGAAATTCATATTTAATTTTCTTAGTTAATTAATACTTTCGACTTCATTGATATATCGCGACTTGAACACATTAATCTTACATATCTTTGTAGGCTTCTACATGACCACTAATCACATTATGATATTTGCCTCAAATTAACATAAAAAACAGAAAAGCTACCTCTCTACGTACTTTGCATTTATATATAACGACCACTTATACATATATAACTTTTTTTTTTTTGAATTAGACCTATACATGATCATAACTTATAAAGTAATTATCATAGGATTTGGATTCATAAATCCTATTTGAATTTAATGAAATGCATACAAATATTTGCCAAAAACAAACATAGGCCACAATATATAATGGGAAATATTTTAAGCAAAGAATTAATTAAACGACAAATTAAACAAATTTGCATGTGATCAAAATCAATAAAAATACACTTCCTTGATCAAATTCAATATAAAATTACATGAAACCAGCTTCAAAGAAATTACTCACGATTTATGAAATACCTCAGCTTTCTCTCTCATGCACGATCTGTTATATATGTATATATGTGTACGAAACACTCTCACTCGATCACACAGTCACACAATATATCTGCATAACCATCTTCTAATCTCCGTTGCGTTAATATCGAGATCACAATTATGGAACAAACAATTGAATCAGATTTCGATGGTGATCATTGGCTCCACTCCATACAAAACTATCTTCTTAGCGACTCCGATTTCGCGCTTCATGATAACGCGTCGCCGATCAGCGACGACGACGTTTCGCAAATGGTCGACGAGCTGCTACGCGGAGAGGTCGCCGAGTCCGAGTCTTCACCTTCGCCGCAGGCGGCGGCGGCGGCGGCGGAGTGGAAGCGGTACAAAGGCGTGAGGCGGCGGCCGTGGGGGAAGTTCGCGGCGGAGATAAGGAATCCGGATAAGAAAGGGGCGAGGCTGTGGCTGGGGACGTACGAGACGCCGGAGGAGGCCGCCGTGGCGTATGATCGAGCCGCTTTCAAGCTGCGCGGCTCACGGGCTCGGGTCAACTTCCCGCATCTTATCGGGTCGGGCATTCCGGAGCCAACCCGGGTCACGAAGAGGAAACACGCGGATTTTAAGAAAATGGATTGTACACAAACACAGTCGGATTATTAGGGTTTTCTTAATTTAGTATTAATCCTATATTAATTAGGATTAATTTGCTTCAGCCTTCATCCATAAGGCTTTGTAATTGCACGTTAATTACCTGATCATCAACCAACCACGAGATTATATATATGAAGAGTTGGAATTTGGTTTGTGGCGTAATATAGTTTTATTGACTAAAAATTGAATCGACATTAATTATGTGACACGAATTAAATCATATCTGATTTGCCATCACTAGATGCTAGGAAGATGTTACTGGCATTAATATATATACGTAATATGCCATTAATATAATTATAAATAATCATGATCGACATGATCTAATTTAAATTTGTATTAGCTGGAGCAGCTAGATGAGACAATTTGTGATAAATAGCATGCTGTCGGAAAATAAGAATATTCATTTGTGCAATATGATGATATTAATTAGATTGAATAATTTAATTGACGAATTGAATCGTCTAAGTTAAAGATGTGCTGATCATAAACTTACAATAATGCTAATAATAATAGCAGTGCTAGATCCAACACGTAGAGCATGGGCACCCATATATATATTTGGAACGATTATGTTGTAAATTATTTTTAAAATATAAACTAGAAATAGATTTACTTCATTAGCATATCCATATAATTTAACGGTTGAGATTTAATTTTTAAATAATTACATGTTCGAATTTAATAAAGAATACATCTAAATTCATTGTGTAAATTAATGTATGAATTTCAGAAATTAAAATTTCACGCTTTCTATCAAATTTTAATTTAGTATCTTGAATTCATTTAATAAAACAATAAATTAAGTAGAAAGTTTGATGATTTAATGACTAAAATAATTTTTATTTTATATTTTAAAAGTTGTTCTCAATATATATAAATTTTTTGGTTTGGGGGTAATAATATACTAGCTCCGTCTATTAAGAATATACTATTTTAATTTGATATAAATTTTAATAAAATAAGTGGTAGACGTATTTTAAGTAAAAATGAATGGTTATGATTGAATTAGTGCATGTGTAACAATCTAATGATATAAAAATAACTGATTGTAATTTAAATCGAGTAATCAGTTATTATTGGCTTACAAAAAGGTTGCATGTGTTTAATTGTTTCTAGAATAGACGAGCTAGGTTGTCACATTGAAAAGTGGAATCAGTTGACAGAAATTGACTTGTCACAATTGGTGAAGATCATTGGAGGTCATATTATATTAAATTTTTGTTTGAATGATAAATAATTTTAGAAATTAGCTGACGAAGGATGTAAATTTATAATCTCTAATTTTAAATATTAATTATTCTGTCATTTTATTAATATAAATACGTTTTTATTGATTATTCTTCACAAATCTTGTCTCTAGCTTATTTGCACGCACGCGTTATCAATTGGTCTGACGTGATGGGTAAACCGATAATTATTGAATGCATGATGCAATATTATTTGTGCTTAATTTAAATTGTGAACTAGCATAAAAAAAATCTTAATCAGCATAAAAAAAATCCAATGCTTAAAGTCGTTAATTACCGAATTAAGCAACAACACACTTGCCTCTTTCTCGACTAAAAGGAGAGACATATATCTATAGAATATTTTTCATCAACGTTAAAATTATTAAATTTGTTTTGCTACAAAAGTAAATGAATAGTGAATTCTATTGAGACTTCAAAATGCCTGTTTTTTGCGACAAATAAATAAAATCAAAACATAAGTTGTTTTATTATGGTATTGGTAAACTATTTCTAAAATTAATGTTAAATGTATTAAAAAATGATCGAATATACTCTAATATTTAATCCTTCATTAAGTCAATGGCAGTTGAGATATAAATAATTAGATCGGAAAGGCACAAAATAAAAACTTATAATAAATTTAGACTTTGTTATTTATTACATAGAAAGAAATAATCAAAAAATAAAATAAAAAAATAAACGTTATGTTATTTGTGAATGGTCTAGCAATAATTATTACCAAAAAAATAAATAAAATAAGCAAATCAAATATAAACGTGATAATGGAGTATTAAAAAATGAGCATATGATGAGATTGATTCGTAATTAAGTACGGCTTTTCGTCGTGCAAAATCTCATGCCTTTTAGTCATACCTGAGGTCTAATTTTTATTGTATAGTAGAATATAAATTACTAATAATAAAGTAAACACGTCTAAATCTACTGCATTATTGTATGGGAATATTAATTTTTGTAGAATAGTATTTCTTGGAAGTTGGACTCGAGATTCTCTTTGTCTGAGACTACAGAAAAAATATATATCTAGAATTAAAAAACGTGTATACAATAAACCCTTCTAAATTATGTATGTAGATAAGCCCACACCGTCCATTCACAAACCTTAATTATAAGCACAATATTTTCAAATATTATAATGTTGAGAATTAATTGAACGTAATAGTGCATAACTAGAACGTGATGAATATGCAATATAAAACTGGCTAAGAAGCTCAATCAGAAAATTCCTCTGTTACATACATATATACATATTGCACGCTTCGTTACTTTATTTAATGCATATGTCTCGTTCGTCGTTACTTCATTTTGCATAATTTTCGAACACGTGAAAAAAGAAGAAGGATACATTATATTGAATAACATCTTTCCTGTTGTAAACCCTATATCTTATAACCCTATTGAAGAATATAATTTTATTTTACATTCTCATGTATAAATGTGTGTTTGTTTTGAGGTATAAGAAAAGGATAAATTTCATTTATCATATTTTATACCTCATTTGCTTTAACATAATAAACAATATATCACTACAAGAAAACACGCGGTTAACGACCGAAATTAACGACCGAAATTTTCGGTCGTTAATTTTGCGGCCTTAACGACCGATTTACGACCGTTTAACGACCGATTTTATTTTTTATTTTTTTTATTTTTTAACGACCGAAAATTCGGTCGCTAATTATTATTTTAATATTTTAATATTTAATTTTTCTTAACGACCGAATTTTCGGTCGTAAAATATATTTTTTTTTATTTTAATTATTTTTTTAATTTTAACGACCGAAAATTCGGTCGTTAATATATTTTTTTTTTATTTTTTTTTATTAAAAAATATTTTTTTTTAAAAAAAACTATTTTTTTTTTTTGAAAAAAAAATTAATTTTTTAACGACCGAATTATTCGGTCGTTAATATTATTTTTTAATTTTTTTTGAATTTTTTTATTATTTTTTTAATATTTTTAAAATAAAAAAAATATTTTTTTTAATTATTTTTTTTAAAGACCGAATTTTTCGGTCGTTAAAATTATTTTTATTTATTTTTTATTTATTTATTTATTTTCTTTTTTTTTTAATTTATTAATTTATTTATTTTATTTATTAACGACCGAATAATCGGTCGTTAATATTATTTTTAAAATTTTAAAAATTTTTAAATTTCATTTATATTTTTATTTATTTTTATTTTTTCATTATATATAAATATTTAATTATTTTTTAGTAATTTTCTATTTAATTATTATTTTCAAATTATAGAGATTATTTTTAATTATTTAATTATTATTTTTCGATTATTATTTAATTATTATTTTCTATAGAAATAATTAATTATTTAATTATTATTTTTCGATTATTATTTTATTTTTATTTTTCTATTTCTATTTAATTATTTTTTATTAATTTTCTATTTAATATTATTTTTAATTATTTTACAAATTTAATTATTTTACAAATTTAATTATTTTGTATTAATTTTCTATTTAATTATTTTTCGATTATATATAAATATTTAATTATTTTTTATTATTTTCAAATTATTTTTATTTTTATTATTTAATTATTTAATTATTATTTTCAAATAATAATAAATTATTAGATTTATTATAATAAAGTATTAGACTTATTAGATTTTCTAAATTATTAGATTCATAATAATAAAATTATTTTTCAAATATTAATTTTATAAATATTGATTATTTGATTTAATATTGATTTTGTTGTATTGATTATTATTTTTCATACTCATATTTTCTTTTCTTTATTTAATTACTATAATATTAATTTTTTACTATTTTAAATTCGATCGTATATTTATCGTAAATGTTTAATGATATTTTATATTATCTCGACATATTATAAGGTTATGAATGATTAATGATATTTTATATTGAATTAGAGTTTAAATGAATTAATAGGTACTATATATATCAATAATACGAGTGTTCTGTACTGGTGACTACTCGAAAAGAACTCCGAGGTTAAGCGTGCTTGACTTAGAGCACAAGTAAGATGGGTGACCTACTGGGAAGTTCGTCAAATGGTATGCAATTAAGGTCAAAATACATTAGAAATACACTAAAAATACTTGTAGGATACAAAGATATATATATATATAAAAAAAAAATTATTTTTTTCGAAAAAAAAAATTATTTTTTTTATTAATTTTTAACGACCGAAAATTCGGTCGTTAAAAATAAAATTTCGGTCGTTAATTAAAAAAAATAAAAAAAAATATTTTTTTTTATTTTTATTTTTATTTTTTATTTCTCTTTTTAACGACCGAAATTTCGGTCGTTAAAAATAAAAAATCGGTCGTTAAATTTAACGACCGAAAAAACGGTCGTTAAAACTCGGGCGACGATGCAAACAACGACCGAAAAAAACGGTCGTTAAATCGGTCGTTAATAATATTAACGACCGATTTTTGGGTTTTAACGACCGAAATTTCGGTCGTTAGAGCCGCATTTTCTTGTAGTGTATGTACTTGGTATGAAATTTTGGGTGGCACCTTTTTCTTTGGATAAAGTATAATTTTATATCTAAGGGAGAGTGATATAGTTGTATACCATCTTATAAGGAATGGATAAATATATTATCATTCAAAATAAATTAATAAGATATATAAAGTATGATCCTCACTTTAAGTGATATGAATTTATATTTCATTATATTATTCTTCTATTTATAGGGATAAAAAGCAAACACACCCAATTGTTTAGAACTACTTGTCGTCTCTAATTTTTTATTTTATTTTAATGGCGAAGATAAAAAGCTGCAATAGTTCGTCATGTGAAGCGAGATCATAATGCTATCGCTCATTCCATAACGAAAGCGGCGAGGGATATTAGTACACAACATGTTTGGGATGAACCTCCGACCTTTGTGGTGGATCATCTTCATTTACCATGTACTTGTGATCAATAGTGAAAGTTTCGCCTATCCATTAACATATAAACTCGCACACCTAGAAAGTTAAAACTCGTGCAGAAACTCAACCAGAAACTCTGGCAGAGACACAAACAGAAACTGTGCAGAAAATATGAAGAACACAAGAACACCAACAATAGTTACCCAATTCGGTGATAACACACCTACGTCTGGGGGGCCACGCCCAGGGCAAATTATCCACTAGTGATGATAAGATATACAAAGGACTTACACGCGAAGACTCGTTCTCCCTAGCCTCTATATCTTCCCAAACCTCCACCAAGATGAATAATTGAGAGTAAATTAACAACTCACTCCCTAAGCTTGAATGCTACACATTCAACGCTTAAACCCAACAAATAAACTTACTCCAACAGGCTGGAGCAATCGTAAACACAATAGAACAAACCCACGATCCGCGCTTACAAAAGAAATAAGCCACAAACTAGAACACACTTACATGTATTGTATGCTCTTGATAAGGCTACGAAAATACTCTTAATAATCAGTAGAGTAGAATGAAAATCAGCAGCAAAAACGAATTCCCTTCATCACCAATATATAGCCAAACCCTAGGAGAAGTTTGGGCTCAAGTCGGGCTAAACTCTTGGCGGACTGCAGGCTCCAGGCGGCGGCTGATCGAAAGGATTACTTGAGGCAGTACTAAATAGGGTTCATAAAAGCCCTAGGAATAAAGACTCCTTAGCAAACTTGAAGGCCCAAGCCTATCTCAAACTAAAAACCCGCAGGGAAAGAAATCTGTCAGACAAGAGACTGAAGAAGCAACCCAACAAGAGACATTCTGAGAAACAGCAGAAGATACATCCTTTGTTCTACATAATGACAACAAACAACTTAGAGTATATAAATATTCTAACAAATACTCCCTCCGTCCACTAATTCAAGGCCTACTTTCCTTTTTGATTCGTCCACCAACTCAAGGCCTATTCATTTTTAGTAAGTTTTATTCATATTTTAATTGGTGGGTCCCAATAAACAATACACTTTTTCTCCACTCAACTAATAAACAATACACTTTGTGGGCCCCTTTCTCCACTCAACCAATAAACAATATATTTTGTGGGACCCTTTCTCCACTCAACTAATAAAAATACTATTTTTCTTAAAATCCGTGTTTTTTCATGTAGGCCTTGAATTAGTGGACGGAGGGAGTAGTATATATTATCGTCTCGTTAAAAAAAAAACAGTATTTATTCTGGCGTTATATTATACTCCAACATTCAGCTATTTATTTTGGGTATAAAGGATAACAAGATATGATTAATGTAATGGACAAAATAGGTTTATTTCGAGCCCAATAAATTATGTTATGAGTCAAATTAGTTACATATGATTAGGTAGTCCAGCCCAATGCAAGACTAATAAGCCCAACTTAAATTCGTTAATAGGCCATATATATTATCTCCTCCGAGACGTTACCACTTCCCTATTAGTGTGTGGGTGGCCACAATGTGGCTGCATAGATTTATTGTTAAAAAAAAGCTGTTTTAGCTTATCGAGATGGCATGACAATAACATGAAACAGCTTTTTTTATATTTTATATTCAGAGCGAGTATATATCATTTTGCTCTCAATATTTAATTAGCATAGGTTAGGTGTGACGTGTAGCGGTGAACTGAAACACGAAATCGTAACAGAAGAAGTGAAGCGATGGTGATGATGAATGCATGAAACGGAAAAATTCAGGCTACCCACGCTAGAAACCAAGAGGTGGCCATCCTCACTTTCTCTTGGTTTGCTATTTTAAGGCACCGCAAAATCACCATTTCATTAAATTCTTCCTTACCTACATTTCCCACCACCCTATAAATACAATGCAACAACCCTAATCTATATCACACACAAGATTTGATTTCATTTCTCCTATATATATACATACACCTAGCTACAAGGAAAAAAAAAAACAGAATTAATGAAGGGTGGTGGCGTTGTGGCAGTCCTGGCAATAATCCTGGCCGTGGCGGTGCAGCGTGGCGAGGCGGTGAGCTGCGGGCAGGTGGACGCGGCGCTGGTGCCGTGCGCGGAGTTCCTGACGGGGCGTGCGGCGGAGGCAGGGCGGGCGTGCTGCGATGGGGTGAGGGCGGTGAAGGGGATGGCCGTGACACCCGCCGACAAGAGGGCGGCGTGCATCTGCATCAAGAACGCCGCCAACGGCTTCAGCGGCCTCGACGACAGTGCGGCGCAGAGCCTCCCCGGCAAGTGTGGGGTCACACTCGACATCCCCGTTTCCCGCACCGTCAACTGTGATAGGATTGCTTGAGATTATCATCATCATATGCATGCATGTGCAATAATAAAGTGTTCTTCAACACTATCACTCCATGTTTACTTATCCTCTCAATATCGAGCTCATTATACAGATTGCATCCAGCATGAATCAAATTCAAATCCTTCCAACTTTTAGAAGAAAGGTTTTTAGTTTTGAATTAATAAGTTTTAGTTAATCACTCCTAACGAAGGGTACCCAAATTCTTGTCCAGAAGAGGTAAAAATAAGTGTGGATTTCTAAAGTGTCTAAATTGAATTAGTATAAATAAAAAATTATTGATTAAAAAAAATCACATTTAATATTTTACATTTCATACAAAAAAAAAACTTAAAAATTATCCATTAATTTTTTAATTGTGAATTTTGATTTTAATTTGAGTTGGAATTCACAACTAAGACTATTTTAAGTTGTGAATTGTAGATTTAAAAACTCAAATCACAATCAATACTATTTCTAGTTGTAAATTGTTGCTTTAAAATCCGAATTCACAATCAATTCATACTCGAGTTGTAAAATTTTCGTTTTAAAATTTGATTTGATTTCATTTCACAACCAAGACAACTAGTTATAAATTCTAGCTTTAAAAATCGAATTCACAACCAATCTATATTCGAGTTGTGAATTTTTAATTTTGCAATCGAATTCAGATTCAAGACAACTAGTTGCGAATTCTAACTTTAAAACTCGAATTAAAGAGTGCTGAATAAGATAGTAATAGAGAGACGAACATCTTAAATCCATTGATGAGAGCAGCAGCTATTTATTTCAATAGCAAAAAGAAGGTGTTTGATATGGTCGAGTACAATAAGCAGTATAATTGTTTTGAGCCGCATGACAAAACTAGATCTGCAATTGGACCCAACACTGTAAATTTTGGAGTCCATATTTGGCCCATTTTAAATAGCAGGAATGTCGTTTGTCAAAATGCCATCAATCCAAAAACTGGCATGCAACCTCCTCAACCTATGGGGTGTCGTCTCCTGCAAACAATAAACCCAAATAACATCAAACAATGCAACACGTTCTCTCATAAAGATGGTACTACCCCTAATCCCACTTAATCCCCTAGCTTCTTCATTATTTAAGAATCTGCTGCTACTTGTAGAGTTCAATAATCATTTATTTGCACATCATGCCAGTACCAAATACCCTAAACTCCAAGTATGGATTCCAACAGCTACCTCTTTGGGCGGCTACGATCTTCCTCAAAGTCCATTATCACTCCACCATGTTCAGAAAAGATCTCCTCATGCCCTCGGAAGTCAATGTCGGCCTGCTTACAATTGGTAACTTCTGCCACAACGTAAGACACATCGACCAACAAATCCAGAGAGACTGTATATACACTATTTCTTAAACAGATAAAAGTCAAACATATAGGTAAGATGCATACTGGACTAATCTAATACATACATTTCACTGTTAAATTGTCAGCTTAAGAAAATATACGGAGTACCATTTTTTATATATATACTGATATACACATACCGAACTCATCAGAGTCTTCAGTTGGAACAGTCGATTGTCTCAAATGTAGGAGCTAATTACGTGTGCATCGTGATAACCGAGCATTGGAACGCACACGACAGACAAAAAAAGACAGCACCAAGAAATACAAGTAAAATGATAAAGTTTCGCTACAAACTGACCTTGATAGATAGTGTTTTCTTTACTTCCTCTACCCGCTCTTCTACTTCCTTTTCGTGCTTCTTGTCTATCTCACTCATAGCATCTCCCCATTTTATCTTCTCTTGAATTGAGACCAGAAGATTTTCTGACGTACACAGCCTATAAATGACAAAAGCAAGATATAATAAATTCTAAGCACCTAAACAGTCAATAAGAAACAGGAGGGAATGTGATCCATATCCGCTAACATGTTGGCTGCAATGTCATACAACAAAATCTCATCAATTTACAATGACATCATCAGACACCTTCTGCTGAGTCAAAATATAAATCAAACAAGACAATTCAATGCTCTAAAGCAAAAAAATATTCACCAGTTTGATAATGTTTGGATCATCCCACCCAATTGCCCAGGTCTAAGATCCCTGCCTGCTGCAAATTGCACCTATAAATTCACCAACTATCAGATTATAATGAATTATAAGTCAGGTAAGAACCTGAGCAACAGTAGATTTTAACCACGCAAAGCATAAGGAATACCTCAAAGCATCTTTTCAATTGATCCAGTTTTCCTCTGACTATGCCCTGTCCACATACCAGTGACAGGTTAAAGCATTATCATCATAATCTCTTACATCTGACTAGGCCACTTATCAAAACAAAGGAAATTCAGGTATTTAAAACCAGGGGGAGATACAGTCTGGACAAAACAGAAAATTATATGCTGTTAAGCATTTTTAATATATGACTCCAGTTAAAAGTAACTGGGCACGAAGAAAAAAGAGAAACTTACCACATACATGCAGTCGTTAATGAGAAAGTCTTCCAACTCACGAACATTGCTAACGTCCAACTCCTGCATCAATGAATCATATGGCAATACCTAGACAAAGGTCAAGAAAATGCTTAAGAACCCTATCATTCTGAGAAGGAAGACAGAGAAAAAATTCATAGCCAAGGAGTTTATCTAATAACATTAACAGAATCCGTGTTATATATATTTATCATACAAACTTTTATCCCAATATTTGAATAATGCAAGTTAAGGAAATTAAAATATAACATGAACTAGAATTGCAAGTCTTGATACTAGAAACAAGAGGAGCCAAAGCATAATAGCAGGAAACTGCCAGTAGCAGATACATATGGCTCCTGAGACCTATCAATAAGCAGTAGCCCCAGTATGTAAACGAAGGTTACAAAATTAGTCAACATATTATGAAGTCGTGCAAAATCTCGGAATTGAGAGATCATGCAAATTTCAATCACTAAATTGTGCCACCCTTTTTATGCCGAACCATCTTGCTCTGTCCAAATTCTAACATTCAAAAATATCACTTACATTTTAAGAGGAGATGTTCACATTGGCAAACATATCTCCAACATTTTACTTTAACGAACACTTGCAGAATATTGGAAGGATACCTTGTTAGTCTCGGCCAGAGTAAGTACAGTCAACTGCTTCAATTTGAGGACTTGATCAGGAACCAATTGTGGAAGACGACTAGCAGCAACTGTCCACAATAAAGAACATAAAGTTCATTCCGATTTCAGGGCAAGAAAATATAACTCCATAACCCTGTGCGAGACTATATATCTTATAGAAGGGACACCCACACTATCTTTCGTGTGCAAGACAGCCAAATACTTGAATTACTTGGCGAGCTTTTCACAAGGTTTAAATAGATCGCTAAGTATGAAGACGAGAAAACAATAAGTGAAAAGATAGAACGTTGGCTCTAGTCTTTATTCACCTACCATGCCAGTTTTGAACCAAAATGATCAGCTAGGAGAAGAATGATGATAGTTAATAGAAAAGGATTGAATGCTTACTCTTATATTCACTCCATGTACCATACGCAAACATGCGAAGCACGTCAAGGAAGGCACTATTCTCAGTCCCTTCTAGCTGCAGATAACTCCGTACATTAGAGAAAGGGGTGAAAAAGATGCATACACACAGACATACATACATACATACATACATACATACATAAATATCCTAGAAAATAATAGCAATAATGCCACGTTCAATTCAAATAATCAACAAATTGATGTGAATATGTTCCAACTTTGGATATCAAACAATAAAGCCGAAAGACATTGTAATCACTCTACTAGATTTTTTTTTTGCTACATTTTGTATTGCAACTCAGGACTAGAAGCCTCCAGTGTATATCACTTTGTTTTCCACAATAAGCTAAAAATCCCACATAGTGGAAAGATTTTTCCCAAGTGCGATTTTTTAAGAGATTATTAGCGAAAAACGCAGACCAGGATGGTTTCTGTCTCCTCCTATAGAGCCTATACTGCAATTAATCAGATCATATAATCCACAACATAGGTAGAAAATATTATGTCTATACTTCTTTCTCATAAGACCCGTTTGTACAAGCTTCATAAAGCACGACATTTATTCATCATGCACACCACCTAACCTCAATCGGATTAAACTATGTTCTATTAGCTCACATAGAGTACTGATGTCCAGCCCAAGTTACATTATCACAAAATAATCAAGGGATGGTTCAAGTGAATACATAAACATCCCCTCATAGACTGTATCTCAACGGAAACCCTAAAAAACCCAAGAATACAACAGCGCCAACTATTTACTGTCAAAATACTCCATTAAATGATATAACAGTAATACGAATTATTTGTACCTCTATGACGTTAGGGACGGCGAGAATCTCGGAGAAAGCAAAGAGGGAAGGATGCGAAGTTGCCTCTACGACGACGTTCGACAGCGCCGAGTCCTTGAGAGTCGACGCCTTCTTCAAGAAGTAGTCAATGTGCTCAGCTTGCTGTTGCTCAATGTCCATATTTACAACACCAAATTTCTACGGATGCGACAGAAGATTGCGAAATCGCATAGAATTTTGCTCGTACTAATCGCCCTTGTGTCGGTGAAGTTGCCACTGCATATATTCGCCGAAGGGTTTAATTGATCGCGATAAGGGTTTAGGGATTTAGAGAGTATTAATTTTTTAGAAAATTTTCCCCTTTCTTCATCAGATAAATTATGGGAAGGGTTTTTCTCATTTGAGAGAGAGGTCTGGTTTTTCGAATTCTCTCTCTCTCTAAGAAATCCCAATTTGGCCCCTTAAAATTATGAGAAATTAACACTTACGTCCTTCAACTATTGTTACGTGAAAAATCACCACACTCCGAGCTACAAATAAAGGGCTGTAAACGAACCGAACCGAGCCGAGCCGAATACTAACAGGCTCGAACTCGGCTCGTTTAAATATTCGGATGTTCGAGCTCAACTCGAGCTCGATTCAAGCTTTTATTTTGATGATCGAGCTCGGTTCATCACCCACTTAACTTACCAAACTCGAGCTCGGTTCGAATTCGGCTCGGGTGATGCTCGATAATATCAAATTCGAATTTGAGCTCGAGCTCAGCTCGTTAGATGTTCGTATATATGATGTTCAAGCTCGAATTTGTTATAAATTTAAGAAAATCTTTTTAATTAATATGTTACTCGAGCTCGAGTTCGATTCGTTTAAGGTTTGTGTACTAATTCGATTGAAGGCTTGGCTGAAGGTTCGTGAACAGGCTCGCGAACAATCGAATTCGAACATGTTCGCGAGCCCAACGAGCCGAGCACTATCAGGCTCGAGCTCGGCTCGATAAAAATTTCTAACTCGAAATCAGATTCGAGTTCGGCTCGTTTATTATCGAATCGAGCTTCGAACGAACTTTTTTCGAGTCGAATCTCGAATAATTGGCGAGTAGCTCTGTTTATTTATGCGTGAAAAAGTTATTGGCAAAAATCGCACTTTTTTTATACGCTTAATTGATTTTTCTTGATTTATGCGTTGAAACTTTAAATAATACTATATAATAATTTATGTGTTTTAAATTGATTTTTGATAATTTTTAAATTATTTTTTTCAATTTTTAATTTAAGATATGGAGTACATTGAATATTTTTTCAAAGCTATGGAGTACATTGAAAAAATTGAAAGAGAACCCAATTCATAGCCAATTCAAAGCTATGGAGTTTATTTAAGATATGGAGTACATTGAAAAAATTCATAGCCAAGGAGTTTATCTAAAAATTGAAAGAGAAAAAAGAAAGAAGAGAGCTAAAATACGGCGCTAAAATCTTACCATTAAAAACTGTAATATTGTTGTAAATATATCTTCTAGATATATCTTATGTGTGTTGACCAAGAAATCTCCCTAAAACCCTAGCTTCCTACTTGTATAAATAGAGGCCTTTGGCCCTCATATTGAAGATAGTTAATTCGTATTCTCTTCTATATTCTCTCGTTTCTCTCTAGTTTATAACACGTTATCAGCACCATAGTTCTAGTTCTCTCATCTCCCTAGATTGTAGAAAGTTTCAGTTCTCGATTCCAATTGAGTCAATATTGGAGGTATGCCATAGGAAAGAATCATGTCTTTCCGACAAGGTAATCCGTGTTTGATTATATGTGCGATATTCGATTTGTCACTTTGAAATTGTGAAAATTGACGATAGACAAATAAAAATAGCTATGAATTCATATGTAGTTATTAGATTTGAAAATTATTGCTTTATGAGTCATATCGCTTGATATTTGCAATCGAATTTATTATTATTTTTTTATATATATTTGATTGCTTCAATTTTTTTATTAGACCTACACAGTTTCAAATCTATAATATGGTTTTACAAATTGCTGTTCGATTAACTCCAATTTATTAGATCTACAATTTCAAATTATATAATAGTATTATTTTACAAATTGTTGTTCGATTAAATCTAATTTATTTGATTCGATTGATTCAATTGAATCAATTTTTTATTAAATCTATGGCATGGTATATTTCTACTCAAATCCAATTATTTGTCAGAACTACCAAAACAATTAACCTAATCCAACTAAATCAATTGCTTATATTATTGCATTTAGTTATTATTTTTATGATTGATTTAATAAGTCGATTATTTTTATGTTGGAATCACTCAATTGTTTAATCAATTGTATTGAAATATTATTATTTCAGCAAGGCTAATATTATGTTTTGATTTAATCTTAATGGGTCATTTACACAATTTATTTGTATTATGTATATTGCATCAATATATTGACCCCTTATAACTCTAGACTTCTAGTTCCGATCTTTCATATGAATTGCTCATTTTTTGTGCATTATTAAGCTCAATTGTTTAACATATTTTTAATTGTTTGTCATAACTATATTACATTCATATGCATTTATTGATGTTATCAATTTAATGCTCACAGTTTAATAAATATGACAAATTGATATTCATTAAAATAAATCAAATCGATTTGTTTATTGTGAAGTTTATTGTTACCAATTTTCATGTCAAATCATGTGATTCTTGTGCTTTGATTTCGAGATTTGATATGTTATATTTTGAAATACTACATATATACGGTCTATTTATCCAAAATGATCTTGAAAATTAATTGATGCTATTTAAATAGCACAAGTAATATTCCTGAAGAATATTACATTCAAGATCTTAAATTAATGCTATTAAAGTAGCACAATTAATATTCCTAAAGAATATTACATGCTTTTGAAGAGCAATTCATATTACATGCTCTCGAAAATTAGACCTTGAGCACAAGTAATATTCCTGAAGAATATTACATTCAAAATCTTAAATTGATGCTATTAAAGTAGCACAAGCAATATTCATAAAGAATATTATATGCTGTTGAAGAACAATTCATATTACATGCTCTCGAAAATTAGACCTTGAACACAAATAGTATTCCTATATAATATTACATTCAAGATCTTAAATTGATGTTATTAAAGTAGCACAAGTAATATTCCTGAAGAATATTACATGCTTTAAGAGCAAGTAAATTAAATATTTGGATAACATATCCTTGAATCTTTATCTATTTGATTCATATTGTTGCTCCCAATGTAGCACAATCAATATTCCATGAAGAATATTATATACTCTTCAAGAGCAATTCATATTACATGCTCTTGAAAATTAGACCTTGAAGGTCAAATGGCCCTAAAGGGCGAATGGCTGTACTCTTTTTCCCTTACTAAGTTTTTTCCTACGAGGTTTTCTTAGTTAAGGTTTTTAACGAGGCAACTAGTGTAATATATGAGTAAATATATATGTCTTGTACTCTTTTCCTCTACCGAATTTTTCCCATGGGGTTTTTACGGAGATGTTTTTAACAAGGCATGAACATCTATACACTAACATCATATGGAATCTTGTGATATTTGTCTTGGTGATAGTGCCAATACACATATTATTCTTCAAAAGAAGAAGTGTTTCCTTAAGTTAACATTAGTTGAGGATAATGTTAACACAATATCAGATGCATCAAACATCATTGAAGGCTCAGGAAGAGCTTGTATCATTTTGTCAAATGATACTAAACTAGATATTGAAAATGCCCTGTACTCTAGTAAGTTCAAAAGGAACTTACTAAGTTTCAAGGATATCCGCAATAATGGATACCACATCGAGACAATTGCGGAAGGTAGCAATGAATATCTTTACATAAATTCTTTTGTTTCAGGCTATAAGCTGACAAAAGAAAAAATAGCATCACTACCTTCTGGAATGTATTATACATTCATAAAAGCAATTGAGACAAACCATGTCATGAACATGAAGTTCAATGACACAAAAAGCTTTAAGCTTTGGCATGATAAGTTTGGACATCCTGGAGCAACTATGATGCAATAATCAATAATTCACATGGGCAAAACATATGAATCAAAAAGATTCTTTCTACAAATGAATGTCATGTGATGCTTGTGCGCAAGACAAGTTAGTCATTAGACCTTCATATACGAAGGATAATACTGAATCTCCATCTTTCTAAAAAAGAATTCAAGGAGACATTTGTGGACTTATACATCCACCTTGTGGACCTTTTCGATACTTTATGGTATTGATTGATACTTTTTCTAGATGGTCAAATGTATGCTTGCTTTCTACTAGAAATGCAACATTTGCTAGACTACTTGCTCAAATCACTAGTGAGTTTACGTCTCAAGAATTTTGAAAACTATTGTATGGCTATTGAAATTAAGATTGAACATCCAGTAGCTTGTGTCCATACTCAAAATGGTTTAGCAGAATCATTGATTAAACGTCTTCAAATTATTGCTAGACCATTACTTATGAAATCAAAACTCTCAACTATTGTTTGGGGTCATGCCATATTACATGCTGCAACATTAGTTCGACTAAGGACATAAGCCAATCATGAATATTCCCCAATGCAAATTATTTTTGGCCGAGAATCTGATGTTTCTCAATTACGAACTTTTGGTTGCACGGTTCAAGTCCCAATTGCACCCCTACAACGAACAAAAATGGGTTCCCAACAAAGACTTGGGATATATGTTGGATTTGATTCACCCTCGATTATAAGGTATATAGAACCTTTACAGGTGATTTATTTACTGCACGTTTTGTAGATTGTCATTTTGACGAAATGACATTTCCAACATTAGGAGGAACAAATCTACATCTAGAAAAGCACAAGGAACTCTCTTGAAATGAGAAAAACTTATCACATTTTGATTTTAGAACAAACAAATGTGAACAAGAAATTGAAAAGATCATTCATTTGCACAAGATTGCAAATCAAATTCCTGATGCTTTTGTAGATACAAGAAAAGTGACACAATCTCACATATATGCTGCAAATACTCCAGCTAAAATTGATGTCCTTGAAGGACAAATAAAGTTGGCAGCAAATGAGTCTAAAATTCGTCAAAAATGTGGTCGACCAGTTGGTTCCAAAGATTCTATGCCTAGAAAAAGAAAGGGGCAAGATGGAAACCAAACAATGACGAAAATGACTAATCAACCAATGAAAGCGATGTAATTCCTAAAGAATTACAAGTATCTGAAAATCATGAGATCTCAATAAATTATTTACATCAGATACTAGAGAGAGAAAATATCATTGTTGATGATATATTTGCCTTTCATATAGCTCGTCATGTTTTAAATAAGGATCCTCAACTAAAATCTGTTGCAGAATGCAAACAGAGACTTAATTGGCCAAAGTGAAAAGAAGCTATAGAAAGGGAATTAAATTCCTGTGATAACCGGAAAGTATTTGGATATATAACCTTAACTCCGGAATCTAAAATTCATGTTGAATACAGGTGGATCTTTGTTAGAAAGAGAACCGAGAAAAATGAAGTTACGAGATATAGAGCAAAACTCGTAGCACAAGGTTTCTCACAAAAACCAGGAATTGATTATGAGAAAATATACTCTCCCGTGATGAACGCTATTACTTTCAGATTTTGATTAGTCTGGCTGTGTCACAAAGGCTTGATATGCGCCTTATGGATGTAGTAACTGCTTATCTATATGTGTCATTAGAAAATGACATATAATTGAAAATTCCCGAAGGATTTAAAATGCCTAAAGGATTGCAGTCAAAACCCAAAAGCATGAATTCAATTAAAACGCAAAAGTCGTTGTATATGTTGAAACAGTCTGGGCGTATGTGGTACGATAGATTGAGCGAGTATCTCTTAAAAGAAGGATACAAGAATAATGATATATGCCCTTGTGTTTTCATTAAGAAAACCGAAAGTGGATTTGCAATCATAGCAGTTTATGTTGATTATTTAAATTCAAATTGGGACTCCTGAAGAGCTCAATAAAGCTGCTAAATATTTGAAGAAAGAATTTGATATAAAAGATTTTGAAAAAGACAAAGTTTTGTCTTGGTTTGCAAATGGAACGTATCCGTGGAGGAACGTTTATCCATCAATCCACATATACAGAAAAAGTGTTAAAACGCTTTTACATGGATAATGCACATTCATTAGCATCACCAATGGTCGTTAGATCTCTTGATACTAAGAAATATCCATTTCGACCAATTGAAGAGGGTGAAATAATACTTGGTCTAGAAGTACCATATCTAAGTGCAATTGGAGCGTTGACTTGTCTCACTAATAATACTAGACCAGATATAGCTTTTTCTGTCAATCTTCTAGCAAGATTTAGCGCTGCACCAACTTTGAGACATTGGAATGGTGTTAAGCACATTCTACGTTATCTAAAGGGTACCATTGACCTTGAATTGTATTATCAAGAAAAATCTGATAATACTCTAGTGGGGTACTCGGATGCAGGATTTTTATCCGATCCACATGAAGCTAAGTCACAAACTAGATACGTTTTCACATGTGGTGAAACTGCTATATCATGGAAGTCTGTGAAGCAAACCTTGACTGCAACATCCTCAAATCATTCTGAAATCATTGCAATCCAAGAAACAAGTCGAGAATGTGTATGATTGAGAAATGTGACGAGTCATATCCAAGAGTCGTGCGAGTTAGCTTCATCAAAGGCCAAACATACTGTTTTATATGAAGACAATGCTCCTTGCATCGCGCAACTCAAGGAAGGATACATCAAAGACGATAAGACGAAACATATTTCTCTCAAGCTCTTCTACACACACGACCTTCAAAAGGGATGGCGATATCGACATTCAACAAATTCGCTCAAGTGATAATCTGGCGGACTTATTCCCCAAGGCATTACCAACATCGATATTCAGAAAGTTGGTACACGAGATCGGCATGCGTCGACTCAAAGATATTCAATGATTTCAAGTTCAGGGGAAGCAGTTGTACTCTTTTTCCTTCGACTAGGTTTTGTCCCATTGGGTTTTCCTAGCAAGGTTTTAATGAGGCAACATTTTTGTTTTAGGGATTGGTCAATCAAGGGGAAGTGTTGTAAATATATCTTCTAGATATATCTTAGGTGTGTTGACCAAGAAATCTCCCTAAAACCCTAGCTTCCTACTTGTATAAATAGAGGCCTTTGGCCCTCATATTGAAGATAGTTAATTCGTATTCTCTTCTATATTCTCTCGTTTCTCTCTAGTTTATAACAAATATATAGATGTGAATGAATTATTTTCAAAGCTCACCCAATTTTGTGTGGAACCGCCAAATAACGTAGCTTTCACACATTCCCTCTCAAAATCCTCTGTTCAAATACAATGGCGACAACCGGAACGGCGCTCCATACAACGGCCACTGCTCCGTCAGCTAGATCAGTTTATGATTTTCTTCTCGCTATACTATTAGTCGTAAGTAAATTTTAGAACAATCGGCATTAGAGTGTAGCATTCAAAAAGATGATTGCATTAGAGATTCCTCTGAAGAGATCACCAGTAGTTAATTGCTGGTGTGATCTAGAGGTTTTATTGAGTTCTAATTGGAATGCTATGTGTAACATATAGCTTTACTCAATTTTTGTTGTTGTTTTGCTTTTAAGTGCTATTGGTGAACAGTATTTTCATAGTTTTGGGCGGTATGCAGCGTCTCGGAAGCTTATTGTATCAGTTTCATGAGCTCGACACAAAATTCGATATTTTTCATGTTAGATATTATCAGTAATAGTGCATTGGGCTCGTAATTTTGACATGTGCTATGTTTGCGTGTGAGCGTTGTGTGTCTATTAATCATTTTATGAATTCACTACCAGTTACTATTAGAGCCGCATCGTGTTTATTATTACAGATAGAGAAGTACTCTGATGGCCTGAGAAACTGTAGAATGTGCTGTGTTTCGAGGTGCAGGAAATAGTTGGATCTGAAAGGGCAACAAAATGTTGTTGCAAAAGAACAAAGTGTTGTATGCCAATCCAGAACTAGGCTTCATGTTGTTAGAAATATCTTTACCGAATAGCCTATGGTAGCCTTACCATGAGCTGTTAGATTGCTTCCTTTTTTGCATGACTAAGTTTGCTTAGTATACTATACTACAGAATCCATTCCAAATACATATATACCAGCCATGGAGTTGCAAAAATATGGCTGGGCTAAGTGGACTATTTCTGTGTTTTGTTTGTGTCTGTATATAATCTATGTGTGAGCTAGTTTTGGGTTGGATAGTGTTCCATGTTTCTCTCAAAGGATAGATCGATTAGACTAAGTTGTTTCTGGTTTGATGTGATCTATTCTTTCAATTCTCATGTGTTATTATTAACATGAGATTGATCAGAATGTTAAGATTCTACTTTTATGATCTTGTAGTGTTATCCTCTTATGTAATGTGTGTTTGATTTTTCGGGCCAGAAGTAAGAAAAAACTGATGAAACTTCTTATGTTTGTATTAATTTCTATTTTCATTACTAGCCTTGTTTTTCACTTTCCCAATTTATGACTTGTTTTTGTTCTTCAAAGTTACTCGTCAGCAAGCTAAATTAAAAGTGTAAAAGAAAAAGGACAAAGAAAAGTAAACTAATTGAAGTAAAAAAACTTGTGCCCGTGCCCTAAAGGGACTCACTTGCAGGCTAAATCAAAGATGAATGACGAACGGAAATTTGGAATTAAAAAGGTTAATATAATGAACCTATAAGTGCAGAAAGGTACTTCCTCAATTTGCACAACCTGCTGCAATAGAGCTAGAAGAGTCTGCTCTTCTCAATCTCTGGTATAGTTGTTTTTGTCGGTACACTAATTCACGACTAGGATGTCTTAACAGAATCCTAAATTAGGCCTCACATGATCTTGGCCTCCAGGATTCTTTGACACTTGAGATCATTAAAAATCTCTATGTTTTTTTATTTCAAGCTCATATTCTTAAAGATTTTGGTGACTGCTCACTTTATGTATTTTCCACCCCTCATTTCTCATTACTTATTTCTGTAAAAAACCTGCTGCTCCAACAGTTTCATGTTAGATATTGATGAGTATCTCAAAAAGCAATATGCACTCATAAGGAAGGAGTTATTCTGAACTTTAGGACTATGACAAATGGTGGTGGAATGAAAAGTAGAAAGACTACTTTTATAGAGAATCCTGCTCTAGACACACCAGAATTTTTGCCTGGCCTAGTTATTAAGTGCCACAGTAGGTTTTATTTATCAACAAAATGTCAAATACTAGACACTTTTAGGATCTTAAGACTTAAAATGATCTTCTTAGGTCTGGCTCAGTGTCAAATGATTCCATTCAAAAGAGTTGTAGGTTGATGAGGTAAAAACTCCTGGTAGGCTGGGAACTATGCAATGCTCTCGTATCTTTTCCCCCTCCCTCTGTGTGTTTGTGTGTGGACACATTTGGAAAGTTTCAGTTATATGTGAGATTCCAAGTATCTAATGGCATACGGAGGGACAGCATCTCGTTTCGATTCCATGTATTTATGTTTAAGTCGTAGTGGTCTTATATTTTTCCATCTCTTATTAGGATCGAATAAGAATTAATGCTTGCTAAGTGATTCAACAAATATATGTTTGCTTTTCCCCTAAACTAAAGAAAGTTGTTTTTATCATTTCTGACCTATTTGAGGATCAAATATATTTTTGAATAGTATACTTTTCTATTGTTTAGCCGAGAATGTCAGTGTCTTCAGTCGCAGATTGGTAGTGAAATGTCAAGACTGGAAGAGCTTACAATAACGCCAACGAAAATTATTGTTTTCAGCCTGGGATGGTAGTCAGATCCAAGCTCTACATAAATTTGTTTTTTTGCTAGAAAATTGAGTGATATATTCTGGTTTGTGGGGTATGTGAAGCTCTGCTGCTAATCTCATCAACATATTTTCTTTGCTCCATTTCCCGTTACACATGAGAACTATGTAAGAAGAGAATCCATGTTGATATATTTATAATGCAACGAAGGGCGAAGCACGTGATTCAGCTATGGTGGGGCTGCTGTCTGTGAACCGTTTTCGTAAGTCTTAATAGATGTGTGGGATCCATTGCTACGTACGTAGTTTGACTCTAATGAGAAGATCCTTTCCCTTTTTTGCTAGCTGGTTTGCAAACACAACGTGGTAGGGACCCTTAATTTGGAGCACAAGAAAATTTGTGTGGAATCCTCCATTTCCAGTTTAAGAGGTATTTTTCTCCAATCTCTCTTTTCCAATTTGCATTTACTTGTTTTCTTCAGACTTCAATCAAGTTGGAATCTCAGCACCCCCTTTGATTGGTAGATGAGACTATTTATTGTTTTGAGTTCATCAACAGAAGCATTAATATCACTTTCTATTCCATTTTTAAAACTTATCAATTTTATCCTTTTTTTTTAAAAAAAATATGTATCAATTCTATCATGGGAATAGAAGAATGATTTTTGAAACCCAAAATTAATTGAAAGCTTTTGAGGCCTGTAACTTGGGTTGTTTGTTCATATCTTTCAATTTTTGTTGACAGACAGTTTGTCTCTGTTACATCAATTTTTTGACTTAATTATTCATTTATTCTACATTGGACATTCAATAGCAAAATTGAAAATATGGGCAGATATCCCAGACCTTAGACTTCAAAAGTCCTTTTATTATTTTATGCTAGAATTTATACACATTAAAGATACATGATAGTAGTATAAAATTTACAAATTTGAAAGATTGAGAAATGAGAAATCCAAAGGTTGGGATAGAAAGTGAAATTGATGGGAGGGGCTATAATTGCAAACTACATAGTCTTTTGGGGTGTGCTTGGCAAATTAAATTTGTGGGGCTGGGCCCTTTCTTGCAAAAAGTGGCAGCTGCGCCAATTGGCAACAAAATTAATGCTGACAAAAGAATTTATTTTGAGGTGGGGGCTGGAAAACTTTCATCTTTTTAGGTTGGATAAAAAAGAATTAGTTCCATCATTTTCTATGGATTGCAGCCTCTGTGTGCCATCTTCCACACACCTACTGTTTTTGTTTCTACTCATCTAGAATAAAATGATACAGTAATAGCAATTCCCCTAAGTCCGGAGAGATGAATTATAAAATAGTAAATGAAACATATGAAGAATTATATCAGCTTTTTTACTTTGGGTCAGAAAATATTTGGAGGGTTTCTACTTTCTGCCCTTTCTGTTTTGTATACAGTGTTTCTTGAGTGTAGTTTGTAGGTTATATTATGTGTAGAGTACTGTAGCTTTGGTGGTTATGTGAAATTTTTTTGTCTTAATGTTTCATGAATTCGAGAAATTGGTACACTGAGCTAGCTGTACTTGGTTGATTTTATGTTTAAGTAAAAGCTTAGGGTAAAGTAAATAAAATAAAGCTAATTTTGCTAAATATTGTTCGGAACTCATACTTTCCATCTTGAATTCTCGAGATGACTTATGAGGAACTATAATTTTAAAGCTCTGCAATGTTGTTCTTGCTTCATTCTAGTTGATCCAAAGTTGTTGGTCTGTAATGTTGCTTCTCCTCGTTCTAGTTTGTTGGAGTTCGTTGATCTGCTGTGCCGTTACTTATAAAATAAAGTTGTTTTATCTTTAAAAACGATACGAATCGCGATTTTAGTTTTGGAAGCATCGTATTTCCAACATGTTATAATGAATTTTTTTTATAGAATGTGTATTATATGCACGTGCTTTGTAAAAGTTTCTTTGTTATAATTTACTTAATAAAAAAAAAAGTGTTTCAATTAAGAATAACGATTAAACTAATCCAGAATTAATTAGCCTTTCGAGTTTCAAATAACTAGTATGATATATTTGATTTATTGGACTTGGTATGATCTGAAATTCAAAATCTTTTTGTCCTGGGTATAAATGAAGATGTGGCCAATTATTGATTCATCTTTCCATAACCAGATAAGGACACAAACAGGGTTTTTGGTTGATGATAAGTACAAATTTCGGTTGGGGACATGAAATTAATGAATAAAATAAAATGAAAAGCTATTTAAAGAAATGAAAATACTGCAAAATATAGGTCTAAGTGATTTTGATTGTTGGGTCCAGTTGGGACAGAGGTGGAAAAAATTCCTTTCACAAATTTCAACCATTTACTTTCACCACCACCCCTATTTCCCTTTAATTCCTTTTTTCCTACAAAATAATAATTTTAAACAAAAGGACTTCACCCAATATCAACATTCAGCAGTGGACATACCCACTTTTTAGGGCTTTATGTATCAAAACTGGATCACTTTTTGAAAATTTTAATACATCCCGAAAGGAAAAAAATAAAAGAATTTTATAAAAGTGTGTTTGGGGTGGGGTGTGGGTCGGGGGGGGGGGGGGGGGGGAGTAATAGCTGAAATTTTAGAATCTTTAAGAAAAAGAAACTACTCACATTTCAAATGAGTAATTTTGTTATGTTCTACTTAATCCAATTATATCAATTTAATCTATAATATATATATATATATATATATAGGGTGCGGTTATAGTGAGAACCACAATTATCGTGAGAACATAAGAACCAATAAAATTACTGCATCCGCTATTAAATTTAATGCATCCGAAAAAAATAATTTTTTTGCTCCCTTCAGGATTCGAACCCAGCACTTGCATCCATCCACCAAGATGATGCATCCACCGTAGATCTTGATGATCGAATGGCTTAAAATGGTTCTCCGTTCTTATTTTATTAGTGGTTCTTATATGAACCTCTCCCTATATATATATATTTTGGCCTCATATTTTCTCTCTCTTCTATTATCTTTTTTTTATTAATTTTTATCTTTTCTATTCTCTTTTCCAATTTTGATTCTTTTCTAAAACTTATCAACTTCAATTTATGAAAAAAATATTCAATAGAGATATTAAAATAAAGATCATAACAAGATATTTAATTTGATTTAAAAATTATAAAAAATAAATTGAAACAAATAAATTATAATCGTTTAAAATATCAATTTTTTTTGTTCTGCCTCATCTATGTCTAATTTTGAATATTACTATTTTTCATATTGTTTTCTTATTTATTGGAGGAAAAAATGAGTAGATGTCATTTTTTTCAAAAAGTTACATTATTGTTTAAATTTACACATAGTTATAATAATTTTAAATGCAATTGAGGAGAATAAGATTATATTGATTCATTTTAGAAATTTTTTATTTTAAAAATAAAAATTTTAAAGTATTATTTTAATATAAACTTTTAGATGGAAAAATAGTTATACATCTATAAATTAGAATTGAAAATATTATATAGATTCATTTAATTTTTAGTTATGTTTTGTGCATGAATTATTTATTTTTTTATTTATTTGTATAAATATATTTGTTGTCATTTTTATTTTGTTATTGTTTGTATTTTTTTTTTAAATTTAGTTTTGGGTTATTTTTAAATATGGACTTTTAATATTAATATAGTTTGAATTTTAAGAGACCAAAATTGTTATATTAAGTGTGGGGCAGTGGGCTATTAATTTTGTTATATTAGTGGTTTAGTAATTTGGTCGAGATTGACTTAAAATTATTTATTTTATAATTTATAAATTTAATCATTATTATACTCATTGAATTGATAATATTGCTATTATACACTATTTCAAATCAATACTAATATATAAATTAACATAAATTATTTTTTATTATCAATTAATCTAATTTATAATTGATGATATTTTAATATTTTTACATAATTTAAAAATTTTAAAATAATAAAATATATTGTGACCCGTACATTAAAAAAATGACATACTAGTTTATATTTAAATTGGAGTTGGTATAAATTATTTAGTATCAGCAACATGTATGTATTTATTTCCTTTTCGTATAATTATTTTCTATTACTTACTTTATCTCACAAAAACATAAATAATTGGGAGTGACAAGAGTCTTAAAAAATATTAGTTGAGAGTTATTGTGAGTGAAAAATAGATCTAACTTTATAAAGTGTTGTGAGAGTAATGAGTTAATTGAGGAAAAGTAGTGGTGGGCTATGATGATTTTTTTGTGAATAAGTATGAAAAGAAGGGATAAAAAATAAGGGGATAGTGAACAAAAATAAAATGCTCATGTTAATGTGAGACGCTTTCAAAATGGTGAATTGTTCATATTTTTGTGAGACAGTGAGAGTATATTTATATATTTTTACACTCAAATTTTACTTTCTTAAATGATTGTTTTACCATGTCCATCAAAAATAGGTTAAATTGACGGGGAACATGAAAGTATCATATATAGTGGTAATAACATATATTCAAGTTTTCCTCTTTTGATTCATTGGAATTAACTACTTGCACCTCTTCTTCTTTTTTTTAAAATTAACTACTTGCACCTCTTTTTGACCTAGATGCTTTCTACATTGCCTCCTCCTTTTAGATGGTAGTTATTATTATTATTTTTTTAATAATAAGAATAAAAGTAATAAAAGGAAAGGAATTTACCATTTAAGGCCACCCACCCACCAAAAAAAATTATCTTTACTGCTTAACTTTGTCGCCAACTTTCACTTTTTTACAGATGCCTTTACGCTTAAAAAAAGTTTCGTTAAATTCAAGCTTTAGACATTATAGTTACTCTACTCAATTTTTCTATGACTAGAATTCTAAAAATATACCACCCTCCTTTCCATCTTAACTAGAATTATTAATACCGCATAAATTCTAAATAAAATTTTCATAAAGACGAAATACATACATGAGTGATGAGCATTGACATCAAAATGGATTACATATTTCTCCAGATTCTGATAATCAACAATCTGTGGATGAAATCAAAATATATTACTAGTATTTTATTGAGAGCTGCAGAGTGCAGGCAGTGTAATAAGCAATAAGTAGAAATAGAAATGAAGTATTATTGTAAAAGTAGAAAACAGAGAAATGATTTTCCCTTTAAGTAGTGGAGAGTTGAGAGTAGTGAAGAGTAAAGTGCAGTGACGGATGGGACATCATCTCTCTCCATAATCCCATCGGAAACACACCAAGATGGGTTGCGCCGCCTCCAAGCTCGACAACGAGGACACCGTGCGCCGCTGCAAGGACCGCCGCCGCCTCATGAAGGAGGCCGTCTACGCCCGCCACCACCTCGCCGCCGCCCACGCCGACTACTGCCGCTCCCTCCGGATCACCGGCTCCGCCCTCGTCACCTTCGCCTCCGGCGAGCCCCTCGCCGTCTCCCAGCACGCCCCCGCCGTCCTCCTCCGCACCCCCTCTTCCGCCAAACCTAAACCCCGGCCTCCCCCCTCCCCTTCCCCCTCCCTCCGCCCCCCTCCGCCCCCGCCCCCGCCCTTCGAGCAGCAGCCGATGCGGCGGAAGAAGCCCCTGAAAGTCCCCCACATCCTCTCCGACTCGAGCTTCACTTCCTCGCCGCCGCACAACGCCAGAGCTCATTCCACCTACTCCACCACCCCCTCCCAAACCTCCTCCGTCTGGAATTGGGACAATTTCTACCCCCCTCCCTCCCCGCCCTCCTCCGAGCACTTCGACCAGCTCCGCGGCGCCAAGCACTCCGCCGCCGCCGCCGACAGCAATTCCGACGACGATCGCTACACCGACAACGACAGCTTCACATCCGATCACTACCAGAACCCCTTCACCGCCGATCAGCCCAAGCACTTCGACGACAGGGCGTCCAACCACTCCTCTTTTTCCCGCTACTCCAACAACAGCCACTCGAGGCCGCCATTGCCCAAGAAAGGGCCGAGCTTGAAACGGTGGGAGAGCGAGGAGGAAACAGAGAGGGAGGAGGTGCAGTGCAGTGAATGGGGAGATCACGATCACGACCATTACAGTAGCACCACCACTTCATCTGATGACGATGATGATGATGAGAGGGGGGATTTGAAGTCAAGATCTGATTTTGGGACGAGGTCGAATGTGGGCTCGGTCAAAAATGAGTCTTCCGCGGCTAACATCGGTGGCGGCAATGTGAATGTCGATTCCAAGTTCTCCAAGTTGTCGGAGGAGGACGACGGTAAGTCGTCGGTGAGTTGGGGGGATGGGAATCATAAAGAAGGCAACTTGGACAGGAGGATTGTGGTGAGGCACAAAGATTTGGCCGAGATCGTGGCGGTGATTAGGGAGTATTTCGACAAGGCCGCCGCCGCCGGGGATCAGGTCTCCGAGATGCTGGAAACCGGCAGGGCTCAGCTCGATCGGAGCTTCAAGCAACTGAAGAGTAAGTTTTTCAGCTTTTTTGGATTCTTGAATCAAGAATTTGATTATTGTTTGTTGCTGCAGATTGAATTTCTTAGATATGATGATTACTTATTACAACATTTGACTGATAGATATGAGGTGTAGAAATTGAGTGTTTATTTTTTCTTTGTGTGTTATCGTAGAGACAGTGTATCATTCTAGTGGAATGCTAAGTAACTTGAGCTCTAGCTGGACATCTAAGCCTCCTTTGGCTGTTAAATACCGGTTCGATCCGAGTTCGATCGAGCAGTCTGGTGATTCCAAGAGTCTTTGCTCCACACTGGAACGGCTCTTGGCGTGGGAGAAGAAACTCTATCAAGAAGTGAAGGTATACATCTAAAATCTTTAACTTTAATCATTTTACTTCTTTGGTGACAATTGTGAGTAAAGATTCATTTTTTATTGGAGTTATCTCGTGATCGAAACTGTGTTGTGAAAGTTTTGGGGAATTGCGTTTGCATATACTTGAGGTTGGAACAAATGTTGTGAGTTGGGTGTTGCTGGTTTGCACCTTTCATATATGTGAGCTTATTATTTTCTTGGATTCCTTGTATGTTTATGGAATGTGTAGAGTGACTGTTTGTGGTGTGGGACAATGACAGCCTGGATTTTATCTTGGGGTGTCAGCATGTCCCATGCTGATAGGTCTTGTCTTCAAAAAAAGAAGTTATCTTTTGTTCCAGCTGAGGTTTTGCTGTCATCAAGAAAAGAAAATGAATTCTCTCTATGTTGGAGTAACAAATTTCCATTATCCATGTTTCAACAAATTCTGTTAGTAGGAAGTTACTTTTTACTCGTACCTCCATTTGTATGGTTCGCATACCTTTATCCGTCTTTATGCATTTGAACTTACTCTCGAGGGCCTCCGATATTTGGTGTTACTTCAAGTATGTGAAATTTTGGGATAGTGGAGGTTTTCTTGCTGATATTAGGTCCCCCTCCCACCATCCTTGGTTCTAAATTTGGTGCCACTTTGTTGTACTGATTTTTCATTATTGTGTCGATGATCAACTCAGGCGAGAGAAGGGGTAAAAATTGAGCACGAGAAGAAATTGTCTACACTTCAAAGCCAGGAATACCGGAGTGAAGAGGAATCCAAATTGGACAAGACAAAGACATCAATAAATAGGCTTCAGTCTCTAATTGTGGTGACATCTCAGGCGGTGTCAACAACTTCGTCTGCTATTATTGGTCTACGAGACTCCGACCTTGTCCCACAGCTCGTGGAACTTTGTCACGGGTATGTCCAATCTCAATCTCGTCTGCTTCTACGAAATGTCAGTTCTCTATATGTTTGAAGCGGATGTTTATTGCCTCCCCCCAACCCAAACCAATTTTGCTTTTACCAATCTTGTTTTAAAATGGTGAAATGATTTCCAAAGGTTAATGATTCAATTTATTCCTCTATAGTCTCGTTCGTGTTGAAATATGATAGTGCATTTTCCTGCCTTCTTGGAGTGAACATTATAGGAACTTTGTCGTCTCCCTCTGTCGCACCCACAGGGGAGCGCGAGATGGAGGTGGTGATCAATTCTTCACGCCGTTTAGGGGCTAAAATTGCATTGATTATATCCATCTCACTCAATAGAGATCATTCATCTTGGAAAAATGAAAATACGAATGTGTGGCAACGGATACAACGACACTCGTGCATATGGCAATTTGATTGTGACTGAAAATGAAATGCAGGTTCATGTACATGTGGAAGTCGATGAATCAGTTCCACGAGGTCCAGAACGACATAGTGCAGCAAGTCCGCGGCCTTGTGAATCAAACAAACAAAGGTGAGTCAACGTCCGATCTGCACAGGCAGGCAACACGCGATCTTGAGTCGGCTGTATCCGCATGGCACTCAAGTTTCTGTCGTCTGGTGAAGTTTCAGAGGGATTTCGTCTGCTCCCTCCACGGTTGGTTCAAACTCACCCTCCTCCCCGTGCACACGGAAACCAGCAACGGAGCCAGAGAGCTATCTCAAGTCTTCGCCTTCTGTGACGAGTGGAAACTGGCGCTCGACCGCGTCCCGGACACTGTTGCATCTGAGGCCATCAAGAGCTTCATCAACGTCGTCCACTCCATAACCTCGAAGCAAGCGGAGGAGCTGAAGATCAAGAAACGGACCGAATCCGCATCCAAGGAGCTCGAGAAGAAAGCATCCTCTCTCCGGAGCATCGAGAGGAAGTACTACCACTCCTACTCCATGGTCGGGATAGGGCTCCCCGACGACAACGGGCACGCCCTCGACGCGAGGGACCCACTGTCGGAGAAGAAACTGGAGCTGGCGGCCTGCCAGCGACGCGTGGAGGACGAGATGGTGAAGCATTCCAATGGCCGTGGAGGTGACGAGGGCGATGACGCTGAACAACATCCAAACGGGGCTGCCGGGAGTCTTCCAAGCCATGACCAGTTTCTCTGCTTTGATGACTGAAGCTCTTGAAACTGTGTGCACAAGATCTTACTCCATTTAGATATAAAAAAAGGAAACCCTACATTATTAATTGGTTTTTCTTGCTCATCTTTTTGGGTTTTGAGGCAAGTTTTTAGAAATACAAAGGCTGCAGGCAAAATTTATTATTTTTGTTTCCTTGATAATTGTTGTGGGTTGTTGTAATATGTGAATATGCTGGAATTTTGTAGCTCATTTTCATCATCATCACCACCACCACCCCCTTTTGCTCTGTGTACATAAAATTGCTTGCATTGTTGTATCAGATTGAATAAATTCATTGCTCTCTCTCTCTCTTTCTCTCTCTCTCTCTCCAGGTGAATTCTTCCCAGTTTGCACATGGATTCAAGAAATTAACCTGAGCAGATTCAAACTCTGTAGTCTGTACAATCATCCACCAAATTTTCTGACACACACTAATTCATAACTCAATATGATCTGCTGCATGCATG
The DNA here is from genome assembly GCF_028751815.1 of Salvia miltiorrhiza. Lineage (NCBI taxonomy): Eukaryota > Viridiplantae > Streptophyta > Magnoliopsida > Lamiales > Lamiaceae > Salvia > Salvia miltiorrhiza. Next base: position 173,158 of record NC_080390.1, on the reverse strand, counting down.
TGATGATTCCCAACGGTGCCTGCCTCTTTTTAACACAATAAAAAAAACATTTCTCTCTCTGCTCCAAATTATTGGTACAAGAAGAAATAGTAATATATATATATATATATTCAAGTATAGATAGATACAAGAAAGATTTGGTGATGCGCATGTACACAAAAGACAAGCAAAAGAAGGAGAAGATGAAGATAGAAGAAGAGCAAAGTTGCATTGAAATATGTGACTGCAGTCACTGTCAGACTGCATGTTTGTCTTGCTCAAACCCCGCCTACAAACTAGGATTGCATTTGCATTGCCTCTTAATATTCAAATTATTTGTCACTAATTATTAACTAATCTTGGATCTTGAGCCCTTTCTCTTCTATGTTTGACTATGGTCAACTCAAAATCACATTACTTGATCTCGTTTTTGAGGATTCTAGCTTCTGCGGTTAAAATTTTTATGTGGGTAATTTTATTTTTATTACTTTAAATTATTGCATGGGAAAAAAGTATAGAATTTCTAAATGATTCAAACAAAAAGTATGATATGTTCCTATCACGAAAAACGCCTTAAAAAAACGCAGCTACTTTTATGGGTTTATTATATGGATTCAGATTCTCAAAAACATCATAAACATATAATAATGGCTGCCTTTTAATTGATTATGTATGTATGTTTGAATCATTTTATGAAAAAAGGAAAATGATAGATTGTAAAAAAGCATTACGCTTGCTACAATCGGAATGGCATAAAAGGCCCATGATAACAATGTAACATAGTGATGCATGCATGATAAATTATTTTCATATACAAAAGCAAAAGAAGAGATGTTAAGTGAAGGGGACCATTTTTGAAATAAATGCCCACAAAAAAAGGCCAACTAACAAAGCAACTTTCACCTCTCAAAATAATAACTCAAGAATGGGTTTCTCTTTCAGCTTGTTTATTATCTATATGAATCGAGTTTATAATAAAATATTCAAGAATAAGAGAAACATATCCCAGTTATTCAGATCGACTTAACTCATGGTAACATAATTTAATTTAAATCATTTACAATTAGCATGGGTTACACCAATTATATATATAGCTGTATGATGAGAGGGGTTGAATAGTACATTTTAAATGTGATATTGCAAGATCGATACACGTGTATCATTATCTTAGAGCATTATTTTTTTAGCATTATTATGTATGCAAAAAATTGCAGAAAGTGGATCCAATATTTGAAGGAACTGTTGCTAACAGTAAAAAGAATCTACCGAGTCGGATAAATTTGGCGTGAATTCAAATTTATTCAGTCAAATCCTATATTTTGTCTTCTATTCAATAATTAGTTTCCATTGCCATAACTGGAATTTTGCTCAACTAAAACAATACAAAAATAAATAAATAAATAATAAAAAACTTGGAATTTTGCTTTATTGGGTTGTCCGAAAATTGAGCTTTATCACTGCAGCATTTATTTGGTAGAATTTCCTAAATTGCACCCACCATTTGTCTATGCACAAAAACACGCATATGTATCATCTATCACCTACAACTTTTTTGCTATATGGAATTATCCACACCATACAATTTTCTACATTTAATATTTAATTTACTGGATTTGTATATTTCTAAATTTTAAAATGTAAATGGGCTTCACATTTGTACTTTAGTTCGAGCCCATTATATAACAAATCAAGGTCCAACTAAAAGAGCTACAAAAAAAATCAACTTTTCCAATTTGCAGCCTCTGATGTTTCTTTTTTGATTCATCTGATCTGAGCATATATATTACAACAAAAACATTTTAATTTAGAAGTTACAAGAAAAAATGTTAATTTACAGGAGAATTATTCACAGGAGAAGTAAACGGAATTCCCAATTCTAATGGAATCAATGCAACTAAAATATTGTGACATGCCAACAGACAACAATGATATACATGCCTACTCTAAAAGAACTCGAAGTCCAAATATTTACCCTCAGATTTCATGTATGTTCCTGCTTTTTTCTCGCGTTCAGCGCCCGCACAGGACGGGGTCGATGTCCACGTGCTTCGAGGGGAGTTCAGCCTCGACCGGGCTCGGCACCTCTGGCGGCGTACTGCACCGTATCAGAGCCCAATTCACACCTTCAAAGAAAGGGTGCTGCTTGATCTCAGTTGCTCCTCTCTTCACCCCAAGCCGGTTCTGTGGCTCCTTCACGAGCAGGCCGCGGATGAGGTCCCGGCTAGCGTAACTTGTTGGTGGCGAATCAGGGAATTTGAGCTGCTGCCCAACGACGTTAAAGAGCGTTGCACGATTTCCTGAACCTTTGAATGGGGTTTTGCCATAGAGCAGCTCATGCAAGAATACACCAAAGGTCCACCAGTCCACTGCACTGCCATGGCCTTCACCCTTGATGATTTCCGGGGCTAAGTACTCATGGGTCCCGACAAATGACATGGACCGAGCTGCAGTAGGCTCTGCAACTAGCTCGGGCAAAGCACCGGATGGCATCCCACTGTCTATTTGGGACTTACCAGATCTTTTCTTGCTCTTTTGATGGAAGATTCGAGGTAGAAAGCATGAGGGTTGGATGCATGCTGATGGTGATTCGATGCAAGCTGGCTGTTTGCAGAATTCAGCTCCTTGTTTGGAAGGATTGGAATCTAAAGCAGGGGATGTTATTAGAGTTGGTGAAACTGCACATCTGAGGGAAAGGTCAAAGTCCGATAGCATAATGTGGCCATCTTCGCGGACCAGAACATTTTCTGGTTTCAGGTCCCTGTATACGACTCCTAGCATGTGGAGGTATTCAAGTGCCAAAAGAACTTCGGCTGCATAAAACCTGCATCCGCCGAACAAATACATCAGTAAGTAGCTTTACATATATCGGTTGATTGGGTTAGATTAGCCATATAACAGCATTTCTTTAAATGACAACAGAAATTCAATATTATACCAATGATACTTTCATATACACAAGCTGGCAAATGGATAATGATGATCATCCTACGTAAGACTAATGGTTAATGTTAAAAAAAAGAAATCACAAGCTTTGGGGGTTAAACACCTCCATGCAATGTTGAATAAGGTTAGAGTGGAGATTTACTATACAATTTCATCTTAGCTTCTGGTAAAGTAATGCAATAAATTGCAGGAAGTATTCATATGTCTGGTATTAAAGACAAAAGCAAGAAAATATATTTCTATTCTTATTCAGTTAGTTCAGCCACATACCAAATGAGTCTTATGAGGATCTGATCCATTAAGTTGATTAAAAAACACAATAGCATGTCACACATTTCAGAAATCATGCATGCACGCAGGAGAATCTGTGTTGGCATGAATGTTCTTGAAATAGCAATGGAGCAAAGTTACACTGCTGTGAAGATAAAGAAAAGAATGTAGCTTCTTCACATCTTAGGTCAATGTGAAAGAGAAACAATCTTTTTGTGCCAGGAGTCTATACCACTTAAGCTAAATTAAATTTGCATGATGTGTGGCTAGGGAAATTATGACAATAAATCTCTACCCACTTTCTGCTGCCAATTTATGCCGTGCATATATAGGAAGAGAAAGAATTCAATGAAGCCCTTCGAAAATAGAATTCAAGATTTTAAAGTAGCATATTAAATTGTGGTTTATGGGTCTAAATTCACCATATCTTTTAACTTATGGAAAGATAAGCTCTCATATAGGAAAATGCAGAATCAAAAGAAGGTATACTGCATTAGGGATGGGAGGTGATCCACGCACCTAGCAGCATACTCCAAGAAAAATTTCCCGGTTGTCGTTGCCTCAGGGTATGCAGGTCGCCCCCGGGACAATATTCCATGACTAGGCACGAAAATCTGTCGGTTTCAAAATGAGTGTACAATGTTGGCAAGAATGGATGGTCTAGAAGCTGCAAGATTTCCCTTTCTGTATGTGCCCTGGTCAACTTCTTCCTGCTGGCAAGGGATGCCTTATCCATCACTTTCATTGCAAAGAAACATCGTGTTGCACTGAGCTTAGAAAGATATACACTTCCAATATCCCCACAGCCAACCCTTTTCAGCAACCTGAACTGCCTCATGCCTAAAATGCCATCCCTTGCTCGAACAGAAAGTATAGCCTTCCATCTCGGATCATCTCCCTTGTGAGGCTTATTTGCACTGCCAGTAGTGTTACTCCAGTTACTATCATCACTAAGGCCGCTGCTATCACTTGCTCGGCTCAGGCTAGTTTTACTACTCTCAAGAGAGTCCCCTCGAATGCTTCCTTCTTTCATGCTATCGTAGTTTCTGTCAACATTAAACATGCCAACACTCGTCACCCCATCACTACAGTATGTGCTGGTCGAGCTATTGACAATGCTAATGGCCGTAGCCAAACCAATACTGTCAATGCTACTATGAGGACTGACACTGCCACTTGGAGGTAATGAAGCATCCCAGATACATTCTTTTTCCTCAGATACAGCAGCTATATCATCGGGCTCTTCAGCCAAGCTCCCATCAGGCAAAAGTATTGACATGTTCGATTTGAAACTCGGTACCCTGATCGAAACATCCTCCAGAAACGGGCTGTTAATCAAATATTTCTCATCCCCGCTATTCTGGTCAATTGGTACACACACTGGCCTCATGAGGTCAGTATCAACCAGGTTCAGCGGGGTGGCTCACCCCATGGAATGAAGTAGAGCCAGCTTCCTCAAGGGAATCAACGCTGGCCCTAAACGACATGACATCGGGCGTAAGCTCTTCAGCCTCCTGCAAGAAGTTCTGTCCTCTCCATTCTTGTGCAGCAGGAGCAGGAAGATCCAACTCTAGAGAATCTTGTGGGTTGGATCCTTTCACAATCTCCTCTTCTAAAAACATCTCGTTATGAGCAAGTAACAATTGCCTAGAAAGTGACTGCGTTTCAGGGATTTCCTCCATATCCAATCACCACATTTTGTCATCACAAAGTTATCTGTATCGATTGGACTAGCCTGCCAATGAAGAAAAAAAGATACATTTAACACCAGCTTAGCAACCAAACATGCTTTAACCCAATCCAACAAAACCAATCAAGAACTAATTCCCAAGCTCTGACAGGACTTAATCTCGATATAATAGCAGAAAATGCGGCTTACTCGGTATAATTATCAAGAAGCAACATCAAATCCACAATGGAATGCAAACCACTCACAAGAAACCTTGATCGCAGCATAACTCTAACCAAAGAAATCATAGCTGGAAATTAAAAAATCCTCGGAAGATTCAAGAAACTCGTACATACCCCAATCCACGAGCGAATTAAATTCTGGAATACGAGTGATAAAGCAAATGTACAATCACCGGGAATTTGTGCAGCAGAAAGAGATTTGAGGTGTGAGAAAAATGGAAAATAGACCTGTGCTGATGCTGTGATGCTGCTACTCAGAAAAGTAGTGTAGAGAGAGAGAAGAAATTATAGATACAACAAACTAATTTGAAATAGTAGGGGTTTTATATAGTCTACACTCTACACAATAAAAAAGAGAGTTTTATAGGGGAAAAAAAAAAGCTTGAAAATCTAACAAACTCTTATTTAAAAAAGGGCAAATTGAATGAAAATACCTCACTTTATACCAAATTTCGGTTTTTTGACAAACTTTTTAATTGTAGCAAGAAATTGAACGACCTTTCAATTTATTGCAATTGGCATCTCCGGTGTTTTTCCGGCCAAACGTGGCAGCCGGAATGCCAAAGTGGCATCAAAAATGCCAAATCACCCCCTCCCCCTCCCACGTCACCCTCTCTCTCTCTCTCTTCCCCCATCCCTCTTCCCTGTCTCCCCCATCGGCTTTCACCCTCTCTCTCACTTCCACCGCTGCCTCCTCCCCCTCCCCTCTTTCTCTCCCCTCCACTCGATTCCCGACGTCGATTTTCAGGAGATGGCTCAAGCCAAAGAGCGACGTCGAGTGGTGGGAAGTCCCAGAAAACGCCTCAGCCAAGAGAGAGAGAGAGAGAAAGGAATCGAGCGGAAGGGGAGGCCACCACAGAGTAGGAGACGAGCGAGAGAGTGACGGCCGATCTAAGAAAAGAATTAGGGCTCAGAGGCGGCGAGCGAGCTCCACCATTGTGGCGGCGGATCTGGGGTGGATCATCGGCGGATTTGGCTGTGCTGTCGTCGGATTGAAGAGAGATTTAAGGGATATGTCTAGATTTAGGGCTTAGGGTTTCTGACGGCGTCGTGCTGTGGTGTTGCTGAGTGTTGTGTCTTGTTGTGTTGGCTTGTGTTGTGGTGTTGTTGAGGGAGTGTCAGCCGATGAAGAGAGGTGAGAGTCGGGAGTCAGGGCGGCGACGGCGGTGGCTATGAGCTACTGCTGGTTGTCCGGCGTTTAGAGAGAAGAGAGGCGGTGGGAGTGCATGCATCCTTTTCAAAGTCGAACAAGAGAGGGAGAGCTCTGGCTGTCACCGGAATTGTAGAGGGAGGCGGCGCCGCCCCGTGCTGCGTCTGTGTGTGTGTTCTGTTTTGGGGGAAGCGGCGTCGGACTCGAGATTCTGGGCGGTTGTGGCGGCGGTGGTGGAAGTGAGAGAGAGGGTGAAAGCCGATGGGGGAGACAGGGAAGAGGGATGGGGGAAGAGAGAGAGAGAGAGGGTGACGTGGGAGGGGGAGGGGGTGATTTGGCATTTTTGATGCCACTTTGGCATTCCGGCTGCCACGTTTGGCCGGAAAAACACCGGAGATGCCAATTGCAATAAATTGAAAGGTCGTTCAATTTCTTGCTACAATTAAAAAGTTTGTCAAAAAACCGGAATTTGGTATAAAGTGAGGTATTTTCATGCAATTTGCCCTTTAAAAAATAAAAAAAGAGAAGAAATTGAAGACAAAAATTATCTCCCTCGTTCTTCATCTGTCATTCTCAGATTCTCTCTTATCTCCATTGAAAATTTGCAGCACTTATATATCTCCCATTGAAAAACAAATGGTTCGCCGTCGAAGTCGCGAGAGAGGACATGCGATGAAGAAGGAGCAACCAACGACTGCGCAGAGGAGCCACATCCTCCGGTGAGCAATCAGCGACTACGAAGAACCTGTCGACGTCGGGTACACAAGAGTGTGGAGCTAGCTTCTGATGATGATCGAGGGGATTCACCCTGCGCGCTGTTGCCTACTTTGTGGTGCTGTCAAATGTATATGCTAGGGCTGAGAAGTGGAAGGGGAACTGGATTCACGTGGAATGGAACATCTATGAGTTTTGTGGTTGCTGATATATCTCATGAGATAACATGTTTGATATATGATGTTCTTGATTGATATCATTGGGGAAGCTACTTGAATTTTTAGTTTCCACACAATTGAATTTTAAGTACACAATTCAGCTTCTAAATGACACACTTGAAATTTCTAAATAACTAAACTTAAAATACATTGAGATTCACGATATGATTCGTTATTTTGAGAACACAAAAAAAAGTTTTTTCACGTTTTAAGATCACATTAAAGAATAATAAACTTAAATAAATGTGTTGTTAGGAAGACACGGTTAGTTTGGGTTCGAGTACTTGAATAAAAAATCAGAGCAAATATACAAATCGATATCGAACCATATTAGTTATTCAGTTATGTGATAATCGCTTTGATTATTATGATTCGGTATTGGGGTATCCGAAATGACCAAAATTAATAATAATAAAAACTTTTATTCTATTTTTTCAACTTAAATCCTAAAAGAACAATAATAATCACAACAATAATAATTTTTCTTCTCGGTGACTGGCTGGCGACGACTAGAGAAAGTTGTTGCGCTGTTGGAGATTCAATTATTCGATTAATTCAATTTAATTATAGGGTTAATCGATACCCGAAATTATCAAATAACTAATTGAATATTTACTAAAAGATCGCTTATCAGATAATCGAATCTGATTTAGTTTGGTTATCGAGTTAACCAATACCCGTTTACTGTTTAGACACCTCTAGTTAAGAGTATAGAGTTGATCAATACTATGATTTGTTGTTTTTACAATTTAAAAGTATATTTTCTCACATTTAGGACCATATTAAATATAGAAAAATTGAAATACATGCGTGCTTAATAAGACACAATTGGAAGTACATAGTTGTATTCTTAAGGACACATTTAAATATATTTATTTATGAATTATATATATTTAATTTATTTATCAAGTGATTTATATAACTTTTTATATATTTATAAATATAGTTAAGGAGACGGGTGGAGTATTATTTGCAAAAATAAAAAGTATTATTTTGTATTATTAAAAGTGTTATTTGTAATGTAATGTATGTTTTTATACATTACAAATGATAGTTTTAATGCATGCAAATGATATTTTCGAATAAGATTTAGGGGGAAAAAAATAAAAAAAAAGTGAACTAAATCAAATTAGAGAATTGATGAAAATAATGATTGTGAGAATCAAACTTTGCGATCTCGTGGATAAAAATCACACAATAAACTAATCAGGCTAGACATCTATTGTTGTTTATAAGCATTTATATATTATTTATAAAACCAATCACCTACTCATTGTAAAGACGAGTTTTTTTATATGAATATTAGTATGAAATGAATTATTCATATTTTTTAATAAAATATTTTACTAAAAAATATTTTATTCAAACATTTTAGGACATGTGAGTGAGTTGGCCCGGAGAATTTGTGAATCCAAGAAAGGAATTTGTAGAGTCGAAGAGTGAATGACTCAAATAAGACTTCATTGTCAAAAATTCCAAATACTCAAAAAAAAAAAGAAAAAAAGAGAGACTTCATTGTCAAAAACAACTTGGCTGTTGAGGCCGACTCCGAAACTGCGATCAAAAGCTTAAACAACCGACACTCCCACTAACCGTTTGCAAACAGACCCCAACCAAACGGCCCTCAAATTCTCCGCCGTCGACGTCGCCGCACGCACACAGTAGACGTGTATATAGATTGATCACTATGGCGGCTATGATGTCGGAGAAGATGGTGGACCCCACCCCAACGCCTGCGGCCTCAATCACTCGCAATTCTTCCGAACAGTTTTCCGCCGAATCTCCGGCCGATTCACCGTCTCTGGAACCACCCAATCGCTCACCCTCCTCCACTCCCAGTCCTTCCAGGCAGCAGCTTGATGATCTTCAGGTAACTGTCGAATTTCAATTGTTATTCAACTTTTGTGATGTGAAATTGCTTGCGGAGGAAGAGAGGGAAAGTATGGTTTACTGTTTTAGAGTTGATATTTAGACATTGATTGCTTAGGAAAACATTCAAGTGTCTTCAATTTGGTTTTATTGGAGCGTAATCGCTTTTAGATTTGTTTATACTTTGCGTAGATGAATTTGTTGAGTCTATCTGTAGTTTATAGGTGATCTATTCACCGACTAAACTTGCGCTGAAGTTGCATCGTAAGAACTTATAGGAATGTGATTGATTGACTATGAAGGGGGATAAAGAGTTCTACTAGTATAGTAAAACAGGAGGGGTTCAGGTTATCCTTTTGAATTTATACAGTGCGAGGCAGCTCATCCTGCATCACTTTCATGTTCTCATCGAGGGAGACAACTGTGACTTCTGTATAAAGGAAAACACCTACTGTTCCCTGTTATTACATATTGATCTGATTAGTTGATGTGTCACTATTATGTTATCCTACAGGGTCACCTGCCTACGAGAGTTGAAGAGTATCGGCAGCTGTTTCGTCTTCCATCTGATGAAGTAAGTAAACTCAAGTGTCATAATATTTGTCTCTGCTTGACAAATTTTATGGATGTATTCAATATCTTTGGTCTTGCTGAGGCTGTGTGAGATGAGTGATGATGAGCAACAGCATTTGAGCTGTATCACTTCACGTAATAGGATGCTCCTATGTTGTCACTACTTATTGGAATAGAAAATTGAAAGCAGTTTGTGGGAGTTCAAAATCATTTTGTTGAGTAGAGTACACAAATATATGCTGCATTAGCATTTCCGGCATTGCAGTATTTCAGCATTTGCTGTATAGGACTAATAAGTGTTACCTGTAATTGTTCTGTTGCATATAACTTTTTTAACTTCGCGTCATGCTTCCTAATTATCTAAATCATTGTATCATTAATTTGATGAGTGTTTCCTGTCGTGGGGAGTGAATTGGTTTCTTTTGTTAAAGGTAGACCTGGATCAGACACCATCAGTTTGCTTTTCAATCTCAAATACTAATGTGATAATTCATGTTAGATGGTTGTATTCTCATATTTATTAAACTTTGCACATCATTTACTTCATTATCCTGAAACTTTACAGGTTCTCATCCAAGATTTTAACTGTGCCTTGCAAGAGAATTTTCTTCTTCAGGTAACTTATAATGTTCCATTTCTTATTTTATCTTTTTAAATCTTCAATCTCAATTTCTTCCTGCATGAATTTTTTATTCTAAATAGATAATATTCATCGTTGTTCTACCATGGATTCGAACCAAACTTTTTTTCTTTGTTATTTTACAAGGTTTAAAGCCAAGTGATATTCTACTTCACTAATAGATTTATATTTTCTCCTTGCAGGGTCATATGTACCTCTTTGGCCACTATATCTGCTTCTATTCCAACCTATTTGGATTTGAGACAAAGGTCCGTTCTTGAATTTGTAATTTCCTTTCTTCTTGAAACTTCTTCTTAATTATTAGTTTGGGTAGTATCTATATTGTGGCTGTACTGATACATTTTTATTTCAATAATTTGGAATAGTATCATTTATTCAATGAACCATGATGAATTTATAATTTCCTTTCTTCTTTAAACTTCTTCTTCATTTTTAGTTCGGGCAGTATATATGTTGTGGCTATACTGATTCATGCAGTGTTATTTCAATAATTTGGAACAGAATCATATAATCAATGAAGTTGTGATGAATTTACCAAAATGTTAGGTAAATTATGTAAGTGAAAGATTATTGTTTTTATCATTGGTGCGAGAACAAAATGGAGGTATTCATGCTGTAGTTCTCAACGCGTTCTAGATTCCTCATAAAATAAAAATACACAATACAAATAACGAATTTGACATGTTCCTGACTTCCTGTCTATATGCTAAGGGCTACATAGCTCTGTATATGTTTATGGTCATTGATGATGCCTCACAGACAAATGTGATTCTCAACTACTTGATGCTTCTAGAAGTTACTATACTATGCAGTATGCACAAATGGGACTTTTTTTTTATGTTTCTTGTATGTTATAACTTTAATTGACTTGAAATTTCAGAAAGTTATTCCATTTAATGAAATCACATCATTACGAAGAGCAAAAGCAGTAGCTGTTTTTCCAACTGCTATAGAAATAATAGCTGGCGGGAAGAAGGTATCAGTCTATTTTCGTACGGCTTTGGTGTTCAACAAAACAACTATTATCTACATATAATTTAGTATATGTTATATATGTTTTTCTTTTTATGCAGTACTTCTTTACCTCTTTTTTATTCCGTGATGAAGCTTATAAGCTTATCAATGAAGGTTGGCTGCACCATGGCTGTGGGTCTAAGGAAATTACAGATCAACAGGTACCTAAATGTATTCATGATTAAACTTGTGATCTGTTCCAGTCATGGACTACACCTTTCTTTATTTAAGTTGCATTATACTTTTTTATTGTTTGCCTTCTGGGTTTCTCATGCATTATCCACTTGATGTCTTTTTTTGGATCTGAATTAGTCACTTGGCATAGAGTTTGTCATTAGCATCAATAGATGTTCACATGTCATAGTCTTAGTAATTTCTGTTATTTCTGGAACCATGAGACTTAACCTGTGAATGAGGGGATATAGTCTTTTGACATCTTGCCTGCTTGACATTGTTTTGCTATTATCATCATATTGTGTTGTAGGAGTTGTTCTTTGTTTTCTGTATGTTCGTACATATGTACAGATACATGTGTGTGTGTGTGTGTGTGTTTTGACAGATGTGATGAAAGTTCAAAAAGATAGATGTTGACAGTTGACATGATATCATATTTATCATTCACGAATCATTTCATAGACTTCATTGTACCTGTTAAGTTTACAAGTTTGTCATCTCAATGAAGCTTGTGTTCAGAATATGTTGGTGTGAAATGTTTGGGTTAATATTGCTCACGGTTGCACATATTTGGGTGACTATTGCTCATGGCTGCACTGGATTGTGCTTTCTTGATTTTGTCCAACTTAGGAGCCAAAGCCTGATGTACCAAGCCAGGAAAACGGCATCTATATAGTTGAAGAATCAGGTAGTGCTAGACAATCATTGGATGAGTCAGATATCACTGGAAGGTATCTATTCTTTTTCCAATTCATGTCTTGAATGATTTCACTAATGTGTAAAATATTTGGACCTAAGAAGTTAACTGTAGTGGTTCCGAAATTTAGTGAGACTGATGAAGTGATTTTAGAGCCAATTCCTGAATATACATTTTGTTGGAAGATTGTGATTTTTCTACTTCTGAAAGTTCGACTGTAATAGTTCATTCATTGTATGATACCCGGGTTCTGTTTCCTAATGCGCAACATATGTAGCATACAAATAATTGAAAATCTTAAAATGAGACTGCTTATGCTTTTGTGGAAAAAGGTGAAATTAGTTAATCCTGTCTAGCAGATATGTGGGAAATTTGATGCAGCTGATAGTTTAATGGAAGTGATATTGGGGTTTATGAGTTTCAGAAGTCGAGTTACAAAGAGATGACAGTCTGATGAAGTATTGGACGTTTCCAATTTACGAGATATTCTAAGCCATTGACAATATGCTGATGAAGCCTTGGAAATTATATAAATGGTTACCTAATAGAATTGGGGTACTCGACAGATGACCTGAGCTTACTTTTGGGTCTGCATCATCTTGGCTCTTAAGTTTGATATAGTAAAGACATTATCAAATATAGAAAACACCTAATCTACATTTGAGTAATGTATTGCAACCGGGCTTGTAGGAGTTTAGTACCTTTCGGGATAAGAATGATACCCTGGGAATGTAGCACAGCACCACCTTAGAAGGAGTGAGCCAGAAATCTCATTTCAATATGAAAGGGATAACCACCTATTGCTATGATTGGGTTGGCACTCAAATTCACTTTATGTTGTTCTGTGCACAGTGATAACAATCACAACAATCACCTCATATCGGAAGGATCCAAACATTTAGCTGATGGTGAACCTGAAATTATCCCAACATCGTCAGTCATGGAAGTTAAGGAAGAGCCCAGTGCACTGTCTGCTCCTGTTATTGAGTGTTCATCATCAGGAAAATCTTCTACATGGGAGCCTGAGCCTACTGATGCACCTGGAGGTTAGCCAATATTATTTTGCAATGTCCTGAGTTTTATTTAAGGTATTCCTTATTAACCAATTGGGCCTCCATGTAATGTGGGGTAGTTGTTAGAGGTTATATTTTGTACCTAGGCTTCCAGATTTTGCATATGTGAACATATTGATTAGAGAATGGTTTTTTTTGCAATTTCATGCTGCATCTTCAAACCTTTTTTTATGTACTTTTCTTTTTACATTTTTTCAGTCTTTCCACTAATCCTGATTTTGGGTTTTTGTGATGCAGTTCCTGAAGGCTACACCAGAGTTGCAGAGTCAAAGTTTCCGGTAGTACAATATTTTCTAATTCATTTATCATGTTGATTATAGGATGTCATCTTTATGATTGGATTGGTCACAAGCAAGATTCATCTAATTATTGAGCTTCTTTTTATTTTGATGCAGGTACGAGCAGAGGACTTCTTTAATATATTCTTCTCTGATGATAGTGTTAGTTTCCATGAGTCATTTCATGCAAAGTGTGGTGATAAAGGTGATTGAGCGAAGGCATTCTATGGCTTGTCATATCCTTATAGTTTCTTGTTCTTTGTTTGTGGTGATCCTTTTAAAGGGTTGATCACAAAGACACAAACTAATCTTGAGGTTTATCCTGTTTACAGAGAATCTCAACAATGTTTATGAAATATTAAAATCAAAACTTGAGTAAAGACTTGTTTTACAGAAAAATTTAACAAGTTTTCTAAAATTTAAAATTGCTAGTACCCCTTACTATTTGTTTCTACTTTTTAAATTGCACCGCTAAGAGGGTATTTGTAAGACAAATAAAAATCTTAAGGTGGTATTTGCTCTAATGCAAGGGTAAATTTTTAATTCAAGTACATAACTTGGTTCTTTTCTAAATGGGTAAATATCAAGGTTAATATTTGTAATTGACCATATTTATATGTTATTTAACCACTGTGCTTGATGTGGTTTACTGTTTCCCTGACAGATTTCAAGTGTTCATCATGGCATCCTCATGAAAAATTTGGGCATACCCGTGATGTATCATTTCAGCATCCAATTAAACTTTATTTTGGTATGTCTTGTTCAAGTCATGTTCATGTTAGAAATGGTGTTTCCTGCCTGAAGTGTCACCCAGGTCCTTATTCTCTAACTTCTATGCATATCAGGTGCAAGATTTGGTAGCTGTCAAGAGGTTCAGAAATATAGAGTTTATAGGAACAGGTATGTTTTATTATCATGAGAAATACAATATCACGTTGTTGTACATGATGATGATTATTGTTGCTGGGGCAGGTTGCTGCCAATTTTCCAACTTCATATTACTAGTTTTGTTTGATTGCATTGTGATTCTCACTTTGACATGTTCATCAACTGTCTTGATTTGCTACATGTGTTGCCATACTTGGAAGTATTAGCACTTCAGAAAACTACAGTTCAAAAGCATTTTTTATAGAGTAAATCTTCTGAAATGTCTCTCGTGAATTCTGCATCTGCATGAGTGCTCTTGTTTTCCCTGAAAACCTTGTAATGTTTGGGCAAATTTCCTGCCTCTACTTCTGAAGATGCGTATTTGGCTATAGATCTCACAGCACACTACTATGCTGGGTCTTTGGCATTCACCAAATTAAAGCCTGCCAGTTTGGTGTAGTTAGAACTTGCATCTTATTTTCACTTGCCATGTCTTCGAAAACGTTTTCTTGGACTGTCAACAACTAAATAGGACCTGGTTAGTTGAATCCTGAGGTTTTCCTTTTAGCTAGGTCTTACTAGAAAGATGTGCAAAGTAAATAATTGGAAAATACAATATTTTGTGGATATCTCTTGCTATATGATAAATTAATAGGAACCAATGTTGGAGAATGTTCAGATGACAAGGTTAGCAAGACATTTTCATTCTCAGACATTGGACCTAGTTAAAATTTATTGAGGATATGAGCTGCCAGAAGAATGGTTTGTTATTTTTTCAAGCTTACCCACAATACATACTATATTTGATAATAGTATATAACCTGCATCTCTCCTTTAGATATTGAGCATGACACTCTAAATTAGTGTGGAAGTAAATAAAATCATTTTTCTGGTGTGATTTATTGTTTATAATATGTATATGGTAAATTAGTAAGTCCATATGACCCTTTGAAATTTATTTCTTCGCAAATTCACAGTGTTTGTTTTTTATTGAAGGGTAAATTGATATGTTCATTAATCTGAAAACCCTGAAGTGGTATTTATAGCATGTTACTTTATGTGATTTAAGAATAGTTCCTTTTTTAGTCGGTCAAAACCCAGGCTACTTATTAACTATAGTAATACTTATATTACAAACCTTATGAGCTCAAATTCTTGGAAGCTAGTCCAGCAATCTCTGTTTCAATATTGTTCGGCCTCGTTTCTAACATGTACCTTAGTAAAGATTTATGTTGTTGATTGAGACTTTTTATTCAATGTAAGCCGTAAGATCTTCCATTCTATTATATAAAGATTTCAGTGGTGGTTTCATGATATTTGTTTGCTGGTCGAAAATTATTATCTTACTCACCATCTCAACTTTATCTTGCAGTCATTTGATCATTGATACTTCTCAAAATATTAGTGATGTACCATACGGGGACTACTTTGCTGTAGAGGTATTGATTCCTTACATACTAGCTAGTTGTGATCAATCCTATTAGGAACACACCTGATTTATTTTTCTAGTCATCCTTGTTGCACTATCCTCCCTCCTCTCTGTCATCCTGCCCACCCTATCATTTCTACCCATTATTGGTTCATCTCCTTCTCAATTACTGGAGAGAGGGGTCTTATTCTGTTTCTCCTGATCACTTTGATGGATATTCATTTTAATTGTCCTTATAAGGGACGTTGGGATGTCGAGCAAGAGGGAAATGATTCAACGCCTTGCTGCACTTTGAGAGTTTACACCAATGTGGCCTTTTCAAAGAGAACCATGTGGAAAGGTTTGTCTTTAAACAGTTTCTTTATATCTTCTAGGCAAAAATTCTTGCCCATGCGGAAGGAAGAATATAATTTTTACATGATATATTGGCTCCAGAAGACTGTGCCTGTGGAATGATATTAATTGCAGAATATAGAATTTATGATGACAGTATTACATGAACTGAATTGTTAGGGTTGTTGCACCCTAGGCTAGAGGGATGCTACCTTGATTTATTGGGGATAGATGCTGCTCAAGAGGATATTATTGATACTTTAGATTCCCAAGACACCCATCAAATACATAAGAAAATCTTTCCATATTTACTATCTGTATCTTATAGACACAGCTTATCAGCAGATAAAACAATGTGAATTGAAGAAGGCAATAATATCAGGGAGGTAGTGTATTTAAACAATCTAATAAAGTTGTGTCTTCACTCCGTACGGATATACAGAAGCTTCTATTATGCTTGATTCCACTCTGGCATTCTGTCTGCACACTTACTTTTTAGTGGCTTGCCCTAGTTGGTTTGGTTTCTTCTTTTCTCAGACTTGTGTTTGTTAGTTTGAGGATTGCAGCAGCTTTGCGGTGAGGAAGAGCTTCACGGAAATTTTGGTTTGAGTGCTGACTGGGTGCTAAAATTTGCAGGGAAGATAGTTCAGTCTACAATAGAAGAGTGCCGAGAAGCTTATGCAATTTGGATAGACTTGGTATCCTCCTTTTCTTGAACCAACACTTGAATTCCCTATTTTGCCTTTTTCCTCGAATACAATTTCCTGCATTGGTGCAAATGTATCTAATAGACTAATAATTCAGGCACACAAAGTGTTGAAGCAGAAGAACTTGGAGAAAGGAGGTATTTCTGCTGTTCATATGTGCCAGATATGGAAATCCTAATGATATAGTTCTTATCTTTTTTTTTTTAATGGAAAATATTTAGTTCATGGAATTTATTTAATATGCTTGTTATTATAGCAAAAAACCTGGTCCCTACTAGCTATTTGATGTTACATATCTCATGTAGGGGTTTCTGCTCCCAACACGATCCCAAATATAGAAGTTCAACCAGAAAAGCAAAGAATCAGTTTGCAAAACCTGGAATCAAAGGCGAGTGATGTGGGAATATCAGCAATCTTGCCTGACGTGACGGATATGAACCAACGAGTCACTTATCTTCCGCAAGGAAATGCTAGTGAGGCATTAGCTGGATCTCTATTTAGAAATCCCCTTGCCAAATTCTATACATCAATAAAACATATGAGCACTCCATCCCTATTTCTGGTCGTTACTATTGCTGTGATTCTCGTTTTAATGCAGGTAAACTTGCCTACTGATTACTTGGTTTGAAATTATACCATGCATGTCGTCATTATATATATATATATATATATATATATATATATATAGAGGGGTTGGTTATCAAATCCATGAACGAGAAATGATATGGTCATCTCTTGTTCATGTATTTTATGTCTTTGAGCATGGTTCTCAGTTCTCACGAAAAGATGTGATTCTTACTGGATCTCATCCATATATATGTGTGTGTGTGGTTATATTGAGAACTACATTTTTCGTGAGAACATTAGAACAATAGATTTTTCTATAAATTAATGAATTAAAAAAAATGGGACTTTCGCTTTCTCCAGGATTCCAATTCAAGTGTTGTATTCATCTATTAAGATGATGTATCAAATGTAGATTATTACGGTCAAAGGATTGAAAATGGTTCTCCGTTCTCATTTTATTTAAGGGTTCTCATTTGAACCTCTCCCTATATATATGTATGTATATATATATTTTAGTGTTGGGGTATAATGTAAAATTTAAGCGTTTAGTATGCAATTCTCTCTGAATCTGAGGTTGAGTATTTCTTAATGCAAAGATGCTATTTTCTGTCATTTCTTCACTTCTCAAAATGTTTAGCATAAAGATGAAGAAATAGAAACCTTCTTTACTTGTGATATGAAAGTGTGATGAGGAACACTCCGCTCCATATTAGGATGTGTGACATAATATGAGTAGTAGATTATGCAATTCTGCATTGTGACTTTGTTTGTTTGATTTGTATAGTTAAGCATCCTCGTGTTATTAAGTAGACCCCAGCGGATCCACGTGATCCCTCAGGCAGGCTTCACGAGCGGCATGGAAAATAGAGGGGAGGCAGTCGCCTCTGTGAGCAGGCAAATCAAGTATCTGAAGGAGGAGATGCATTTTGTGGAGACTTTGCTGGAGAAGATGCAACATGAGCATGCTCAACTCAAAGGAAAATTAAGAGAATTAGAGCTGTTCAGGAACCATCGTATCTGAGAAAAAGGTGTTTGTACATTTTGACATTTTTTTGGTGAAAGTTTGTCTGTGTCAGCTCCCTCCATTATTCGAGTTTCATTGTACATCTGTAAAGAAGGCCTCATCAACCAGGGACTTTTGTATTCTATGACTCACTCACTACATGTAATGGCTCTCTCTCTCTCTCTCTCATATTTGGCAGTATGGAGTAATTACTTTTACAGAGCGTTTGTTTTTAAGTGATAGGGTAGATTGTTAAAACATATGATTAAATATTTGAAGAAAATGGTGGTCAAACAAGTTCAAAGCTAATTAATTCAACAAAGAAAATGGTAGATTAAGTTGACTTATTTTTATCTGTACATTCAGTCACTTGATCACTTAGTAGGCGTTTATTTTTTAGGATTAGTCTGAATACATCAAAATAGTAAAACTAATTCTGTATCTATTTATATGGATTGAAACTTTGGGATATCCTAAAACTTTTGATTATAAATATGCTTGATTTATATTCCACTGGAGGGATGGGATCCGAGAAATTTTATTTTTGAAGATAAAAATATACATTCATGTATCTTATCAATCATGCAAAATAAATGTCCTCTTATAGTAAATGTAGTCTTAGGGGTGCGTTCTCCTTGATGAAAAATGGTAGGATATATATAGTTTCCCTCTTTTTTCACTTTTTTCACATGTTCTCTTTATTGAAAATATTTCCTTGTGCATGAGGGAAAATTTTCTTGGACTACCCCTTTTTCCACCCTTTTTCTCCATTTTGTGATAATATATTATTACAAGTTATATGTGTAATAATATTTTCCATATTGTATATTTTGATAATCTTTCAATTTTACTTCATCTCTCTATATTTCTCCTTCTCTCTCTCTTCATTTTCTCTTTCTCCACACTCTCTCACTATCTCTATTTTTTCTCTCTTCATTAATATATTCATTTACTTTTTCATCAAAGAGAACATGAGATAAAAGAATGGGAACCACTAAAATGTGATAAAAAAATTTCCGGTCTTTTTTTTTTCCACTTCTTTTTTCATGATAAACTTACAATCAAAGAGAATATACCTTTATTGTTCTCCATCTATTTTCATATATAAGAATAAGATTAAATCCCTCAATGTTACTAAATCTACATGTTTTGATGTGCAGCCTCTAAGCTAAGATTAGGGTCGTAGACGAATCAAATCGTGTTGCGCAATATTCTATTCCTATTCAGCTAGTTTAGAAAATATTCGAATTCTTTTATGTAGTATTTGAGTTTAGAAGTTGATTTTATATTCAGTTTTCGATAAAATATACTATTATATTCGTTTCTGCAAAGCATAATAGTTTAAACAAAGTATTGCTTTCTTAAAAAAGGTATTATTTGGATGCATATGGATAATCGAATTTGAATCTTGATATACAAAATTCGAATGCCGAATGATTAAAAAAGAGAACGATTTTCACAAATCAGATCCCTAGGTGAGGCTAATCTAAGATGAATTAGTTGATAACAGTATATAAATCTAAGAAGGTGTATTTTTCTCATTGGAGGCATGGGTCCCTAAAGGAGGAAGATCATATTTTTAATAAGATGTGACCTTTTAACAACTTGGAAATGAGATTATTTGGCCATAGCTTAATCGTAAAAGTCATGATTCTATATATCACTTACGGCAAAAAAAAAGTCTCAAATATCCCTTTTGTCTTTTATTCTTTTCTTCAAACTAGTTCAATGATATGTGTGATATATTAATACATATGGTTAATTTTTATAAAAGAAAAATTTAAAAATACATAAATATAGCTATATATAAATATTAAATTATTAAACTATCTTCAATAATAAAATAAATTCATGATTATAATAAAAATGGGATATGAATAGTTGGCTAAAAGCTATGTCAGAATTTTTTTTGAGATTCTAATGATATAGACTCTAAAGTGCTGGTAATGAGGGGAGAAAGAAAATGAGAGGATGGGATGAACTGAGAAACTACATGCAAAAACGCTTTTTAAATAATTCACATATTGAAAGTGAAGTGAGTGAGGAACACGTGTGAATATTAATTTAGATAGTACACGCATCACTCCTAGGGTAATGATTCCATGAGATAAGATCTTCATTTTATATATAAAATGATTTAAATGCACATGTGTGTTTAACCGTCCAAACGCAAAGGAACAGTACCATATATCCCAAAATATATACGCCCCCTCCACTCCTCAAATAATTTTTTATCTTCCTTTTTTTGAAATTATTCCTCAAGTAATTTTCTATTCATTTTATGATGAAATAAATATCAACACAATCATTAAAAAATACTAAATTTTTTACATGGTTCAATCGCAATGATCTATGTCCACAATAGATTATTGAAAAATTTTACTATTATTGATGAGAGTTTATATTTACAAGTTGTGTTGATAAAAAGAGCCCCCTAAATTTACACATGAAAGTTCTATATATAGTTTACAAAGAAACCATAACTTTAATGATCCTTTCATTAGGGCAATTGGATCCAAGCATCCAGGGGTGGATCCAGGATTTGCCGATAGGGGAGGCTGAACTTGAAGGTATGCCCGGGGATTGGGGGGCGGTAGCCTCGAGCCAAAATTTTCGAACAGTCCGTACAATTCATCTTTATGTTCAAGTATAATCTTAATGGACTTAGAATTATAGTTTGATCAATAATTATAATCAATATTTGTTTTCTTTTTATTGATTCAATAACAAATACTATATTGAAAGCATATAAAAAACTATCTCTTTATGTTTTTTTAAAAATTAATCTATCTTCTACAAGAATAAATTAATTTTTTATTACTCACTCCGTCCACTAATTCAAGGCCTTCTTTCCTTTTTGGGACGTCCACCAACTCAAGGCCTATCCATTTTTAGTAAGCTTTTATTTATATTTAATTGGTGGGTCCCAAAACAATACACTTTTTCTCCACTCAACTAATAAAAATACACTTTTTCTTAAAACTCGTGTTTTGCTACTTAGGTCCTGAATTAGTGGACGGAGGGAGTATTATTTTGAAATTTTTTTATCATTCTCTTAAAATTGGACTGGGCTATGAGTTGAGCTACATAAATATTAAGTTAAATATATTAATACATATAAAATAAAATTTTGGGGTTGCACTGGGCTAGCTGGAGCCCAGTGCAGCCCCAACTAAGATCCGCCCATGCAAGCCTCATTACAATAGTCCTTGTTTTCGGAGCAGAGATGTTAGGCTTGAGCCAGAGCTGAGCTGCCAAATATGAGGTAGAGTTGAGCAGCCGAGTATGGCAGAGTTGGCCTTCAAGAGAGTTGACTCAGGTATAGTTCAAAGTTGAAAAAAAATATTTTTGATAATTCTTGATATAATTAATAATGCGAAGATAGTTTGAGATACACAAAAAAATATATGTATATCAACTTAAAATTATGGGTTAATTGTTGATAAATACAAAAGTTATACCCAAATTTTAATTTTTAACCAATGTCAATTTTCTATTCAACATAAAATCTTAACTTTTTGAAATTTGACGTGGATACCAAAATTTTATTACATGATATTTTTATATGATATATCTATCATGTGATAATCTAAATGACAATTTAAATTGTTTCTTGCATGAACTTGAAGTCTCCATCTTCTTTATATTCACTGCAACAAATTAATTCGCTCATAGCGATTTGAAGAAAAAGATTACAAGGAAACGTGCATCTAGTTTTCAAGAAAAAGTTGCAATGCAAGTTCATATAAGCTAGCTAGTTCATTAAAAATGACATTTCATGTGCAAAACCTTGGTTTAATTTACCAAGTGGAGTATATATTTCTGTACCATATATCTAGAAATCGATCATTCTATACTAAAAAAATAGCCACCATCTTCAATTAATCAGATAGGGCTGTGGGGTGATGAATGTGTTACATATACACATGCAAAATTAATGAATCAATCAAATAATGATCCAAAAATTTGAATTATCCACAAAGAATTTGTTGCTTCTCCTCCTGAGCTCTCTCCAGCAGCACCCTCTTGAGCGGGCAGTTGGAGCTCACGAAATTATCCACCAAATGCAGATACGTCTTGAGATCGTGACACGTGGCGACGCTCCCGCTGCTGAGGCTGGCGCAGTCGCGGCTGCTGAGCTTCAGCTCCTTCCCTATCTCGGCGTACACCCACTGCGTCTCCTCCACGCGCCTCTGCAGCCAGTTGAAGAGCCGCGCGTCCTCGTTCAGCACGAACCCCGGCACCTTCGTGATCGGATCGTCGGCGTTCACGATCCGCAGCACCTTCGTCCCGCTCTTCTCCACCTGCCCTCGGAAGCTCTTGTTTCCCACCCGAGGCCCCCCGAAGGACACCACCGTCACCAGCGGCGCGTGCTTGAACGTCGTCGCCACGTCGTGCGCCGTCAGCGTCGCCAGCGCCGCGCCCAGGCTGTGCCCGTCACGGTGATGCTGAGCGGCTCGTCGGCGTATTTATGGAGGATTTTCTCCACCTCCTCGCGCACGGACTCCTGCAGGCTCTTCCTTGCGGCGGTGCGGGAGGTGTACATGCTGAGGAATCCGGTCTGAACCATGGAGTCGTTGTCGGCCGCCGCCATGTCGGCGGGGAGGGCGCCGAGCGTGACGCGCAGATTCTCGAGCCACTCGAGACACGTGGCGGTGCCGCGGTAGGCGATGACGACGTCGCGGCGGCCCAGGCGGGCGATCTCGGTCTTGTCGTGGCAGACCGCCACGTAGCCGATCCAGCTGGACTGGGCCGAGGCCCACTCTGGGGCCCAAGCCGGGGAGCTGGAGCCCGCAGGTGGCGTGCAGGCTCTTGGTGACCCTGTAGCCGCTCCGGCCCAGGCCGCACTGGCTGAGCAGGGAGCTGTCGGGGAAGCGACACGTGGCGTAGCCGGGCGATGAGGTGTCGAAGTCGAAGCACTTGTAGGCGGCGTCGACGAACTCGCCGTAGCGGAGGAATCTCGCGGCGGAGGTCGTCGTCGAGTGGGTCCAGCAAGCCCTCCCAGTTCTTGATCCCTTGAAATTCCATCCATTTATCCCTCACTTTCTTGGCGCGGGAGACAAGGGATTCGCCGCAGCTAATCGACATATTTCCTTTTGGATTCCAAGAATCAATGTTTTTAATCTTCAAACTACATTTCTGCGGCAGTGATTGGGTTGAGCTCATCATTAGCACATTCAAATTGGACTGCGTTGCAATCCCAGAGCCAAGTTTCATAGTAGGATTTAATTTATCCGCAGAGATATGTAGAGAGAGAGAGAGAAGTTAGTTGTTATTGTGGTGAGTAGAGTTTTGGACATTAATATAGGGTAGCAAGTGAGACTGAATTTATAGTGAGAGTGAGAGAGAAGGAGAGAGGAAAGAGAGAAGATTTTTAGGCTGCGGAGGAGTTGGTTGGGTTGGGTTTCCTTAGATAGGTTGTGGGGACTCCTACAAAATCTGACTTGAAAATTAATGGAGAGTTGAAAAACGTTTTATGATTGGGATTTTGCTTACGCGTCCCTCATTTTTTTTTCCAATTACTACTGCACTGGTCTAGCTATTGACGCAACTTTATTCAAACAAAATTCAAATGGTCCCACCATATACTCGTTGCATTGCATCTTTCCTAATCTTATCTCAACCAAATTTAATCAAATCATTACATTTTCCTGAATCATTTCCTTTTTTTTGGGTTTATATCAATAGTAGATCTCTATGTAAATTATGTAATTGGCTTCAACACAAATCGCAGCTCATTTCAGTGGTAAGATGCTACCCTCCTCCAATTATTCACTTCATCCCGTCTTGCCGAAATTAAATTAGCTCGAAATTATTTAAGATTGAATTGGCTTAAGACTAATTTTGTCATAGGGGTAACTCAAGACTATTCCTATATGGTATTATTCTAAGATTGAATCATGGGCTGTATCCATCCAACCGAACAAGATATTATAAGATTAATCTAATTTAGTCCTATCTAATCCTTTAAATTCGAACGACCGTGTATTATTTCATTTCGGCATAATTATTTTAAAATAAATAAATTATACTTTAAGTATTTTATTTCTTTTTGATACATATATACTTTTTTTTTTTGCGTAATATATTCGCCCTCCCCTGGCTTATATGCCCTACCTACCCCTATCCAATACTTTTTTTGCATTTTAAGACAAGAACGATTAAATCGTGACTTTCTTAAAAGAAGTAAGAACTATTATATATATTGAATAGTTTGGAGCTGTAGTTAAACATGCAAATATAAAAACACTATAACTATTTATATACTGAGAGGATAAATTTCTTCCTTATGTATATAGTACTAACTTAAAATAATTTATTTTTTTTGAAACTAAAAAGGGAATTGTATTAATCAAAATCGGAACGAACAATATCTAGAAGTCAGATAGGGAAATCAAACTTCCACATCATTACATCTTTACAAGAAAAGGAAAAACGAGCAAGCTCGTGAGCCGCTCTATTTGCTTCACGATGAGCGTGAAAAACTTCAAGAACCACGTGCCTCATCCCACAGTGAATCCGAACCGCTGTGCAACTCATGAAGCACATGGACAACCATTAATGTATGATCTTGGATTGTTATAAAAAAAAACAATAATACAATGTATTAAGAATTGGTATCATCAACTAATAAATAAAGAGGAAAATTGTTCGAGCGAAATCAATTGTGAATTTTCATTTTTGTGTAGGCAGTAACACTATGATGTAGTGAAATTAATATCTCAACCGATGTTAAATAAGAATTCAAAATTCAATTGAGACTAACTTTAAATTGAATGCTGCATTGGGACCATGAGTAGTACAGTGTGAGAAATGAACAATAACATGTCACAATTTTATGTAATAAGTGAACAGATTGAATGCATGTAAACTTCTGAGTCCAAATATATTTGAAATGAAGATAATAAAATGCAATAAAGAGTGTCAACATCAAAAGTGGAGTTTGATAGTGGGGCCCGCCAAATCAATTATCCAATCAGGCGTCATTTGTAGTTCTCTCTCCGACCATATAAAGACACACATTAAGATTAAGCTTCACGGACGCGTTAGTCCACTCCATCATGAAATCAAAGCCTACCATCTCATATGAATAATATTTTAAATATAAATGTAACATAATTATATGCTCTCAAAGTTTGATTACCTACTGATCTTAGTATGCTAAATTTGGCATGCTTTTAACTTATTCTTTCCTACGTTCGGATAACGACCTGACGAGCTTAATAGTTGTAAGACAGACGTAAAATAAAACTCGCAAAAGAATGATATTTGATAAAAAAGAATTGAATGAAGGATATATAATGGAGTGATATATCTATAGAAGATTAATTGGACTTAGAGCATGCCCAACCAGGGACGGAGCCAGGAATTAATTTCGGGGGGGGCTGAAACTGTACGGGGGTTCGGGGGCGGTAGCCCCCGAGAAAATTTTTTTGGGCATTCTGTATATTTAAAGTATTTTTTTATTAAAATACGAGCATAATACTAATAATAAAGAACAATATTTTCATAGATTATATAGTTTCAATATATCACAAAACTTTTTTTGGACATTCCGTATATTTAAGACATTTTTTTATTAAAAGGCAAGCATAATAATAATAATAACAAACAACATGTTCATAGATTATATATTTTCTATATATTACAAATTAGTTTCAATACATTATAATTTTTTTTAGCATTTCATACATATTAGGCATTTTTTATTAAAAGACAAGTATAATAGTAATAATAACAAACAATATTTCATAGATTATATAGTTTTAAATAACGGAATTATCCTTAAATTAAGTATATATATGAGAGAATATAATAACCAAATACTCTTTTATAAAAAAAAATATTTTATAATAGGTATAAACATATATCTATATATATTTTAAAATTTAAAAAAAAAAAAAAAAAAAAAAAAAAAAAAAAAAAAAAACTCAAAATTTGGGAGGGGGCTCTAGCCCCCCCTGGCTCCGTCCCTGTGCCCAACGCTGGGTGCGAAGGCCGGATCGAACCCGGCCTATCGCACCCAGCGCCGTTGCTGCACCCTGTTGAAAATACAAAGTCAGAGAAGGCAGCATACAAAGTCAGAGAAAGCAGTAGCCAACTTCAGTCAAAAATGAACAAAAATCCCTTAATCGTAGGGATCCTTGTATGACTATCATCTCATCTTTTGTAGTATAAAAATGGATGATTGTAATCAGAGCAATATAACATCAAGCAATACAATAACAATCATTTGCTTCTCTTTATCTTTCTCTATGCATTATGATAATACCATATTTTAACATGGTATCAGAGCAGGTTTAATCCTAGGAACTCAGAAACAAATCATCATCGTTCATAATCCCAAACCAAAACCTTTCTTAGCCAAAAAAAAAAAAAAAAAATCCGCAGTTTAATTCTATTGAAAAGAAAAAAAAAAAATTCCGAAAATGAAGGCGTGGTCTTACAAACAGTACGGCGGCCCGGAGGTTTTGAAGCTCGAGTCCGACGTGGCAGTGCCGGAGCTCAAGGACGATCAGGTCCTAATTAAGGTTGTCGCGGCGGCGCTCAACCCCGTCGATTTCAAGAGGCGCGGCGGCGCTTTCGGCCCCTACGATTCGCCTCTTCCCATTATTCCTGGATTCGATGCCGCCGGAGTTGTGGTGAAAGTTGGGAGCAAAGTGGAGAGTTTCAAGGAAGGAGACGAAGTTTATGGAGACATCAACGATCCATATTGTTGTACTCGGGGACATAAAAATCACAAAGGGCGGCAAATTCCACCTCCTCTACTCCAAGTTCGGCCTCCAGTTCGAGGCCAAGTTCTCCGGCATCGGCGCTTTCGGCGTCGGCCCCCTGGATCTGAGCGATCTGACAGCGGAGCAGCTGGGGCTCATCGACCAGCTGCAGCGGAGCACGGTGGCGGAAGAGCGGAGGATATCGGAGAAAGTGGCGAAGCAGCAGGAGAGTGTGGCGGGTATGGAGACGTCACGAAGCTCCAGACCGGAGCAGCGGCGGTGGCCGTGGACCGGTCGTCTCCGGTTGGGCAGAATGGAGGCAGCGGGCGTGAGGGGGAGGTGGCTGGTGTGGTTTGGGGAGAATTAAAAGCAGGTATAGGGTTTGGTGTTTTCACACCAAACCCTCCATCTTTTCCTTATTATCATAAAAGACCCCATTTTATGCCAACTAACCCCCCAAGTTCCGAGATATTACAAAATCCACCCCTTGATTCTAATGAATTGCAGAAATTACCCCATGTTATGCAAAAAGACCCACCTACTCTTATTAAATATCAGAATAGCCCCCATTTGCAGCCTAGTCCCTCGAAATTTAGGGATTTATATAGTATACCCCATTTTATGCAAAACCAACCCCAAAAAATGCATAATCATGATATTGACCCTAAAAGGCCTTCAAACTTTTCCGCTGTGTACCAGATGTCAGGTAATAATAGGGATAGAGATAAAGGGTGGATTTTTTATTGTGGAGCCACTGATACAATGACTTTTGATAAAACTGATATTATTAAGTCATCAACATCACATCGTACGCATGTTCAGACTGCAAATGGTGATTTGACTCGTGTTAAAGGAGCCGGAACTATAGAAATTTCCCCTACTTTACGTCTCTCAAATTGTCTTTATGTCCCGTCTCTTTCACACAAACTCTTATCTATTAGCCATGTTACAAAAGAATTCAATTGTACCATGATAATGCATCCCCACTTCTGTTTGCTTCAGGATATCAGGACGGGGGAGATTATTGGGCGTGGCACTGAGCGGGATGGATTGTACTATGTGGATGAGATAGCTCAACAAGGCAAGGTGATGCTGGCTCACGGAACTGCTGACCGGGAAGCCTGGCTTTGGCACCGTCGGTTAGGGCATCCATCCATGGGGTATCTTAAGCTTTTATTTCCTAAATTAATAAAAAATGATGAGAATTTATCTTGTGAAACTTGTGTTTTAGCTAAAAGCCACCGAAAATCTTTTAAGCCTAATGACACACAAGTAAACTCCATATTTTCTCTTGTTCATTCTGATGTTTGGGGTCCTTCACCCGTGGTAGGGGGACAAGGTTTTAAATATTTTCTGTTATTTATTGATGATTGCACTAGGATGACATGGGTATATTTTTTAAAACACAAATCTGAAGTTTTTGAAAAATTTACTCATTTCCATACTATGGTTCAAACTCAGTTTCAGAAAAACATCCAAACCCTTAGAACTGATAATGGGGGGGGGGGGAATTTGTTAATAATTCCATGAAAATATTTTGTCAAACAAAAGGGATTATTCATCAAACTACTTGCCCCCACACTCCTGAACAAAACGGAGTTGCCGAAAGAAAAAACCGAATTTTACTTGAAATGACTCGTTCTATGATGATTGAGTCTCATGTTCCCTCCTCGTTTTGGCCCGAGGCCGTGAAAACCTCGGCTTACCTTATTAACCGTCTCCCTACTAGGACTCTTAAACTTCAAACACCATTACAGAAATTGTCTACTCTGGCCTCCATACCTCTTGCCCTTACACTTCAACCACGGGTCTTTGGGTGCTCTGTTTTCGTTCACATTCCTAAACATGAACGCACCAAACTCTCTCCTTGTGCAGTCAAGTGTGTGTTTGTAGGTTATGGAGTTAATCAAAAAGGATATAGGTGTTACAATTCCAAAATCCCGTCAAATCATCACCACCATGAACTGTGATTTCCTTGAAACTGAGTATTTCTACGATAACCACCTTACCAGTCAGGGGGAGAGTGAGAGTGAGATCGACTTGTTAAGTTGGTTACCAATGCCAGTCTCGGAAGCAGATCCAACAGAAAAAGTTAGCCTTGCCACCGAGCATGTTTCATCCACTCCAGAACAATCTAGTCCGCTGCATGAGCCTATATCTTCTCCGCCACTGATATCTGAGGTAAGATCTTCTGAACCTACTATTGTGGCTTCTGATTCTGCTGATAATATTTCTCAAGTCATTGAAGAAGAACAGGAGGATAATACAGTAGATGGAGATACTGGGAGATATGTGCTACCACCCAGGAGTAATCGGGGTGTACCTCCTAAACGGTATACCCCAGAGAAAATTGTGAGGAATTCGCGATACTCAATTGGGAATATCGCCAAGGGAAACTTGTCCAAAAATGCCACAGCCTATGAAGCGGCCTTATATGATGAGGAGATTCCACAAACAGCAGAGCAAGCCCTGAAGATCGAGCATTGGAGAAATGCTATGAAGAAAGAGATAGGAGCCCTAAACCGGAATCACACATGGGAGAAGTGTCGGTTGCCAAAAGGGAAGAAAACTGTGGGATGCAGATGGGTTTTCACAATCAAAAGAAGACCAGATGGATCTATTGAGCGTTACAAAGCTCGATTGGTCGCAAAAGGATACACACAGATGTATGGAATCGACTATGAGGAGACCTTCTCACCTGTGGCAAAGATGAACACTGTCAGGGTGCTCCTCTCAATTGCTGCTAATAAGGACTGGGATCTTCATCAGTTCGATGTTACAAATGCTTTCCTACATGGAGAGCTTGAAGAAGAGAGGGAAGTCTACATGGAGGTGCCTCAAGGTTTTTCAGGAGATTTTGGAGAGGGTGAAGTTTGCAAGTTGAAGAAAACCTTATATGGGCTCAAACAGTCTCCCAGAGCTTGGTTTGGAAGATTCACCGCAGCCATGAAGAAGTTTGGGTACCAGCAAAGCAACTCAGATCACACCTTATTCTTAAAGAAACGAGGTGATATGATCTCTTGTTTAGTCATCTATGTTGATGACATGATCATAACAGGGGATGACACAGAGGAGATTCAGAAGTTGAAAGAAAGCTTGTTCAAAGAGTTCGAAATGAAGGACTTAGGGAAACTAAAATACTTCCTCGGAATTGAAGTTCTCAGATCAAAGAAGGGGATCTTCATCAACCAGAAGAAGTATACTCTAGATCTCCTAGCTGAAACTGGGATGCTAGATTGCAAGCCAGCAGAAACTCCTATTATCGTAAATCATGGGCTACAAATTGTGGAAGGAGCTCAGTTAGCCGATCGAGGAAAATATCAACGTTTGATAGGGAAACTTATATATCTTTCCCATACTCGACCTGACATTGCTTATGCTGTTGGTGTTGTTAGTCAATTCATGCACCAACCACATGATGATCACATGGAAGCTGCGCTCAGAATTGTGAGATATTTGAAGAAGACCTTTGACTATGGAGTGCTGTTCAAAAAGACTGGACACCTTGAGATACAAGCTTACACCGATGCTGACTGGGCAGGAAACCCGAATGACAGAAAATCAACAGCTGGATACTTTGCATCTGTGGGAGGAAATCTTGTCTCATGGAGAAGCAAGAAACAAAAGGTGGTTGCTCTCTCAAGTGCAGAATCAGAATTCAGAGGGATCAAAAGTGGGTTAACTGAAGTCCTTTGGCTAAGAAGATTGTTGATGGAATTAGGCCTTCACCCAACAAAGACATGCCAAATGTACTGCGACAACAAGGCTGCCATCAGCATATCTGAGAACCCAGTTCAACATGATAGAACTAAACATGTCGAAGTGGATAGGCACTTTATCAAGGAGAAGATTGAGGAAAAGATTGTGGAGCTCCCGTTTGTGAGGTCCGAAGATCAGCTCGCTGATATCCTAACCAAGGCTGTGGACTTCAAAAGTTTTTCAGAAGTTCTCTCCAAGTTGAGTATCGGAAATCCCGTCACTCAACTTGAGGGGGAGTGTTGAAAATACAAAGTCAGAGAAGGCAGCATACAAAGTCAGAGAAAGCAGTAGCCAACTTCAGTCAAAAATGAACAAAAATCCCTTAATCGTAGGGATCCTTGTATGACTATCATCTCATCTTTTGTAGTATAAAAATGGATGATTGTAATCAGAGCAATATAACATCAAGCAATATAATAACAATCATTTGCTTCTCTTTATCTTTCTCTATGCATTATGATAATACCATATTTTAACACACCCGGGAGCGAAGGGAGGTGGGCGATGGGTCGCACTCGGGGCATGGCTGGAGCGAAGGAAATGGGTGAAAAACACGCGCCCATTTCCGGAATTAAAAAAAAAATCGAATTAAAAAATAAAAATTTAAACGGTCATTTGACCGTTGAAGCCAACGGTCTTCTCGGCCAATTTTTTTTGGCACGGAATGCCAATTTTTTAAACACAATTCAATTCCGGAGCACCACCGGAGTTCGCCGCCTATTTGGCACAGAATGCAAGCTTGAAGGATGCACGGTTGCATGCTCGCCTCCGCGATGATTTGGTTGAGCATATATGGGCACGCTTTGGTCCGGTTGACCCGTAGTTCGACGGCTTTAAATTTTTCGAAAATTGAATGTTTTAAATATTTGTTGTTTTTTTTTTTATTTGTAATGTTTGGATTTTTAGTTGAATGAATTTTATGTTGTTAAAATAGAAGTTGTTTAATTTAAATTGAAAAAAGAATAAAAGTAAAGAGAAAATAAAATTAAAATCTATTGAACCCGGGCGGGTGCAATACCATTGTTGGAGTGGGTGCAATAGAAGTGGGGTGCAAGCATTGTGGATGCTCTTTTACAAGTAATGACTATCATTATGCCTAATAAAGGGAGATTTCAAAACTAATGAATATCATTTGAGGGATTTGAGAATCCAATGACGTTTAGCAACTTTCTCCAAATTAGGTGCCGCCACAAAGCTTGTTCAACTAGCACTTTCTTTTTTATTATTTCTGGGTTTTTTTTATGATAGATTAACAGTAATTTAAAGACCGAATTACAGTGAACTTGAACCCAAGATATCTAAATTTAGGCATTAATCATCTTACTGCTTAATCAACACACATTAACACTGCCAACTTCATCATGGCTGCCGGAATTCCCCATTCAATCTCAAAAAGGTTCAAAGTATTTGAATTATTAAAAAAAAATCAATTTTACCTTTTCCCTGCAATTAATTTTCAACCTTTTCGGTATCATTTTAATTTTATTTTAAAATTTTCTTTCTCAGTTTTGGAGTGGTGGAATTTCTTTGTAGACTGGCCAACTAATTCTCTTTTGAATCCACCGTCCAATTCTGTTCAGATTTGTTACAATCTTCTTTTGTAATAACAATTTGACGATTATTAAAATGAAACTATTCTTGCAAGAAAAAGGATTAGAAAAGTTGCAAGGGCAGAGAGCAGCGAAGTTTCTGCTATCATGGTAATGAAATCATGAAGATATTTATCTTACATTAATTAATTATCTTATACTGATTTACAGAATATGTTCTCCATAACGTACTTACTCTTTATATTTCCATCTCCCTTATAATTATTTTATTTACGAATACACTCAGTAACCTTTTCACTTTATACCCCAATTGTTGTGTTTAGTTTTAAGACTTTTTACCTCCCATAATTCATATAATATTAAATTCAACAGGAGTTTAATTTAATAAAATATAATTAATAAATATGTGTTCAATAAATAAAGAGGCTCACCATATAAAAATAAATAGTTGTAGGCCATGGATGATTTTTTGATAAACAAAATAATTATTGTATACTCTTTGTGAATGGATGGCGTATAAGATACATAGTAATTAACTTGTTAATATCAATTTCTATCACAAAATTTTGTACTTATCTCAAAACTATCTTGATCTTCAAAAGGTATAAAATGTACCCTTTAATTTTGTTACCAGTTTAGAAACGTTAATTTAACCTGAAATTCGGAGTGAGCATTTGGATTATGAATTGGATTTTTGTCTAATTCGATCTATTTGATCCGAAAATCTGAATCCAAAAAATAAGAGTTTCAAGAAGATGAGATGATCATCAACTAATCAAGTGTTTCAGATAGAGACAAGTTCTTATTTAATACTATGATATCATCAATTAGTGAAGTATTTTAGGTGGAAGTTACGTACGTTTCTTGTTTTTTTATGTCGAATAATGATAGATGCACCTTAATCCTAATACTAAAAGATGCACGATTGTCCTCGTATATATTCCGGTGGCTATAGCACAAAAATCACCTTTTTGAATGATAGAGCCTTAAACCTTTGTTTATTTGGCTCCTTAATTAAAATCAACTAAGTAAATTAAATTCACTTCAAAGTTTGTCGATTAATGTAATTGTCCAAATCTCGATCAAATATGTGCCTTGCTTATTTATTATATTAACAATTACGATGGATGATTATTACTATGACTCATACTTTTTTACTTGTTGAGCTAATAATAGTATTATACTTATTAATAGAATCGAGAATCGTAGCCTTTTCTTATTCAGGGTTTGGGAATTACTACAGGAAGCAAATAACATGAGTCTTCATTTTCAACTCAACTTTTAAGCAATCCTTAATTATATGAAATTATAAGATATAAGGTTCATGAATTAATCCCCAATGATATATCTCTTGTGCCGAAAGAATGCGATCGAGAAGGAAATTTCAATTGTTAATTCCCTAGAATAAATTCTTGTTTGGAATACAAAGATTGACTTGATTACCTCAAAATCTTGGGAATAATATTCCAAAGTTGACCCAAGAAATTTACTTGACCATCTAGTCTAGTTGGGTTCGTGAGTATTCTAGCTAGTCTTTAACATTCAATACGACTTCTTTCATTGTTTCATCAATTTATCAAGTTTTTATTATTGAGGATTAATACATATAGGGTGTGGTTCCATTGAAAATACTGCATATTGAAATAATGGAGAATAACGAATAAATTAATATAAAATTCATGACAGACATATTTATTTAATATATTAAAAAACTTGCATCCTCCAAGATTTGAACTGAAACGGAAACATGTCTCTTCATACGGAACGTTAATTTATTAAGAAAAATTATTGACTTTGCTCGCATGCATTTTCATTATTTAAATATATAGCATTATCCATGGAATCTCCCTCTCTCTCTCTCTCTGCCCATTACATGTCAGTGCAATGCTTTTAATTCTCACGATAAAATATGAATTCGTACCACACTTCAATATAGTTCGTAAGCTGTTGCAAAAAATAAACAATGCGCTAAAATAATATATATAAAAAAAATGGCAAGGTTAGGGTTTCCTATGTGCATAACTCGTGTAGATTACATGTAATATATATAAACTCATGTGCATATACATAATTTATGACAAAAATAATTTAATAAATTTATTAATCAGAAACTATATATATAGATTAAATGAGTCGGTAAATTGGGTGCGGTGATTGGGTGCGGCATGGGCCATGTGGACCTTCAATTTTAGTGGCGGCTAGTGGAACTATTCCTGCCAACCAATAGGAATTTTGGTGGAGAATCATTACTGCATCATTTTTTTGGAGAATTACACTACACAAGCTAGGGTCATATCAAATACAGTTGATAAAGTCACATAACAGAAATTAAATTTAAAAAAAAAAAAAAAGGAAATGCAGAAGAGAGAGTAGTTGATTTTGATTGGAATCTTAGTTTTGACATTGTCACAATTTTACTCTTCAAACTAATATGGACTTTGTTAATCGTAGATACGAGTATGAGTTTTCTTTTACAGTTGATCATTTTCTAATACTCGATAAATAAAAGTTTGACTTGTAAAATAAACAACGTTATAGTGTTAATGTTTGCACTTAATTTCTAAATAGGAATCATTTGATGCGATTGATCGATAACATGGTTTGAAGTTTCAATGGGGAAATTAAAGTGAAACTTTTCAAATTTTGGAAATGATTGTTTCATTGTAGGTTTTGAGAGACAGTGGAAAGGTTATTTAATTTAAATGGAGAAAAGAGATTTATTCAAAAGTGGAAAAAAGAGGAAAGTTTGGCCAAAATTTTGTGCCCAAGAACAACGAATTTTGACAAAGTTTTGAAATCAAATAGATACACTTGATATTTGAGTTTTAAAATTTGCTTTTGAGAGAAGTGTAAAACGGAAAAATAGCACTTTAGGGAAAAATAAAAGTTGCTTTGAAAATGGGAGAAACATTTTGACAATGGAACATTGAATTTTACTTTGATAGTCATAGCATATTTAGATTTCGGACTTTAGCGAGTTCATTAAATTTTTTATAAATTAATATTTGATAAATTAGTACTGAACAATAATTATTTACTTATATAAACATGTTTATTGTTATATTTTCATTTCTGTATTATTCGTATTTTTCTTAGATTTTTAATTAATTTTGATCTATTTATATACATGAACTTTTAATAATAATAAAGTTTAGATTTTTAAGAGCCCAAAATTATTTTATTAAATGACGACTATTAATTTTGTTTGGTTTAGTGTTATTTGCTCAAAATGAGATTGACTTAAATTATTTGCTTTACAATTTATAATTTAATTATTATTATTGTACAATACTCATTAAATTCAATACTAGTCATTAATTTTTTTTTTCTTTTTTTAATACTAGTCATTAGGTTGATAATATTGTTATTATACACTATTTTAAATCAAATACTAATATTTAAATTAACATATTTTTTTTGCTATCCATTAATCTAATTCATAAATAATGACATTTTGATATTTTTACATATATAATTTAAATTTTAAAATAAATATATTTATTGTGGCTCGTGCATCGCACGAGAGGGCGTACTAGTTGAGCTTTATATTATAGTTTCATTATTTCATACATGAATATTTATAATTAAATGTACTATAAGATACATGGATATATTTAAGTAGTTACAACTAATCGGTAGATACATCACATATACATGCATTCAATCAGAGATACAAAAATCTATTTAATTATGATATATTCGATTATTAATTTATAGGTCTAAGGTTATTAATTTATAGAAAATTTACTATATTTCCAAAATATTCCATAGTGGACCTGTCCGTCCACACATCGCATGGTTTGGCATATCAAATATTTTTTGGGCCCAAGGTTTCTAAGCCCAGCTTTTGTTTGTATGGGATGCTAAAGCTTACTCGGCCCAAAGGTGAAATAAAGGCAATTTTAGTTTGGATTTATATTATAAAAAAAATAAAAAAAATACTAGTATAAGGTAGCTGGCTGTCACATATTACAAATTAATTATTTCCGTAGTAAAATATTGTTATGTTAATAACTTCATATTCACAGAAATATTTTTTTTTATAGAAATGCTGACAAAAAAAAACATTGTTAAAAGGTTCATTAGTGTTATTAAAAGAAAATTAAGGATGATTCCAACCAGAATCCATATGTATAGTTATAACATTAAAATATGGCAATTCATATAAATAGAACCATATTTTAAATGGAGTGCATGATTAAATTGTTGACGTAGTTGTTGCGTTACCTATTATCCAAAGTGTTAATAGGGGAATCCACCCACATTGATAAAATGTCTTGCAAAACTACCCACTTTCAAAGTCAAAGACCGAAAAGCAAGTTTGATGGTGATGGGTTGCTTGGTTTTTTGTGTAAAAGTTGATGATGATAGAAATTGTGTAAGAGTTGTGTAAGAAAACAGTTAAAATTGGTACAAAATGTGAGAAAATGTGAACTCACGTCACTTTCATGCATTATAAGATTAAATAGATTTGCAAATTTTGAATAAATTAGGGGACGTTTGTGTGTTACAAACATTAATACGAAGGACAAAAAAATCACGAATATGTCAATTCTTAAGAAAATTGTTTTTTTGAAACCAGTGAACCATGTATCCGCCAGTAATTCGTAGCCGGCCGCAGTAGCCGCTGAATTTTGTGACCGGCGGCTACTATTCAGCGGCTACTAATTACTGGCGGATACTTGTGTTATTCGCTTCAAAAAAAAATTTGTTCATAATTAACATGATTGTGAATTTTTATCCTTCGTGATTTTTTTATTGTTACATATGCACCGATATTTTTAGATTTTTATTTAATTTTACAAGGGGAAATATGAGAGATAGTGAAATATTTACAGTACAAGAAGTACACATGGATGGGAAATATGAGAGATAGTGAATCTGCCAAAATTTGGATTATAGTGGGGGTAATAACACTCACTTTATGCATGATTTGACTACACATAAAATAATAGACTTGCACATAAAATAATAAGAAATTATATACCAATTATTTGGAAATTCATATATTCGGAAATGAAATAATATTCTATAGCAAAAAACTACAGTATCCGCCATAAAATTATTTTCTTTATCAGTAGCCGCTAACAAAAAAGTAGGGCGGCTACTGGGTCCTTTGTACGATTTTCTGGCGAATACTGGGTCTTTGAGGCAGAAAATATTATTTTGTCTCAAAATATGTATAATTTTTAATTTTTCAGCTTGTTATGAATGTTTAAATATAACATACGCATTCCTCTTTTGTATTTGTTGTTTTTTTAATTTCTTTTAATTTCTTTTTATATAAAATTTCGATGGATATTGATGTTTTTTCATTCCAGTAATTGATGTTCTGAAGTTGGGAGTATTGGATACTGATTGAATAAATTTCGAAGCAATGTCACTTGTATAATATCGATGAACTATCAAACACCATGTATTTCTCATTATCCGCCAGTAATTAAGTGTCTAGCACTAGTAGCCGCCCAACAAAAACATCCGCGGCTACTGGGCGCGGATATTTATTTTCTGGCGGATATTTAAAATTCTGAACCTAATGTATACATTATCCGCCAGTAAAAAATAGCCGCTCGCAAAAGCCGCCGGGATAAAAATCCGGCGGCTATTGCGAGCGGCTATTTTTTACTGGCGGATAATGTATACATTAGGTTCAGAATTTTTTTT
The DNA here is from genome assembly GCF_028751815.1 of Salvia miltiorrhiza. Taxonomy (NCBI): domain Eukaryota; kingdom Viridiplantae; phylum Streptophyta; class Magnoliopsida; order Lamiales; family Lamiaceae; genus Salvia; species Salvia miltiorrhiza. Next base: position 135,062 of record NC_080390.1, on the reverse strand, counting down.
TGTTTCCAAATATACTTAAAGTACAATTTTTTACATCCTCGTATTACTGTTTTATTATACACAAACTTACCTTCATTATTTTCAAACTTAGGGCATTATACGTCAATCATCTTACAATAATTGCACATTTATCTGGTTTTGTGCATTTTTAACTACCTATCTTACACATTTTCTTACACAATTGTACTTGTGTAAGAAAAGTGTAAGAACTTTTACAAAAAACCAAGCAAGCCATCACCATCAAGTGTACTTTTCGGTTTTAACTTTCAAAGTGGGTAGTTTTGTAAGATGTTTTATTGATGTGGGTAGATTTAATTCCAACCCTTATTCAAATATCAATTTAATGGTCATATCATATATAAGTATTTAATTTATTAGTATGATGCAGTATTCATCATTGGTTTTTTCCATCCAAATGTATATATTTATAGGTCTATGATATATACTTACAATCTATGAAATGTAATACAATTGAGAGCTATGTAAATAGACGTAACATCACGCTCCTTTCTTGTAGTTCTTGACCTTCAAATGATTATTGCGTAAGAAAGTCTTGATTAAGATAAGATACTAATTTCATTTCAAAAAAAAAGATAAGATACTAATTGATGGCTCAGGATACACTAAATATTTGAAATGCGTATATATAAATTAATTACGGTTATTCCGACAACAAGATATACTCCCTCCGTCCCAACTTTTTGTATCCACTTTTAGTTGTAAATACAACTAAAAGTGGATACAAAAAGCTGGGACGGAGGGAGTATATTTTTTTTTAGTGAAGGTTAGGAAGCCTTCATTCAAATGTTAAAACATAGAATCCAATTCCAACAAATCACAACGAATTACCATATAGAGTGTCAACTTTCGTCGTTCAGTCAATTTGAATAAACTGATACTTCCATCAGTTCGTGTTATATATATAGTGAAATCTTTATTACTACTTCTTTGGATTGATTATTGTTCCGCTGAACTTTTAGTCTCGGTCTTCAGGTTGCAATCTGTAAACAAAATATTCACACCTCCTAACACGTGAGCTGCATTATGCAAGATACAATCTTGATATAGATCATCACTACAAGGGTTTTGGGACCAAATATATTTTACTCGTTCAGCTGAAATTCGAACAGTACTTGCACACGGTCTTCAACGTTCGATCTCGGATCACTGTCCAATTGTTCTCACTACTAGAACGGAGGATTGGGGACCAAGACCTTTTAGGTTCCTAAATGCTTGGACGAATCACCCGGAGTTTGAAGATGTTGTAAAGAAAGTGTGGACGGGGACTGACTGTCAGGGATGGAGCTTTTTCGTGGTTAAGGAGAAATTGAAAAAACTTCGCGAGGCTTTAAAAGTTTGGAATCGCACATCCTTTGGTGAGATTGATTCTAAAATTCACGAATTAAAGAAGGAGTTACAACAGAAAGATGAGCTTGACGAGCAGAGTTGTTTAGGCGAAGTGGATGTTATCAGGAGAAATGAGCTCCAAGCTCTCCTTTCCCTTCAGCTGAAGCATAAGCAGATGACTTTACAACAGAAGGCTAAACTGAAATGGCTTAAGGAGGGAGATGTGAATTCTGGCTTCTTCCATAAGGCGATTAAAGGGAGGCGGTTGAAGAATGACATAGGCGGACTAACCTTTGATAACTCATGGATCTCCAAACCGGAAGAGGTAAAAGCTAGGGTGAGAAATCATTTTGAAACCTTTTTCAAGCGGAAAGATAGACAGATGCCTGTTATTCCCATTGACTTTGTGAGAAGGAAAATCTCTGATGAGGAGAGAAATTGGCTGATTAGAGGTTTCGAACCTGAAGAAGTTAAAGAAGCGGTCTGGAGCTGCTCTGGCGATAAGAGTCCAGGACCTGATGGCTTTAACTTTTCATTCTGGAGATCGGCTTGGCATGTGGTTAAGGAGGATATCCTCCAGGTCTTGAAGGACTTCCACACGAACGGTAAAATTCCTAAAGGAGGTAATGCTTCTTTCATCGTTTTAATACCGAAGAAAGAAGGGGCTGATTCGTTGAACGAATTTCGCCCAATCTCGCTCATTACCAGCTTGTATAAAATCATTGCCAAGATCTTGGCGGGGAGACTGACGAAGGTGATGGGGTCGATCATCTCTGATAATCAAAGCGCTTTCGTTAAAGGACGGTTTATTCTCGATGGTGCGGTAATTTTGAATGAAGCTGTTGTTGAGTCAAAAAAGAAGCGACGAAGCCGGATCTTCTTTAAGATTGACTTTGCCAAAGCTTTCGATTCAGTTCAATGGGACTTTTTGGATACTTTGCTGGACAGAATGAACTTCGATGGGATTTGGAGGAAATGGATTCAAGGGTGTCTACAGTCAGCCACGGCAAGTGTCCTTGTTAACGGGTCATCAACGGGAGATTTCAAAATGGAGAGAGGCTTGAGACAGGGAGACCCGATGTCTCCCTTCTTGTTCCTCATTGTTGCAGAAGGGTTGAATGCGCTCGTTGAGAGAGCAGTGGAACGACAGTTATTGTTTCCTGTTAAGATTGGTAAGGATGAAGTGCCGATTACACACCTCCAGTACGCGGATGACACCATCTTTATTTTAGAGGCTGATGAGCGTAATGTGGAATCACTGAAAAGTCTGTTGCTTCTCTTTCATTTTGTCTCGGGTCTTGCTGTCAACTTCGCGAAGAGCAGCCTGATGACGGTGGGAGTGAATGTGTCAGTCGAGAGGACATGGGCTTCGTTTCTCCATTGCAAGATTGGTTCATTTCCGTGTCTTTACTTGGGAACCAAAATTGGAGGTCGAAGCAATGGTGTTAGCGAGTGGAATTTCTTGGTGGATAAAGTCTCAAACAAAATTGCAAGCTGGAGAAAAAGACCTCTCTCGTTGGCAGGGAGGATCACTCTTGTCAAAGCGGTGCTTCAATCTATTCCGGTATATCAACTGGCATACGCTTTTATTCCCAAGACAGTGCTCAAGAATCTCAATTCCTTGTTCTCCAGATTTCTGTGGGGTGGAGGCTCTCAGTCGGGAAGAATCACCTGGTTTAAATGGAGCTCCTTGTGTTCCAATAAGAAAACAGGAGGTCTTGGGTTTCGGGATGTGGAATTGTTTAATCATGTTCTGTTAATTAAATGGCTTTGGAGATTTTTGGTGGATGGGGGAGCTTTGTGGGCGAGAGTGATCAAATCGCTTTATGGGGAACTTGTCTGGGGCGAAGAGGGGGATTGCTCGGTGATGGGAAGAAGTGGGCAGTTGGGGTGGTGGGCGAAAATTGTGGAGAAAGGGGGAGGAAGAGACGATAGATGGTTCATTGATCACCTTCAACACCGTCTCGGGGATGGGATGAATACAATGTTCTGGGAGGACGTGTGGGCTGTTAACAAACCTCTCAAGTTCTCTTTCCCGAGATTGTATAACTTGTGTTCGAATAAGAAAAGCCTAGTCGGAGAGAGTGGGTTTTGGGAAGGAGAAGAGTGGGTGTGGTCGGTGAATTGGAGGAGGGATTTGAGGGAAAGAGAGACTGGACAGGTAGAGGAACTTTTGAGACTTGTTGCTGCTTTTGTCCCTTCTACAGGTTTAACTGATGGATGGAGTTGGAAGGCAACTACGGACGGTAAATTCTCAACAAAGTCGGCTTATGATTTGGTGGCGGCTTCCAGAGAGGCACAACAAACTCAACCGGCTGAGATGGCAATGGTTTGGGAGGCTCCAACATCGCACAAAGCCAAGGTGACAGCGTGGAGATGTCTTAGAAATCGTTTGGCTACCTGTGACAACTTAAGAAGACGACAAATTCAAATTAGCTGGGAAGAGAAAGGATGCAACTCTTGCTTTGCTGGAGAGGAGACGACGGAACATCTTTTTCTTCATTGCCCGAAAGCTGCAGCGGTGTGGGACCAAATCTTCCAATGGTTACACATCAAAACGGCAAATCCTAGAGGTACTCTTCATTACTACACTTCCTTCATCTCTGCTGCCAAAAATAAGAAAGGAAGAAGATTGCTAAATGCGTTATGGGTGGGAACGGTTTGGACGCTATGGGAAAAAAGAAACGAGAGTCGTTTTCAAGGAAAGATTTGGGATATTGAGAGACTTGTTTTACAGATCAAGGGTAGACTTTGGAGTTGGAATGAGGTATATAAAGTTTTGGAGTTGAGAATCCCTTTCACCATGTGGTGCTCAAAGGGTTTCAATCTTTCCTTCTTGTTTTGATTGGCATCCCTGGTGCCTTGCTTTTTATCTAAATAAAATATTAATTTTACCGATAAAAAAAAAAACTGATGGACAATTATAGAGAAAAATTTTGAAAAAGTTAAATGAATTACATTAATTTTGACTAGAAATTAATCAATCATTTGAGTGCTTATAAAGTCCACTTTAACGGACACCTTAAATGAAACCTGCCTACAACTCTCGGACACCTTAAAGTTTGAACTTTGTTAATCAGTGGAGACTAAAATCCTCAATCACTGAAGAATTCCAAATTCCATAACACTATAACTCGGGTATAATACCAACATTATATTATTATGCTCATGTAATAATAGTCTTACAAATACATGCTACATATATATAATTAACAAACTTGATTCCCCGCTTCTCTCTTATATGTAATTAAAGTGTTGGAAAAATGAGATTAAAATTAATTATATAACCCTTGATACATTTAATTCGGAGATTACAATTAATAATTGTATTATGATTTTTGACAAATTTCAAATTATTAATGCGAGATCTCATATAACTAGCTATAGCACGTACTGATCTATATATATTCATATATTAAAAAAATCATATATATATATATATGTATGCATATATTTTTTGTGCAAATAAACGATAAATTCTGGCCCAAAAGAATCCATAGAAATACAGGTCGAAATCATACGATTCACGATGTTTAGGTTTTACATTGGTACCAATATATAAATGATTTGTTTTATGAGTATAGTATAAGAGCATAAATTAAAATTATATCCTTATCAAAAGTCCAACTTTTCGTCACGATTGGGACTGATCTCTAATTATTTCCCTTTGTGGTGCTGCTTTACTTTAATTAAAGCCGCAATTTGGAGGCTGCATCTTTGCCAGGAACCATTTCCAAAGTGACAAAGTCTACTCTATATAATACCCTTTTATTTTCAATCATGCATATTTTTCATTACAAAAGGATCGAGTTAGGAGTTGGATTTAGTGAGTATTTTCAAGACGAATGAGATTTCAACTAGGTAACAGTGCCACGTGTTAAATGCTGATATCATATAAAAAATCTTGACTGTGATAAGCTGATTTGAATGAATTCATGAGGTTGACATCTGATTCTTTGATAGCTACTACTTGTGGATCATCGATATGCATATCTTCGAGTCTTGACCGCCGACCAACCCCACTTATTTCTTAATTTGAGTCTAATTTATAACCAAAACTTTGTTTATGCTTAACTAATACTCTTTGCCTTCCTGAAATAACTTCACAGAGAGTGACATAAATTTTAAGAAAAATAATTGTTGAATGTATTGAGAATGGAGAAAATATTATTGAGTGTATTTAAAGTGATGAAAATGTATTTTAATTAATATTGAGAGTGTGAATAAAAAATGAAAAGTAAGGATAAATAAAATTTTGTGTGTGATCGTTTTCATGATTATATTTACTCCCTTCGTCCACAATAAAATTTCTTAGATTTTTTTTGGGATGTTCACAATTTTCTTTTTTATTTTTGGATTATACCCCACCACTAAAAATACCTCATTAGCCTTATTTTTTTTTGTATTTTTTTCACATTTTCACTGCTGTCAATACAAATTAAAACAACACAACAATAAGGAAAAATTGCACCTAAATACACAAACTTTGTCGAAAATCCATATTTGACGCGAAGTTAGGAATTTACATTTTAATACACCAATTTAAGAAGTTGTTCAATTTTGACACATTTTTCAATTCCGGCGACCGACATTCTGACGTGGACGCCGGAATGCCAATGTCGCAGCCACGTCACACACCCACTCTCTCTCACTCTCTACACGTCACCTCCCCCCCTCCCCCCCGTCGGACCCTCCCCCTCCCCAGAACCGCAACCGCGTCGCACCACCGCCGCCGAGCCCAGCCTCCCGCCGTCAGCCACTTCCCCCTCCCCAGAACCGCGTCGCACCACCGCCGTCGAGCCCCACAGCCACAAACCCTCCCTCCCGCCGTCAGCCACTTCCCCCTCCCCAGAACGGCGGCGCACCCGCCACCTCCACCAACCAAACCAACCGGATTTTCCACCACCATCGTTTTCCCTCACCTCCACCATAACCACCAAAAACGCCATATCCACCGTCACCAAATCTCCACCACCATCGTTTTTTTTTGTTTGCACAGATTTGCAGATCTAGGGTCTGTGCTTGGCCGTGAGCGGCGGCGGCGGCGGCGTGACTCAGGATCGAGGGAGTACAGGCACGGAGGCAGCGAGGATCTGCTGTTGATGTCGGAGGTCAGAGAGAGCGGAGTCGATTTTGGGCTGCGGGTGGTGGGGGAAGTGGCGGCGGGTGCGACGCGGTTCTGGGGAGGGGGAGGGTCCGACGGGGGGAGGGAGGGTTTGCGGCTGAGGCCCTGTGGGGCTCGACGGCGGCAGTGCGACGCGGTTCTGGGGAGGGGGAAGTGGCTGACGGCGGGAGGCTGGGCTCGGCGGCGGCAGCGGTGCGATGCGGTTCTGGGGAGGGGGAGGGTCCGACGGGGGGACGGGGGGGGGGGGGAAGGTGACGTGTATAGAAAGAGAGAGAGAGTGGGGTGTGAGAGAGAGAATATTATTTTAAAATATTATAATTTATTGTGGACAGAGAGAATATTATTTTAAAATATTTTTATAAAAATAAAATTAATTATAATATTATTAATTATACTTAATTTTATTTCAAAAATTATATACCCTAACTTTGAATTTATCAGCATATTATTGACTAATAAAAGTAAAACTAAATAATAGTACAAAATAATTTTATATCCTAATTGAATTAAATAAGCCCTTGTTAATAAATACAAAATTAAAATTGAAAAAACATTATGCAAGAAAATTTTAAAAATTAAAAATGAAACATAAAATTGAACACCAAATATAGTAGACTAAATCAGGGGTAGAAATATACGGTTATTATTTACTTTCCATAATATGTAGTTTCCAATTAAAAATAAATTGTCTAAATGTGGGACGGTGGCGTTTGAGTTGATTATGTGTCAAAACCGTCAGAAAATTTGGACGGCGGCCCGGTTCGATGGCAGCTGTCCCGAACCGGGTCGGTGAGGGTTGGTACGCCGTATTTCTTTCAATTCACCTTTTTCTAGTAATCATTGTTTCCATTTTTTCTCACTCTTTTCCCCAAATAAAACAAAACAAAACTTTTTCAAGTACCGTCCAAAACCATGTCAAAGTCTCACACTGCAATATCTCCACTTTGAATTTCTCCCTCTCTTTTTGGAATTTTTATTTAATTGCACACTTTTACCAACCCTAGAAAAATAACATCCCATCTTCTTCCATGCCACACGTAGCCATTCAAATTTAGGAATTATTTGATGGAATTTTTCCTATTCTTTTGTACAATGCTCACTCCACGTTAACCAGTGGCGAATGAGTCACACCTTTACAAATTCTGTTATTTTCTAGCCACTATCTATCTATCTAGGTAATTAACGGTAAAAATAAAATAAATCAGTATTTATTTACGGACCTAATTAATTAAATTCTAATTATAATTGAATTTAGTTAAGTGTTTGAATTAATTTGTGAAATGGAATTATTGAGCGAGGGCTTTGCTCATCATCTTTCTGGCGGTGGCGCGGAAGGGGCAGTTGGAGACGAGGTGGAGGTAGGTCTTGAGCTCGTGGCAGGCGGCGATGTTGATGCCGTTGAGGCCGGGCGCGTCGCGGCTGCTGAGGCGCAGCTCGCAGCCGACGTCGGCGTACACCCACTGCATGTCCTCCACCAGCTTCCTCACCCAGCCGGCCTCATTGTTGTCGATGACAAAGCCGGGCACCTTGGTGATGACGTCGTCGGAGTTGACGATCCGGAGCACCTTCGTCCCCTGCTCCTCCAGGCGGCACCGGAAGCTCCAGTTCCCCACGCGCGGCCCGGCGAAGGAGATCACCGTCACCAGCGGCGCCTGCTTGAACGTCTTCTTTATGTCGTAGGCGGCCAGCGTGGCCAGCGCCGCGCCGAGGGAGTGCCCCGTGATGGTCAGGCTGAGCGGCTCGTCGCCGTATTTGTGCATGATCTTGGATATCTCGTCCCTCACCAGGCTCTGCAGGCTCGGCTTGTCGCCGGAGGCCGACGTGTACAAGCTGAGGAAACCGCTCTCCACCATGGGCTCGTCGCCGTCGTCATCCTCGTGGTTGTTCAAGGGAGTTAACGTGGCGCGCATGTTCTCGAGCCACTCGAGGCCCGTGGCGGTGCCCCGCAGGGCGATGACGACGTCGCGGCGGCCGAGGCGGGCGATCTCCCTGCGGTCGTGGGAGACGGCGACGTAGCCGATCCAGCTGGACTGCACGACCATCCAAGAGGGGCCCCAGGCGGGCAGTTGGATGCCGGAGGTGGCGGTGAGGTTGCGGGTGACGCGGTATCCGGTGTCGGGGAAGCCGGAGCTGGAGAGGAGATTGGATTTGGGGAAGCGGCAGGAGGCGTAGGAGGAGGAGGAGGGGTCGAAGTTGCAGGAGCAGTAGGCGGCCTCGACGAAGTTGCCGTAGCGGATGATCTCGCGGCGGAGGGTGTCGTCGAGGGGGTCTAGAAGGCCATTCCAGTTGTCCTGCCCTTGGTAGTCCTGCCACCTCTGGCTCAGCGGCCGCGGCGCCGGAGAATGGTCGTGATGGGGGAAACACCACTTCTTCTTCAGCTTCAACTTGCTGGGTTTCATGGTGATGTTGGAGGGCTTAGTGATGGTGCCTACATTTTCCACTGTTGCTCGGCTGCATGGCCGTACACATTTTGTCATTCGGAAACTCATCTTCAATTCAATGATTAATTAATCCAACTTTTGAAACGAAATAATAATAATAATAATAATAATAAAAATCTCTGTGTGTGTATATATATATATATATGGAGATGATGATGATGAGTTTTTGCGGTAGCTAGCTAATTTGTGAATATTTAGTTGGGGTATTTATAAGGGCGATGGAGAGGCTGCAGTAAAGTGTGCATGTGGACTAATTTTGGTCAATATGAGATTGGTAGAGAGAGTACCTAAAAGTTAATTAAGGACTAGTGTGTAATTGAATATTTAACCTCTATTTTCAACTGGTACGATATCTCACATTGCAATGGTCAAATGAAGGACATGTGATTATTTTAGGAAGGTCGATCATTAGGATTTTCTTTTTCTTATATAAATTTTAAATCATAAGTTTGAAATATTATCACATTTACGAATGTAATAAGAGATGTCAAACAAATTGACATGAGATCGGAATTGGTAATTAATACTCTCTCTGTACTACGAAAATAGGTCCTAAGGGAGGGCTACACGAGTTTAAAGAAAAGTTAGTTGTTTATTTAGTGATTGGAGAAATGGTCCCACAAATTATAAAAAGTTGAGAGTTGGTGAGGAATAGTGAATGTCAACTTCAATTGTAGATTTTATAGCCTCTATAGCCCCCACAAATTAAAAAACAGTGAATGGGAAAGGTTAGGAGGTGTTTCGTGGACGGACAAAAATAACAAATTATGAACTATTTTCATGGACGGAGGGAGTATCATGCATGCATCCATATATAAACCCATCTTAAAATATAAAATACGAACTACTGAATTTTTTGTAAAATATGTCTGAATTTGTTGTGTAAATATCTGGATTTTGAAAATTAAATTTTATACTCCATATGAGATTTGAATTCACACCTATGAATTTATCCAATAAAGTCGTGAATCCACCGTAGATCTTCATGATCTAAGGCTGAAAATTATGCATAATAAAATAGAATAAGAAATTTTATGTGAATGTCACAAAAAGAAAAAGTATGAAGTTTTATTATTGACAGGGGTAGTATATATGTATATAGGGAGGGTTAGGCTATAAATCTATCCTAAAATATAAATTATGAACCACCGAATTCTATATAGAATACTTCTAATTCGCAGTGTAATATCAGAATTTTGAAAATTATTTTTTTGCTCCTTATGAAATTTGAACTCATCAGGACTATAAATTTATCTAATAAAAATACATCGTAAATTATCATGATCGAATGATTGAAAATAATTTTTATTAAAATAAATTTTAATTTTACTTCATCCCTATATATATTTGTTTTGAAAACGAGGTTTTTTTTACTTACAAAAGAATAGTCTCATAAAACTGTAAATATCATACGAGTTATTGAAAAAAATATTACTATATTATTTGTCATATTAACAATGTGATACATCATGTATACGTAAAATAGCATAGCAGTGGGCCATTGGTAACAAAACTTGACTTGTATAGTAGTGAGGAGAAAATACACATATATTGTGTGTGTGTGTGTGTGAATATATGTGATGTGTGTACACGTTTATAGAGAGAGAAAAAGAGAGTAATAATGGTAGGGTTGGTAGGGACATTAGATGGGTATAACCGGAAAAACAGAAACTGCTTCTGCTGATCGATCACAAGGCAAAAAACAGATCAACGGCCCAAATTCATTCTGTTGGACGGAGAAACGTTGACCCTAAGTCAATTTCATTCTCCTTTTTATACTTATTCACGCCACCCAAACGTGGGCCGTCTATTTACCGCCACCTCACCCTTTACCTCGCCCGCCCAATATTCTTACACAAACTAAAAGTAATTATTAAATAGCTTAAGAAAATAGATCAAAATATAAAGAAAATATGATGTTTGAGGGGTGGAAGGAGTATTAATTCTAGAGTAAATATCATCAATCAAAGATCTAAACTATAAATTGAGTTATAGAAATAATCTAAATTATTGATAATATCAATTGAAAGTCTAAATTATAGGATGAGTTATAAATATATATGTTGTATACTATCGGTAATATCAATTAAAGATGTGAACTATCAAGTTTATATCTAATATGACTCGAGTTACATTTTCCATAACAGGAAAATGATATGTATTTTTTATTTTCTTAATATTGATTGGACAAAATGTCACAATTTTGCCCCCCTTTTTTTATAGTTCGGATTACTCAAATTTTTGCTCATGCTTAGATTTTCGCTCACAAAGTTAAAAGATAGACCCAGGCACGTTAGATGCTCAAATCTTAGAAAATCTGAGCAATTTGAGCGAAAAAAAATTAGGCAAAATGTTATTTCTCCCAGTTAGCATTAAGAAAATAAAAAAAATACACATAATCTTTATGTGATGGAAAACATAACTCGAGTCATATTTGATAGTTCAGGTCTTTGATTGATATTATCAATAGTTTAGAATATATTTGTGACTCAACTCATAATTTAGGCCTTTGATTTTTTATGATTTGTCGTTTACGAGACGTCTCCCAAAAACATTCACTTTATATTTTTGGACACAACTGCACTCATAACAAATGAGATCCCTTTTTCGCTCACACACATTCTTAAAATCCATGCCACCAGAAGTTTTGCATATTTTTTTAAGACGGAAGGGATATAATATTGCTTTCTTTTATAGATTAGAGTAAGATTAAATGTAATTGATATACTATACTTGGAGTATAAATTTAAATTGGACTTTGTTTAGCTTCTAAATCTTAATTAGATTTGTTTGAGTAATTTACAGAAATAGTATTAGAACAATGAGTTAGAAGTCCCTGATTTTGGCAAAGTTAAAAATGAAATTGTTTCGTCTCTCAACAATTATAGTATAAGGTTAAATTACGTCCATCTATACTGCAGGCATTCTGCAGACATGCAGCAGATCAAATATATATAGGTCAGAATTTCGAAAATAAAGATGTGTTCGTGATGTCAAGAATCTACCTATTTCTATTTAAAAGTCAAATAGTATACGTTTCTAATTGCTATTTTACGATAAAACAAACGTGTAGTTTTTTTTTGTTTTTATTTATTATTATTTTTTATTTTACGATAAATTAAACAAACGTGTAGTTGTTATTCGATGGTGTGCATGCATTTTGGGTAATTCAGTTCTTGTTAATTTAAAACTTTACTTTGTGATAATGGACAATATTTTAGTGCATAGACTTTTGTCTATAAGTTTTCCATTTTATTCTAATAATCATGGAATTTTAAGCTTTATAGTTTTTCTCTTTTAATTTCCTTTCTTTTAGCATCCCATTTATTTTTCACTATATTAAAATATATTAATATTATGAAAAATGACTAAAGCTATTGAACAAATTTATATATTAATATTATGAAGAATTGACTAAATTAGCTATTGAACAAATTTTGTATCGATCTGGCTATATTTAATAGATATTATAAATGTCAAATAAATACAAATATTCAATTAATTAAAACACGCACGAGTGTACGTAGCTAGGTTCAAATATCATAGCGCATAATACATGCCAGCTATATATACTACTGTAAATAAAATCGACAAAGAATTATTTGATTAGCTGTAAAAAACTAGATATTATCAAGAGCCATCTTGAGCGATTCAAGCAAAAAAGGCCGGTATCAATTTTGTCATTTAAATTAGGCATCAATCTTATCATTTTTGATTCGGCGTGAAAGTGAATCTCAAGCATTATCCTGACTGATAAATTCTTAGTAAATTATTTTATTAATTTATTATTATCATAACTCAGACTTGGACTATGAAGATTAATTTAACAATATCGAAGATTAAATGGGAAATATAGAAATGCTGAATTGTTCATAAGGGCACGAGGGTGGTTGGCTCTAACATGGTAAAACATGCCCTTTTGGAGCACTCCAAATTTACTTTACAAAAAGAGAGCAAAAAATAAATCAATAAAACGATTCATGCAAAATACACGCCACCAATATTGCATGTGACCATTGGCAAATTTTGTTCAATTGTCTAGCTAGGTCCCATTATCTTTTTTTCACAAAATATTATGTTCAACGTTACTTATATTAATCTTTTGTTCATGCAAAACATTCAAAGAAATCCAATAATCTGATGCACCATATTGAAAATGGTATACGAGATTTACAATTATTGAGAAGGTGGCCTAGCTAGTTGCACATTGCACAACTTGTCTCGTTGCTATATATAGTGATTGTCTTAGTTTTGTATTTTTTTTAATTATGTAATTTGACGATAATAAACTATACTTTATTAAAATATAATTAATTCATAATTTTTAACTTCTAATAAAGGGTCAAAAAATTTGAACTTGAATAGACAATCCTTGCGTATATATATGATTTTTTTTTTCACAACACACACACACAATACTTGATACACCGACTAAAGTTGGACAGGAAGCATTTTACCAATTGAACTACGTTTTATTATCATATAATAAACATTTTTTTTAATGAGACCCGACTTAAAAGTTAGCAATCTATGCTTTCTAGGATTTAGGCTATTTATTTATTCTTTTAGTTACCTCTACCTTAGCTTAATTTTTCTCTTAAACTCGATCCTTCTCATTTAGTACAATCAATTAAATCCCTCGTGCACAGATACAGTTTAAACCATTTTATTTGTGTGTGATAATTCTTAGCCACAAATTATGTGTTTTCGACAAAAATGGAAACAAACCTTTTACGTATATACTGAATCATAATTAAAATAAAATGGCAATGAAAAGATGAAGGTTTATTGTTGCACATGAATGTTGTGGCTCAAGTTTTGTCACGTGAAATATTTCCGCATGTTTGCTGCTTACATTTTTCATAAGCAATTTTACACTATTCACCATTTGCGCAAGCGTGATTATTACCCAATCAAATTATTTTTTTTGTGGATTTGAAATTTTCCACGTTTTATTAATCTGCTTTTCAAATGCCACGTTACAATATTTGGTTATGATAAGAGCTGTTTTTTTTTGGGGTTGCATGCATGTAACTAAAGGTGGAATATTTTCGTTAAAATCCTAATACAATAATACCCTAGGACAAAATCGAATATTTACACTTTTATTTTACGCAAAAAGCTTCTTAATTAATAATTAATCACTGGTAAGGTAAAAACAATAAGAACACATTTTATGAAGAATGAAGAAAATGGTGAAATTAATTCACAACGCATTGCGCTGTTTAAGTTTGATGCATCCGTATATATTTGCATAGCACTATTTTAATAAAAGAAAAAAAAGGTAACAATTCGTGAATTATTTTTTATAAAAATGGAAATACATAGATATCTTCACGGCGTAATAGGGCCAACCCTGTGGGCTTTAAATTAAATATAAAAAGACAAATAAAATTTATTGATAGGCAACCAAAACCATTTACTGAAAACAAATAAATTCCCCATCTTTATGCAATAATTGCACAGAACCATACCCGTATTCAATTAATATTTTCTAGGGAAATTAAATAAATTCACATTTTAATTTCAAATAGGTAATATATACGCGGGCTACGTGTGATTATCTAATTGACAAAATTAACCTTTATGTCATATTCCTAGTCAAAATAAAAGGGCTGGTTAAAGAATCCATGCAATATTGTTTGGATTTATTATTATGTTGAAATTAATCGATTTGTAAAGTAGACTTATTAAATATTGATAATAGTGGTGATTTATTAACAATCCTCCATTTTTCTCCTCAGGAGAAAAATCCCCCATTTTTTCCTTTTAAGAAGTTGAAAATATTATATGAGGACGACAACACATCAATACTGAACAACCAATTTCACTTGTGGTTTACATTTTACGTAAACAAATTTATTAGTTTGTTGACTTCAGTGTGTGTAACATTAATAGCTCTCTCATAAGGAACCGATTATGTCAATAAAAAATGATTAAGAAAGAAAGAAAATACACGAAATAGTTAACCTTTTTTGTGGCGTGGTTTTAGTGAGAATTACATTTTTTTCTCCTTTCAAGATTCGAACTCATATACTATATTCATCTATCAAGATAATGCATCTAACGTAAATTTTAGTGATTGATGGATTAAAATTATTTTCCATTCTTATCTTATTTATTAATTCTTACTTGATCAATCTATATGTGGGTATGTGTAGCAGTAGCACAATCTCGTAACGTATACATTAAGCAGAGCAATAAAAACAACCCACATGATCTTACAATTCAAAAGAGTAAATTTGAATTGCATCATTGAACACATTTAAAGCTTTTATAATATCGTAATTCGCCGACTCCATAAATGTAAAAAGTAGACATTCAATAATTCGGGAGCTATTATGAAAAATGTATCGCAAAATATAAAATGTCTGACAGCGTCAGTTGCAGACTTCATAAATTAATCGAAGAAAATATATTTTATTATAGTACTCCATTACTTAAATTTCCAAAATGAAGAGATGAAACTTGTCCTATCAAACAGGTCAGCTGAAATATAGATAAACTGCGAGAGTTAATTTGGCTGGATATGCATGAAATAGGAAACAAAAAAAAAAAGAGTTCAGTGCGGGTATTATAAGTGTATTATACGTTGAAATTTGACGGAAAAATATTTTACGTTATAATTTATAGTTATTTATATTATTTTATGGTAATAGCACATTAAAGTATCTTATATATAAATTATTTTTATATTTAATTTAATTTGATTAATTTTAAATTATATTGATCTCAATCAAATATCTAATGCGCCTATCTTTTGGTTAGCTGTTTTATATCAAATCAACTGACTCATAATCAGTTGAATATGTTAAGAACACTCACTCTGTAAATCAATGAATAGTTTGCAATTGGTGTATTTCCCCCCTAGCTCCTATACACCAGTACGCGCTCGCTTGAAACCAACAATATATTAATGCTTTGTACAATTTAGTTACAAAGAACAAATTTCACTAGTATGTCCATAAAAATATATATATCATCAGTGTACTATATGTATACATCGCATATTATAGCATTACTAAAATTGACGTGCCTTTTTAAAAATTATTAACACATAGTAATAAAAAAGAAGGGTTCAAGGTGTACCTGAAAAGTACTTCTCTTCTTTTTCTTTTCTTTTAAGAAAGGAGAACCTTGAGTTTTTCCATGAACATATATAATCAATTTTTAAGGATAAAAATTATTTTGGATAACATAAGGGGACACAAAGTTATTTTCCAGCAAAGCTTTTTCCAGTGTAGGGCATGCCAGTGAAATAATGAAAAGAGATTCTCTATTGTGCACTGCACCCCATCAAAATACAAAGAAAAATAATGAATTTTTTGAAAAAATAAATATAAAATTTGTCAAATTCCCTTTGTTTTTGTGCACAACACCGCATCGTAGAGGATTCTAACCCGTGAAATAATACTGCAATTTTATTGGCCCATGCTGTAAATGGCAGTGACACGAGCATTTTATTATTATTATTATAAAATTAAATAAAAAAAATTAATGACCGCGCCACGGTGAACTCTAATTCAAGACCTTTGAACTTAAACATTAACCATTATACTACTATTATTAATTCTTTTTTAAGATGCTTGCCGTCACTACTTTGTGTTCTCAATCTAAAAGGCCTTGGTGAATTTGAATATATGGTATTTCAGCTAGGAGATCATAACCCCACTAAATAGGATTAAAGCTAGACATAATAGTATAAGTATTTAATTGTAATTATTCATACAAATTTTGTTTGTTTTAGTATTAAAGAAAAACTTGAGAATACAAGCAACTAAGTGGATTTTTCCATTACATGAACGTTTATAGATTTACAAGTACACCATCCGTAACTCTAACTAGTTTGATATAAAGTTGTATTAATGTGGATCTTATCTATTCCTTAGATACGTAAAATTCCGTTTCAAAATAGTTAAAAACTTATTACTAGTTTCTTATAGTTGAGAATTCATTCATTGACCGAACTGCGTTCAAGCGTAGAAATTAGTTAGGTACCTGAGCAATATATAGTTTCTTTGACAATATCAAATATAGCATATGTTATATTATATCAACGTTTAGATTGAAAATACTTTTGGTGAATTTTTGACTTTACTGAATAAATTTGTAATTCATTCGGAAATTGTAGATGAGAAGCCAATTATTGAGATCTGGATATAGAGATTGATTGCAAGAAAAAGTATAAAGGGGTGGGTTGTGACAAATTAGCCATAACTAGATAGACTTACCATTCCTTTTCGCAAGAGTGCCTTTTGTTACTGCAAATGTTTTCACCTTGATGAAAAGAGGTTACATGAGGAATGGTCGAAGGGAACACTTATTTAATACTATGATTATCTTATATATGTTAATATTTTCTATAGACTACAATAGTATTTTTCTTTCATGATAATCATAGATTATACAAATATCAATAGTCCAAATTAATTTTTCAGTAACAAAATGAATAAAAAGTTAAATTTATGATAATAATGACTCTTTGTTGACAGCAATATATCATATTGGGAAGGTAAAATTTCTATTAATGGAAACAGTGACTGATAAAATTAGGAGTCAATTTTTTTGCAGAAGGATATCGTTGTGGTTTCCGAATTCAGTTGGATTGTGATCGTGTAGTTTTCGTGATTTTCTATTCTCAGTTCCTTATTTGACAAAAAAACATAAATATTTTTCTTTGTAGTCCCACTATTTCAAATTCTAACTAAAAGAATAGAACCAATATATCACTCTTTCTTGTTCATATTAAAAGGGGAAAAAGCTTAAAACATCGACTGTTAATTCAACTAGCTGTTTTCCTGAGAAAAAAAGGTATTACCTTTTCTTGAAGAACATAGTCCCAAAGGTTTCAAAGTTTGGTTTGTTCGGTTTCTATTTAGATGCATCATAAACATGAATTTTCTTGCTTTTTGTTTTATAAAACGAGACTAATGAAATTATTGGAGAAGTCGATTTGGAAATACTAAGTAATTATTCACAAAATAGAATATTCAGATAGATAGATTCAAATTGAACCAGGGGGCTTAGCCCACTGGGAGCGAATTGGAGATTTGAGATATAAGGTGGATTTTGGTGAATGGAGAGATAAAGTGGTTCTTGGAGTGGGATGAGAAACTAATTACTAACATCTAACATGCCTTTGTCCGATCAAAAAAAAAAGATTCAAATTGGAGAAGAAATTTCAACCTATTCTATTGTTCTTTAATCCTTATTCTTTTATATTATGAAGCGGAGCGGAGAGGATTATGTGCCAAATACAATATATTCTAACTATAACATATTCACACTTTAAAGGGTAAATATCATATTAAACCTCAAACTATTTTTTTTAAATCCTAAACTATTAAATTAAATTTGTATAGAAAATATCCCACAAATATTTTTCAGCCCTAGAAATTATGGCATGGCTCACCCGATATTAATTTTTATTTTATTTTTTTCAAATGACATGGCACAAAACAATATATACTCGCTCATTCAAAAAATGTTTCAAACCATAATAAATGATTTTTTAAAACTCCAAACTATTAGCTTTATATCAAAAATATTCCACGATTATTTTTCGGCCCTCAAAATTATGATGTGGCTCACTGAATACCACTTTGTAATTTGTGTTTTATTCTTTTAAATGACATGGCACAAAACAACGTGAAATTAACCCTACCAGAAAGTAGTTGCTTCAAATCATTGACCTAGGATTCCTATGTTAATCATGCTCCAAGGCAACCAGTAAAACAAGACTTCAGTGGTAATCGGCTGAGCTTAATTTAAGCAACTTATAATTTATAAAATATTTTTACCACTTAAGAATCAGTATTTAAGAGTACACTTGTTAAAAACTTATAAGCTGATATGGAGTAATTGTGATGTGGCTAATGAAGAACAACTAGAGATGGGTCGACAATTAGTCAATTATAGCCGTGCAAGAAACAAGTTGGCAGCACAAACCTTAGCAAATCCAAGAGCTCCAAAATCTCTATGAAGATCTACATCAAACAACTATATCTGTCAGTAAAGCACAATGCACAAAGCTGCTGTCAACTCGTAGAAGCAAAAGCATTTACTCTTTTAGAGCCAATGCATTCACTTCCAACCAGAAAGCACCCTGCTGAAACGTAGACAGGAATGATGAGATGTATATATCCACATACGTAGTAGATGAAATTTCACTAGCTCAAGAATAAGTTATATGCATAATGCATGTTTAAATATACCGGCATCTCATTGGGAAATGGTTTTACAACAATATGGTCAAAAAGTTCATCAACTTAATTATCTGAAACATTGTCCTTCCTAATCCAGTGTCTTACTTGTTTGCTTGTGTTTTGTGTCCTGTGCTTCCTATGATAATTGTTGGGCTTCCTCGACCGACGCCTGTCGGATGAACTTTCTGGATTGGTATCAGATTTCGCTGCCGGATCTTTGTTTTGTGATTCACTGGATACTCCTTCAGATTCTGTTGAGGGTAAGACAACTAGCTGGGGAAGAAACATACCAGGTAATAGGACCTCATTTTTCTTGGGCTCAATCAAGCCATTATTTTCTTGCTGGATTTTTAGAATGGCATCAAATTTTTGTCTTCTAGTTATTTCCAATTCCGAATGAAGAAAGCCTCCGTCAATCTCAGTTCCAGCACAGTCCTGAAATCAGCAAACACATGATTAATTTCTCTTCATATGAGCAACTAATTAATAAACAAGAATTATTGCCTGAACTTTGACCCCATAATGACTTTCTAGCTCGAAGTTATAGAAGTTTACAAATATAGCTCATACTTATTTCCGTAGTTCACTTAATACCCGCATCAAATTTTCCAGAAGCTGATTTTCACATGTGTACCTTTTTTTAATAATGCCAAATCAACTTCTGGCGATTCACGTAAGCTTTAGTTGGCCGGAAAATATGATGCAGGCTATTAAGTAAACAACATAGATAAGTGTAGACTTTATTTGTAATTTTTTTAAATTTGAGCTCAAAAGTCACTACAGGGTCAAAGTTCGGGCTATCACTTAAGAAGCAAATTGGTTGTCTCTTTGTATCAAACACCAAAGAAAATAGATCAATCAGATTCTGAAGTGACACGCGACAGCATCTATATCTTTCACTTTCAATATAATTCATAATTGAGAACAAAACAAACATGTAAGAAAGCCTTCTTTGACGAACCAAATTGCCACAAGTCCCAACTAAGTCAAGCACATGCTCAATATCCTTGGCAAGAAATATTTTCCGGCAGACTGGGCATTTGCCCATACTTCCTTCCATCATTTTGCGAATACCTATGCAAGAGAACAATCGCGTTAAGTGTGAGAAATGACAAGAAGACAGGCAAGTAAATGAAGACCCCAGACAAAGGGGTGCAACTCCATTGGTAGGAGGAAAGGACAAAACCCCCTTGCACACAAACAAGCTGGAGGAAAAGAAAAACGAAAACGTAAACAGAAAAATGAACAAACAAAACAGAGCAAGGAAAGCAATAATAATAGTAATAAATACAGCACGTAAGAAAAGCTGACATTTTGAATTATATTAAGCTATACTGGTACATGTAAAACTCCAGCTCGTCTAAAATTCTTTTCTTAATACAAGGAGAGTTTCTTTACCTACCTCCAGATTTTTAGATACTAGATGGGGGATAGCAAAAGAGAAAACATTTGAGTTATCTAGAATTAGTTCACAAATAAAAGATTTTAAAACTAGTAAGCCTAGTATCAAAATCAAAGCTACATAGTGGCTGATCCATATATCAAGGATAAAATTTACGATATACTACCCAGCAATTCCAAAATCTTAATAAAATATAGTATTAACAGCAACAATGTTATCTTGTAAGGATGGTGCCAATAAAGGAAAATTATAATCACAAAAGAACTGATTCATTTTAAAGACAAGAAAAGAGCAACTAGAATTCCATTTGAACAACAATAACACTATAGTTTCTCAAGAATTTTGAAATATGAAATGTATAAAATATAGACAGTAAAAATACCAGTGTCTCTATATTAATACAACCTTGTTGATCTGGCTTACTCCTAACAGTTGATGATGACGAACTTGAACTCTCCTTTTCACTTTGCATCTGGATCCAATTCCACCACCTGATGATGCAGTCACTGCAATGGTTGGAAAAATAAAACGAAAATTCAGTAACATGCACAGTTCCCTCGCAAAGGATTAAGTACCCATAATTGGAGATGACAGATGACATTAGATGTACTTACCAATGAAAGCAATGGAAACAAGACATTAACTTCATAAAAGGTAACGAATTGTTGTCAGCATCTTCATCAAGTAAAGGAAATAAACACAAGGGGCAGTCTCCCTCAGGATGATTCATACTAGAAAGCTTCTCCACTGCTTCCTAAATTTTTAAGTAGCTATTAACATCTTGGGATGGATAATTTTGATGGGAATAGACATGATATGTAATGAACTAATGGATTGCATACATAGGTAATGACTAATAAGTGCAGTGTGATTATATGACAAAAAAAGGAGCACGGACGCCAGTGTTCACTTCATTAATGCCAGGATATTTGTATCAAAACAGAATGTGTCATGTAAGATGAAATAACATTGACAATCGAGGGCGGGAAAATAATAGCTAATGATCCAAAGTACACAAATCATCACCTCACAAAGTGCCACAAGCATTGAACACGAGGCAAGTTCAAAAGCTTTGCAACAAATGCTCTCTATAAGATATTTCTGCCTCTGCTCATCAAGACCCTTGGAATCAATAATCCTAATCACAGGTGGCTCTTCAGGGTACTGCACAGGAAATAAATAACAATAAGAATAATGAAATTAGACTAGCATCTATTTCAAATTAACACCTTACTGATCCAGCGACGAAGAAGAAAGGAACAATCACCCAAGTGAGAAATGTGATCAAGTACTACTAAAAAGGAAAAGAAAATCAGTAGTGTCTCTAACTGCACCATCAGTAAAGGTAAGTCATGGGCCAAGAAGTAGCCCAGCTCACAGCGCAACATTTTATGTTGAACTGAAAGTACCCAAGGTGCTGGACTGGAGGAGAACTATGAGATGTAAAATCACCTTAGGACCAGCCTGCATCCCAATAGTTGCTTCCACAAACTGCAGGGATGTGCTGTCAGTATTAATTTCTCAAAATAAACATATATATCAATGAACTTATAAGAACATCACCAATACGTAAACACAATGCAAAAATACAATGTCAAGAGAAAGCGTAGATGATGAAATTTAGCATGCAAGTAGGTTCTAAGAAAAAGAGAACAAAGTAGTATGGATAATAGTTATCAAAATCTGAGAAAGTCTGCTGGTCCTCTAAGTCTGTCAACACCATTGCCACAGAGTAATTCAGCTTATAGATCAAAACACAAGAATTTCAGAATCATCAGAAGCCTTACTGCAGACAAAATAAAGGCATCACTTAATTTATTCGAGCACAGATCACAGAAAGTGAATTCATTAAACCCTGACTCCATCTTCTCTCAGAAAAAGTCTCTAGCTGATAACAGAATATTAAGGACGTTACAAAATAATATAGTTCCTTCATTAGAAATTCGTATATCCGCAGTCAGATGCCCCCACATTATACTAACAGAGATAAACACAACGACATGTAATTTTTCGGAAAAACCATAATACAACGCAGATATTACTTGCCACGGAAAAACAACGGCCAGACAAAACAATCATCAAACGAGGGTGAAATTTCATCAGAAAGGTCAAATTAGCTGAACGGAACACATACACACACGCACACACACTATTCAGCGTGAAATCGAGATACCTGCTCAGAGGAGACCTCGGCGGTGCGCGGCTTAAGGTGAACGTGGAGATGTGGAGGATAGGCTTCGATGACAAGGCAATCGTCGCCGTACACCGCCTGCGCTGCCTCCACTTCAGCCATAACTTCTTCTTCAGCCATCGGCGAAGGCGGCGGAGGATTACCAGTCCAGTTTTATTGATTTGTGTCGGCGATGGCGTCGAGCATATGAAATCGGGTGTCTGATTTTTGTGGGTCGGCTCAGTTTACGGATCGGATATTAATTCGTTTTCGGCGCTTTATTCTTACTGGATTTTATACAAACTGATTTATGCGCTTTAATTTAGGGATGTTATAATTAGACTTATTAAGAGGGTGCATAGATCACATAATTCTCATCATTTATTATAATTATAATTATTCAAATTAAAATACTCCCTCCGTCCATGAAAGAATTTCCTAGGAGGGAGTGGCACGGGTTTTTAAAAAAAATATTATTGAATGTATTGAGAGTGGATAAAAGGTAGTTGAGTGTATTGGGAGTGGTGAAAAGGTGTTATAATTAATATTGGGAGTTGTGAAAAGTGAAAAGTAAGAAGATTATAAGTGGTGGGGTATATAGTCCAAAAATAGGTAGGAAGTTCTTTTGTGGACGTCCCAAAAAGAAAATATAGGAATTTCTTTCGTGGACGGAGGGAGTATAATACTCCATAAAACGCACTCACATGCACATTCTCACTTTTAATGTTGAGTTATTAGAAGATATCAAAACTTCAAAAAATTGGAGTAATTACTTGAATGAATTCAGGCCTCCTTGAGCTTCACGGAAATGATGGAGATCTTCAACGTGTATGAAGAGAAACAAAAGAGAAAGTGTTGCGAAAGGGAGATAAATAGTGTGAAAGGAAAAAAATAGTACTCCCTCCGTCCCACGAAGCAAGACCCAATTTCCTTTTTACTTTGTCCCACAAAGCTTGACCTGTTTCTAAAAATGACAAAAAATTTACCCTTTATTCACTTTTTCATTTTTTCATCTACCACACTTAATACACAAAATATCAATTTCTTAATTTTCGTACCGAAAATAACTAGGTCATGCTTCATGGGACGGAGAGAGTAGTTGTTAAGAGAACGAGGAATCCAAAGCAGAAACGATTTTGTTCCTTGCCTATTGTGAGGGGAAACAATTTGACAGATTGGATTAACCCTAGGTAAAGGTAATTGTTAACCATTGCCTAAATCAAACAATAACTAATGGTTTCACTTAAGTGAATCCCTTTCCAAGCTCTAAAAAGGCCCAACCAAACACGGGCTAAAAATAAAACAAAACAGACTTGTTTTACACAAAGACCTCAGAAAAAGGCATTTTACAAAATTTCTGGAAAGATGTCACGACACTCTTAGGAGGTGATTGGTATGGTGGAATGGAGGTGGGAATGGAATGATGATTCCTACCTCCATTCCATTTCCATTCATAAGCTTGGTATAGTTTTATTTTAGGAATCACCATTCCTTTACATATAGGAATCATCATTCCTTCCCTCCAACATGGTATTACTCATTCCATTCCATTTCTAATTCCACCTAAATTTAGGTTTTGACAAAATTACTCATATATTTTGCACCCTCATCCCCAACCCCACCCCAGTCCCCCCCAAAAAAAAATATTTTTTTTATTTTTTTTTTATTTTTCTCGCCACCCCACCCCCCACCCCCAAATTTTTTTTTATTTTTTTATTTTTCTCGCCACCACCA
Organism: Salvia miltiorrhiza; assembly: GCF_028751815.1. Taxonomy (NCBI): domain Eukaryota; kingdom Viridiplantae; phylum Streptophyta; class Magnoliopsida; order Lamiales; family Lamiaceae; genus Salvia; species Salvia miltiorrhiza. Next base: position 110,638 of record NC_080390.1, on the reverse strand, counting down.
CACCCCACCCACCCCTCCCTCCCCTCCAATTTTTTTTTCTCCCCACCCCACCTGCCACCCCCAACATTTCATTTTTTTTTTCTTTTCGATTAATATAAACAAAAATTGATTAATATTCTTTTTTTTTCTTTTCGATTTTACCCCAGTGCATATTTTGGATTGTCCCTACAAATATAACACAAAATAGAGGTGGAAGAGAGATGCAAAATAATGCCAATTTGATAAATTATGATGTAAATGTTAATTTAGCAAAACAAAATAATTTCATTCCATTCCTAAAATTTATTTTTAGATACAAATCATAGGAATGGAATCAAACAAGGAATTATAATTCCATTCCTTTTGTATTCCTTGTGCATACCAAGCAAAGGAATCACCAAGGTTTGTCATTCCTTTCCTCCCTTCATTCCATTCCTACCTCCATTCCATTCCATCATACCAATCACCTCCTTATGAGTATAATTTACACAAGTACAACTCAGAGCCATGGGACTACAAAGAATGCTACATGCAAATTATTATAACTTATGAGCCTCACGAAACTTACACATGCTAGCCATAGTTTTCTTGTTGCCGGCCTTGCTCTCTCATTCTCTATTGCACCGGTGCCAGAAACTGAGCTTTGTAAATTACACGAGACTGCGCTTAGAATCCAGGCAGAATAGAGAGGTCTACTATTCCCTTTGGAAGAAGTGAAATATTTCGAAGCAGAGCAAGCCTGTTCTTTCTGATTCTTTCATCTTCCTGCAACCAGAATGCAGAGCACATGTCACAACTAAATATAACCTCATCCGATTCCAGACTTAAGGCACACAGATCATCAGCAACTAAAATAGCCCTGTAGGGCAGGCTCAAAACCAACTGATTTGACACCCCTACTTCTTAGGGGGTGTTTTTGCAAATATTAAATGACAGAACTGCATATGCTTCTTAGCTTAGGTGCTAAATGTAAAAGATCGAAATACATACTTGACTAAGTTTCAAGTGCATTAAAGGAAGACATACCACCATCACAAATACATGGTTAAAGAAATCTTCCAGTGGCTGCAATAGACAGGAAGATGCTTCAACAAAGTCATCGACTTCCATGTCTGTAAATGTACACACCGGTTAGCAACTAAGGAGGGAGGTAAAGTCGTAAACAATACAAAGAAAATGGAATCCATAGAATTATTTCTGGAATTGAATCTACATGGCGAAGACAAGCACTCATAAGAGATGAGGATACCAGAATGAATTTTACTCCTTAATGATGTAAAAGTGCCCCACAAATCCCTCTCTTCCTTTGTTTCGAAAGCTGCCTCATCCACCTAACAGAATGATTTTTCACATCAGAAAAATGAACATGCTAACATCTCACCGGACTACTAACTGGAGCAAAATTGTGACACAATAATTTACAGATATTCCTTTTCACATTTTCGCATGATTGTCATCATTCACAGCTGGAAAAAAGAAAGAACGTCCAGCTACAAGTTTGAGAATCAGTCACTAAAGTTCTCAGTTCAGACTAGTTAGAATATATGCTTAAAATGAAAAGGCATTATTGTGATTCTTGTACATTAATCACAGCCTATTCCAGTGGAATAACAATCTACTCATAGTATTTGAAGGTATTAAGATATCATTCAGCTTCAAATCAATTATCATCAAACTAGCATGCATTGTATCTCCGCTGATTAGTGATTGATTTACAAAATACTAGATTGCTATTCCTCACACAATAGAGACTCTTTCTGTTTTTAATTCTACTTCACAGAGAAAATATCTCAGTGTCAAACATATGAGACTAAGTAAATGGAAAGAGAGAATAAATGTTTGGCGGAACGCTAATTGAATGTCCACTGAGCTCCCAGAAATGAATCAGATTCTCCTTCAAGTGGGTTAGAAAAGAGCAACTACCACTTAGAAAGACTTATTGGCCCTTGGAGACTATGGCTAGGTGCATTCAGAAAAAGCAGACAGGACTACAAGCCGCACATTAATAGTGCAATGTATAAGTTATCTAGATGCTGTAAGGACCAAGAGATTGCTATAGCTAATAATAAGGTCATTTCTTGTGCACTAAACAATTTAATTAATCTTTTAGAAGCAGAGAGCAGTCGCTCCCATGCAAGATCTTTCTATGATAAATGTCATCACACAGTAAATTCAGAGGAATAGACCAAACAAAAATTGTTGGAATACTAACAAAACATGGAAAATTTTATGAGGCACGGAGTGGATCAATTTGGCACATGATTCATGAGCATTAAAGATGAATGACTTTGATAAAAAATGGATTTCTGAGCAATCTCATTATTATTGTTTAAATATGCAAACACATAACCCATGTTTTCGAAGTTCTGCACCTCCAGATCATGAGTGGCATCTTTTCCACGGACTATTCTTGTTGGACGAGAATACGCCTCAACAATTCTGGGTAGCAGCCCGCCTTCTGATAAATTTTTCATCTGAATCAAGCACAAAAGGGGAAGAAAATATGAACAAAGAAAAATCAAAATCTCCCGTACTCCTTCACAATGAAACCCATGCATGCTTGAACCAATTAGAAATATCAAAAACATTTAACATCAGCCATTTGGTACCTAAGGTCACAACAAAAGAATAATAAGAGGTTTACATGACAACCCCAATGCAAATATGATTTCACGGAATTAGATTTATTGAAGACTTAAAATGTAATACTACAAGTTTATTCCATACAAGGAATGGAGATAGAGAGATACTACACGCCATAAACTATTGTTGCTGAGGCTGTGAAGAACTTAAATGGTATAGCTGTACAGGCAGCACAAGTGCAAACCATATCAATTTATCGAATTAGAACTATCTCACAAGATGTAATTTCAGCAACATCATGACTAGAATATAAATCTTGAAACTGATGTACAAGATATGTTAGGATCACAATGACCAAATAGTTGCAAAACGTTGGGGTTTATAGGAACTAGTGCAGAGGTAAAGGACAGTATCGAAACAGAAAAGCATAATATTATTTATCCCTTTGTACTAAGATAATTAACAGTTACGTTTATATCCCAAAGTGCATGCCACTAGAGCAGGAGCAGCTATGACAGACAACTCTCTTTCCACCATGACACATAGACAAGTTAAAGAGCTATATACCCACTAAGCTGCAACATGTTTAGGCACGTAGAAACAAGAAGACAGCAGCACTTACTTTATTCACGGACCTGGCTGCCAGACAAGGCCAATTTGCACGCTCTGCAAGAACAGAGCGAACTACATCTGGACTTACCCCTTGGTCTATCTGTGAAATATGGGAGAAATCCATCAAAGTATACCAAGATACTGAAACTACACAAAAATAAAAGGCTTACACTTCAAGGTAAGTTCGCAGATCATAACGGTCATTGACTTAAGGCATTCAACCACTATGAGAACCATTGACAGCATTAAAGAAGGAAAAAAACCAGAAATGGAGAGTGATATACACGCAAGTTCCAAGGCAGAGACTGAAAAAGTTCCATCAGGCAAGGTTTTCCTCCTTCCCCATCCCTTAAGAGGAAAGGAGAGGTCCACCAAGGGAGAATACATCTAGGGGGACTTTTGGTTTGGTGAATGGGATAGATAAGATTGATAGGTTTGGAAGGGTGATTAAATAATCCATCCAACTTTGGGTGATAAATAATCACTCAATTGAATGATTAGATGCGGGCCTGATTATCAATCATGCCTTATCTCTCAAACCAAACGCCTCCCTAGAGTATACACTTGTTTTCAACAAAAATATGTACAGCCCAGTAAAATTCTGCCATAAAAGCATGTTTTATTTGGTTGCACTTGGCATCTTAAACCATAGCTGATAGAACATCTCCTCTATTAAAGGAGATCCGTTTTATAACAAGAATAGAGATGCTTGTTCCGACATCAACTAATATTGAGGAACAAAATTAGGACTTTACAGTCTACTTTGACATCCTGTTGGATCAAAATAGTCACAAAAACTTGTATCCTCTAAGAGCATTTCCCAGGTAAGAGATTCGACTTACCAAAAGTTGTTCAAGTCTCCTCGTTACAAACTGATGCACCTGCAACAAGTGAAGAAATTGTCATATTTGATTAACCGGAAAATGTCATGTATAATTCAGCTCTATCCATTTATTTATTTATTTTCTTTTGGTGATTGCAACATTAAATTTAAAGACCGTGCCACGGTGGACTCAAACCAAGACCTTTCGCCTCAGCCACCACTCTACCGCTAGGTCAACCCAAGCTCTATCCATTTATTTAGATCTGTGTGTGCGCATAAATACTATATTAAGTCCTAAAATTCACTAAAAACAATAACAGATGCAGCTTTAAAAATGTGGCTGCATTAGAGGGTAATAGGGTGTCATGTGATTCAGAACGGGAATTAAATATCACATCAAACTTCAGTATGACAAATACGAAGTTATTGGCCACAAACAATGTAAATAATGGCAAAAAAAATTGCAAAAGCAGACAGCGCAACGGCTTTCCTTAATGAAGTGACAGCAGAATGAAGTGTTACTTACATCATCTATTGTTCTTGATTCAACTTTTATGGGCTGAACTGCAGCAGCAATTTCCAGCGCATGCCTTAGTCCCAAATTTCTATTGGTTTCTACTAACAGCTGTACCTATATAACACATGAAGAAAAAAATTAGTTATATCTCCACAGTGAAAATGAAATTTTTATATTATATTTGGTTAAGCCATACTAGACCGTAAGAGATTCTTCTCAGACCGAATGGATCATTAGCAGAGCTAGGCTGACAACCAGCAGCAAACAATCCAACCAGGCTATCCAACCTGGAGAAAAGGATTTGAAAAAAAAAAAAAAACAAATATTAGACAGAAGATTCAAACAGGAAAGTGAATAGCTCTAGTGGGGTCAAAGTACTAGCTTGAATTCCATTAGAGGGACTTGGTTGCATCTGTTGGACATAATATATTTCATAAATTCAATTTTCCTAGGTGTCGAAATCTGGGAATGCGTGGACAATGAAAATAGCCCACAACAGGTACCTGGGAGCTAATATAAGTCGAAGTGTTGTTTATGATGAAGTAAGGATAGTTACACAGAATAATCCAACATTATCTCATTATAAAGATAAGAAAAGGTGCTGAAAATGAAAACTGTTTAGGGTGTAGGGTTCTTTTAGTTCAAGGATGAGAGGATTGGGATTCATACCTTGGTAACTCACCCTTACAAAGGGGGGAATACCACTGAGCTACAACACTTGGGTGGTTCAGGGGAGTAGGGTTTAGGTTAGGGTTTTGGGTTGGGGTTTAGGGTTTTGTGGTTGAGGAACTTAGGGTTTGGGGTTGGGGTTGAGGGGGTGAACTCACTTGAGAGAAGCTGACTCAACTCTATCTATCACTAGTTCATCATTTAAGAAGTTAAGAGGACAAAAGGTGGCAATGATCATAAACCGAGCAAGACATTCAATAAAAAATATGCAATAGAATATCAAAATCATAATGGAAGAGTCAATAGTCGTATCATTCACCATAACTGAGCATCTACACAGCACTCAGTGTAGTTTAATGGAGAAAAAACAGTTCTTGTCTTGCCTGTCAGTAATTGCCAATACTGTCCCAGCAACAGTTTTGGGAAGTATATCTCCCGAAAATCGTGGAAGCATAATCTCAAACAGCGCATCAGCAATCTGGTACAAAAAGAGAATGAACACTTAGTCACTTACCAATACTAGTGTCATTGGAACTAGCACAAAATAACTTTATTATAGGTAGGTTTTAGTTACAAATAGACTGGCATGTATATCTCCAGTTCACGCATCTATTCAAACATCAGAGTTACATTGTTCTTACTCTGTAGGGTATCATATTTTCTTACACCACCATAACTGTAGTTACTATTACTGTCAGATAAGTCTTACCAAGCTCTAAGTTCTAAAATTGGTTCAAGAATAGAAAAAAACAACTGACAAAGGAATGTAATTAGAGCAGATATAAATTAATTGCAATAAGTTTTTTTATAAAGAAGCTGGATTCTGCTCACAACCTGCTCTGAATAGCCATCTCTCAGAGCATAGTGACGTGCCATAACCCCAGCAAGGGAGGTGAACTCTGTAACAACTGCAGATGACAGATCTGACATGGCTAATGATGCAGCATCCTGAACAACTCGGAGCGTATCTTCAGTTGTCTCCAGAGACAATCCGACTTCTGTAACCAGACTTTGGACACGTGTCATCTTGTCCAGCATGGTCCCCAGTTTTTCCTGTTTATTACTTATCAAAACATGAAATTCAAAGAGACTATGAAGATCATACTGCATAATTTGCTTCTAAATTTACACTAAAAAGTGCTATATACTTCCTATGGAGATGCTAAAACAACTCCAAGCTCTATCTCAGTCAAAGATTTACGACATAAAATCAAATTCTACTCATAAATTCGCAGAAGCACTTTGTCTTGACTTCTCCTGCATGTTGATGATAATGAGAAATTCCTTCTTCATTTTGTTCAAACCAAGATAATAAGAGGATAAGCTTACATGGAAAAGGATCCCTTTCAGTTGATCTCGGAATTCAGAAAATCTCTTACTTGTGTCCAGCTCATAAAAGAACTTAGCATCTTCATATCGAGCCCTGTAACCACATAGTTATATACTTAATCAATCCATAGCTAAAGCCATTGGAATATTTATGGAATTAATTTGGCAGTTTCCAAGACAATGAATTCTCCAGTAAAACATTTGATGCAGCACATTACGACAGCAAACAGATTAGGTTTACATTTCAACCTGAGTACAGCTTCATTTCCTTTTCTCACAACCATTTCATTGATTGCTCCATTTGCAACCTAAGCCAACAGATGCCACAAACCAGTTATCACAGTGTCAGAACTAATATGAAAAGGTTACAACTTAATCAGAAGACGTTATGATTAGCATGACTCACAGCAATAAAATATGGCAGTAGCTTTTCATCCTGATCAGTTATTGCAAAATACTTCTGATGCTTCTGCATCACCTGCAAGTTTCATGACAAGACACCCAACTATAAGGATAAAGCTCAACTGCATATTCAAAACATGTGCAACATGTAATTTAACTTATAACATGTTCGACAAGTTAATCAACTTCTCAACCAAAAGAAGAAAGCAAAAGTGTGAAATGTATCTAAATGAATAAATAGGCTTTCAATAGAAATTGACGAACCATTATCAGCAGGTCTTTTGGAAGCTCCAGGAAGGACTCACTGAATTTCCCAAGAACCGGGTGAGGTGCTTCAACAAGATTTACAACCTAGTATTGACCAAAATGTTTTAGAATCGTCTCTAAGGATAAAAGTAAAGCACCAAACTGCAAAGACATTTCTTACCTCATCGAGTAAACCACTTTGCATTACAATGGACCCATTAATGCCTTTTACGATGGAAGTAGCATTCTCCAAGATTATCTTCTTGCGTTGCTGCACAAGAAAAAGAAATGAAGCACTCTATATCTAGAATATATTGATTCGGTAAGCATATAGAAGAAAATATTTGTATCAATAACCTCAATGCTGATGGCTATTCCAGCATTCTGCATCACATCACTATAAGATTCTGCACTTTCTACCTGTGGTCAAGTAAAAGAAACAATAATACATAATAATATGAAATAAATAGAATCCATTACTCAATATAAGAAGTCAACAGACAACATTGCATTTAGAAAAGGCTTTTCATCTAAACCCTACATGGATGCTGCAATTAAGCTTGTCATAAGTCTACATAATTATTAAAATTGTTTGTTTAAGAGTACCCCCTGGCCAGTGGTAGAAGAAGAAGAAGAACACTTTGCATGAGACAGCCAATCTATTTAATAAAATGACCCCTGCAGGGTACGCAAGGAGGTTCATTTAGGAAAAGCAGTGTCCAAGTAGAGTCGTGCATGAACAAACATTGGCACAGTAATAAAATATATATTCAGCAGAAGTTCCAAATTAAATAAAATAGATACCAGATAGCAGCAAAATTCGAGAAGGGCAATCTCTTTCTGATTTTGGGAAGTATAAATTATGAGAGCTTTCAAATTTTTCATACGAAGATTGAGAAAGCCAGGCTCCAAAGGGGATGGCCTTTTTTTAAGCAAAGAGACGCACTAGCATAACAAGTATCGTAAAAACTTTAAAAAAATTGGTATTATATGAAAGAAAATAGGCATCAACCAACATTTTTTTAACTGAGATTAGGTTGAGTTGTACAAGTATGCAAAAGAAATTTTCAAGACGGCAGTTGAAAGTCCTTCGTTCTACTAGTTGCAGCAATTAAAATAGAGTCTCGAGAATGTGACTGAGCAATCTGTGAGATAGCAATGGCATCAGAATCTTGAAACAAAAAAATTCTGGTATCTTCTACATTGAATTGATAGCTTTTTTTTTTCTTTTTCTTTTATTTTCCCGTCGTTCGCTATGCATAAACTGCAGCTCCTTGCACCACAAGAAACATAATTAAAGAGAGATGGCAGATACAGGTTCAGAAACTTACCCTAATAGTAGCTGATGGAGTGTTTCGAAGCCCATGAGAAAGATCCCCACTGTGATGGAGAGCTTAGGTAAGTACTTTGTACAGATTGAACTCAACTTAATATGTTTGATAGTAGAACTGATAGCCAACTATTAGCATTCATTGGCATATGCAACTACCACAACTTGCTTTTATAGCATGATGAGGTATCAAATATCAAATAATCAAATAAAAGGGTTCAGAAAGAAGGAAGGAGATCAAAAATTGCATAGCATACCAAATGGACTAGGCATCCCTTACTCAAAAGAAAAAACCACAAGGTAGAACTAAACAAGCGCAAAAAGGAAGATGAAACATGATCTCATGTATTCAGAAAAAAGGAAAAATGGGTGAAGGGATATAAAAGATTCTCTGAACTTGCCTTAGAGCACCAGCAAATGTGAAGGGAACCACTGAATCTCCATGCAGTGCCAAAATCCATCGAACAGGTCTACTGAACATGACCTATATTTAGAGAATCATAGATTTTCACAACATAATCAAGATTAAAGAACAGGAGCATACATCAGCACTCAGTATAAAGAAAAAAACCATCACGAGAAAAAGAATGAAAATGAAGTATCTCCAGGAGCATGTATTAGAAGAGGGTAGATAAATATAAGTTAATATATAAATAGTGGCAATCAACAGAAATATGCATGCATTCATTTTCTTGTAAATAATGAAGAAGAACCCCATCATGAGAAAAGGAACAAAAACGCAGTATCTATCCATATTCAAGTTCTTCAACATAAATGCCAAAAAAAAAAGAAGTCAAAAAGTAGCAAACTATCAAACAAAATGAAGAACTAGACATCAGAACTTAAGCTCCATATCTTAAAACAGCACAGACCTCAGAGTTCCACCGCATCGACTTGGGGAATGATATTTTACTTAGGGTTGCAGGTAATTCTTCAGATAACACCTGTTCAACATCCCAATGGAATAAAATATACATGTAAAAGTCCAGAAGGTAAATAGTGAACATGTGCTCATAAAACAAAGTAAAGGGAGCAAACGGTCTGTAAGCTAAAACACATTCAAAAACTTGACTAAACACGATCATGGTTCATGAAAAAGTGTGCAAGTCGTTTTGGAGACCAAATGTGGTATAGTAGATGAACATGATGCCCTGTGTTCAGCCACTGCGCCAAGGGAAAGGACATGATATGAACAAGTGACAAGCAACATAGAATGTGCCAATGTGAAGTTTGTAATACAACTTAAAAAAGGAGATAAAGGTGAATTCTCGTTTCCTGTATTCATACTTTTCTTTGTGGAATTACTAAGAGGGAAGCCATACCTCCAAAGCAAGCCGCGATGGTTCCACAGCTTGAACATAGACATACTCTGTTTTACCTGAAGAAATTTTAGGAATTAGGACAATGTTTTAGCTTGACTTCATTATAAGATGGTTGTCATACTGACCCACACTGTAACCCTAAAGGTATTTGTGAACCATACATAATTGAGTCCTCTATTAACTGAGCATGAAGTAAACAATATATTTAATACAGCATTTTATGGATTCACGGGGATCACTGATATGATATCTAACTTTCTAGCAGACAGATCTTTCGTGTAGATTAATTACTAGAGAGTCTAGAGACCTAAGAGTAAAACAAAATGTTTCTAGAACAATATAAAACAATATGTAGATCGAGCTTGCGAGTTTATGTGATATCAAATGTTTGTATGTATGTGTTAAGAGTCAGTAAAAAGCAACAAAAGATTCATAAACAACTAAACAAGTTTGTAGTCGATGGTGCCAAATACGATAAAACATGTATGTATGTATGTATGTATGTATGTATGTATGTATGTATGTATGTATGTATGCACGCACAGATAGCAGATAAAAAAGTGGGGGAAGGGAAGAAGGTGCATAGCACATTTGCTGATATACCCTCAACTCTTCGGTACAAGGAGCTCAAAGGCACTCCATTTTTGCGGCAAAAACCTTCAGCTGCCTGATCATACAACAAAATTATAAATTATTTAAGGATAAGGCAGCAAAAGGAAGCTACTTTCAAGACACAAGTTCAACTGAATACTTTGATTCTTCCAAAATGACACATTCCAAACAAAATGGACCAAAATATCAAAGATTTGGCTCTATAAAAGACTATAGTCATCATAATAGACATATGTGCAGTAAATCAGGATCAATCACCTATATATAGTCTAAAAAAACAGTAACTACATTCTGCCAAAAATTAGTCAATTCCCATGATGTCTAAAGCAAATTATTATTCCACTTCTCCAAGAACATTACTATCATATCATAAATGTATAAATTGAGAAAAATCAGAGAAAGATTCACAGACCACCTGAATGCAAGCTCGGCAAATCAGCTGAACTGTTGAAGGTAGAGAAGAAGTAGCTTTTGAAAACAACAATTTTGCACAATCTTGACAGAATTACATAATTCTCTAGGGTTAGTAGGCAATGTTCAAATCCACTTTGAATAAAATAGGGAGATTGATCATAATTGATTACACAAAAACAAAACTAGCCATTAATTATTGTTCAAACATAAGGTAAAACATGGTTTGGGACGAATTTTCTGTGTATTATATCACTAAACAATACACACATATATATACAAGAGATTCTAATCTAACTAAGGAAGGTATTAAACCCTATTCTATCATACCATAAATAACACTATATTTCTAACAATTATGCTGCGGCAACACCGAATATTCGAATATATGAGATAGAAAATAGAAAACTAAAGGTTGCAAAGGCAGAAAGAGATAAATGAGGTTTATGAGTGCAGCACAGAGGGTAAATAACTTATAAGATAGCCATAGGAATAACAAAGGCCATTTACGTTTCTGACTTATTCAATCACACAACTCAAACCAAACAATGTTCCACTTACATGCTTTATTCTGTCGTAATTAGCATTTTATAATTCAGTTGCCAAATAAATATGGTAAATTCCAGAAGAGTAAACCTTCGTAGGATTTCCTTGCTGATCAAATGCCTTTGATGCTGGAGGTCCCCGAACCTCAACTTGATTGGACACCTGCTTATCACTTAGGTTATCGACATGAACCTACACAGGGAGCCATCAGCCATGAGGAGACTGAGATATATAATCTAAGAATGTTCAGCATATTTAACAAAAAAATTCATTCATGGAAAAAAGTAAAGCTCAGTTCACAAACAAATACGGGTCATAGGAGAAGTAGTTATTAAAAAAATGTAGTCACAATATCTGCCACAGAGTCGCTCACTGCAAGAAAGTCAAACTAGAAATTTTGCATTTTTTTCAGGAAATGGCATGCCTTAGATCCTGAGGAAGTAACAAATATATAACTAAAAAATTTTGTTGTAGATTGATAGAACGACACTATAATATTACTTTTTTCTCTGGTGACTGGCATCGTAAACTCCCAACTAAATTGCTTCTTTACCAACACAAACTAAAATGTTTATGAGAAAACTGAATAAGTCACCAAGGAAACTCCAATAGAAGCTAGTGACTTTTTACAATTCATAATTTATTGGAGGAACATAAACATAATGAAATATTTAAGCAAAAAATGTATTAAGGGGTGCATGTAGGTATATGCCACTAAGATTATATCAAGGAAATGGTGAAGCAACTCAAAAAAGTGAAGACAAATTTTAAAGTTGCTGTCAACATAGGAATCCAACCATACCACAATCCTACGTGGAGTTCCACATGTTTCCACATCTCCATGACTCAACCTTTGTTTTTCCAGTAATTGCTTGACTAGATCTTTTAGCTGCAATAAACAATAACACATAAAAGCTACATAACAGAACTGCTATAAAGTTCGCAAGATAACAACTATTCTAGAATCATGACCTATAAACAACTTCAGAAATGAATCAGATACTAAATCCTACGTGGAGTTCCACATGTTTCCACATCTCCTGATATTATTATACATGCATGGAAGATCAAAGACATGGTAAAAAAGCTATTGGGTGTAAAGCCTGCATAAAGTATGTCATGAGGCTTAATTTACAGAGAAGAAACATTACTTGATTGCAAGAATTAACCACGTCATTTGGTGGCAACTCCTCCGTCCCAATTTCAAGAATAAAAGGCCGAGGTCGTTCAGAAACCTGTGAGAAATGGGAAAAGACAGAATGAGAATTACCAGCCTGTAAATGAAGCAAAGCATTTCGGAAGGTTGTGCTTAGGCTTCCCATAATAAGTATTACATACATGATGCGACAAAGAATAGAACCAAAGGCCAATTACATATTGCGTCATCCATTTCTCAGACATGATAAAATATTTTTAGCTTTTTCTGATGCTACGAAGCAAAATGACATAAAAAACCCCCAAAAAAATATGCATTCAAAAGTTTTTGAAAAGACTAGAAAAAGTGTATGAGATAATCCTAAAAAAGAACAATAGCAGAGAGTAATTATAAATAAACGATCAAAAGAAAATGTCACATTAATGTCAAGCAAGCATTATGTTTCAAATTCTTAAAATCAAGGGACCACAAAGGAAGAGTGCACATAATCTTTAGCAATGTACAGGATAGCTGCTAGTGGTTGTCTAGAGAAAAAGGCAGCATCCAACATATTTACAAAGCGGATAGTGTGGTGTGCAAAGGTCCTATAGATTTAGTAACCACCAGATTGAGAGAGAAAATCCTTCTGATTGCTTAGTCTTCAAAAAGCAACTTTATTCACACCCCAACTCAACGATGCCCTGTTAGGAGCAACAGACACATTCGGGTTCAGGCCTTTGTGTAGGTTGTCCCAGAAATAGCCTGCCCCATGCTCGACAAATATAGTCATGTCAGTGCGTTGTCGATTCTCTGTACTGCTAGTCCACTCTTCCACAACGTCTAGTCCTTTTTTCCCGCAGTAGTCGGGTCATCATTTGTCCAAGTTTCACTATATCTTCCTTTAAGTCTTCGATCATCTCAAATTTAGGGCGCAATTGTTCCCATTCAGCCCTAATATCACCGTTCTCTTCTCCTATCTCCCTATCTTTGACCTCTGTCTCCCCACAAGTCATACTTCGGGTCTTTGGCATCCGGCAGGTCAGACCAAATTGATAGAGGTAAAGAGAACACAAACACAAATACCAAACCAAGGAGGAATTATATAGATAATCAAAGGATAAACTACAACAGAAGAGGAACTCTCTCTGTCCAAACGCTAAACAACGCCGCTGAGTTTTCAAAGGATAAACTACAATTCCTCTCTCTGTCCAAACGGCAATTGGTGCCGCTGAATTTCCAGCCAAAATCCTAGACAAGTCTTTCTGAAAGAGAAATACTTCTTTTATTTCCTAGCTTGACTGCCAGGGAAAGCCAAGAGTAGCTTCCAAGAGAAGCTTAAGGATAAAAGGGCTTGCTAAACCCACATAGGAACTAGCAGCCCAAACTTGCACTGGACTAAAACATAATATGTTAATAACTTAAGAAATAATAAACAAAGCGGCTGCGGACTCATTTTCGACCTTGTACAATAAACTCTATCCGCAACACAAGGATCCAAATCACACAAGACAGCTAGATGGAATAAATAGAGTAATGATACAGACATATATAGAGGTTTTCAAGAAAACCTTTTTCTTGAGTTCCTCTATATCTTCTTTCTGGAAGCCAAGGTGGTTAGGATTAGAAGCAATGCCCAAGGGGTGCCCCAGAGACTCCCTCGTCTTTAACCACTGTTGAGCACATTGACGGGCTAAACTGAAAGCAATCAAGAATTTCAAATATGATAATAAGTGTCGATGATTGTCTTGGAAAAAATTTATACCACCCCCCCTCCCCCCCCCCCCCCTAAATTTAAAAAAGAAACATGCATATAATATTACTCTATGATGAGCATTTGCATAAACATAACAATAAAATGGATGAACAACCTGCGCATACGACCAAAATAACGAGCACGTTCTGTTACCCCAACAAATCCTCTAGAGTCCAAGACATTGAAAGCATGAGATGTCTTCAAAAGCTGATCATACCTAACATTAAAGAAAAATAAGGAGAAGGAAGTCAACTGCAACATCAAAAACCAGAATATTCCTGAATTTACTACATTGCAAGAAAGTGGTAGGACTAGTAAAGAAAAATACGCCGGAATTGCAAGGCCCAAGTCAAGCAAGCGACGAGCTTCAGCCTCAAATAGATCGAAATGACTATGAATGTGATCTACACTGGCATGCTCCAGATAATATGCACTCATCTCCTTCCTGATAATAATAGCCATCAGTTATTCACTAAGGAAAATAGGACGACATTGAAGGCGACATAAATAAATATATCTGAATATGATAACCACATTGATACAATTATACATAGAAACTGAAGCAAAATATCAAGAAAAAAGATATTGACATTCATGAAAGACAAAAATAAATATATATTGAGTATACAGTCAATAATAGGGAAAGGGAGTGAAGCAGTGGAGGATGAAGCATGGTGGGGAGATCAACTTAGCTTTATGCCGGAATTGATATGGAAATAACTTAATTAACAAGTTGGAACATGTTTTTATAAGAATCAAGGAACTTTATTTGGGCAACTCCAGTCTCCAGCTCATCTGGAGAAAGGGGAAAAGAAATCAACAATAACAACCTTGAATTCTTTATGATTAAAGATCCCCCATGCCACTGTAGATATTAACCTATTACAATTTACAAGGAATGAGTTCTCACCAAAAACGTCTTAAGAAACTAGCTGATGATACAGCTCCAATCTCTGGAAATATATGATGGAATCATATACCTCTAAACACGCATATTACCCAAAAGTTTCTAATCTTTAAAGATGATATCACAATCAAGTGAAGATTCTCTATTTATATGCCAAACCGTAGATAATAACATGAATATGAAACACTCAATCCCATACGGTGGTCTAATGTTATAAATAAATAAATGACATGGACAGGAGTGTATTAACCAGCAAATATCAGGAAAAGGGTTAAACAGCTTATTTACTCATTTTCCAGAAAAAGCTCTCCATATGTTATCCCATCAGCATATTGAATTTTCTTGAAGTGATCAACTCCCTGCAGAGAATTTACATAAGCTTCGTGGAAGAATGTTAGGGGTCACAATAGGCAAGAGAATAACTGATTGCACACGAGGGACCTGAAGCAACATAATGATTCGTTCAAGACCATAGGTAATTTCAACTGAAACAGGCATAAGTGGAAGACTTCCAGCCTGCCAAAAGAAAGAAGATAAATAAATAAGGACGATAGAAATCATAATATGATGATTGAAGCTGCAGATCGATCCTACACTAACAAAAGATTTGCAAAGAATAACCTCGAGAGTATATTCTTGTTAAATATCAGAATAGAAAGATAAGAGGACCTGCTGGAAGTAGGTGAATTGAGTAATCTCCATTCCATCCATCCAAATTTCCCAACCCAATCCCCAGGCACCTAATACCTACAAGGAAATCAGAAGATAAGACACATTTGTTAAATTATGTACCCCTTCGTAATCATGAAAAAGGGTAAATTGAATTGTGAAAAATTGAAAAGAGTAGCTGAACTGTAAGCTACAAATAAGCAGCAACAGCAAAGCTACCACACATTAAGAAGATAAAATCTAAGTATTTTTCGAAACTGCTAAGAGTAACATTTATGTAACATAAATAAGAGATGTAAACTAATCAACACAAAGCCTCACCGGGCTCTCCCAGTTGTCCTCAACAAAACGAATGTCATGATCATTAACATCAATACCTACAGCATTTTAATTTAGCGAAGGAACAAATATAAAGAAAAAATCAGAAACTATAAAAGAAAGGATTAATGGACGAATGCTCTACTTGAAATAGACTATCCACAAATTGAAGAAAACAGCAATGAAAATGACTGATATTACTACAGAACCTAAGGCTGATAAACTCCGAATGAACAAGTCTTGTGAATTCCCAGGATCAGGCTTCAATATCACCTGACATAAATTTGGGGTAAACACTGCAAAGTAAATAAGAGAATCATGAAATGCAACATAAATGTTGATAAGTTCAAAATACTCCACAAATTAATCATACGCCTAAGACTAGACCTCTAAACATAGTCAAGTTATAAATCACCTGGAATTGTGTGTGTCTTTGAAGTCTATTTGGGTTTTCACCATAACGACTATCATCCGGCCGGATACTAGGTTCTACATACCTTTCATCATAAATTTATGCATCAATCACCGCATAAAAAATTTTAAAACCATAAGAAATATAAATAAGTGAGTAAATAAAAATGAGGAAGGAAATGCTTGTATGAAGGACCACAAATTATTTCTCAATTCTGTAAAATCTAAAGGCTTCCAAGCTACTGCTTTAAATTTTTTTTCTATATAACTTTTTAGTTTGCATCACATCAAAGCTAGCTCAGTGTTCAAATACCCAGAAAAGGCATAAGCAAAAAGCATTTCCTCAAGTCAATTACAAAAAAAATAACATGATATTAGGATTTTTGCACTTCTTTTAAATGGCATAGATTCTTCGTTAACATTAGCCAAAATCGTATCAATAAATTCCATTCAAGGTTCCTCATCTTTGTGGCATCCAAATCAGAGGCACCTAAGCTAAGTCCAAGTCATGCATTCATGTGTGCATTTCCCTGGGATGAGAAGTCAATACCATCACTATACAGACACAAGCAAAAGCGTGTGGAGACAGGACAGAGAATTATATAAGGCCCCGAAAAGCATATCAATTTCATCAGGGGTATGAAAAGCATACTTACGCAACATTCCATGGTTCTGGACCAAGAACCCTTAGAAAAGTAAGAGGATTCATAGTCCCAGCTCCAACCTGCTCAACATCAGCATAAACCCAATAAAAACAAGCTATAGGAAAAAGGCCTCAAATACAAGTAAAAAATTGGGAAAAAATACGGTTAAGAAAAAAAGATCTGACAAAGTGCCCCCAGAGTGGATAGATTGATCTATTTGAACTTTTTCAGTCAGAAGAAAGGACCATGAACTCATTCTTACAACAATACACAGCAACTTACACTCTGAACTCATAACATGTACGATGAATAGATCTCTCAATCTTGGCCAAAAACGCTATTTCTATGAGGGCTGAAAACACCAATATAGTACTCACGTGACAAGGTGTCCACCAAATTCAAAAACATAAGGAAACTCTGTTATGAAAATTACAAAATTCAGTCATCGAGATTAACTTACTTTCATTCATCATATGGCGATTTAGTTAAGAACTGAAATAATTTTTTCAGAAACACAAAGGTATAAAAAGAAAGCTAAGTTGACTTTGAACCAATATAGCATGATGCAAAAAAGAAAAGACCAGTTGTTGAATTTGAAAACAGACATAGTATTTCTCAACCTTATTGGACACGAAAAAAATGAGTTCAGAACTTCAAATTACCTCAGTATTGCTACATTGCATCACAGCGCATCCAACTGAAGCCCAATATTCCTGCAAATATAAAATTCAAGGTCCAAAAATAGCAGACACAAAAGATCCTCAATATAAAGTTAATAATCAAAATTATCCAGTAGAAAACTCTACACGGGATATTTCCAGCGTTCTTCTATGTTGACCTTGCACAATTATATATAGAAGTATCCAAAGAAAATGAAGAATACAGCAAAAACAGTGAAGACGAAGAACGATGAAAGTTATAGTCATCAGTTCGGCTATTGTTCTACTGGCCACTGGGCCCTCAGAAGAAAGAAAACCAAGGAAACAGATACCAAAACTGATACATCCAGAGACTCAAACCTGTCGACAATTTACAACATGTTTCTCGATTTCTAAACTTTTCACCAATGTAAACCAAATGTTTCTACTTAATTCACTATGATCTGGCATCGTTGTTGATCAGTCGCCTATGCGTCAAAAACAAAGAGAAATATTCGCCATAATATGCACAACATAACTGCATTCTAAATTGAATTGCATAATACCTGAAGTCGCTGAATGGCTTGTTGGAAAGTGAGTGTAGACGATGACGACAACGCCGGCTTCTGACTGTCCTGTTCGGTGGCCTGGGCGTTGGCGGAGAGGGAGAGTTTGGCCGCCGCGGACGAAAACCGATTTCGTCGGAAAATCACAGGCGAATTCGGGAAAATACTCCTCCGACCTACTGCCATGATGAAGGAGAGGTGGTGTTTGTAATCCCTCGGCGATTTTTTGAGAATCGAAGTCACCAGCGGCAGTGATAGTATCGCCATTGTAGAATGAGCGAGGACTATCGCGTGAGTGGAGAGCGGAACAGCAGAGTGGGATGGGGTAGAGAGAGAGAGAGAGAGGGAAACTCTGGTTTAACAGAGAGGGAGGGTTTATCCGCCGTTTTATTATAGCCTAGTAGTACCAACGGTCCATTGTTCTAAAACATCACATAATGCCGAATAACTTTCTAAAACATCAATTGTTGATTTTTAAAAGTTTAAATTATAGTAACACATGACCAAAGAGTTATACCATTCTGTGTGCTTGTGTTGGCCAAATCGTAAGAGATTAATATCGAAGACGAAAGGTCTTGGGTTCGAATCGATATATTAAAATAATGTGTGTCGATATATTAAAATAATAAATTATATATTTAGTTTGTCGACTAAAATAATATAATTTGCATCTCATATTGATTTTTTGTGGCATTTTTTCAGTTCATAACCTAAACGAAAGTATATATTTTATGCAAAAATTATATTATCTCATCTTAAATATGTTTTGCATATTGAATTTAATTTGGCTGATTAATTAATTAGTTAACCATATAAATAATTATATCTTCTATTTAGCACATGTATAAAACTCATACTTAGCTTATTTAAATTCATATATTATCTTCCTTTATATTCATATATATTTGTTGATAGTAATATATATTTGCTTCAATTTTTTTTAAATAAAATTCGGATTTCATAGTAATTTTTTTGGGATTATGGCAAACAAAATACATGAACTTTGAAAAAAGTTGCAATTTTCACCTTAACTTTCAATTAAGCTCCAAAATACATGAACTTATATTTTTATTGTAATTTTCACATAAGTTTGACTTTTAACGAAATTATAGATTAATTGACAATTGAAATCAAGTCAAATATATTAATTTTTGTCTTCTTAGACTTCCGAGCTTCTAAATACTCATTATCATTAGAAGTTAGATCAACATCAGGTGAATTTCCGACTGTCAATTAAGCTCTAATTTCGTTGAAAGTCAAACTTAGGTGAAAATTGCAACAAAAATATAAATTCATATATTTTGAGGCTCAATTGAAAGTTGAGGTGAAAATTGCAACTTTTCTCAAAATTCATGTATTTTTTGGCTATATCCCCTAATTTTTTCATGATACTTCATCAATTGGAATCTCGCATAGATTTTTGACATTCTGTTAATATACTCCATCTATCCACGAAATGAGTACCCATATTTCATTTTTCGTCTGTCCACGAAATGAGTACTCATTTCTCTTTTTGACAAATGTACCTCACACATTTCTTTAATTAATACACTAAAAAAGTGGGACCCTTAAACTATTCACACTACACTCCATACATTTCTTAAAACTCGTGCCGTTCACAAATGAGTACTCATTTCGTGGACGGATGGAGTATAACACAATATATTAATTTTTGCAAAGCAAATCAAATTTTGTAAGCGTTTTTATCAATGATAAACTTATTAAAATTTAAAATACACATAAGAAAAATTAAATTTAGTAATTCATTCTTCTAATATATCATTTTATTTAAATTTTTAATTTGTGAAGTCTCCAACATATCCTATGCCAAATTTGCATATATGTCAAATGTAGTAATTCATTCTTCTAATATTTATGATACTTCATCAATTGGACTCCTCCAACATATCGTATGTTAAATTTGCATATGTTTTTTTTTTCTTCTTATTATAGTTTTTTTAAAATCTCCAATCCACGTCAATTTTTTATAAAAATTCATCAAATAAAAACTTATATAAAATGACAATTTATTATAGCTCTCAACAAAACTTAACATACACCAGACGAAAATTGTTGAAATTATTATATAATTTGAATTGTACCATCAATTTAATTTTAGTCGAATAAAATTAATTAAAAATAATTTATATAAAGATTATTTCATATGTTATGGCTATAAACAATGTACATGATAATTACGATATAAAGTAGTTCCCCGTCAAATTTCGATGAATTACAAGCTAGTATATTTTTTGCACAAATTTAAATCATTGTGAAATCGTGCGAATTCATAATAAAAATAGTATGTATTCATAGTGAAAATAATAATGAATCTATACTATATTAAAAAGGAAGTTCTCAATTTCAAATTGATTTCAAAGCAATTTCAAAATTGAGTGGCAAATTTGTGATTATAATAAAATTAAAAGTTTATTTATAAGCTATACTTCTTTTTTTTTCTTTTCTTTAAGTTTTTATTTTTTTTATTTTATTTCTTTTTTAAATTGTGAAATTCAACTAATTATAAAATATTCAATATGCATATTAAATTAAAGATCATGATGAGAGCTTTAATTTGATATATGTTGTGTAAATATTAGATTTAAAATATAAAAATTATATTTATTTAAAGATTAAAACTTAAGAAAATTATCTCTCATCTCTCCTCTTTTTTTGAATAAATCTATTTTTTTCAATTATCTTTTAACTTATAGTATTGTATTCTTTTTTTCACAATATTAATTTTTATTAATGTGAATCATTCTTTATTTTTTATATTAAACTAAAATATTTATCTTAAATTACGGTATTTTTTAATTATATTTAAAATTTCTATATAATAATCAAATTAATATCAATTTTATATATAATAAAAATATAAAAATATTTTTTGTGTGTTGCACGAGTGCAAATGCGTTATTCATAATAAATTACTATCACGAATTCATAAATTTTTTGGCAGATATTCATACATGTTTGTACAATAATTATAATGTAATTTAATAAAAATTTAAACTCGACATTATACTGTGAATCATTAACTACCATCGTATGAATTTGTAATAATAAAATATGAATTCAAGATTGTACTGTGCGAATTCGTAAATAATAGAAAAAAATCTGATGCATTGGATTTAATAACGTAAATAATATCATATTAAAAGTCCCTAAAATTTTGGAGTAACTGATTCTTTAAAAGTAAAGAAAATTACTTCAAAATCCTTAGGTAGTCTGGGCGTAATTTACTACTTAAAAATATAAAGAAATCTAATCATTCGTTTTTCTCCATCTAAAACTATCTTTAGTGGGAGACTCTAAAACGAGACTCTAAGAGATGGTCCCCACCTTATGGCCTCCGCTTTCCAATGCATTAACTATAAGAGAGGCTCTAATTTTTTTCGTTTTTATTTTATTCCACTTTAACACTGCAATTTTCAAATCCAACATTTCATTAGAAAATAATTTAAACCTTACCTTAATTAAAATAAAAAATTACAATAATTAAAATTCAAAATCATATTAATTAAAAAAATTACAATAATTAAAATTTAGACTAGATTAATCCTCTATACTTCATGACTTTTTCAAACATGTTGTTGTACAATGCCAATTGTGCTTTCGACATCTTCAAAGTGTCCGCATAGAGAATTTGGAAACCGAGAGCATTCACTTTTCATATCGACAACTTTATTTTTAGCATCAACGACTTTATTTTTAGCATCAATGACTACTTTGTGTGAGGTGCTAAATATCTCGATTCATTTGGCGACGTGTTCTAGTGCATCGTCGTATTGAGCTTTGTCCGCTGAGGATTCCAATTTATTCCCCTTGCCTTTGTCGCGCTTGGCTGCTTTTTGGCCTTGAGGCCTCGCTGTGATACTTAGCTCGAAAGATGTAGTTGTGGCCTGCCCTTTTCGATCTCGTGGACTTCTTCAACGAGTTCACATCTTCGTCGTTAGATACGAAGTGCTGAGATTCGCGCAGAATCTGCCAAGCTTTCAAGTGCTTTAATCTAATTTCATAGTTGACATTGTAGATTTATTGTGCATGTTCAGTGATTTGTTCAACCACTCATTCCATTTCCTATATGGCTCTACATTATTCGTAGATCGCCTCCCACTGCTTGTCGTCCTTTTTGACGCGTTGAAACTGGTATTTGATCTGCTTGTTGTCACAAGCGGAAGTGCTGAAAGGTCGAACATCGTTGTATCTTCGAGTGATGTCTCCCCATTATTGGAGAGTCTTTTGGTCTGTATAATGGATTGAGCTATGGGCAGCCTTCGGCCACAACATACAAACAAGCTCCATCTTCGTCGTGGTGTACCCGATGCGGGTCTTCGACGTCATTGGATTCGGAACTTCGACTACATTGTCTTGAACGAAACGAGTTCTGTTCAAGTTGGTAGGAAGATGGCCCGAGGACAAGATATTTGAGCTTTGAGAGAAATGCATGAACCTCATCATCGTGGAAGAAGTAGGAACCTCCAGGGAAGAAGTCTCCAGCATTTGAGCTATATTTTTCATATACTCGTTGAATTGTCTTTCCATTTTTTGTTCATATTGGATGAATTTCTGCATTTCACTCTGTTGTTGCTTCTTTGTAGCTATTGCTTCAAGATATTATCTTATTTTGAGAAATTTGCAATGAATAAGACATAGTATATACAATAAATAAGACATATATACAGATGAATAACGAAATTTAAAATATTTCGCTTTCTCCGGGATTCGAATCATGAGAAAAAAATTCATCACCTCATACAATATTAGCCATAAGATTGATAAAATAAACGCATGAAATCGTGTTTAAGATCTCACTAAAATGGGGGTCCATATATATATATATATAAACATTTACGTATATAAAGAAAATAATAAAACAAAAAGGGTACAACAGTCACCGCACTGTGTTTAGATAAACCTCACTCTTCATTGCGGCTAGGGTTTGGCTCTCTCTCTTTATCTGTCTCGTCTTCAGCTGATTCTCTCACCTCTCCTTCCGTCCTTTCAAGACTCTTAGATCTGTTGATTCCGATACACTCAATAATGAATACAAGGTTAAATTAAATGATTACTTATCATTAATCTGAAAGACAGGGTTTTGCTTTTGGTGTTGTTGCTCAAGAAATGGCGACGCTAAACCCATTCGATTTGTTGGGCGACGATACGGAGGACCCCTCGCTGCTTGCAGCTCAGCAGCAGAAGATCGAGCCAAAAAAAGCGTTGCACCACCGACCAAGCAGCCAGCGCAGCTGAAGCTCCCCTCCAAGTCGCTGCCCCCGGCTCAGGCTAGTCAGTGCTCCCTTTATCTTATTTTAAGGAACATATAATGGTTGTTTCTTCATAAATTTGTTATTTTGTATGTTTTCTCAAAACATATGTGCACTTTGACTCTCTATGTATTCCTCTTAACAATAAGGAATGTTAAATTACTGTTTTTTCAATATTCAATAATTTTGTTGTGCTTGGCTTCTCGCAATTTTTTGGCAAGTAGAAACTTATAAGCTATAAAACATGAAGTTTTATAACTGAAATACTTGCTTCTATTACTTTTCATGATCAGTTTAATGTATTATACTGACAGTTGTTATGCAGAGGCTTTATTTTTTTTGTCAATTTGGTCTTAATTATTCATTTGATATTTTATATTGCTGCTGTTTCAATCATTATTATGTTTGTTCACCTTTCGGCTTGTATATCCAATCAGTTAGAGAGGCAAAATTTGATTCTGCTCGAGGTGGACGTGGCGGTGGTCGTGGATATGGCCGTGGTCGTGGTGCTGGCGGAGGATCCAATAGAGACTTTGCCAGCAATGAAAATTCATATGGCAATAGGGAATTCTCTACTCCTCAGGGTGCGCCTGACCAGGCTGATGGAAAGCCCTATGAAAAGCGTGGTGTCTATGGAGGATCACGCAGTTCTTTCCGTGGTGGCCGACGAGGTGGTTACAGCAATGGAGATGCTGGAGAAGAAATGGAGCGCCCTCGTAGGACATTTGAGCGTCGTAGTGGAACTGGTCGTGGGTATGTATGGAATGTCTTCTCTCTGTGGTTGAAATTTGATGTTGGTTCCATATACTGACTTCTATTTTCACACAGAACTGAGATGAAACGGAAAGGGTCTGGTCGTGGAAACTGGGGTGGAGCACCGGAAGATGAACTGGCACCGTAAGAATTTAATTGTCTTCCTTGGCCATCAAAGTTCATTTGCCTATCCGCCAACCATCTACTGGTTGTTAACTAAATTTTATTTTTTTAGATTGACTGATGAAGTTGTTAATGAAGATGAGAAAAACCTGAATGTGGAGAAGCCCTCTGTGGAGGAAAATGCTGCAGTAGATGGAGAAAAAGAAGCTACTAAAGATGAAAATGAAGAGAAGGAAGCTGAGGATAAGGTGAAAGAATATTTAACATCTGGACATTCGTCCAACCTAAATTACTTTCTTTAACCTAAGCAAAGCTTTATGAATTTGACGTTTGAGTGTTATTCAACTTCTGTCAATAATGGCTTTGACTCTATATTTTGTGTTGACTTGGTGAAATAATGATTTCAGGAGATGACATTGGAAGAATATGAGAAGCTTCTGGAGGAGAAAAGGAAGGCTCTGCTGGCTCTTAAAACTGAAAAAAGGAAGGTTGATGGGAAAGAATTTGCTTTTATGCAACAACTCACAGACAAGAAAGTTAATGATGAGATCTTCATTAAATTGGTACACTTAAAACTCCATATTGAATGAATTTCTACATTTCACTCTCTTGTTGCTTCTTTGTAGCTATTGCTTCAAGATATTATCTTATTTTGAGAATTCCTCATCTTTCTTATTATCAATGTTATTCCTCTTTGCAGGGCTCTGAGAAGGATAAAAAGAAAGATTTAGCTGAGAAAGAAGAAAGAGCTAAAAAGGTATCATTCATGCATATGCTAAATAGTTACCTGCCATATGTATTTATGATGTATATAGCTCGGGCTATACAGTTCTTGCATGGGCTTTCTTCCTGTTTTTATGCTACCATTTCAAGTTATCCTCTATCATACAATTTTTTTTTTTTTAATTTGAAAGTTGTGGTTCTACTATTTGTTGAACTTGTACTTATGCTATTTAAGAAGATCATGACGTAATATTGGGAAAATGATGAGATTTATTAGCTAAATCTGATACACGTTTCATTGTCTGGTTTAGTCTGTCAGCATCAATGAATTCTTAAAGCCTGCTGAGGGTGAGAGGTACTACAACCCTGGTGGTCATGGCCGAGGCCGAGGCCGTGGTCCAAGAGGAGGAGGCTATGTTGGGTCCAGCGACAGGAGCAGTTTCCAAGCACCAGCCATTGAAGACCCCGGGCAGTTCCCGACCTTGGGTGGCAAATGAGATGTTGGTTGTGCTGCTTCTGCCGCGTATAATCGAGTTCTTTTCAATTGGGCTGGAGAAATACTGGAATAATGGAGTGGCGTGTATAAAAAATTTTCAATATATTTATGCTCAACGTGTATGTTTGTTATCTCTACATAGCATATTTTCAACTGATCTATTTTGGGGTTTTTTTTTAGCTTTTTTTAGAATTAGGAGCTTGGGAACGATTAGTTTACTCCAGACATTGATGCTCAGTTTTGCTTCGTGAAATCTGAAAAACACTTTTTAGTTTTGACTATGTTTTATAGCTACTCATTTATCGCTTTTTAACGATCCTCGTAGTGCGTAATTATGCAGTGATAGATGATGGGGAAATGTAACTTTGCGGTTTATCTTTGTGTATAGCTTAATTTATTTTTATTTCTTTCTGTGAAGTTTACGAACTGCTCAATATTTTTGTGTTAAAATCAAAAGATGGGGGGGGGGGGTAAATTAGGGGTTACATGATAGGAAATTATTTGCTATTTTTTTCATGATAAATGCACTAATGTTTGATATGCTCGATCAATACGAATTGAGTATATATGTCGAGTATTAGTGGCAAATGGATACTCCCTTCGTTCACGAAATGAGTATCCATTTGTAGATTGCACGAGTTTTAAGAAATGTATTGAGTGTGGTGTTAGTGGAATAATGATTCCAGCTTTTGAGTGTATTAATTAAAGGGTTGTGTGAGTTTCAAAAAAAAATTTAAAAATTGTGTGAGGTACACTTGCTAAAAAGGAAAATGCGTACTCATCTCATGGACGGACTAAAAAAAAAATATGAGTACTCATTTCGTAGACGGCTGAAATATAATTTATATGTATATTTTATAAAATATAATTGTTTTCTAAGTTTTATTTTTTAAATGGGTAAGTTACCATTTTCACCCTAATAGTAATAGATAATCTTCAATTAAATGAGTATATCGAATGAAATCTATTCACGTAATTAAATACGATACGGTCATATTATTTTATTCATATAATAAAAGACTTTTATTTAATATTTTTCGATTCTCTTCTAATGGACGTTTTTGAGAAATTCAAATTTCTTTAATAATAGTTTGTACATTCTTTATACAGCTTTTCTTATATCAGATAACCTATAGTTTTTTTTAGACGATCAGATAATATATACTCCCTCCGTCCACCAATTAAAGCCTCATTGAAGGGTGGGCACGGAGACTAAAAAAGCTGAAAAAGGTGTTGTGGATGAAATATAAGGGTAGTTGACTAAAGTGATAAAGTAATTGACTAAAGTGTTAAAGGTGTTGTTTGGTGGATCCACTAGTGATAAAATGTAATAAATATAGAATATAAAAATGATAAAGTTGTTGTAAGGTGGGTCTATTAGTGGCAAATGATAGTAAATATAGGAAAATAAGAAGAATAAAAGAATACAACAAGCACAATAAAACTTTAATTGATGGACAAAAATTTAAGTGCAAATAAGGCTTTAATTCGTGGACGGAGGGAGTACTAGTATTATTATTAATATATGAATCATGCATAGATTATTAATTATCTTTAATGATTTTTTTAATGATTTATATTTATGCCTTTGATTGGCAAACATTTTCTTTTAATTTAAAAATAAAATCTTGAATCTTTTCACTCCCTTTATTATTATTTTATTTTCTTTTTGTTGATGACACATTATCTAGTTACGATATATATATATATAAATAAAAACATTTACGTATATAACAGTCACCGCACTGTGTTTAGATAAACCTCACTCTATACTCACTGTTGATTGCGGCTAGGGTTTGGCTCTCTCTTTATCTCTCTCCCTTTCAACTCATTCTCTCTCACCTCTCCTTCCGTCCTTTCAAGACTCTTAGATCTGTTGATTCTGATACACTCAATAATGAATACAAGGTTAAATTAAAGGATTAGTTATCAATAATCTTAAAGACAGGGTTTTGGTTTTGGTGTTGTTGCTCAAGAAATGGCGACGCTAAACCCATTCGATTTGCTGGGCGACGATACGGAGGACCCCTCGCTGCTTGCAGCTCAGCAGCAGAAGATCGAGCCCAAAAAAAGCGTTGCACCACCGACCAAGCAGCCAGCGCAGCCGAAGCTCCCCTCCAAGCCGCTGCCCCCGGCTCAGGCTGGTCAGTGCTCCCTCTATCTTATTCTAAGGAACATATAATGATTGTTTCTTAGTAATAAATTTATTATTTGTATGTTTTCTCGAAAAATATGTGCACTTTGACCCTCTATGGATTCCCCTCTTAACAATAAGTAATGTTAAATTACTGTTTTTTCAATATTCAATAATTTTGTTGTGCTTGGCTTCTCGCAATTTTTTGGCAAGTAGAAACTTATAAGCTGTAAAACATGAAGTTTTAGAACTGAAATACTTGCTTCTATTAATTTTCATGGTCAGTTTAATGTATTATACTGACAGTTGGTTCTGCGGAGGATTTGTTTTGTGTCTTTTGATTTTAATTATTCATTTGATATTTTATATTGCTGCCGTTTCAATCATTGTTATGTTTGTTCACCTTCCGGCTTGTATTTCCCAACAGTAAGAGAGGCAAAATTTGATTCTGCTCGAGGTGGACGTGGTCGAGGGCGTGGAAATGCTCGTGGTGCTGGTGTGGGCCCCAATAGAGACTTTGCCAACAACGAAAATTCATATGGCAATAAGGAAGTATTTGCTCCTCAGGGTGCACCCGACGAGGTTGATGGAAAACCTTCTGAAAGGCGTGGTGGTGGCTATGGTGGACCCCGAGGTTCATTCCGTGGCGGCCGTCGAGGTGGTTTCAGCAATGGAGATGCTGGAGAAGGAGAACGAGACCGCATCCGTAGGCCGCTTGAGCGTCGTAGTGGAACTGGACGTGGGTGCGTGTGAGATATTTGTTGTTGTTATTTGAAGTAGGTCCGATCACTAACCCCCTTTCTTATGCAGAACTGAGATGAAACGAGAAGGGGCAGGTCGGGGAAACTGGGGAATGCAGACTGATGAATTGGCTCAGTAAGAGTTTCAATATTTCTTTTGGCCGTTTGAGTTCATTGACATGCTGAGATGTATATGTTTCCATTTCACCAGCAATCTGTTTTTTGGTTAACCAATTTTTCTTTCTAGAGTGACCGAGGAAGTTGTCAATGAAGATGATAAAAATCTGAATCTGGAAAAGCCCTCAGGAGAGGAAGATGCTGCTGAAAATGTAGAAAAGGAAGCTACTAAAGATGAAAATGAAGAGAAGCCTGAGGATAAGGTAAAAGAATTGATACAAGTTAATCACAATGCTTGAATGATTTTATCCTTAAAAGGCTTTATGTAGTAGGTTTTGATTTGATGTTTGAGTGTTATTCACCTACTTCTGCCCTATTAAAGTATCTGTTATAAGCTACCTCTAACAAGTTACATTTTTATGGGAAATGCTACCCTTTTATTGTGAGTTAGGAATCACTACACCCCTGAGTTTTACTGAACTTTGTAAAATAATGTTTTATAGGAGATGACTCTGGAAGAGTATGAGAAGCTTCTTGAGGAGAAAAGGAAGGCTTTGCTTGCTCTTAAATCTGAGGAAAGGAAGGTTGATGCCAAAGAATTTGAATCAATGCAACCACTCTCAAACAAGAAAGCTAATGATGACATCTTCATTAAATTGGTGAACTACTGTACCCCCTAATGAGCACATTTCTGGCCGTCTCTCCTTTCGTCCTTTTTTTTTTTCTTCTGGCTATTGCTTCAAGAAGTTAGCTTATTTTGAGTATGAACTTTTCTTATTTATGAGATGCTTCTGTTTAGGGCTCTGAGAAGGATAAAAAGAAAGAGTTGGCCGAGAAAGAAGAGAGAGCTAAAAAGGTATCTTTCTTGCATGCTGAGTACATTCTTATGGTGTATGTAGCTGTTGCTAGACAATTCTTGCATTTACTTAGCAAGAAAAAATTATACCTAGCAATTGAATGGAATGGAAGTAGAAATGACCATTCCGTTCCCTCTTCCATTCTATCATACCATATATCCTTAGTTTATGTAGTCTGCTAAAGATCAATACATCAACATCTATTTCAAGAAGACAGGGATTTATGTTGGAAAAGGGAAGAAATTTGTTTGATTGGAATCTGATGTCTGTTACATTGGCTGGTCTAGGCTGTCAGCATCAATGAATTCTTGAAGCCTGCTGAGGGTGAGAGGTACTACAGCCCCGGTGGGCGTGGACGAGGCCGTGGGCGTGGCGGGAGAGTAGGCTATGGCGGGCCAAGCGACAGGAGCAGTTTCCAAGCACCAGCCATCGAAGACCCGGGGCAATTCCCTACCTTGGGTGGTAAATGAGATGTTACTTGTGCTGCTTCTGCCGCTCATTGTCCAGTTTCCTATCAATCGTGCGGGAGAGAATATGAACAATTAGTTGTGACATTGATGCTCAGTTTTGCTTCGTGAAATCTGAAAAACACGTTTTAGTTGTTTGTTTTGACATTACATTCTGAAATCTGAAGTATATTGCCTTTTATTACTCTTTTCATATCCCTTGTCGAATATCTTGTGCGTTTAAGGCCTTGTTTGGTAGGCCTTATAAACACTATATCTAACTTTAGGGTGATTCTATTCATAGCCCCCATTTTAGTCCTTATAGCCCCTTTTAAAAATATTAATAATAATTAATTAAGAATTTACTATTTTACCCTATCTTTTATAGTCCCCAAATTAAATTAAATTCTAATTTAACAAGTTAATTTAAAGTCTAGCACTAAATTGAAAATTTGTTTTGCTTTGTTGAAAATCTTCGAAAACAAGATTCAGATCAAATCAGCTACGAAAAATGACATCAAATTCACTGGTAAATGAGAAAGCTTGAAACATCGAGTGTTTCGTTACTCTATTTGACAGTTGTTTTTTTTATTGCTATACCAATCCAATTTTCGTGCAATTTGTGAATCTGAGAAGCTAGCTGAAAATTGGCATCAAAGAATCTAATGGATGAGAATACTTGGAATAAAAATTGAATACTATGTTATACCATCGGAAGGTTGTTTTTAGATTGCTATACCAGCCTTCGACGTCAACATAAGCCATCTCCGATCAAAACTGGGCTGCGATTTCCCCCCTTTCGAGGCGCTCTCCACCGTGATCAGGCAGTGCGTCGCCAGAGTTAGGGCTGAGGCGAGAAGGATCAGCTGGTCGGCGGCGCCATTGCTGTCGGCGGAGGTGCTCTGGGAGTGGAGCAAATGGGGGCTATGAACCAAAATGTCAAATGGGGCTATGAATTAATACACATAGTAAATAATAAAAAGAAATTGAAGTAATAAATTAAATTAAAATTTAACTTAATTTGAGGGTTATAAAAGATAGGATAAAATAGTAAATTCTTAATTAATTATTATTAATATTTTTAAAAGGGACTATAAGGAGTAAAATGGGGGCTATGAATAAAATCACCCCTAACTTTATCTAATTGTTTGGTTATTCTATATTACTAATCTGTCGCGTGTTGGGCTTGTGTTTTTTGTTGAGCCCATAAAAATAGTTACTAAATATTCCAAAACCCACTTACTTTACTACAAAATTATACTAATAGCAAATAAATTTATTAAAAAGCCCGTCAAATTCCAACTATAAACTGTTTTACCGTTTATATAAAAAATCATCATATTATTATATTATATTAATTATTGTGCCCATCGAAAAAAACTAAAATTGTATATTCTTCATTATTCATCCTTTTCCAAGCACAATATAATCTTTTCTATTTGTATGATGAAATCTTTGATATTTTT
Source organism: Salvia miltiorrhiza (assembly GCF_028751815.1). Classification (NCBI taxonomy): domain Eukaryota; kingdom Viridiplantae; phylum Streptophyta; class Magnoliopsida; order Lamiales; family Lamiaceae; genus Salvia; species Salvia miltiorrhiza. The sequence continues at coordinate 79,091 of NC_080390.1, read as the reverse complement.
CATATTTTCAATTTTTTGTTGTTGTTGAAAAGATCTATTATAGCTATTTTTTGGATTAGAAAAAGTGAACAATAGAGATTAATGGACCTCGACCTCACTAAAAAAATTTACCGTTCAAATGTTCTGAAAAACTATGGAGTATAGTCTAATGTAACTTACACAAAATTTATTTATTGACTGGGCACAAGTTTATTAATTTTAGAATTAATATAGATAGATTAGATTAAAGAAAGTAGAAAACTCCAAAGTTAGTTAGTTAGTTAGTGACACGTGTTTCAGGGGGAGTAGATATCAAAACCACCTTTGCTTCCCGCGCAGCTGCACATTCTCCATTCCCGATATACCCCTAAAAAACTCCCAATTTTACACTGTGAATAAACATAAGAGCTGAGTGATTCTTCAACGTTCCGCTTCCGCATATAAACAGTCTCCCATGCTATGGCTCTTCGTCTTCTCTGAATCATCACTCCCAATATTTCAATCGCTCTCCACACTCAGAAAATGAGGTTCAATGCGTTGCGACGCGGTGCGGTTGATGCGGTGAAGAAATATTTTCATCGAGACTGGAACGTGGATGATATTCTCAACTTCGACGAAGTATCGCCCTTCATTCGGATTCACCTGAATCGGGTATAATCTCGACCGATCTCTTCTTTTCTTCCTTTGTTAGGCATTGTCCAATTTTATGCTACCAAGTTTCGGAGATGGCATAATGCAGATTGTTTGGATTTTGTTTGTGGATTGATTTTCTGTGGGTTATGGAGTAATTTGGAAACATGAATAGAGAGTATATGAAGATATGAGAATCGGAAGTCACTTCTTCTTCCTTTCTGTTTGAAGAAATCGGAATTCGTTTCTTGATTGCGCTCTTTTTTTACTCATTTTTTTGAATTCGATTATTATTATTTTCTTCTGTTTTTCTATATAACATTGAGAGAGAGTTATTTTAGTTACATTATGTCACTGATATGGGAGTTGATGTACAAAATCCAGTAGATTTCGAAGCATGTTAATCAGTAATAGGAAATGGCATGTGATTCTTTGATTCCCTCACAAAATTTTCTTGCAATCAGTTGAGTAATTCATATCATGCTTTGATATACAGTTCTACTTTACACTGTTGTGTGCTTCGGTGAGTTCAGCTGTTGGATCCTTCTTACATGCTACTGGGAATTCTGGATGGTTTTTCACTGCATCTGCTGCTTTTCTGAGCTTCATTTCCTTCTACCTCACTGCCCCATGGAGAGAGGTATCAAGATCTTTAACTTTTATTCACAAAATTTTACATGATACTATATAAACTTGCTGTTTTTTTTAACAGAATAAGAGGTTTTGTTTCTTAATGTTGACTGCATTCTTTGGCTGGGCTACTGCTACTCCTTGGTTAACCTGGTTGTTTGACGTCGACACGGGGTAACTGATTTATGTAGTCAAGAAATTAAATTTCAAAACATAAGATAATATATTAGTGACTGAATACAAGTTAATTATGACAATATGTGAAGCTTTATAGCCACCATAATCTTGGCTCACTGCGTGGGCTTTGCTTGCTTCTGTGTGGCATCCACTTGGACACCGAGCTTCGAGTTCGTCTACTTCAACGCTCTGCTTATCTACATCCATCTGCTCATCATAACCATGTTTGCTACCGCAACTGTCTTTGGCGGCGACTCTGATCATTTCCGGTATTTGGTATAGGTTTCTCATTATCAAATTCTTGAATTTTGGTGGCATATATATATTGTGATTTGTGAGACTCTAATGCTAATGTGGACATAGGCGTATCCTTATCTTCTGTGGTGTATGGCATACTTGGCGGCGTATAGCCAGGAGGTGGTGATGAAAGCTCGTAGGGGAGATGGGGATCATGTGAAGCATGCCATTTGCCTCTATGCTCACTTTACTGCATTTGTTGTTCATGTAAGCAAAACCAAGCATCAATTTCTTATATATGTTGCTAATTAATTAGAGAAAGATAATTTGATTATGCATGTGTTGTTGTTGTAGCTGATGAAGGAGCTCTGGAGATTTTTCAGAAGGTGAGTTGTGATTCTGTATAGCTGTTGTAAGCTGTATACTGACTTGGAAAGCTTAGTCAAAACTGCAATGTTGTAACTCATGTTGAGATTGTTGCAAATAAGCTATGTGATGAGTGATGATAACAAATTTAGAGATGTATCATATGCTGTGTGTACGTAACATTTTTCGTTGAGTGTTGATTTGGTTATGTTTCTTCAATTCTTTTTTGGATGCGTTGATGAATGTGATGGATGATGGTATTTGTTTGGTAGTTGTTCCAAACGGATGGTGCTGTGATGTAAGTGGAATGAAAAAAAAAAAGAGTGATTCTATACATAACCCACATTTTTTTTTTATCATAAATAAACAACTTATAAATAATTATTTGAGCACAAAGTTTAAATTGAAATTATTTGCTCATTTTGTCTATTTCTTTGAGATATAAGTGTGCTCAACAAATATAATTTGTCAAAGAAAGTTAATAAATCGGCCCTATAATTTAAAAAGATGAATGTAACACGAATTAGCTTGGACACAAACAACTTTTTCCCTAAGCGCATTAACGGTTTTCTTCGGCGCATAGTTAATAAATCGGCCCAAACAAGATTTTTCCTTGGGCCCATATTTCCTATTTTCTTGGATTTTTCTTGGGCGCATATTTCGTTTTCTTTGGGCGCATTGAGCCTGTCGAATAAAAAAAAAAAAACCTTTTAGATTTTTTTGTTTTAATCAAATCCCCTAATTTTTATTCTTGTGTGATAGCTGATAAATTTGATGTATAAATTTGTTATGAGATTCAAATTTACGAGATATATGCTCACTCATTCACTCTATATATCGACTAAATCATTAAAAACGGTGATCTAATTTTGATAGGAGAGGTTCGGATCCAACCTTGTTAATGGTAAACTATTTACATGATCCTTAGTCTTAGAAATTCCATATATATTCTCAAATCTCAATAAACATTTGACCAAGTACTATGCATGCATTGCCTCATGAAACGCTGTGCTCTTTAATTACCGATCATTATCTACTCACCACTCTTCAAAATACTATTCCCAATACCTAAAAAATTTATTATTCATTCTCATAAAGCTCATATACACTAGGGTGGGTTCTATCTTTGTTGATGTAAATTAAATTTGTGTGAATCGCAATTTATAATCTCGGCCGTTGATTTCACCCTTATGAAAGGTGTAGATTTGTTCATTTCTTACGTAGTGCATGATATAACCTAAACCCTATATACATCAAATGTATAAAGGAGTACCGGTATATGAATTTGGAAGGTTAGATATTCAAATTTCATAGCTCATATAAATTTCTTCATATTTATCGTGTAAAAGAAAATTAATGAATATTTCAATATAAATCTATGAATAATCCAATATAAATCTACGATGAATGAGGCGCTTGTAATACATGAATAGTCTTTCAATTATGGTTCAAATCCTCGAGGGGGTGGGAGTTTTATCATGTTAACTGAATACGATATTCATGCATTACAAATAACTTATTTGTAGTTTTATATTGATTTAATCGTTATTCTTACTTTGTCACGAAAATAGCCATTGTCACTTTGACCTAACTATATATATGTATGTGTGTGTATATATATATATATATATATATAGGGAGAGGTTCAAATAAGAACCACTAAATAAAATTAGAACAGAGAACCATTTTAAACCATTCGATCATCAAGATCTACGGTGGATGCATCATCTTGGTGGATGAATGCAGATCCTGGGTTCGAATCCTGAATGGAGCAAAAAATTTATTATTTTCGGATGCATTAAATTTAATAGCGAATGCATTAATTTATATAGTAGATGCATTGATTTTAATGGTTCTTATGTTCTCACGATAAGTGTGGTTCTCACTATAACCGCACCCTATATATATATATATATATATATATAGAGAGAGAGAGAGAGAGAGAGAGAAGGGTTCAACAGAGAAGCTAAATATTGTGGAGAATAGAGAATTCGTAAAATAAAAACGAACAGGTCTATAATTTTAATGAACAGATCAATGTACCGCATGAACAGAAATTTGCCCCAGGTTCGAATCCTGCTGGTGGCGAGTTTTTCTTTATTTTTACCAAATACGTCTGTTCGTTAGTTATGTTGATCTGTTCGTAAAATGAATAGATTTGTTCATAATGAATAAAAAGATAATTCTCTATTGAACTCAACCCTATATATATCTATATATATATATATATATATATAATGCATGTTCATACAAAACGTTGATTTATTCGGAGAAATTATTAACTTATTCAACTTATTCGCACGCATTCTCCATGTAACTTTTCTTTATATATATATATATATATATATATATATATATTTAGAGAGAGAGAGAGAGAGAAGAGAGATTCAATATAGAAAGAATGAAGAATGAATCTGGAACAAGCTTGAATAGTTATTTTTGTTTTGGATTTAAATCCTAGTGGGTGAGTTTTTAAATTTATTAAATAGATACGTCTGTTCATGGATTTTATTAATTTATTCGGAGAATTTATTGATTTATTTTATATATATTGAAAGCATTAATGTGCACTTTAAAACACATATGAAATGTTTAATTATTATGGTAAAGGTAGAAGATGAGCAGGATTTGAGCGAGTCTAATTGGAAAACGGGAGACCAGCCGTTGAAGCTATTGTCGGCCGGTGTTGTACCTTTCTATGTTTGCCTATTAAACTAATCAATTCAAACTAATAAATAAATATCTTCATTTTTTGGGATCCAACAATCCCTCAGATGCTTTCACTAGATTAATCAAAATACTAGCTCTATAGTATTATGTAAAATGTGGTACTACCTTACACATGAAAAACTTTTAGCATTTATTAAAAATCAAGTTTATAACAATTAATTTGCATGAATCTTTGTTTCACACTTTAGTCACGAGGGACTGTCTTCTCCCTATGATGCGTATGCTTTATTTCATCTGTATATCAAAATTATAAATTTGGTATCATTATTATAAAATACTATAAAATATTTGACATGTTATCATTTAGGTGAAATTAATCGTCTAATTAACTATTCCCTGATCATTTTATACGAACTGCTTTAAATTTTAATTTAACATGATTAAACTAACATCGTTGGTGTATATATATTTTTCCAAGTTAAATGTCGATGTTAAAAAAAAATCAACACAATCTTCTTTAGTTGGAATCATGGGATACGTAATGGACCATGATGAAGAAACATCAAAAGTTTAATTGGGACTACCAAAGCACTTGAAATTGATTCATATGATCCACAATTTGAGAAACCTCAATCTTAATCAACCCAAGTTCTATCTTTTGGTGGGCAATTAACGTATTATATATACAAATTCCTCCATAAATTTCGTGGGTCGGATCATGCTTATCGAATATAATTATATATCTTTCCAACTACATATATACTTTATAATTCACGAATCTAAACATTTAACAAATTTCCCCTAATAAAAGTAAAAGAAAAAGGATCACAAAACATATGCAATGATGCAATTTATTGCTTGAATCACAAAGAGAGAAATCAAACCATGCGCCATAATTATTAAATTTGAGGAGCCATGGATGATGATACATGCAACACAAGCAAAGCAAAGTACAAACATTTTTGTGAGTGCATGTATGCGTGTAGGGTCAATTTATTTATTTTTTATTTTTTATTTTTTATTTTTATTTGGGTGTAACACATCATGACATGGTCCCTTGCTTGCTCAACATACCATGTGACCGATTGACTATTTTACCTATACTTTCATGAATTATCCTACATATTTAATTAATCTCTCATTTTTTTTTTGAACGGAAAAATCTCTCATTTTATTAATCCCTAACACAGGTATTATTTATTTAAACATTTTGTTTTTCGGAATTATTTGGTGCTCGTGGACCGTCGGGCAATTTTCATCAATTTATTGGTGTTCATGCACCCTAAAAGAATGAATTTCGAATTTATGGAATGATTAATTACCTACCCTTGAAAGCTTAGCATTATTGAATTTTGCTTTAAAACGCATATAATTTTACCCTTGAAAGTTTAGTACTATTATTGAATTTTGTTTAAAAACGTATATAATCTGGGCTCGTACGAGTGATTAACTAATATATCTATGATACTCTTTGTATATTTTGTTGTTGGCATCTACGATACTAATTAGAATTAATATTAATAGTGTTTATAATAATAATAATAATAATAATAATAATTAATTGTATTGTGAGTGGAAAATAATGTCCGCCACATGATAGATATTTTTCAAAAAATTGAAATAGATTAATTTTTGTGGACATTTCAAATGATAAAAAATGGACTATTTTTTGTGACAGAAGTCATAAGAAGGATCATTTATTTGCTTCTCAGCCGGAGGTGGCGACGACCTGCAAGGGCTGGCATCCCCTTCCTCTTGGAACAGTCAAATGTGATGTGGATGCAACCTTTTTCAAAGATGATTACTCGATGGGCATTGGGCTCGTTCTGCGCGATCATGAGGGTGCCTTCATCCTCGACAAATCTGTCAAAATGCCGGGATTGAGAAGTGTGGAGGAAGGTGAGCTCATTGGCATTAAGGAGGCCCTCTCTTGGCTCAAAGACCTGGGTTACACGCGTGGCTGGGTTGATTCGGATAGCAAACGGGCATGCGACGTCGTGAGCTCGGGGGAGAGAAACATCACGGAACTAGGCGTTATTGCTGCCCTTTGCCGAGCCGACCTGCTGCTTCTTCCGGATATTCGTCTCCGTCATATTAGGAGAAATCAAAATACCATCGCTCATTGTTTAGCGAGGGCCGCGAGGGATATTACGACACAACATGTTTGGAATGAGCCCCCTAACTTTGTGGTGAGTCATCTCCATGTACCATGCTCTTGTAATTAATAAGATATCTCCTCTTTTCCTCAAAAAAAAAAAAAGTCAGAAGAAGGATCATTTATTTGCTTCCAAAAGTTTTTAATAAATTATTACTCCATTCATTCTAAAAAAATAATCTTAGAATAGAATGACACATTTAATAAAAATGATCGAGTCTAATGCGAGTGAAGAAATAATCTCTTTTAAGGATAGTGGTTTAGTGAATAATGAGGATAAAAGTATTGAAATATATGTAATAGAAAATAAATAAATAAATTGATATATTAAAAATAATAAATAAATAAAATTATTTTGCTGAATATTCCAAAATATTAAATTAAAATTATTTTTGATAAACTTTTTTTTTTTAATAAATGTTCCAAAATATTAAATTAAGACAATTATGAACTTCGCAATGTATGCCTCGAACGAAGCCACAGTGGCAGAGACGAATATTAAAAAGAAGGGGTAAAAAACGGAAACCACAGACAAACTTTTCTCAAAGCCAGATCATATATTCATAAAACCATCCAAATATATATCCTCTCTCTCTCTTAAAACAGACGCGCAGGCCACCAAACTCAACAGAACTACACCAGCAGAAGGCCACAACCTCCAGTTCCAGAGAGAGAAATCTAAAGGAATATACTTATACACAAATAGAGCACATATACTATATATATATATATATAGAGAGAGAGAGAGAGAGAGAGAGAGAGAGTCCTGCGCGCGCGCGTATATTTGAAGGCTTGAAGAATCTAATTCAATCACGACAATATCAACATTCCTCCTAATATGTAATATTCAGGCGCATAATGCCAATAAACTGCAGAGGTTTTTTGTATTCTATTTTGTCCTTTGACTGATGTATTGTAGATCTTGATCCTAACGAAGCCATCTTCCATTTTCTTGATAGCTAACTGTTCTAGAAACGGCATCGGTTAATCCAACTAGCTCCGCATTGTTCGAGATTTGGATTCGTATTCGAGTATTTGAAGTCTAATTGGAAGTTGGTTTTGAGTTCGGATTGGAGGATATTATATAGAGAATTTCAGAATCGACTGAAGACGGCGGAGCGGCGGAGCAATGGATGACAGAGGAGGAGAAGGAGGATCGTTTGTGGCGGTGCGGCGAATTTCTCAAGGACTCGATCGAGGAAGTGCCTGTCATTCTACTGGTATATTCCTTTTTTCCTTTCGCCCCATCTGTTATGTATATTTCAATTATCTTTTGGTTGATTTATCCTCTCTCTCTCTCTCTCTCACACACACACACACACACACACCTGTTTAGGTATTTATATAATTGTATGCAAAGCGTGCGGTTGATGTTTTAGGAAAATTTGGTGAAGTTAATTGACAAAAAACTATGTTAGTTAATGTCTATTTGCGATAAGTTTTTTCTAAGGATACACTTCAATTTCTACTGTTCATGAAACTTTCTTGGTCCTATCTAGAATAAAGATATGCCTGCATTAGCGCAGCAATCCAGGAACTTCGTGTTTTCTCATGTTTGTTTTTGTTTTCTTTTAAGAAGCTTTTTTTCATTCCTGTGTGTTAAGGTATTTATACAATAAATCTGCTGTTAGATATCCTTTTCTAACTTGTTTCCGTCTTATTATAATTTGCATGTTTTACTATGGTAAATCGTAGTGTACGAGAGTTCACCGATGACTCAAAATTGAGCAGATTTTCTATATTGAACTAAAGCTATTTGTTTACCTGGCATTTAGACAAGCAGAGCTTCTATGCAAAATTGCGAATAGGACCAGGGTAATTGCAGTGTCAGTTATACATTTGGTGGTTGTGCTTGCTTCATTAAGTTTGTTTGCTCGGGTCCACGTTACAGTCGCTCACTATTCCTTCTACAATAGAATAGGATACATGCAGTTTGTTTTATCTTCTTATTAATTGTGGAGCTGCTGTGTTTTAAATAGGGTGGGGTTATGTATTGATTGTGTAGTGAGCAGTGTTCTGCTTAGTGATATTAGAGGGAGGATGTGGTTGAGGTTTTTATACTCGGGATTATTTATGCTGAATTAGTTGAACTTACTAACATTCTAGAAATTAAAAATTGTACTTGAATAATTGGTTCAAAGCTATCACGACAGCATGTTCATGAGCGTCAATTCTTAGTATATCACATATCATGGACTACATGAATATAACAAATTTGTGCATATTTTCTCCTATTACATTATTTTATTATAGTTGAGGTTGTTGCAGGATCTGCTGCATGGCTAGGCAGAGGCCTTTCATGTGTCTGCGCTCAAAGAAGAGATTTTGAAGATCACCCATCATTTGAGTTGACGCCTGCACAGGTAATAGTTTGCTTAGTTGGAGTATCCAGTTTTTTTTGTTTTTCCAGTGTGTTGGTGTTGCTTTTACTCCCTGCCACAGCAGTATCTGCAAATCATTCACGAGCTTGTTATTTTCCAAGTTGTTTAATATCTACATTTTGCTGATTTATTTCATAATCGAGTCCATTTGGAACAATGGTATATTCTAATAAATCTGGCGTACCATGAACAAGCAAAGAATGTGGCTAGCAATACTTGTATCATTGTATGTTTCTTATTAGTTTTTACTCTCTGACATGAATATTTTTCTTGGGGAGTCCTGCATATATTGTGATTGCTGGGACACCTAAAATATGTGGATTTTCTACCAAGGTCACATGTTCATAGTGGTATTTTAGACTGCTTTTCACTGTCAAGTTTAATCCATAATTAGGAACTGCTTCACTAAATACTGATGTTGTACTGTGATTTTATGTATCAGGAAGAATGTCTACACAGGCTACAGAACCGGATAGATATTGGTTATGATAGTTCTATTCCCGAGCACCAGGTGTAGTTCATCATACTTCTAAGAAATTTGTTTATCCAGTTACATTTCGCGGGCCTTATCTGAAGCAAAATAGCCTTCTAAAGTTACTTCTTCGGTTATGTGCGTATTTTCTTCCATAGGAAGCTCTAAAGGCATTGTGGCATGCTGCCTTTCCTGGGGAGCAACTATACGGTTTAATATCAGAACAATGGAAGGAAATGGGTTGGCAGGGGAAAGATCCATCGACAGATTTTAGGTATTCCATCATTCTCTTGGACTTTTGGGATTGCATGAACCAAATTGGTCATATAATTACCTGTAGCCCTTAACTTATAGCATATTATTTCAGGGGTGGTGGTTTCATATCATTGGAAAATTTGTTATACTTTGCAAGGAATTTTCCGGTATGTTTATTTACTATCTCCATCGTTATCTTATTATCCCTCCCTGTGCATGGGTCTAATGCATATTTATCGCATGTACTTTAATTCATGAGGTTGTGAATTAGTAATTAAATTGAGATGAATATTTAGTTCACTATTGTTGGTTGGAAAAAACCTCACTATTCTCTTTTGCTTCAAAGTATATCATGAAATGGGTCCAAATTTAGGGAAGAGAATATTATAATCTATTCTTTTTTCTCAGAATTGTAATTCATGGTGCATTTAGTTGGATAGCGGGGAGCATATTTACCTCAGCATGGAGTTCTTGATAAAGCATTTAAAGCTTCCCTTAATAAGCTTGTAGATCCATAATATTAGGACAGAAGGTTATCTTGCCTAGGTCTATGCTCAGATAGCAATTCTTGGAAGGAGGAGGTTTGCACATAGATATACGAGAAATTCCTTTTCGATGGCCTTATAAAAGCATACATCATATCTAGTGTCCAAGGGAATTATCATTTTGCAAATCTATAGTTTTCCTTGAAATGTATGATATAGTTTTGTTTTGGTAAAAAGCTCACCAAATATTTTTCTCAGACATCTTTTCAGGATCTTCTTCAGAAGAAAGAGGGTAACCGGGCAATGTGGGAATACCCCTTCGCTGTAGCTGGTGTCAACATCACATTCATGCTTATTCAGATGCTTGATTTTGAAGCAGGTAATTTGTTTAATGTTATGAGGCCAAATGGCAAAAACTGAATCATAGACAGAGCTTGTTTGCTCGTTTCTTCTGAAAATACCTGCCTCAAGTGATCTAAATCCTCCAAATTCTTTCAGCCGATGATTCTTTTCATCTGAAATTAAGATGCAGCCTCTCTGCATTCACCTGAAATGTTCTGTCTGAACCTATGTTAGTCTCCAGAATTAAATCACAACATTTAACCTTAATTTCAGTATTCCTTCTTATTCCTTGTTAGCTTATTAATATTAGTTTCAAGTGGTTCCTAGTGCCTGACATGCAAATTTGCTATAAAGCAGGCAGTCGGTTCTCTGGCTTGAATCTGTGCCGTTTAAGGCAATTGTTAAACATGTGAGAAGAATTATGCTGTTTGCTGGTCCTGTAATCTGTTTGTCATATTTGCAGTAAAGCCCAGAACACTTGTGGGAGCAACCTTCTTGAAGTTGCTTACAGGTAATGATTTCCATCTTCACTCGTATCTTATGCAAACACTGGCTAATATAACTTGCCAGGAAATGCCTTACTACTTGGATACATCTACTCTTTTTCAACTTATTTTATGCTCCAAATGATGTTTCACTTATTGATGATTTCATCTCATGCTGTCAGATAATGAATCAGCTTTTGACCTTCTATATTGTATCACGTTCAAGCTAATGGACCATAAATGGCTCGACATGCATGCTTCGTACATGGATTTCAATGTAAGTGTGTTCACTAATTTGTCAGAAATAACTTTTCATAGGGTTCAAATAAGGGGCGGGCTTCTTTCAATTCTAGGCCATCGCGTGTAGTTTGGAAAATATGATTCCACTTTGAACAACGGCTCGTGATATTTTATTTTTGTATTTATGTAACAAGCCTTTTTTTATCATGATACTCTCAGACTGTGATGAAAGCTACTCGCCATCAGCTGGAGAGGGAGCTTCTCCAGGAAGACATTGTACGCCTTGAAGACCTGCCTTCATATAGCCTTCTTAGTCGGTAACGAAGCATCCATCTTCCACGTTTTTTGAAGGTATGAGTCGATATATCCAGCACCAGGAAATGCTAGTTTGCTGGATAAATCCCAATTTTGGTGCTTCCTACTAAATAGATAGTTTTGCTGATCGGATTCGAGTGGTGGCGCACCAGTACCAGAATTTATGTGTTTGTTGTGTTTGCTTTCTTACCTTTTGACTAGTTTGTCGTATGGAGGGAAGGGAAGGGGGGGAAAAGACTCTTAGCCAGTGATGCTAAAGCATGCTTATTAATGCTCTTCATTGCTGTGAGCTTTTCATAGCAAATTTGCAGGCATGCATTTTCTGTTAATCTATGTGAATCAATCTTTAATGACACAGATATATGAATAGTTTAGTGCAATTTACTTCATCCTCCAAAGTCCACTGATTTATAACACTGTCGTGCTCTTTGGAAACTGCAATTTTATATAATCTGTTTTGACTCCAATCAAAAGTTTGGTAGATCAAATATAGACCAGAGACAAATTTAAATTAAATTCGTCATGGAGATATGATTCAAATTTAAATTCACACTAGTGATGCAACAATGCGATGTGCCGCAAACATTTTTATACATTAACTTTCAAAATTTTAAGAAAATTCTAAATAGTACATTTCATAATACACGTTCGCACACACACATATATAATTAAATAACGCGATGATCTTGCAATATTTTCAATTAAAAATAACTAGCTCATTAAGTATCTATTATTAAGTTATCTGTAGTGTATTGAATCTATTTAATGTATAAATATATGGTTTGTTTTTCTTAAAACAAGCTGTATGGATTGTCCAAAATATTTTTGATTCAATGGCTATTGCCACGAACGCTTGTGAAAATTTAGTCCCTAATGAGAATTCGTGACTCCGCCAAGAAGATACAAATACCGGAGTTGAGATGTGAGTTTCGATGTATTAATCCAATTGGATGGGTGGAATTAGGAGCAAGGAACACAATTCAGTTTGAAATCCAAGATCAACGGCTTAGGATCCGTGATTGATGGAATTGGAAGTAGGCGGGTTCAGCCACAGCAGATTATAACCATACATAGTCATAGACAACAAAATTAACCGAAAAATCCCAACGGCAACGGCCTCATCATATCATGAGCTCGCTGCTACTGCCGCGCACAGCGCCGCCACCGCCATTCCTTTCAGCAAGGGTGTACATCCCTCCACATGTATACAAACACCCAGCCGCAATCCTCCTAGAGCTCTGCGCTTCCGTGAAAGAGCTCCACCAATTCCTCCCTCTCATCATCAAAAACGGCCTCTACAACGAGCACCTCTTCCAAACCAAGCTCGTCAGCCTCTTCTGCAAATTCGGCAGCATGACCGACGCCGCCAAAGTCTTCGACTCCATTCAAACCAAGGTCGACCCCCTCTACCACACCCTCCTCAAAGGCTACGCCCACCATTCCAATCTCGACGGCGCTTTCAACTTCTTTGCGAGGATGAAGCACGACGCCGTCGAGCCCGTCATCTATAATTATTCCTATCTACTCAAAGCCTGCGCGGATAATTTCGATTCGAGGAGGGGTAGGGAGATTCACGCGCAGTTGGTGTTGAGCGGGTTGTCCGCCAATTTGTACGCCATGACTAGCCTGATGAACCTCTACGCCAAATGCGGTGCGGTTCAGGATGCGTGCAAGATGTTCGAGAGAATGCCTGTGAGGGATTTGGTGTGCTGGAACACCGTGATTGCGGGTTTTGCGCAGAATGGGATGCCAAAAAAGGCGTTGGATTTAGTAGTGAGGATGCAGGAAGAAGGGCATAGCCCTGATTTGGTCACTGTGGTTTCCATTTTGCCTGCCATTGCCGATCTTGGGGATTTGAGGATTGGGAGATCGATCCACGCTTGTGTTTTCCGACGCGGGTTGGAGTCGTATGTGAATGTTGCTACTGCCTTGTTGGGCATGTACGCAAAATGTGGGCCGATTGGGACTGCTCGAAGCATCTTTGATTCCATGAGTTCAAGAACAGTTGTGTCTTGGAACTCAATGATCGATGCTTATGCTCAAAGTGGGGATTCTGAGGAGGCATTGCATCTGTTCCAAAAGATGCAAGATGCGGGATTGAAGCCTAGTAATGTTACCGTTATGGGAGCTCTGCAGGCGTGTGCGAATTTGGGTGACATCAAGCGCGGTCAGTTTATCCACGAGCTGGTTAAGCAGTTGGGACTCGATTCTGATGTGGCTGTCACGAATTCTTTGATTTCAATGTATTGCAAGTGCAGGAGAGCAGATGTAGCTGCTGAATTGTTCAGTAAACTGAGAGTGAAGACACTGGTTTCTTGGAACGCGATGATATTGGGATATGCACAGAATGGCCGCACAATGGAAGCTATCAGCCTCTTTGGTGCAATGCAGGAACAGAACGTGAAGCGTGATTCATTCACGTTGGTGAGTGTCATCACTGCTGTAGCTGAGTTGTCGTTGTTGAGGCAGGCGAAGTGGATCCATGGAGTGGTCATAAGGGCATGTTTGGATAAGGATGTTTTCGTGATGACTGCTCTTGTAGACATGTATGCCAAGTGTGGAGCTATACACACATCAAGGAAGGTGTTCGACCGGATGGGGGAGAGGCATGTCACGACGTGGAATGCCATGATAGATGGATATGGAACCCATGGTTTCGGGAAGGAGGCAGTGCAGTTGTTTGATGAGATGTGCAGAGGGGATATATCACCAAACGACATCACATTCTTGTGTGTGATCTCGGCTTGCAGCCACTCGGGCCTTGTAAAGGAAGGCCGTTGTTATTTTAACCTCATGAAGGAGACATACGGCCTAGAGCCTGCAATGGATCACTACGGAGCCATGGTGGATCTTCTTGGTCGAGCTGGGCAGCTCGAGGAGGCTTGGGACTTCATCCAGACGATGCCCGTCGAGCCAGGGCTCAACGTGTATGGGGCCATGTTGGGAGCTTGCAAGATTCACAAGAATGTGGATTTGGGAGAGCAAGCTGCTGATAAACTGTTTGAGTTGGAGCCTAAGGAGGGTGGATATCATGTTTTACTTGCAAATATCTACGCAATCGCATCAATGTGGGGGAAGGTAGCGAAGGTGAGAAGCTTGATGCAGAGGAAAGGGATTCAGAAGACTTCCGGGTGCAGCTCCGTGGATCTGAGACACGAGGTGCACACGTTCTACTCTGGGAGCACGAGCCACCCCCAGTCGGAGAAGATCTATGCGTACCTTAGCAAGCTGATGGAGAGGATCAAGGCAGCGGGGTACACGCCTGATACCAGCTCGATTCATGATGTGGAGGACGACGTGCAGGAGCAGCTGCTCAACACGCACAGCGAGAAGCTTGCCATCGCGTTTGCACTCATCAATACAAGGCCCGGTGCCACCATTCACATCAGGAAGAATCTGCGGGTGTGTGCAGACTGCCACAACGCCACCATGTTCATCTCTCTGGTTACCCAACGTGAGATTATTGTGCGGGATATGCATAGGTTCCACCATTTCAACAACGGGACCTGCTCTTGTGGAGGCTACTGGTGAGACCATGCTTGAGATTTTCTTCACCAATTTTTGCACAACTATTTAGATTGGCAAGAGTTGATTGTTGTGTTGGTGGAATACAAATAATGTGATGATTTGAGTAATATATGTCATTTATATGTTGATGTACTACACATTTTTATTGTTGTTCGGCCAAAATATTTGCTGCACATATTTTGTTGGTTTAAGGTGTATTCTTTTTAATTGTAAATTGATTATACGAAAAATGAGGGTTAAATAAATATTCTCTCTTTAAATTTTCCCTCATCTCTACGTAAAAGAATTTCACTACTCATTCCATTGGACATTGTGAATCTAGCCGCCCAGGGTATAAGTCATTGTTTTTAAATAAATTAAATTTGGAAATTCTCTTCTAAGAAAATAAGTTATGTTATTGAATTGATTAGTCTCTTCCCAAATCTAAAAGTGCAATGAATTTGTATATTTCATAGCAAATATACAAAATGTATGAATTTTCGGATTGCTGCATCAAAAATCCATCCAGTATAGTACTCCCTCCGTCCACGAAAAACATGCCACTTTGCTTTCGGCACGGGTTTTAATAAAATGTGAATGGAGTTGGTAGTGGAGTAAGGGTCCCACTTTAAATGTGAGTGGAATAGTGTGGACCCTACTACTAAAAATGGATGTGGCATATTTTTCGTGGACGGACGAAAAAGGAAATTGTGGCATGTTTTTCGTGGACGGAGGGAGTAGTATCTATGCGAGTTGGTTTGTTGGACCATTGTCCAAAATTTTGAGAATATTCAAAGCAAATTTTAAGGCAAAAGTTATACTCCTCTTTTCCTTTCCTACAAAGAAAGGCGAAACCTTTTATCAACTGACGAATAAAATAAACAAAACCAAAAATAAAAATTGGCGCTCGATAGAATATTCCAAAGCAAATGGTGTCTAGGGTTTGTGCGCTCACCACATTCTCGTCTCGTGCGGTATATCTATCTCTCTCTCTCTATATATATATACATACACACCGCTTGATTCGAACGCTTCACACCTTCACTTCAATTGCAAACCAATACCCTTGGGCGAAAATGGAGAAGACCTTCATTATGATCAAGCCTGATGGTGTTCAAAGGAACCTGGTTTGTGTTTAATCGTTCATTTATTTTTTTTAGAAACTTTCTGTGGTTAATGAAGTTGAGAATCTATTGTTTTTTATAGCCAAAAAACCATGTAATTTGTCTACTGTTTGGTTTGCTGAAGTTGTTTGCTTTGATTCAGGTTGGTGAGATTATTGGCAGGTTTGAGAAGAAGGGTTTCACTTTGAAAGGTAGCAATTGCAACTCACTATTATCTTTGGCTTTTGCTTTGATTAAGGCATTGCTTGTGTGTGTGTTTTTTTGCGTTATTTTAGTGATTATTCAAACATTTAGTTGTTAGATTTGTGTTTACAAATTGCTGATTTATTTCTCTGATTATGCGAATAGTGTTGCAATCACCTGCTGATTGATTTTCTAGTTAGTCTTACTTCAAAAATAACACACACGCACACACACAAGATTACTTAGATTGTATTCTTGTAATGTTATATACTTGCTGAATTATTCTAAACTGAATAATTGATAATATGCCTTGAATTTATGCGTCGAATTAATGTGAACAAGTTAGTTTAAGTGGTGTATCTGTTTGAAAACAGGGTTGAAGTTTGTGAGTGTAGATCGTGCTTTTGCTGAGAAGCACTATGCCGATTTATCTGCAAAGCCCTTCTTCAATGGTCTGGTTGAGTACATTATCTCGGGCCCTGTTGTTGCGATGGTTTGGGAGGGCAAGAATGTCGTAACCACGGGGAGAAAGATCATTGGTGCCACAAACCCTGCTGAGTCTGCCCCTGGCACCATCCGTGGTGATTATGCCATTGATATCGGCAGGAACGTGATTCATGGCAGTGATGCTGTGGAGAGCGCAAGGAAGGAGATTGCTCTATGGTTCCCAGAGGGGATTGCAGAATGGAGGAGCAGCCTTCACTCGTGGATCTACGAATGAACTCCCAACTATTATGCGTATCGCCATTGCCTGCTGTACCCTCAACTTATGTATTTAGACTTTGATTTTGCCTTTGAATGTTTGATGATGCTCATACTATGTCTCCCCCTATATATATATATGAGTTTTGATTTGGACCAAATTAAAATTCCGAATAGGCTAAAAGTTTATGTATTTTATATTAAAACGTTATATTGTTGAAAAAAATCCCAAAATTCACTAATAGTTTGTGAAACACCTCAAAAAAAATGTTGTGAAATGTAAATTAGTAAAAAGTAATTAAAAATTTAAAAAACAAACAAACAATTAAAATAGTAAAAAAAAATTATATCCAACACATACCAATGTTCATCGACTAAGGAACATCTTCTTCTCTCAATACTGCTACATGTTCCTGGTTGGGGTGCAATACGGGATCTATGAGTGCGGGATCATGCAGGGAGTTTATGATTTTCGGCCATAAAATACCTTGACATCCATAACATTTATGCAGCTTTGAGGTTGGGACACCAACTCTAGTAATAGAGATCTCTCAACGAATGTATCTAAGTTTATTTCCTTCATTTTATTCAATACTAGTGCGCAACCCGTCGAAATTCGACGGAAAACTATTTTAACTTATTATATAAATTATTTTTAAATTTATTTAATTTAAGATAATATAATTAAAATTATATTAATTTGAATCATATTCCTCAATTAAATGTTAACCTTTTGGTAAATAATAAATATTCTTTTTATGTAGATTTTTATTTAATAATATTTTGAAAAATGTATCGATATTGAAAATTTTATTTCATCTGAGCATCATCTCGTCTGAACCTTGTAGGATCATATCATAATCTAAATTTTGAAAGACGACAACTAACGTTTGAACATCAGACTTTTGAGTATCATCTCGTCTAGACCTTAAAATACAAAAAATGAACTTTTATGTGTCTAAGTTTTTTTAACATCACTATCTGGAGCTTTAAAAATCAAAGTTGACTTGTGAGATTGTATGATTTGGAGCTTCTAACATCATAACTAACTTGTAAACATCATTTTGTATGAAACTTGAAAAAATCTTGACAAACTTTTATGCATTATTAGTTCTAAATATTATAATTGGGTTCCAAGAATCATCTCGTTTGGAGTTTTAAAAAACAAATTTAACTTGTGAGTATCATCTCATTTGAACTTTGAATGACCACAATTAAGTTACAAGAATTATTTTGTGTGTAGCTTTAAAGATTATTATCATCTTTAGCTTGTAAGATCATAACTAACTTCTAAACATCATCTTGCATGCAGCTTGAAAAATCTTGACAATTTTTTGTGCATTATTTCATGTGGAGCTTGAAATATCATAATTGAGTTTCGAGCATCATTTCGTTTGAAATTTGAAAGAATAAAATGGACTCGTGAACATTAATTATCTTCAAATCTTGAGTTTCGAGCATCATTCCGTCTGAAAATTGAAAGAATAAAATTGACTTGTGAACATTATCTCGTTTGAAGTTTGAAATACCATAACTAAGTTTTGAAAATCATCTCGTGTGTAGCTTAAGAAAGTTGACACGAGATTCAAATTGTATTAATTTATTTAGTAATTTAATTGATAAATTTTCATAAAAAATCTATGTTGAATCCAAATTTTATTTTTAAAATTTTATACAAAATATATTATTTTATAATCAAATTAAATTGAAGAAATAATTTACTTAATCAAACTAATTTATTTTTTTAAATTAAATTAATTAGACTATGTATTTAATTAAATAAATTTGGTCAAATTAAATTGACAAAACAATTCAAATTGTATTAGTCTCAATCATTCCGCCAATTAAATGTAGATTTTTAATTTAGAGAGCAAGAGCTTATTCTTGTATAAGTTTTATTTTGATGAAATCTTATAAAAATACTCAATGTGAAATGAGGTGATTTATATGAATTCTTCACTCGATTGAGATTATTATAAATTTGATACATGATTAAAGATTTCTAATTAATAAAATTAATAACAAATATACATCTAATCACTAACATTCAATTGAAATAATTTATCATATATAGATTATAATTTTTTTTATCAGACATGTAAATCTAATTTTTATCTAGAAAAAATAAATAATAAAATTTATTAATTTAGATTATATGTAATGTTAATATTATTATATATATACATTTATTATTAATTATATTTATTATGATTAGTGAATCTTTATATAGAATGTAATAGTTAATTAATTAATAAATGATGAAGATTATATATGATAAATTTTGAAATGGTAAGATTTTAGATATGCCACATAGGTTAAGGCTTAATCTTATTATATAATAGATTTAGAGCATTAATTTAAAATATTGTTGGAAGACTTTATGAGCATTAAAGTATCTACAACCCAATTGGGTTTTAGAGCATTAAGTTAAGGTGTATGATTAGTTCAAGATTTCAACTGTAAAAACAATTAAAATATTGTTGGAAGGCTTTCCAATTAAAATGGGTCCGCATACAAAATGTGGGCCTGTGCTGCTTGTCTTTTAAACAATGTTTCGTAATATTGTAGGCCCAAACTGAAGAGCAAGAAATGGGCTTCATCTTATGAATATAGATACACCACATTAATTGATTTTATGCTCCGATATAGCCCCTATGTATGAAGATGGTTATGTATAAACTATTTTCCACATTTAAGAAAAAATAAAAAATAAAAAATAAAGACGAATAGGAACATGAAAATAATTTCAGTGTGAATAATAAGTCCGAAATCCTTTGTATATATAAATTTATTGAGTAGAATCGAACAGAAAAATTGCACGAAATTTATTTGATATTTGTAGTTGGATTAATTAAGAATGTAGGAATAAGGTGATATTCTGTGAGCAGCTAGCAGACATCCACTACATGCAAAGGAAGCGGCATTGACTCAGATGTGCAACTACAATTTTGATTCAATTACATTAAAATGTCGGGATTTTTTTGGAAAACGTTTCAAAATCCAGATAAGGAGTAGTTAACGCAACTGATATTTGAAATGCAATATAATTTATAAGCCATGATTCAATCATTTGTATTCTCAAAATAATCTTGCTTCAACATATAGCACTTCATTTTGGCCTTGATTGCTTTTGAAAATTACAAAACTAGATTGAAATGAGCGAATATGAAGCGAACAAATATCTCAATTAATAGCAAAATGTTAATCATAAGTAGAGGATCGGATTTTGCGAATAGTTTTGATAGGAAAAGCAATAAAAAGAAAAGGCCAAAAAGAAGAGAGAGAAAAAGAAAGGGACAAAGAGGAAAAGAAAGGGAGGCAGCAAAGAAGTGAATGTGAATGTGAGGGCACAGTAGATAATGATGAAAAATGGGAAAGAGAGAGAAGGTGCATTCATTGTTGCATGGAATTCAGCACTCCTAATTTTTGCTTCAACTTGCAATCTTTTCTTTCCTCATATATTCTTCTTTTCAATTTCTTAGTGCACATTTATAATCATGAGATTGCTACCTAAACTTCTTTTTCCATTCCCACTACACTTCTTTCTCTTTTATTTTCTTCATCTCAGTTCAATAATTAATCCACAAAATTTGAGAAGAAATATATATAATAAAATAAAAAAGAAAAAATAATTCTTTTTAAGGATATATTTATTAAAAAAATAGGAGAAAAAATGAAGATAATCTTTTTTAAGTGAAAAAAGAGATAATTATTTATAAAATTTCAACGTCCACATAGGATAAATGTTGCTGAAATTTTAATTCAGACTGAATTTAAAAAAAAAAACTTTGTATTAATTGACCAAAAATATAGTACTAGTTAAAAATTAGAATTTGAGCATAGTTTGTGTATTTACGAGCAATTAATCATTTAAAAATAATAAATTAATAATATATATCTAATATATATTTGAGAACTAGGAATTTGATATCAAATAAAAATCATAAAATATAAATTATGGACCATTAAAAGTCTTTAGATCATGAAAATTTACGGTCAACTTGTCATTTTTGCTAAATGAATTTATGATCCTAATTAGAATTTTATGAGGATAAAAAATTTATTTCTTTAACTCATTATCTTTTATAACGAATTCATCATATTACACAATTCAAAGTTTATATGATAATGGATCTTTTGTATAAGGACCATACATTGAGAACTATATTTTGATTATACCGGGAGAAATATTAATTAAACTAACTCCCTTTGTTAGGAGCGTAAATCAATTTCTATTATATATAGGGATTATGGTTTTAATTACAGAGGGTTATATTTATAATAAAATCTAAAAAGTACTAGTATTAATATTTTGACTCATCATTCTTTTTCTTGTAATCGCTACTAACAAAAAGAAAAAAAAGAAAAACCAGAGTCTCTATTTAATTGGGTGGATATGAGTGCTTTCAGGTTACACATGGGGTGGTGGGATCAACAATTTAAATAACAACTAAAAGTTGTTCGACCAAATAATAAATTATACTCCTATGTTAGATATTTAAACATAAAAAATAAGCCTCATGTAAAGAGATTAGAGTTGTTTTGATATGCAGGTGTTTGGTATAATGTTCAAATATATATCTTTCCCAGATAATTTTTTGCAGTTTTAACTCTTTATATCAAGTCTAATGGGGGGTGACTTGGCAATTTGGCATCATCCATCAAGTATTGAAGTTTTACGCCATCTTTTAATTCCTTAGGTTTATGCCCTCTTACCAGTCTTGCACTATACATTTATTTGATTTCGTGAATTTTTTCCCTTTATTATTACGTGGTGAGCTACAAATTTTTACAATCAATATGTGTATGTATACATATTAATATTCAGCAACTTTGAATATTAATAATTCCAGCTTATCTAGAATTTCATTCCGCGCGACTTATATGTAGCCTTTTATGGTGTGTGTGTGTGTGTTTACCTTAGAAGTTTATCGCTAATAATTAACAAATATTTATGGATAAGTTTGAACACCTAAAAACAAAATGAATTCAAAAAAGGTTTGAACAGTGAATTATCATACTAATATTATTTCTATCGCTAATCGGATTTTAAGTTATTAATTAGTAACGAGGAAATTATATATATATAAATAAAGTTGAGAAGGGGGCCGGGTGCGAATTGTTTTTATGTTGAGAGTGTAGGGTGCGAAGTGTAATTTAAAAAAAGTATTAAAAAATGATATATATTGATGTTGAGCTAATGATTAGTACTTACATATTCCCTGAACGCTGAAGGTTTATGTACTTCACCATCAGCTAAAGGAGGACTGGAAGTTTGTCCATTTTTTGAATTTTTGACTACTAAATGTGACACCTACTATCATATCTCACCCTACTATATACTGTATATTACATATTTCTTTTAATCATTTACTCATTTCTTTCACTACAACTAATTGGTGCACGTATAACCAAATGAAATAGAAAATGAACAAAAATGCATGTAAATTTTCCTGATAAATACAACCAATAAATTAATTATTATGCATTAAAGTGAAAAATGATTACAAATTGTCAGTAATTCTTAGTTTTTAGCTTTCAACTTTTTGCAGAATCCATATTATCACTTATGGGCGGGGTAAAGCTATCTACAAAATCTTCTCAAAACAAAAAGGGAGATATCTTTTTTACTTTGTGAATATAATTCTATTATTACTGCCTAAAGGGTACACACCTAGGCTGCTTAGCTACATGCATCATTATTCTTTGCCTTTTTAGGCTTCGTCTTGCAACTCTAGATTGTGGATATATAAATACAAATCGCTTATTAGATTTTCATATAATATTGTAGCATGGTGTTAATAATAAAAGACAAGTGATATTCATATATATCACTACACGTAGTGAACCAAGTATAATAGTAATAAACAAATCACCCTTGAAATTTGATTGTATATTTGTAGACACTTGAAATGTTGTATGTATATATATGCATGTAAATTCGATCTAAAAATATGTTTGTGCAATTTGATTTCACCACTCGTCTATTCCGTACGTAACCACACCAAAGGATCAATACAAGAGATATTACATTTATGAGCGAGTTGTCTAACGTATAGGAACAAGAAATCAAATGCTTCAATACATTAATTATAAAACATAAAAAATTAGTTGGGCATTGAATGTGTGATCTAATTTGTGCATGTGAAATATGAGGTGGGGATGCAGTGAATAAGACTGCCACTCCAATATTCATCAATTTTTTTTTTTTTTGATCAGATCCAATTATATTCATCAATTGACTTATATATACTATGTATAACTTCCATTTAGGAGACATCTACTAGTGAACATTGCCACCATCACCTGTCAAATATATATACGTTAATCGACCTTTTCCACGCACTTTATATTTTGTATACTACCCCTTCTTGCAATTTGTCTGGCTACATAATCAAATAATCGAATATGATCATCAGGGGCGGAGCCAGACTTCCGATTCAGGGGGTCCAAAAAAAAATTTAAAAGAAAATTAATAATTAAATTAAAAAATAAAAATTAAATTAAATTAAATTAAATTAAAAATAAATGAATCAATAACACAATTATAATATTATTTAAATTACAAAAAACACATCTTAACAGATTTTCAAGCTCATATTCATTTTACGATGTATTTTGCAATAAAATTACTAAATATTGAATATTATATAGAGTGCAAATACAGGATACAATCTCTTTCTAATTTGGAGAAATTTTTAATTGAAATGGTACGAAACGATGTCGTTTAGGCCTCACAAAAATGTCATCGTCTTTACTAATCCATGTAAGCTCCAATTCAACGCTCTAGCGATCGAAAAAAATTGGGGGACGAAATTGCAAAACTTGAAAAAATAATGATTTAATTCGCCAAACTAAAAAGACATTAAAATTATAAATTCAAAATAGTCCGTGATTTTATTTTCCAAAATTCCATGAAACTTTGTAAGGCAAAGTAACTTTCAATATAAAATTCAAAAAATAAATCTCTAGAATCCAATCCAAACATGATATGTATAAATTAATTATATGTTTACTTATTCTAAATGTCTTAACTCGAAAGCTTACATATCAATTACATTATAAAATAGCTCAACAAGATAATGATGTTGATAAAATTATATATTTTTTATTTTTTATATAAAATTACGAAAATATCTTAGTATTTTTGAAAATCCCAGGGGGGCCCAGTGACCCCCCTGCCCCACCCCTAGCTCCGCCAGTGATGATCATGATTATATACAATAAAAAAAGGGAAAAAAATGATATATACGTCTTTTTAAAAGATAAAATTTAAAAAATAATCACTATTTAGGGAATAATAAATTATACTCCCTATTTAGAAATTGTAAAAAAATATTAAAATAAAAAAATAAAAAGAGAAACTCCTTCCACCCACTGCACACCGCCAGCTGACGACAACAGCTACGCTTGGATTCAATCTACACTTTTATTCTTTTTTTGATATATAGTATTCCCTCCGTCCACAAAAGAAATTTCTATATTTTCTTTTTGGAACGTCCACAAAAAAACTTCTTACCTATTTTTGGACTATACCCCATCACTTATAATTACTTACTTTTCACTTTTTCACAACTTTCAATATTAATTATCACACATTTTCACCACTCCCAATACACTCAACAACTTTTTCTCTACTCTTAATACACTCAACAAACTTTTTCTTAAAATCCGTACCACTCTCTCCTAGGAAGTTTTTTTCATGGACGGAGGGAGTATGTAAAAGAAAAAGTCGTACAGTATTCTTGTGTTTCTACAAATTAACCAGAAACAAGAGATAAATTTACACCAATATCTCATGCAGCTGCTCAAACTGCTTCCTTGAGCCGACATACGCTAAATACAGATATACTAACACTCACGGTCATAATTAAATTCGAATAAAAATTGAAAGAAGTTCATTTGGTAGTTTTGAATATGTAACTGTACGTGCACATGCATATCTAATTCTTTTAGTGCATGTGAATATTTAAATATAATGAGTGTGTGGGGGGAGTAATGATATATGGTTTCTTTTAATTTTATCTTTTCGCAGAGAAAGACTATTGCAAATTGCAGGCTGAGACCTATGGCCTGGAGTTTCGAGGCCCTATATATATATATATACCATCATTTCGTATCATATCATATCATATTTTTCGTCTGATCTGCCACAGACAATATTTGACATGGATGGAAACTTTCTCGGACCCCACTACATCAACACTACTATGAATCTCACAAATTTTCTTACCTCCTTTTTCATTTTATTTTATTATTGTTTTAACACGTACGCACACACGAGCGCCAAGTCTCTGTCCCTTTTTTTTTTTAATTCAACAGCAAAGATGTTCCAACCTTATTCATTTAGTATTTATAACTGTTAAATAAATAAATTTAAGTTTTCATCACTATAATAAGCATTTTTAAGTTCCATTATGTTAAACAAACCAATCTTGCATTTTTCAATAACAAACTCAAGTTAATAGCATTGAATTTATCGATAATCAACTTATATCAAGGAAACTTTACGTGTGTGTTATTTATCATTATTTATTAGCAAGAAATGCGACTGAAGCCAAAAGGGTTTTGTGAATGGCAAAGAAATTTGCAATTTTTGTCATGCAACTAAGATCTTCAATAAATATATATCGAATGTTAATAATGCTACAGAATTCTTTTTATCCTTTTCGTTTCAGGAGATTTCTTTTTCTTTCTTCAGTTGAATAGAGGATAGGTTTTATCAGAAATTCGAAGCAAAAGTAATCATGTGACGTGCTCGTGACTTTTGAATTTAGGGGATTTAAATTAATTTATTGAAGGTAAATGAATTTGTGGCGGGGAATAAAAGTGCTCATATATACAACTAATGGTAAAAATCTGGTATCGACAATGTCAATTTATAAAAATTATTAACTTATCCGTGCTTGTTTACACATATTTTTAATTTTCAACACATTTAACATTAACATTAACATTTCTCTCTCTCTGTATGTATATATATATATATTAACATTAGTGAGAATGCACATTATCTTAAGAAATGAATTAACTTTACTCAAAAAAAGAAAAGAAAAGAAATATAATGACTTATAGACCATAGATCATTGTATCTACGATTCAGATCTAAGATCTACGATAAATATCTTTAATGAACATAATTACTAAAATGTACGAATAAGTCAATAAAAATTTACGAACAAATAAATAACAACACAAAAACAACCATATTAAATTAATGTGGTAAAATTTCAATCCCTCCAAAATTTGAACCTAGAATCAAATGTTATTAGTGCATTTTATTAACGCTAATCTCAATTCACATAATTAATTTTAACCGTAAATATTTAATGTGCGACGTTTTAAATCTAATTCTATATTTCCTATTTTAAAGATTATTCTCGTTTGACACCCCATGCAATGCACGGAAAACATTTTTATATTTTTATATATATAAATTGATACCAGCTCAATTAAATATAAGAAAAAAAATTAATTTTCACTTAATATATTTTAGTTGAATATTAAAAAATAAAAAAAACAAAGAAAAATTCACAATAATAAAAATTGATATTGTGAAAAGGCATAAATAATAAGTAAAAAGAATAAAATAGAAAAAATTGATTTATTCAAAAAAAGAGGAGAGATGAGAGAGAATTTTTAAAAATCATTAATCTTTAAATAAATATAACTCTCCATTTTAAATCAAATATTTACATAAAATATATCAAATGAATGCTCTTATCATGATATTTAATTTGATATATTTTATAAATAATTTAAATTTCACAATTTTAGAAAGAAATAATATTAAAAAATAAGAACACAAAGAAAAAATTATATTGTACAAATAAAACTTCAATTTTTTATAACTGCAAAATTGCCACTTATTAATTTTGAAATCAATTTGAAATTGAAAATTATCTTCTTAATATATCATAAATTATTATATAAATATAAATTTATAAATTATTTATAACCAATGCCTTATAAATTGTGTATATATACACATATAAACATATAATTCATTATGGAATTATAACGTGGGTTATGCAATTTTTCTTTTTAAACGTGGGGTGTGCATTTTTTTAAAAATTATGGGTTATGCAATTTTAATTGAGTTAGTTACTTAATTTTTGAATATATACAATTAGTCATTATTTTTGGAAGAAATCACAAAATTGCCATTGAAATGAATCAATTTCTAATTGAAAACTGCTGATTTAATATAGTATAGATATAGATTCCAGCAAGAAAAGATCATGTAACCCGTCACTTCTCCTACAGTATTCGGTGGGTACGCCTAAATCATTTCGACAATTTCTAGAATATTGAAATAATTTCCTATCTATAATTGATTTAGGATACACAAACACAAGGCACCACATCTATTCCAAATTATACGAGTGTTGACTTAATTTAAATTATGTTTCTCGAATCTAACTCCAATTTTTCCTTTTCAATAATGCGCAGCCACATTTAACTTCAAGTAGCTATCAAAACCTAATGGTTTTATCCAGTTTAATTTGCTAATGAAGCTAATAATCGCTGCACTATCACGGTAGATTTTCTGTCACAATCGAAAAGATCATTTATTGTTTATATTATGCGGTTTGGCTTCTTTTTTTTATTTTTCCCCCCTGTATTTGTAATTTATTTATTGATTGCATATTATGTGTGCTATATGTATTCAAAATAATGATTATATTAATGGATATTTACGTAATTAAAAATGAAATCCATTTTAATTAAAACAATCAAGATAATGTACGTAATTAATCTATAAGAATCCATTTAATTATTATGCTAGATGCAATATATATGGGGATTTTCAATTTTTAGGAATATTAGATAGGATTATTCATATCATGTTTGGTTGGATGGTATGACCCGATGCTTTTTTTTTTTTTTTTGAGAAGAGTATGACCCGATACTTAATTTCAAGACATTATCACATAGAATTAATTATGACTTGTGAGTTTTTGCCTACTCATATAATAAAACTAATTTCGAGTAATCTCAGGTCAATTTAATCTCTGGTAATATCAAGATATGACACGCTAGTCATTTTTGGTGAGCCTTGATTACTTTTAGACAATATTAGTATTTTATTTATTTATTTGTTTATTTTAATTTTAATATCTCATAAATTGTTATTCGGTATGATTTTGTTTATAAACTGATAAAAGGAAAAATTCAATTTATTCTTTTATTAATTTATTTTAAGCCAAATCATTAAAAATAAATTAAGATTTAGTTTTATGTAATTTATAAATTAAATAAACGGCGTCATAATTTACGAGATATACACACACATACACACACATATATATATATATATAGAAAGAATAAAATAAAAAGAATAATTTCGTATAAAACAAATTAAAAAAATAATGTTACCACAGGAAGGTGACTTGTATATAATGTTAACAAATTATACAAGTGTTGACTTGAATTAAATAAATGACGTGAACACTAATTTCTCACTAAAGGTAACTAGTATATAGTATATCATTCTTCTATATATCTTATACACAAAAATTTGTGCGAGATGGTTTTCACACAAAATTTTCTTTATATTTATATATAGTATGCAATTTACGAAACTATTTTACACAATGTGTAATGTGTATATATATATGTATGAACTTTATAGTAATATATATACATCGTCTCACTGTCTTTATTTGGCCTTAATAACATATTTTTTTCATTTATCACACAGGTACGTGTATTTGAAATATGTAATTGAAAGAGAATTTGAATCCAAATCATGGCTCATCTTACAAATAGAAATACACTCCTTCATTTATGTTGCTTAGTTGTATTATCCCTAGCTAGCTAGTTCTCTAGTACTACTGCGTCTGAACATGCACTAGATTTTGTTGACTCATATATGCTTGAATAATGCGCATCATTTGAATGTATAATTTCCACATTCAATCTATAAAGACAATATAATTAATTTCTTTTTTCCAGAGAGAGTACGTAATACATTCCTATTAATCCTTAAACAAACGATTAATATTGATTAGTTTCATTTCATGATGGTAAAATTAGTGTTGATCAGAGAGAGAAGGGTGTGAGGCAGTGCTTCTTTATTTGTAGAATCCGGACAACCTAAGTAGAAGAAACACGATCATGTATAATCTTGAAATTTCATGCCACAATATTCCATATCCAGCGTTTACTAGTTGACCCAACAATACAAAACCACTCAAATTATTATTTATATACTGTTTTAAACAATTAAAATTCAAGAAACATAAATATAGAGAGTCGCCCAGCCCCCACACATATTTGCAGTACATCCACTACTATAGAGAGAAAAATCTTGAATTGATCATCAACTATTAGTTTAGAGAAAATGGAAGGGGAAAGAGGGTTGGCTCCCATTTATGATGATCATCATCATCTGCAGATTTCCTTCAGCGCTCCTCCTCATCATCAAGACCAAGAAATGGGGTTTGTGCAGTTCGAAGATCATAATCCGGTGTTGAGCTTTCTGGTGGCGCCGCCGCAGATGGCCGCCAAGGCAACCACCGCCACCAATAATAATTGTTCCTTAGGGTTCAATCATGCTGAGCTTGCAGTGAATAGACCCTCATGGAATAACGACCAGGTAGAGGTAGTTGCCCTTTCTCTCTCTTTCTTTTCTACTCATTGTCAAATTGAAATCTACCATGATTGCTTCATTTCTAATTAATTCTTTTGTTAATTAAATATATGTGTAGGTGGTGGATCCTAAGGTCGTGAATGATGAAAATTGCAGTGGTAACGCCAACGACGGTGGCAATTCATGGTATCATCTCTTTCCCGATTCTGATTGATTCATTTTGACTGTCATCAAGAATGGGTTGTTTTCTCTCTCTTCTCTTATGAATGATGAGTAATTATGAAACCCTAGAGATCTATTTTGTGGGTGCTTTAATTTTCATTTGGAAGCTGAGTGGGGAACCAAAAAGGCTTCGTCTTGCTTGTGATTGTTGAGAGAGAGATCCCACATGAATGATTTTGGTGCATCAACTATTATCAAGTCCGATTCAGATGATCAATAATGGGCATTCCACTATATATATATAGTGTAGTCAAACTAGCTAGCTAAAGTTAATTAATCTCAATCAGATGTGCATGTGATCTAAATTAATTAAGTTGCAGGTGGAGGAGTTGTTCCTCAGACAAGAACAAAGTGAAGATAAGAAGAAAGCTGAGAGAGCCAAGGTTTTGTTTTCAGACAAGGAGCGATGTCGACGTTCTTGATGATGGCTACAAATGGAGGAAATATGGACAGAAAGTTGTCAAGAACAGCCTTCATCCAAGGTATATATATCTATCTACTGCCATTACAAACAAACACTACATCAACTCTAAACTATGTAAAACTATTAATCATAATATTTTTGATGCGTTTAACCAAACCACACCTCATGTCTAACAAGAAGAAAACATTGTATTAACCTTTAAAAACAGTCTACAATTAGTTAATCTCTCGGATGAC
This sequence comes from Salvia miltiorrhiza, assembly GCF_028751815.1. Classification (NCBI taxonomy): domain Eukaryota; kingdom Viridiplantae; phylum Streptophyta; class Magnoliopsida; order Lamiales; family Lamiaceae; genus Salvia; species Salvia miltiorrhiza. Next base: position 48,279 of record NC_080390.1, on the reverse strand, counting down.
AATGGTTTATCCTTCTCTAGTTAGCAAATTGTTTTAATAATTTAAATTAGTCCGTGTACGTAATCATCATAAATTAGTTTTTATGGGTCACTATATATTATCAATATTAATTCTTTCCTACATGTCTGAGATACCCGCAACTACTATTAATCTATGATCTGCATAACTCAACCTACTAACTAGATCACCCCGGCCCACTCCAAGCTTTCATAGTTTGTTATCGACAATTAATTAGCAATATCTTAATTCTAGTAGTATTTATATACATATCAAATTAGCAGAAATAATGTTAATCGGAGCATTATGAAGGGCCCTGCATTTTCTTAACTATAAATTAGCTAGATAGAGTAAATGAGTTTTATCGATTTAAAGCTCAAGAGACGTGGACTCATGAGGATCTAAAAGATCTATCAGAGCGTGACTAAAAGTGTTAATCTAAGCTCAAACCTACTGATTAATTTAGTAGTTAAATTTCGATACTCTCATATTAATTTTACTTACTGGTACATACATACCATATTAGCACAAGGCTCGTTTGGAACGGGTGATAAAGGTGTATAATATGCCTATGCCACCCTAATATCTTGTTTGTTAAAAGTAATACGAAATACACGACCCTTTACAAATTAAAAGCCCGAAAATATTATACTGATTTGAGGGATTCTGTATAGCACCTCCTTAGGTGATATGCGTAATACAAATTTTAATTATAACTATTATTAACTTTATATAATCTTAATATATCATACCAAACAACATATTATATTTTACATATATTTTAATGCATTCTACCAAACATGATATTAATATGATATATTGTAAAAGACATACCGCTCAAACATATCACACCTTATCCTATACCGCAAATCAAATGTACCCAAAATGTATAGTATTCAATACAAGTAAAGTACATATATACTTTATATATATATATATATATATATATATATATAAAATATGATTTTATCTCCATTATTCTCGAGTTGAGCTATTTTTACACAGTATTTGATATGCAAGTTTAGAGTTGAATCGATATTTTGGTGAAGTGAACAGGTAACTAATTTATGCATGTCATGCTTGGATGCTAGAGATTCATTTTTTGATTTTGATATTGAAAGCTACTTCGTCTTGCAAAGTTTTATTCGTCTTAATTTTTTTAAGTTGATTTGTATGAACTTGAAAGTCAATTTGAAAGGAATTTTTTGTAATTTAAATGACATTATAATTGTGTTAATGACTATTATTTTTTATTTAATTTAATTTAATTATATTTTCTTATGTTTATATAATTATTAATTTTATTAAAAAAATTGGACCCTCTGAATTGAAAGTCTAGTTCCGCCGCTGTGTACATTACGAGTTAGATTACAAAATTGCCTCTTACCAATCACATATTGGGAATTTTAATTCTTAAGTTTGTAATTATGTTTCATATTGTTTCAATTAAATTAGGAGGGATAGTTCAAGTAGTAATTTCACTGACAACTTTTAAAAATCTAACTAAAAGATAAATTAAAAAAATTAAAATTCAAAATATAGTTTCAGTTCTCAAATTGTATTGATAGCAATTTTTCCATTCAGTGTCTCACATGGTTTTCATTGGAAAGATTTTAATGAGGTCGATCCTTAGTTTACGTGTTGTGCTTTCAAGAGTTTGCTTTTCGGGTTTCCCTTTTCTCATTTCTTTTATTTTACAATGATATAACTTTTTATTTTTTTGAGAAATTTTATATGATAGCAATTTTCTTCAAGATGTTAATTCTCTTCAGGCACCCAAGTCATAATTATAAGCTTATTTTTCTTCTTTATTTCAGTTCATGAGAACTTGTAGTTCTTACCTTGGATGCGCACGTAAACCATGTTCCTTGAACCTGAGACCTTTGATTTAAAAAATACCCACTTTACCACTAGACCGTCCTAAGGGGACCATAATAATAAGATAATATTTGGAGTAAAGTTTTGTAATATATGTATATAAGTAATAAGATAATGTTATAATGATATGTGGAGGATTTTGTTTGCATTAGGTAGGTGTTTTGTTTTTTGTTTTTGTGGTTTTGAAGAAGAAGAAAAGAGGATTGATGATGAATATATGCAGAAGCTACTACAGATGCACACACAACAATTGTAGAGTGAAGAAGAGAGTAGAGCGGCTGTCGGAAGATTGCAGGATGGTGATTACTACCTATGAAGGCCGACACAACCATTCTCCCTCTGATGATTCCAACTCCTCCGACTGTTATAACTCTTTTTAGTTAGCATTAGCATTAGCATTACCATTACCATTACCATGTATTTATTATAATTATAATATAATTAAGCACTTGTCATTTTGTTTCCCACTTAGGTAGAGGCCAATGTTGGATATATATGTATCATATGAATATGCCTTTCCTTGTCGAATATCATGTACATCATCTCTCTAGGTTTCTTTTTCCTTCTCATTCCCAAATACAAGATTAACAATAGAGATTGATATTTTTGCAAAATCAGGACTTGGTATTTAGAATTTTTTATGATGTTCCAATGCTACATTTTCGAATCATAAACTCAGATCACAACATATATTAATATATCAACAATAATACATTCGTACAGATTGATTTTTTTGTCTTTTTGTATTGTTCTAAGATACCAAAGAAATGCAAAATACACATGCCGTAAATCACCTGTTTGATCCACATTCAATCTAAGATACCAAATATTATGCAAATTTAGGGTGTTCATTCAAAAAGAAAAGCCCAATCCCAAACAAATACGATTAATTTCTCATAATGCATGATTACAAGTCAAGTGATTCTAGCTTTCGTTCAAAGTTATCAAACACACAATCAAACAGAATTAAACATCTAGGAATAGCAAAGAGCAATCTATATATCAGTCCAAACACAGAAATACCTCAACATCGGCCCAGGAACACCAAATCCTTCGCGCCACAGACGATGATTCCCGTCCGCTTCACCGATTCGAAAAAAGGCCCCAACAACCTGCGATAGTGTACAGGCCTCAAGAGCTCCTCCACCATATCGATTCTGACACTCAACACGCCCATCTCTTGGAGCCGGATGTCGATCTTATTGCCGATTCTGGAAGCAGTTTTTGAGTCCCAGTAAATGATACAACGTGGGAAACAGTTCAATTTCGCTCTGTATGGATTATCGGCCGAAAATGCCTAATAACATTCCACGGAGAAGGTACGTGATTTGGATCGCTCAGGTTTATTTTAGGCCTCTGAATAATCTTTCCATCGGTGTAAGGATCGTCCCAATCCGTCAAGTAACGAAGGAGATACAACCAAAATAGTGGGTAGTGGCGTTTTCGACACTACATCGAAGCGATTCTTCGAAGTTCTTTTGCAATATCTCTTTCATTACAATTTGAAATCCCTTGATTCTTTCTCTATTGGGCCCCATATAAGAAGGGGAACGAGTAGCAATGTTTAGACCACGTTCCGTCCCGTGGCTGGGAGGGCGAAAGTCGCTCGGGGTATGGATTATCGGTATAAATGCCCAATAACTTTTCCACGGAGCGTGTACGTTGTTTGGACTGCTCAGGTTTCTTGTAGGCCTCTGAATAAGCTTTTCAACAACGTAATAATCATCTCAATTCGTCAAGTAACGAAAGAGATCCGATCAAAATAGTGGGCAGTGGCATTTTCGACACTACATCGAAGTGATCCTTCGTAGTTATTTTGTCATATCTCTTTCATTACAAGTCGACATCCCTTGATTCTTTCTCTGTTAGGCCCTATATATGAAGGGGAATAAGTAGTAATGTTCCGACCACGTTCCGTCCCGTGGCCCGTGAGGACGAAATTGCTCGGAGTGTGGATTATCGACCGAAAATGCCCAACAACTTTTTCACTGAGCGGTGTGTGGTTTGGACCGCTCAGGTTTGTTGTAGGCCTCTGAATAAGCTTTCCATCAGTGTAAGAATTGTCTCAATCCGTCAAGTAACGAAAGAGATACGACCAAAATAGTGGGTAGTGGCTATTTCGACACTACATCGAAGCAATTCTTCGTAGTTCTTTTGCCATATCTCTTTCATTACAAGTCGAAATCTCTTGATTCTTTCTCTGTTGGGCCTATATATGAAGGAGAACGAGTAGTAATGTTCCTACCACGTTCTGTCCTGTGGCCCGAGAGGGCGAAATTGCTCAGGGTGTGGATTATCGATCGAAAATGTCCAATAAATTTTCCACGGAGCGGGTATATTATTTGGACCGCCTAGGTTTATTGTAGGCCTCAGAATAAGGTTTCAAACGGCGTAAGAATCATCCCAATCCATCAAGTAAGGAAGTTGAACGTGAATTTCGACCGCATCGGGCCGTAGGGATTGGAATAAGATTTCCATAGACGCATGAATTGCCGCAATCCGATAAGTAACGAGGGAGATAAGGTCGAAACATTATTTCGTAAGAAACGGAACCAAGACAAAGAATCCCAAGTGGCCTCCATTGGGCTCCTTTTCCCGGTAGACATCCACTGTTTTGGCTATAACTTATTCGTTATGGGTCGGATTCATGTCAAACCAACGCTAATTTCAAGCTAACTCAGAGGGCTACGACTATGGTTGGGCCGATCCGCACGACCCGAGTGCATCTTGTTTGAAGATCATGCAGTTCAGAATTGCTTCCGAATGATGAATCGAGTTTTATGAGCACCGTTCCTTCGTTACAAGTCGGAATGTCTTGTTTCTTTCGCTTTTGGAACCCATATGTGATGGAGAACGTACAGTGACGTTCCAAACACGTTCCGACCGTGTCTCACTTCGGGCCGGGAGGGCGAGATCGCTTGGTGTGTGGATTACCGATCAAATGCCCGACAATTTTTCAACGGACTAGAAATATGATTTGAATCGGTCGGGATTGTTATGGGCCTCTGATTTATCAGTTTACAATTTACCAAATCCGGAAATATTTGAAGTTTCTAATCCTCATCCTCCTCCACGTCTGAAAAACACCAGGAGGAAGTTGCAGCACTCAAAATTCAGACTGCGTTATGTGGTCACCTGGTATGCTGCAATGAAAATTTGCCCATTTTTTACTTCATCACTGAACTTGATTGTAGTGATTGTTTTGAACTTCAATATTTAATGAATATCTCTACCTATGTTCTTAAGGTCCTGAGCTGTTGACAATGTGCCCATTTTTTTAAGATTTGAATGTGTTTAATTGCAGACGGTGAATCCTAGATATGATCATGCTTGTATGCTGGCTTCAATCTGGTTACCTATGTTAGTTTGTACTTGATACATTTTATAACTAGCTAAATTAATTCCATTATATGGTTATGTTCAGTTAAAGCATTTTTATGAGATCTAGTGTTGGATTACAAGCTTGCGGGCGTAGTACAATGTAACACAGAAATGTAGGAGATGAGAATACAAGGGAAAAACTGTATTGAAATTACAATCTAATAAAACCAGAAAGGCAGCCGAGTCGAGGAGGGTCCTCTGTCCGCAAGACGAGATACGCCCCGGTAGTGCTCTCGGTTTGGCGTGTCGTCCCCAAAGATAAAACGGCTTCGTCTCGTAGGTAGCAGCACCGCACACCAACGAGCTCCGGCGAACCGGAACGAGGCGAGAACAGAACTTTTACGATGCAGAGTGCAGCAGAGTAAGAGTGTAATGCTTGTTTTCAGATGTACTATGATGCATGGAGGCTGTCCTATATATAGGCACAGTCCACATCAATAGGGGGATTAATACCATTGATGGTATTCATAAGGTGTCGGGGGTTACAGCAGTAACGGACGTAACAGCCCTGCTGTTTGAATCCTGCCATGAATCCTCCGACGGCAGTTACAGAAGTGTAACAGCCCTGCAATTATGTGGAAGCTTCCTGGGAGACCAAGGGTCCTCCCGGGCCACGCCCGAGTGGGCTTCGTGTGCATGCGCGTAGGCCCAACCGGGTTGGGCCTCGTCTTCTTCGAACCAAGTTTTCGTTGGTCCAAAAGATAAGGGTCGATGTGGGCCTAGGGTAGGCCCAAAGACCACCCAAAGACCAATTGCCAAGATCCAAGTCCAAGTCCACGGCCGCGCGTCGGGTGACGGGGACGGGGACGGGACCGGGGCCGGGCGCCGGGGGCCGGGGCCGGGCGCCGGGCGTCGGGCGATGGGGCCGGGGCCTGGGGCCGGGCGCCGGGCGTCGGGCGACGGGGCCGGGGCCGGGCCGGGCGCGCGGCGGCGGCGGCGGCGCGCGCGTGTGGGCTGTGCAAACCGTCACGTGTGCACACAGTTTTATTAGATCATGTGATGTAATAGCTTTTATACTGTAATAAAAGTGATCCACATTCCAATGTGGGATAAGTATTAAATCTTATTTAATGCTTATCTTTTCCCACAACTCCATGTTTCAAGTACCCAACTTTAAACAATTATTTCTCACTCACCGGAAATCGGTTTTGAGTAAATAAATATACTACGATCATCTACTCGGAACGTAGATCGATCCTGTCCCATTTAATTATGCTAAATTAAATGTTTTCGGTACTCGAAAAATTATTAAACATTGGTTACTCACAACCAATTTCCAACAATCCCCCACATGAGTGGAAATAGCCAAATGCAAATGCAGACACAAGCTCTGTTCTCAAGAGACCTTAGTGCATTAGAATAGGTGGTTTGCGGCCTTGAACCATCCTTAGTTAATACTATCGGATATACTGGTGAATTGGTAGAACTTGATGTCTTTGAACCATTTCTCCTTCGTGTATACCGAGACAACAGTATTAACACACTAACGCCTCAACCTCATTTCGTTCTCACGTTTTTGTCCTTTGCGGGCCTTGGACAGCTCTTTGGATTCGTAAGTGTTAGGTCGATGCGGCCCCCACATCTCACTTATATAGGTGATTCTTTTCCGAGTATCCTGCTATACTCAACCTCCCCGAGGTGTTTAGGAATCATTAAAAGTCAATGACTTAACCTTACCACTAAGCAGGTTTCAACACTCAGTTGCTCTCTAGGGAATGCAAGTAGATGAGTGTTCTACTTGGAATCTTATAGCTTAGTTTTCCCATTGAACCACGTTCTTGGGATCTCCAGTCATCATGGTTGGGTTACCACTATAATCATCCTTATTTTGTGGATTTTACACCCATTCCCTCTAGCAATTTATACATTTGATCTCGATTCAAAGCTTTAGTGAACGGATCGGCCAAATTATCTATTGACTTTATGTAGTCAATTGAGATAACTCCACTTTCGATCAAATGTCTTACGGTATTATGTCGTCGACGTATGTGTCGAGACTTACCATTGTACAACCCACTTTTCGCCCTCCCAATAGCTGCTTGGTTGTCGCAGTTTATCATGACGGGCGGCACGGGTTTTGACCAACATGGAATATCTCCCAAAAAGTTTCGTAGCCATTCGGCTTCTTCACCTGCTTTGTCTAAAGCGATGAATTCTGATTCCATGGTGGATCTAGCAATACATGTCTGTTTTGTAGACCTCCACGAGATTGCTCCTCCCCCTATAGTGAACACGTAACCACTCGTTGATAACGAGTCTTTCGCGTCGGATATCCAGTTAGCATCACAGTACCCTTCAAGTACCGGGGGGTATCTCGTGTAGTGTATTCCAAAGTTTAGAGTATACTTTAAGTATCTCAAAACTCTCTCAAGTGCTTTCCAATGTTCTTTACTTGGATTGCTTGTATAGCGACTCAATTTGTTCACTGGGCATGCAAGATCAGGTCGAGTGCAATTTGTAATATACATAAGGCACCCAATGATTCTTGCATATTCTTCCTGTGCGACAGGTTCACCCATGTTCTTCTTCATGTGAACGTTGAGTTCTAATGGGGTTTTTACAGGCGATTTGTCAAACGCATTAAACCTTTTGAGCACTTTCTCAATGTAATGAGATTGTGTCAAAGTTATTCCATCGGTGGTCCTGAGAATTTTCATTCCAAGGATCACGTCAGCTAACCCCATGTCTTTCATGTCAAAATTCCTTTTTAACATGTTCTTTGTATCAACAATGATACGATTGCTGCTTCCCATAATCAACATTTCATCTACATAGAGACATACCATAACGTACCCGTTATTGGTGTTCTTGATGTAGACACATTTGTCACATTCGTTGATTTTGAAACCATTTGACAACATGACATTGTCAAATTTCAAGTGCCATTGCAGCGGCGCTTGTTTTAGTCCATAGAGAGACTTTACTAGTTTGCATACCTTTTTCTCTTGTCCAGGTACTACAAACCCTTCAGGTTGTTCCATATAGACTTCTTCTTCTAGATCACCGTTTAAGAACGCAGTTTTAACATCCATTTGATGAATCTCAAGATTGTGCAATGCAGCAATCGCGAGAAGCACTCGAATGGATGTAATCCTCGTCACTGGTGAATAGGTATCGAAAAAATCGTACCCCTCACGCTGCTTAAATCCTTTAACGACTAAGCGCGCCTTATATTTGTCTATTGATCCATCAGCTTTATATTTCCTTTTTAGGATCCATTTACATCCTAAAGGTTTACAACCTTCAGGTAAATCAACCAACACCCAAGTGTGGTTTTGCATGATTGAATCAATTTCACTCTGGACTGCTTCCCTCCAGAGTAGTCCGTCTGGTCTAGAGAACGCCACTTTGATAGATGAAGGTTCTTCATCTAGCATGAAGGCGATATATTCTGGACCAAAGTCCTTGGCAATCCTGCCTCGTTTACTACGTCTTGGTTCTGACACTGCAAGGTCAGGGCCTGGTCGCTTTCGCGATTCGAGCACTGTCTCAACAGGTACAGAACTAGTAGCTTCTTCTCTAGTATCGTTGCTTGTACTAGCTTCTTCTTTTCCCTTGTCTTTACAAGGAAAGATATTCTCAAAGTAGACAACGTTATTTGATTCCATCGTCATTCCTACAGTCATTGTTGGAATGTCTGACTTGTGAACCAAAAAACGATGTGCATTGCTGTTTAGTGCATACCCAATAAAGATACAATCAATTGTTTTAGGACCGATTGTCACTTGTTTGGGTGGAGGCACTTGTACCTTGGCTAAACACCCCCACACTTTAAGGTATTTGTATGAGGGCTTTCTGCCTTTCCACAACTCATAGGGAGTGACGTCCCTTCCCTTGAGTGGTATTTTATTGAGGATATAGTTGGCTGATAGAACAGCCTCCTCCCACATGTTCTGGGGTAATCCAGAACTAATCAACATGGCATTCATCATCTCCTTAAGAGTTCGATTCTTGCGTTCAGAAACACCATTAGATTGAGGTGAATATGGAGCAGTTGTTTGATGTATTATACCACTAGCGTTGCATAATTCCTCAAACGGAGCAACATATTCTCCTCCTCTATCACTTCGAACCATCTTAATTCGACTACCAAGTTGATTCTCGGCTTCTGTTTTGAAGTTCTTGAAAGCTTCAATAGCCTCATCTTTACTTCTTAGAAGATAAAGATAGCAATACCTTGTGCAATCATCGATAAAAGTGATAAAGTACTTCTTACCACCTCGAGTTTGCACAAACTTTAGATCACACACGTCGGTGTGGATTAGTTCTAAAGGTTTAGTGCTCCTTTCCACAGAATGAAACGGAGACTTCGTCATTTTTGCTTCAACACAAATTTGACATTTGTTTTGAGTGTTAAACTCGTTTATTTTTAGTAAATCCATATTTACTAATCTTTTTATCGCATTTAGATTCACATGTCTACAATGCTATAAATCACAACACTCAAATAGATAAGAAATAAACTTATTCTTATTATTATTGAGTTAGATAAGCTATTTGGCTATGCTCTACCAAAATGCTATCTAAACAATGATTATTACAACTTGGACTCAAACTCTAGTCTAAGCTTCCAAGTTGTCTTGATCAACTTTTACTCAATGATAATGATATCACGTCTCGCCTTCTTCTTTTTGAGCTTGAAGCAATCCTTTGCCAAGTGACCCGGTTTGCCACAGTTGTAGCAATCCTTCATCTTTGCCTTGCCCTTGTCCTTGGCATTTGGGCGAGCACGTTTGTTGTTGGAGGGACCGCCTTTCTCCAACAAGTTGCCTTTGATTTGAGGTGAGTTTTCGACCTTGTTCATACATTCCCTCACGTCAAATTCTTGGCGCAGCTTCACCATGAGACCTTCAAGAGTCATCTCCTCTTTGTTTTGCATAAGGTAGCTCTTGAAGTCAATCCAGCTTGGCGGTAGCATCTCGATGACCGCCGCAGTGATGAAAGCTTCGGGCATTTTCATCCCTTCGGATTCCAACTCATGCAAGATAAGTTGGAATTCTTGCACTTGATCCATGATCGATCTACCATCGATCATCTTAAAGTCTAAGAACTTAGCTATTACATCATCACTACGATATTTGTTCTCTAGTGCCTCCCAAAGTGGTTTGGAGGTCTTTACATTGGCGTATACATTGTATAAATTATCTTCTAAACATTCTAAAATATAGTGTTTACAAAGATAGTCACCATAGCGCCAATCGTCATACGCGGCATGTACCCAGAAATTGGTCTCGTTCTCTGCTGGCGCAGGAGGCTCGTCTTCCCACAGGAAATCGACCAAGCCCAAAGTCGTGATGTAGAACATCATCTTGTGCTGCCACATTTTGAAATGTGACCCACCAAACTTAGGTGGCTTTTCGGCTATTGCATTCACCCTCGGGGGCTGCATTGGCACCGATCCCGCCATGTTGCCATGGCTCACCACGTTGGTCCCGAAGGCCCCAATCGTTCGTCCAAAAGTGGACCCCATGGAACCACTCGAAGTGGAACCAATCGTTGGTCCAAACGAGGTTTGGCCAACCGTTCCTTCCACGGAACTAACTCCTCCAAAAGTCGTTTGGTTAGTACCAAACATGAACGGGAGTGGTGTTGAAACACCAAAAAGACCACCACTAAAAGTGGAGGCAACAGCAGCAGAGGTGGCGGGTGCCACGGTTGATGCGGCCGCGGCAGAGGCGGCGGCAGAGGCAGCGGCAGCGGCATTGGCAACGGCATTGGCAGCCTCGGTGGAGTTCGCAGGACCGGTCGACATCTCCAGCAAAGGTGTTTAAGTTACGAAAGTTTTAAGTTCAGTTTACAAGTTCAAACTCTCACGTTGCAAGCTTATCTCGTCTTGCGATTGTTGGATTACAAGCTTGCGGGCGTAGTACAATGTAACACAGAAATGTAGGAGATGAGAATACAAGGGAAAAACTGTATTGAAATTACAATCTAATAAAACCAGAAAGGCAGCCGAGTCGAGGAGGGTCCTCTGTCCGCAAGACGAGATACGCCCCGGTAGTGCTCTCGGTTTGGCGTGTCGTCCCCAAAGATAAAACGGCTTCGTCTCGTAGGTAGCAGCACCGCACACCAACGAGCTCCGGCGAACCGGAACGAGGCGAGAACAGAACTTTTACGATGCAGAGTGCAGCAGAGTAAGAGTGTAATGCTTGTTTTCAGATGTACTATGATGCATGGAGGCTGTCCTATATATAGGCACAGTCCACATCAATAGGGGGATTAATACCATTGATGGTATTCATAAGGTGTCGGGGGTTACAGCAGTAACGGACGTACAAGTCCAAGTCCACGGCCGCGCGTCGGGTGACGGGGACGGGACCGGGGCCGGGCGCCGGGCGTCGGGCGACGGGGCCGGGGCCGGGGCCGGGCGCCGGGCGTCGGGGCCGGGGCCGGGCCGGGCGGGCGGCGGCGCGCGCGTGTGGGCTGTGCAAACCGTCACGTGTGCACACAGTTTTATTACATCCTGTGATGTAATAGCTTTTATACTGTAATAAAAGTGATCCACATTCCAATGTGGGATAAGTATTAAATCTTATTTAATGCTTATCTTTTCCCACAACTCCATGTTTCAAGTACCCAACTTTAAACAATTATTTCTCACTCACCGGAAATCGGTTTTGAGTAAATAAATATACTACGATCATCTACTCGGAACGTAGATCGATCCTGTCCCATTTAATTCTGCTAAATTAAATGTTTTCGGTACTCGAAAAATTATTAAACATTGGTTACTCACAACCAATTTCCAACATCTAGAACTTAGTGATGAGGCAATAATTGTGACATCAATGCCTCATTGGCTATACTTGTAGAAAAGTGAAGAATGCCACATTTACATAGTTCTATAACTACTAACTATTGTGTTTTATTCTCATTCTTATTGAAGATGAGTCTTTAAGTAGAATTATGTTTTATCGTTGCTGGGTATTATGTTCCTGATTTTTCAGGCGAGGAGGGCATTGCGAGCTTTGAGAGGGTTAGTCGGACTGAATTCACTTGTTGGTACGGATAACATCTTGGTATGTGAATTGTATTTTGGCCGATTTAATCTCTCATGATATGAACACTATCAGATTGGACAATGAATCTATTAGTTTGTATACTTTATATTTTCTTTTTAATTGGGAGTCTGCTACTTGCTCATGGTGAATATTTCTGAGTCTAACACTTCCTCTTGTTTAGTAGGCTTGGGCCAAAGAGGATCTTTTAAGGGAACAAAGTAAAGAGATCTAGAGTAAGAGGTATTCGCTTTAATCTTGAATGTATCTTCGCCTATTTCTTATCTGTATTATTCATTTAGATGGATTAGAAGTTTCTTGATTATATAATCTTTTGGTTGCATGCTTCACTCATACTCATTAACTTGCTTTCAAGTATTGTTCTGTCGTAATAAGCTATACGTTTATGCCTTTCTTGCTATCGTTGCATCATGTTTATGGCTGAGATCATCTATATTTATTTGCCTATCTTCTTTCTGCCTAAAGATTTTTATGGTCTTGCAACTACTATATGTATGTCTCACATTCTCACAATTCTTTGTAGGAGGGAGAGGGATAATGTCGAAGCTGAAAGAGCACAACATATTAAACTCAAGGTTGATCAAAAGTTGTTTATTCTCTTAAGAAATATTTGATGAGCTTTTGTAGTTGTCATATAGATATTTTGTACTTTGATGCTATTATTTAACGTTATTAATGAAGTATTTAGAATATTTTCATACATGGTTTTATTATTGATATTTCTATGAATTTCATAGTTTTATGTCAAATTATAAATATTTGAAAATTCCAAATTAAAAATTATAGCAAAATAAATGTGAAAAAGATTCTTAATAGTACACTGAAAGTGGAAAATATAATTATATATAAAAGTAAGAAATATAAATTTTAAATATGTAAAGGGTGAAAATATAATTTACAAATATTTAAAGGATGAAAAAATAAATTATAGACAATTGAAGGGGAAAATGTAATTACAAATTAAGACTTCGTAAATTCTCATCCTAGCAAATTAATGTAGCCTCAGATAATATTTTGAGACACTTTATACTGACATTAAATGTGGTTTTTTGTGACGTTTTTAAGTGAGGTAATAGAGGCTCTATCCTTACATTAAACCTATTATTACATTTGCTAATGTTACACCTACATTAAGTGCCATTATAGCTAAAGTGCCACAATAACTTATTTATGGTGATATTTTTAGGTGTCATAATAGGCTGATTTTCTTGTAGTGAATTATGAATTCAAGTAATCGTAAATTTGAATTTTAAAGTTTGAATTCACAACCAAAATAAGTAGTTGTGAATTCGAGTTTTAAAACTCGAATTCACAACCAACACTAGCAATTCAGTCGTGAATTCATCGAACTGGTTGTGAATTTCTAATTTTGATTGTGAATTCAAGTAGTCGTGAATTTGAATTCACAACCAAAACAACTAGTTGTGAATTCAGATTTTTTAAAATTTAAATTCACAACCAGAGCTAGACGTGGTTGTGAATTCAAGAACATTCAGTTGTAAATTCATAGATGTGGTTGTGAATTTAAAAATATCAAGTCGTTCAAAGCATTCAAAGCATTAGTGTTGGATTTGTATACTAAAAGCAATAACATTTTATGCTTGTATACAATGATTCCTTTGTTCACTATTTTATCTCATATCTGATTGTGTTCATGATTGCATATGTATGTTCTCTATCTTTATATAAGTAGATTATATGGTGTGTTGTAGATCACAGAAGACCATATAATTGGATTAACCTTAAGAGATATAATATGATCACAGCCGAGATGACTTTAGGACGAGTCATCGGTTTAGGCTGCAGTATAGATGGAAGTAGTTTGTCTTGACTACTTGTCTATAATGGTACGTCATAACGTATTGATAGGACCACAGTGAGATGTATTCTTCTATCTGACTTAAGTGAAGAATCAAGATTTCGGTGACTTAATAAAATCTTAATACTAATAAGATTTCAGATATATATGTTAATTCGTGTATCACTTTGATTTACTATGAGTGAAAGTTATATATTAACTTGAGTACTTTGTATGTTGGGTGATAGCGGTTAATATATGATATTTGATTATCTGTATTAGTACCCGTATCCGACATAGGATAATGACATCCCCTTAAGGAGCTCAATAATGTGTATTGCGCTAAACCCTGCAGGTTGATTAAGTTCAGGCGCAATAATAAGGTTTGAGTGGTATTGCTTAAGGATTATAAAGAGATTAATTAATTTAAGCTGTCAGAGCTTTAATTAATTAATGGATGTCAGATATTTTAAATATGTGGATTTAATAAGTCTAAATACAAGCCCCGACTCATCACCGGCAATAAAGGGGTAAGTCAATATTGGTTCTGTAGTGGAATGAACTAATATTTATAAATTAATTATGGTCTGGGCTGACCATAGATAATTAATTTATTTGAGGCCCATCTTTATTCCTTGTATCTGGTCCCTGGACTGGCCCAAAGTCTCCTAGCCCTAGAAGAGCTAGAAATCGCCCCCTACACTAATTCTGTGCCCATACGTATTTAATTTTATTTAAATACAGCTGTCAGCTCTAAGGAAAATACACTGATAAAAATATTAGGGTTAATTAGAGAGCTGGGGCGCAGGAAACGTGTAGAGCAGAGCAGATTTCTCTCTTGGGATTTTTCACAGTTCGTTGTCCATCCAACGGTGAAAACTGAGCGGGATACAGTTCAGAATATCAGAACTGGAGTCATTCGATTCGATCATCGACAGCCTCTGCATACATTTTCAAGTAAGTATTCCTGACATCAACGTGCAACTGTTAAATTCATAGGAGCATGTTTAGGATTAATCGTTGTATGATGAATTAATAATAATCCAAGAAGCGATCATGGGGCATTAGAGTATTAATTCAATTTAATATTCCTTCAATTGGTATCAGAGCCCAGGATTAATTTCTTGGCTCTATTATTAATTTATGTACGATTAATAATGTGCGTTGTTTTTACTGCTGTTGTTCTTCGTGGTCTGTTGATTCGTGGAATACGTCGTTTAATGTTGTAATCGTTTTTTCACCACGAGAAAATCCGTGGTTAGATTAGGATTTCAATTTTTTGTTTTGTTTTTCCTTTGTAATCTGTAAAACTGAGGAACGAGACGAGGACGACGATGAATCAACAACGGATGAACGGTGTGAGGAGGAGACGTGCCGGGTGCGGAGCGGGCAAGGCTGCCGGTGCCGAGGGCAGCGCGCGCACGAGCGCTTGCGCGCTGTGCGCCGCGCAACTGGTCAGGCTGCCGAGCACGCCGCTGCTGCTCTTGCCGAGGGTGCCGTGCGGGGCTGCTGCACACGATGCTGGTGACGTGCGGGTCGGGCGAGAAAAGAGGAGGCAGCCGGCAGGGGCTTTGCGCGCTGCGCGCCCAGCGGGTGACGCGCTGCCGCTGCTGCTGCTCACGCTGGGGCCTACCGCTGCTGCTGTTGTGCTGCTGACGCTGGTGTGCTGCTGCTGCTTTGTGCCGGATGCCGCGCCAAGGCGGCTGCTGCCGCTGCTACATGCCACAAAGGGCGAGGAGGCGGCTGCTGCCGCTGCTGCACGCCGAGAAGGCCGAGCTAGTGCCGGGCTGCTGCAGCGCCGGGCGGCTGCTGCGCGCCGGAGGGGGCTGCCAAAGGAGGCGGCGGCGCCTAGGGCTTCCAAATCCTAGGTGGCCGAGTTTTTCCAAACCCTAGGGGGCCTAAACCCTAGTTTTTCCAAAGACGGGCCGGATGAAGTTGTTCGGGCCAATTTTTTTTTTAAGTTTTTGGGCTTTTCTTTTCTATTTTAAATGTAATAGATTAGAATTTGGGATTCCACGAATGGGTCACGAAGAATTTAATTATTTTATTCTGTTCTTTGCATGTCGTGGTGTTAATCCCTTATGCTAGTTACCTGCTTTTCTGTGTCTTTGCTTGTTAATATGTTTTTGTTAACTGCGCTTAGACAAGCATGATAGTAAGTTTATCGTTTTCTTGAGCATGTTTTAGAATTATGCGAGCATGTTTTACATGTTGCGTTCTAGAAAAACATATTTAGGATTATGTGTTTAGCATGAACAAACCTTTTGAAAATAAAAAGACTAAGCTGTTTTTTTTAATAATTTTTATGATATTTAAAAATTATTTTAGACCTCCACATGCGGTCTCAAGACAAAATGATTGAGAATATGAGTAAACGTCCACCCTAACGTGGCTTACTTCATATTTGATTTCACAAGTTCGTTAAGTTGAGATTTCTATTAAAAATATTTAAATCCATTTAAGTAGTGGGAGTTTTGCGGTAAACGTCCACCCTAACGTGGCTTACTCGTATGATTTTCATAAGTACTTTAGTGGATGGATTTTAAATAAGATAACCAAGAGGTTAAATTGAAAGCGGTATGGTCCTAGTGAGTATGCCAATTTCAAGAATTTAATACTCAAAGTTAAATTGTGGTCGCTGCGTAGATATCATTTCAAGTACAATGTACAACTCCCCATCGGAGTCCCTTCTTGAATATGATATGGTCTAGTTAAAGTCCAACTATTAATTTCTTTTGTCAAAAGGTCAAGTTGACATGGATGGAAATTAAACGACTAGGTAAATAGTCTGGTTGAGGAATTCATGTGTAAACGTTCACCCTAACGTGGCTTACTCGTGAGATTTCTTGGGCAGTTGGAGGTTTCATTAATATTGTTTTTATAAAAAAGTTACAATATTATTGTTACGAATTTATGTGCTTCATGTTCTTACATGTTTATTTTGTTTACACTCAGATATGTCTATGTCTCCAATCATCTCTATTCTTGCAAACAATCCTCTCACCGGTCCAAACTATACTGAATGGAAACGCCACATAATGTACATTCTTGAAGCTGAGGAGCACAGTTTTGTGCTTACTACTCCACGTCCCGCGGCCCTAACTGATGCGTCAGCCGATGCGGAACGTGAGGCGCATAAAAGGTGGCACAAGTCTAATAATATGGCCAAGTGCTATATTATGATGACTATGTCACAAACTTTGCAACTCCAGCATCAGGTCATGGTTGATGCGGCTGGCATTATGCTAAACCTCTCTGAGGTATATGGGGAGTCTGAGAGATCTGCTCGCTTTAACATGATGAGAGAAATCTTAGCATGTAAGATGAGCGAGGGAAGTTCTGTACACGAGCATGTCATGAACATGATAAATCTGTTTGACAGGCTTGACTTGCTCGGAGGAGGTATCGAAGGCGAAGCCAAGATCGATATCATCCTGAACACTCTCCCCAAATCCTTTGAGAACTTCCGTCTCAATGTCGTTATGAGCAAGGTCAACTATACTCTTAATGAGTTGTTGAATGCTCTAGTTACGGCAGAGGGAGTCTTGGGCAATAGGAAAGAAGTACTTGTCACTGCCAAGGGATCTACTTTTTCATCGAAAGATGGGAAAAAGAAGTGCAAAGGTCCAAAGGGCAAAGGTGACAAGGAAGCTAGTGGGAGTGGTAAGGCGGTCGGCTCTACTGGCGGCGTGAAGAAGCCAAGTGGAAAGGGAAAGTGCTTCAAGTGCGGCAAGACTGGGCACTGGAAGAAAGATTGTCCAGTGCTCAAGGCAAAGGGACAGGGTACGTCACAAGTTCTAGTAACTGAGACATGTTTAGCTTCGTTTTCTACTCATTCTTGGGTAGTGGATACGGGGGCAACTGACCATGTTTGTTACACCTTGCAGGGCTTCAAGCCGACAAAGAGTCTGGAAAGTGACGAGATCACCATCTCCATGGGCAATGCGTCGAAGGTCGCAGCTGTTGCTATTGGAGATCTATCTTTATGTTTTGGTGATGACATTTTAGTTTTGAGAGATATTTAATATGTGCCGGAGTTTCGGCAGAACATTATTTCAGTTTCAAAATTATTTTTGGATGGATATTCTGTTACTTTTGATAGAGGTGTTTCTATCATGAAAAATAACATGACTATTTGCTCCGGAATTTTGAACAACTCTCTCTATACTACTCCCTCCGTCCCTAAAATAACTTCCTCTTTTTCCATTTTGGGACGTCCCACAAATAACTTCCTCTTTCTTTCTTTCCATTTTTGGAAACCTACCCCACCACTAATAATACTTTATTTATTCTTACTTTTCACTTTTCACCACTCTCAATACTAATTATAACACTTTTCACAACTTTCAATAATAATTATATCATTTTTTCTCCACTATCAATACACTTTACAACTTTTTATTAAAACCCGTGCCGTCCCCAAAGAGGAAGCCATTTCAGGGACGGAGGGAGTATTACATGTCCAATTAAAAATTCTGTCCATGTTGCATCTACATCACAAATCACCCAAAAATCGACCGACACGGATTTTAATTCTGATCATGCTCCCACGTAGCCACCCTAAAAATATTCCCAACGGTCTTTGAACAGACCAAATCACACAAGGATAGCTTGGGAAACAGAGGGGACGTAGCGCCGTCCCCCGAAGGACCGTTTTGCACATATCTCCCTCGTTACACGTCTGAATTGCATGATTCTTGAGACCTTGGTTATCTTTCATGATGGGGAACATGTGGTGAAATTCCCTCGCCGAACCGCTTCCGTGCCAAAATCGAGAATTCGGCTCCCCGAGCCACTTAATGTAGCTAAAATGGCCTTGGCGAACCACTCGCCCAAAAATCGACCGACACGGATTTCAATTCTGATCATGCTCCCACGTAGCCACCCTAAAAATATTCCCAACGGTCTTTGAACGGACCAAATCAGACAAGGATAAGTTGGGAAACGGACGGGACGTAGCGCCGTACCCCGACGGACCGTTTTGCCAATATCTCCCTCGTTACACGTCCGAATTGCATGATTCTTGGGATCTTGATTATCTTTCATGATGGGGAACATATGGTGAATTTCCCTCGCTGAAGTCGAACGTCAATTTCGACCGCATCGGGCCGTAGGGATCGGAATAAGGTTTCCACAAACGCATGAATCGCCGCAATCCGATAAGTAACGAGGGAGATAAGGCCGAAATATTATTTAGCAAGAAACGGGGCCAAGACAACAGAATCCAAGTGGCCTCCATTGGGCTCTGTTTCCCGGTAGACGTCCACTGTTTTGACCATAACTCATTCGTTATGGGTCGGATTCATGTCAAACCAATGCTGATTTCAAGCTAACTCAGAGGGCTACGACTATGGTCGGGCCGATCCGCACGATTTCGAGTGCATCATGTTTGAAATTCGTGCGGTTCAGAACTGCTTCCGAACGATGAATCGGGTATTATGCGCACCTTTCCTTCGTTACAAGTCAGAATGCCTTGATTCTTTCGCCTTTGGAACCCATATGTCATGGGAAACGTACAGTGACGTTCCAACCACGCTCCGACCGCATCTTGGTTCAGGCTGGGAGGGCGAGATCGCTCGGTGCGTGGATTACCGGACAACCTGCCCGATAATTTTTCAACGGCCTGGAAATGTGATTTGGACCAGTCGGCATTATTTTGGGCCTCTGATTTAGCTTTCCAACGGCACGAGAATCGTCCCAATTCGTCGAGTAACGAAGGAGATACGGCCAAAACAGTGTGGATCAGCGTTTTCCGTCAAGGGCTATATCCAGTTTCTTGCCCAGTTTTTTGTACGTAAGTCTGACTTCAATTTCTACCACATCGGGCCATAGGGATCGGAATAAGGTTTCCATAGACGCGTGAATCGCCGCAATCCGATGAGTAACGAGGGAGATAAGGCCGAAACATTATTTCGCAAGAAACGGGGCCTAGACAACAGAATCCAAGTGGCTCCGTTTCCCGGTAAACGTCCACTGTTTTGGCCATAACTCATTCGTTATGGGTCGGATTCATGTCAAACCAACGATGATTTCAAGCTAACTCAGAGGGCTACGACTATGGTCGGGCCGATCCGCACGATCCCGAGTGCATCGTGTTCGAAATTCGTGCGGTTCAGAACTGCTTCCGAACGATGAATCGGGTATTATGCGCACCTTTCCTTCGTTACAAGTCGGAATGCCTTGATTCTTTCGCCTTTGGAACCCATATGTCATGGGAAACGTACAGTGACGTTCCAACCACGCTCCGACCGCATCTCGGTTTGGGCCGGGAGGGCGAGATCGCTCGGTGCGTGGATTACCGGTCAACCTGCCCGATAATTTTTCGGCTCCCCGAGCCACTTAATGTAGCTAAAATGGCCTTGGCGAACCACTCGCCCAAAAATCGACTTATACAGATTTCAATTCTGATCATGATCCCACGTAGCCACCCTAAAAATATTTCCAACGGTCATTGAACGGACCAAATCAGACAAGGATAGGTTGGGAAACGGAGGGGACGTAGCACCGTCCCCCGACGGACCGTTTTGCCAATATCTCCCTCGTTACACGTCCGAATTGCATGATTCTTGGGACCTTGGTTATCTTTCATGATGGGGAACATGTGGTGAAATTCCCTCGCCGAACCGTTTTCGTGCCAAAATCGAGATTTCGGCTCTCCGAGCCACTCAATGTAGTTAAAATGGCCTTGGCGAACCAATCGCCCAAAAATCGACTGACACGGATTTCAATTCTGATCATGCTCCCACGTAGCCACCCTAAAAATATTTCGAACGGTCTTTGAACGGACCAAATCAGACAAGAATAGGTTGGGAAACGGAGGGGACGTAGCGCCGTCCCCCGACGGACCGTTTTGCCAATATCTCCCTCGTTACACGTCCGAATTGCATGATTCTTGAGACCTTGGTTATCTTTCATGATGGGGAACATATGGTGAATTTCCCTCGCTGAAGTCGAACGTCAATTTCGACCGCATCGGGCCGTAGGGATCGGAATAAGGTTTCCACAGACGCATGAATCGCGGCAATCCGATAAGTAACGATGGAGATATGGCCGAAACATTATTTAGCAAGAAACGGGGCCAAGACAACAAAATCCAAGTGGCCTCCATTGGGCTCTGTTTCCCGGTAGACGTCCACTGTTTTGGCCATAACTCATTCGTTATGGGTCGGATTCATGTCAAACCAACGTTGATTTCAAGCTAACTCAGAGGGCTACGACTATGGTCGGGCCGATCCGCACGATTTCGAGTGCATCGTGTTTGAAATTCGTGCGGTTCAGAACTACTTCCGAACGATGAATCGGGTATTATGCGCACCTTTCCTTCGTTACAAGTCAGCATGCCTTGATTCTTTCGCCTTTGGAACCCATATGTCATGGGAAACGTACAGTGACGTTCCAACCACGCTCTGACCGCATCTCGGTTAAGGCTGGGAGGACGAGATCGCTCGGAGCGTGGATTACCGGACAACCTGCCCGATAATTTTTCAACAAACTGGAAATGTGATTTGGACCGGTCGGCATTGTTTTGGGCCTCTGATTTAGCTTTCCAACAGCGCGAGAATCGTCCCAATTCGTCGAGTAACGAAGGAGATACGGCCAAAACAGTGTGGATCAGCATTTTTCGTCAAGGGCTATATCCAGTTTCTTGCCCAATTTTTTGTACGTAAGTCTAACTTCAATTTCTACCACATCGGGCCGTAGGGATCGGAATAAGGTTTCCATAGACGCGTGAATCGCCGCAATCCGATGAGTAACGAGGGAGATAAGGCCGAAACATTATTTCGCAAGAAACGGGGCCTAGACAACAGAATCCAAGTGGCCTCCATTGGGCTCCGTTTCCCGGTAGACGTCCACTATTTTGGCCATAACTCATTCGTTATGGGTCAGATTCATGTCAAACCAACGATGATTTCAAGCTAACTCAGAGGGCTACGACTATGGTCAGGCCGATTCGCACGATCCCGAGTGCATCGTGTTTAAAATTCGTGCGGTTCAGAACTGCTTCCGAACGATGAATCGGGTATTATGCGCACCTTTCCTTCGTTACAAGTCGGAATGCCTTGATTCTTTCGCCTTTGGAACCCATATGTCATGGGAAACGTACAGTGACGTTCCAACCACGCTCCGACCGCATCTCGGTTTGGGTCGGGAGGGCGAGATCGCTCGGTGCGTGGATTACCGATCAACCTGCCCGATAATTTTTCGGCTCCCCGAGCCACTTAATGTAGCTAAAATGGTCTTGGTGAACCATTCGCCCAAAAATTGACTGGCACGGATTTCAAATCTGATAATGCTCCCACGTAGCCACCCTAAAAATATTCCCAACGGTCTTTGAACGGACTAAATCAGACAAGGATACGTTGGGAAACGGACGGGACGTAGCGCCGTCCCCCGACGGACCGTTTTGCCAATATCTCCCTCGTTACACGTCTGAATTGCATGATTCTTGGGACCTTGGTTATCTTTCATGATGGGGAACATATGGTGAAATTTCCTCGCCGAACCGCTTCCATGCCAAAATCGAGATTTCGGCTCTCCGAGCCACTCAATGTAGCTAAAATGGCCTTGGCGAACCAATCGCCCAAAAATCGACTGACACGGATTTCAATTCTGATCAAGCTCCCACGTAGCCACCCTAAAAGTATTTCCAACGGTATTTGAACGGACAAAATCAGACAAGGATAGGTTGGGAAACGGAGGGGACGTAGCGCCGTCCCCCGACGGACCGTTTTGCACATATCTCCCTCGTTACACGTCTGAATTGCATGATTCTTTGGCCCTTGGTTATCTTTCATGATGGGGAACGTGTGGTGAAATTCTCACGCCGAATCGCTTCCGTGCCAAAATCGAGATTTCGACTCCCCGAACCACTCAATATAGCTAAAATTGGCTTGGCGAACCAATCGTCCAAAAATTGACCGACACGGATTTTAATTCTGATCATGCTCCCACGTAGCCACCTTAAAAATATTCCCAACGGTCTTTGAACAGACCAAATCACACAAGGATAGGTTGGGAAACGGAGGAGACGTAGCGCCGTCCCCCGACAGACCGTTTTGCACATATCTCCCTCGTTACACGTCTGAATTGCATGATTCTTGAGACCTTGGTTATCTTTCATGATGGGGAGCATGTGGTGAAATTCCCTCGCCGAACTGCTTCCGTGCCAAAATCGAGATTTCGGCTCCCCGAGCCACTTAATGTAGCTAAAATGGCCTTGGCGAACCACTCGCCCAAAAATCGATCGACAGGGATTTCAATTCTGATCATGCTCCCACGTAGCCACCCTAAAAATATTCCCAACGGTCTTTGAACGGACCAAATCAGACAAGGATAAGTTGGGAAATGGACGGGACGTAGCGCCGTCCCCCGACGGACCGTTCTGCCAATATCTCCCTCGTTACACGTCCGAATTGCATGATTCTTGGGACCTTGGTTATCTTTCATGATGGGGAACATATGGTAAAATTTCCTCGCCGAACCGCCTTCGTGCCAAAATCGAGATCTCAGCTCTCCGAGCCACTCAATGTAGCTAAAATGGCCTTAGCGAACCAATCGCCCAAAAATCGACTGACACGGAATTCAATTCTGATCAAGCTCCCACGTAGCCACCCTAAAAATATTTCCAACGGTCTTTGAATGGACCAAATCAGACAAGGATAGGTTAGGAAACAGAGGGGACGTAGTGCTGTCCCCCGACGGACCGTTTTGCACATATCTCCCTCGTTACACGTCTGAATTGCATGATTCTTAGGCCCTTGGTTATCTTTCATGATGGGGAACATATGGTGAAATTTCCTCGCCGAACCGCCTCCATGCCAATATCGAGATCTCAGCTCTCCGAGCCACTCAATGTAGCTAAAATAGCCTTGACGAACCAATCGCCCAAACATCGACTGACACGGATTTCAATTCTGATCAAGCTCCCACGTAGCCACCCTAAAAATATTTCCAACGGTGTTTGAACGGACCAAATCAGACAAGGATAGGTTAGGAAACAGAGGGGACGTAGCGTTGTCCCTCGACGGACTGTTTTGCACATATCTCCCTCGTTACACGTCTGAATTGCATGATTTTTGAGACCTTGGTTATCTTTCATGATGGGGAACATGTGGTGAAATTCCCTCGCCGAACCGCTTCCGTGCCAAAATCGAGATTTCAGCTCCCCGAGCCACTTAATGTAGCTAAAATGGCCTTAGCGAACCACTCGCCCAAAAATCGACCGACACGGATTTCAATTCTGATCATGCTCCCACGTAGCCACCCTGAAAATATTCCCAACAGTCTTTGAACGGACTAAATCAGACAAGGATAAGTTGGGAAACGGACGGGACGTAGCGCCGTCCCCCGACGGACCGTTTTGCCAATATCTACCTCAATACACGTCCGAATTGCATGATTCTTGGGACCTTGGTTATCTTTCGTGATGGGGAACATATGGTGAAACTTTCTCGCCGAACCGTTTCCGTGCCAAAATCGAGATTTCGGCTCTCCGAGCCACTCAATGTAGATAAAATGGCCTTGGCGAACCAATCGCCCAAAAATCGACTGACACGGATTTCAATTCTGATCAAACTCCCACGTAGCCACCCTAAAAATATTTCCAACGATCTTTGAACGGACCAAATCAGACAAGGATAGGTTGGGAAACAGAGGGGAAGTAGCGCCGTCCCCCGACGGACCGTTTTGCACATATCTCCCTCGTTACACGTCTGAATTGCATGATTCTTGGGACATTGGTTATCTTTCATGATGGTAAACATGTGGTGAAATTCCCTCGCCGAACCGCTTCCGTGCCAAAATCGAGATTTTGGCTCCCCGAGCCACTTAATGTAGCTAAAATGGCCTTGACGAACCACTCGCCCATAAATCGACCGACACGGATTTCAATTCTGATCATGCTCCCACGTAGCCACCCAAAAAATATTCCCAACGGTCTTTGAACAGACCAAATCAGACAAGGATAACTTGGAAAATGGACGGGACGTAGCGCCGTCTCCCGACGGACCGTTTTGCCAATATCTCCCTCGTTACACGTCCGAACTGCATGATTCTTGGGACCTTGGTTATCTTTCATGATAAGGAACATATGGTGAAATTTCCTCGCCAAACCGCTTCTGTGCCAAAATCGAGATTTCGGCTCTCCGAGCCACTCAATGTAGCTAAAATGGCATCGGCGAACCAATCGCCCAAAAATCGACTGACACGGATTTCAATTCTGATCAAGCTCTCACGTTGCCACCCTAAAAATATTTCCAACGGTCTTTGAACGGACCAAATCAGACAAGGATAGGTTGGGAAACGGAGGGGACGTAGCGCTGTCCCCCGACGGACCGTTTTGCACATATCTCCCTCGTTACACGTCTGAATTGCATGATTCTTGGGACATTCGTTATCTTTCATGATGCAGAACATGTGCTGAAATTCCCTCGCCGAACCGCTTCCGTGCCAAAATCAAGATTTCGGCTCGCCGAGCCACTTAATGTAGCTAAAATGGCCTTGGCGAACCACTCGCCCAAAAATCGACCTACACGGATTTCAATTTTGATCATGCTCCCACGTAGCCACCCTAACAATATTCCAAACGGTCTTTGAACGGACCAAATCAGATAAGGATAAGTTGGGAAACGGAGGGGACGTAGCGCCATCCCCCGACGGACCGTTTGGCCAATATCTCCCTTGTTACACGTCTGAATTGCATGATTCTTGGGCCCTTGGTTATCTTTCATGATGGGGAACATGTGGTGAATTTCCCTCGCTGAAGTCGAACGTTAATTTCGACCGCATCGGGCCGTAGGGATCGGAATAAGGTTTCCATAGACGCGTGAATCGCCGCAATCCGATAAGTAACGAGGGAGATAAGGCCGAAACATTATTTCGCAAGAAACGGGGTCAAGACAACAGAATCCAACTGGCCTCCATTGGGCTCCGTTTCCCGGTAGACGTCCACTGTTTTGGCCATAACTCATTCGTTATGTGACGGATTCATGTCAAACCAACGCTGATTTCAAGCTAACTCAGAGGGCTACGACTATGGTCGGGCCGATCCACATGATCCCGGGTGCAACGTGTTTGAAAATCGGGCGGTTAAGAACTGCTTCCGAACGATGAATCGGGTATTATGCGCACCTTTCCTTCGTTACAAGTCGGAATGCCTTGATTCTTTCGCCTTTGGAACCCATATGTCATGGGAAACGTACAGTGACGTTCCAACCATGCTCCGAGAGCATCTCGATTCGGGCCGGGAGGCCGAGATCGCTCGGTGCGTGGATTACCGGTCAACCTGCCCGATAATTTTTTAACGGACTGGAAATGTGATTTGGACCGGTTAGCATTGTTGTGGGCCTTTGATTTAGCTTTCCACGGCGTGAGAATCGTCCCAATCCATCGAGTAGCGGAGGAGATATGGCTAAAACAGCGGTGGTCTGCGTTTTCCGTCTAGGGCTATATCCCGTTTCTTGTCCAATTTTTTGTGCAGATGTCGAACGTCAATTTCGACCACATCGGGCCGTAGGAATCGGAATAAGGTTTCCATAGACGCGTGAATCTTCACAGTCCAATAAGTAACGAGGGAGATAAGGCCGAAACATAATTTCGCAAGAAACGGGCCAAGACAACAGAATCCAAGTGGCCTCCATTGGGCTCCGTTTCCCGGTAGACGTCCACTGTTTTGGCCATAACTCATTCGTTATGTGACGGATTCACGTCAAACAAATGCTGATTTCAAGCTAACTCAGAGGGCTATGACTATGGTCGGGCCGATCCGCACGATCCTAGGTGCAACGTGTTTGAAAATCGTGCGGTTCAGAACTGCTTCCGAACGATAAATCGCGTATTATGGGCACCTTTCCTTCGTTACAAGTCGGAATATCTTGATTCTTTCACCTTTGGAACCCATATGTCATGGGAAACGTACAGTGATATTCCAACCACGCTCCGACCACATCTCGGTTCGGGCCGGGAGGCAGAGATCGCTCGGTGCGTGGATTACCGGTCAACCTACCGATAATTTTTCAACGGACTGGAAATGTGATTTGGACCGGTCAGCGTTGTTGTGGGCCTCTGATTTAGCTTTCCAACGGCGTGAGAATCGTCCAAATACATCGAGTAACAAAGGAGATACGGCTAAAACAGTGGCGATCTGTGTTTTCCGTCTAGGCTATATCCCGTTTCTTGCCCAATTTTTTGTGCGGAAGTCGAACGTCAATTTCGACCGCATTGGGCCTTAGGGATCGGAATAAGGTTTCCATAGACGCGTGAATCGCCGCAATTCGATAAGTAACAAGGGAGATAAGGCCGAAACATTATTTCGCAAGAAACGGGGCCTAGACAACAGAATCGAAGTGGCCTCCATTGGGCTCCGTTTCCCGGTAGACGTCCACTGTTTTGGCCATAACTCATTCGTTATGTGACGGATTCACGTCAAACCAACGCTGATTTCAAGCTAACTCAGAGGGATACGACTATGGTCGGGCCGATCCGCACGATCCTGGGTGCAACGTGTTTGAAAATCGTGCGGTTCAGAATTGCTTCCGAACGATGAATCAGGTATTATGCGCACCTTTCCTTCGTTACAAGTCAGAATGCCTTGATTCTTTCACCTTTGGAACCCATATGTCATGGAAAACGTACAGTGAATTTCCAACCACGCTCCGACCGCATCTCGGTTCGGGCCGGGAGGCCGAGATCGCTCGGTGCGTGGATTACCGGTCAACCTGCACGATAATTTTTCAACAAATTGGAAAATGTGATTTGGACCGGTCAACATTGTTGTGGGCCTCTGATTTAGCTTTCCAACGGCGTGAGAATCGTCCCAATCCGTCGAGTAACGAAGGAGATACGGCCAAAACAGTGGTGATCTGCGTTTTCCGTCATGGGCTATATCCCGTTTCTTGCCCAGTTTTTTGTGCAGAAGTCGAACGTCATTTTCGACCGCATCGGGCCGTAGGGATCGAAATAAGGTTTCCATAGACGCATGAATCTCCACAATCCGATAAGTAACGAGGGAGATAAGGCCGAAACATTATTTCGCAAGAAACGGGGCCAAGACAACAGAATCCAAGTGGCCTCCATTGGGCTCCGTTTCCAGGTAGACGTCCACTGTTTTGGCCATAACTCATTCGTTAAGTGACGGATTCACGTCAAACCAACGCTGATTTCAAGCTAACTCAGAGGGCTACGACTATGGTTGGGCCGATCCGCACGATCCCGGGTGCAACGTGTTTGAAAATCGTGCGGTTCAGAACTGCTTCCGAACGATGAATCGGGTATTATGCGCACCTTTCCTTCGTTACAAGTCGGAATGCCTTGATTCTTTCGACTTTGGAACCCATATGTCATGGGAAACGTACGTTGACGTTCCAACCACGCTCCGACCGCATCTCAGTTCGGGCCGGGAGGCAGAGATCGCTCGGTGTGTGGATTACCGGTCAACCTGCCCGATAATTTTTCAACGGACTGGAACTGTGATTTGGACCAATCAGCATTGTTGGGGGCCTCTGATTTAGCTTTCCAACGGCGTGAGAATCGTCCCAATCCATCGAATAACGAAGGAGATACGGCCAAAACAGTGGTGATCTGCGTTTTTCGTCTAGAGCTATATCCCGTTTCTTGCCCAATTTTTTGTGCGGAAGTCGAACGTCAATTTCGACCGCATCGGGCCATAGGGATCGGAATAAGGTTTTCATAGACACATGAATCGCCGCAATCCGATAAGTAACGAGGGAGATAAGGCCAAAACATTATTTCGCAAGAAACGGGGCCAAGACAACAAAATCCAAGTGGCCTCCATTGGGCTCCGTTTCCCGGTAGATGTCCACTGTTTTGGCCATAACTCATTCGTTATGTGAGGGATTCACGTCAAACCAACGCTGATTTCAATCTAACTCAGAGGGCTACGACTATGGTCGGGCCGATCCGCACGATCCCGGGTGCAACGTGTTTGAAAATCGTGCGGTTCAGAACTGCTTCCGAACGATGAATCGGGTATTGTGCGCACCTTTCCTTCGTTACAAGTCGGAATGCCCTGATTCTTTCGCCTTTGGAACCCATATGTCATGGGAAACGTACAGTGACATTCGAACTACGCTCCGACCGCATCTCGGTTCGGGCCGGGAGGTCGAGATCGCTCGGTGCGTGGATTATCGGTCAACTTGCCCGATAAATTTTCAACGGACTGGAAATGTGATTTGAACCGGTCAGAATTGTTGTGGGCCTCTGATTTAGCTTTCCAATGGCGTGAGAATCATCCCAATCCGTCGAGTAACGAAGGAGATACGGCCAAAACAGTGGTGATCTGCGTTTTCCGTCAAGGGCTATATCCCGTTTCTTGCCTAGTTTTTTGTGCAGAACTCGAACGTCAATATCGACCGCATCGGGCCGTAGGGAACGGAATAAGGTTTCCATAGACGCATGAATCGTCGCAATCCGATAAGTAACGAGGGAGATAAGGCCTAAACATTATTTCGCAAGAAACGGGGCCAAGACAACAGAATCCAAGGGGCCTCCATTGGGCTCCGTTTCCCGGCAGACGTCCACCGTTTTGGCCATAACTCATTCGTTATGTGACAGATTCACGTCAAACAAACGCTGATTTCAAGCTAACTCAGAGGGCTACGACTATGGTCGGGCCGATCCGCACGATCCCGGATGCAACGTGTTTGAAAATCGTGCGATTCAGAATTGCTTCCGAACGATGAATAAGGTATTATGCGCACCTTTCCTTCGTTACAAGTCGGAATGCCTTGATTCTTTCGACTTTGGAACCCATATGTCATGGGAAACGTACAGTGACGTTCCAACCACGCTCCGACCGCATCTCGGTTCGGGCCGGGAGGCCGAGATCGCTCAGTGCGTGGATTAACGGTCAACCTGCCGGACAATTTTTCAACAGACTAGAAATGTGATTTGGACCGGTCAGCATTGTTGTGGGCCTCTGATTTAGCTTTCCAAGGGCGTGAGAATCATCCCAATCCATCGAGTAACGAAGGAGATACGGCCAAAACAGTGGTGATCTGCGTTTTCCGTCTAGGGCTATATCCCATTTCTTGCCCAATTTTTTATGCGGAAGTCGAACGTCAATTTCGACCGCATCGGGCCGTAGGGATCGGAATAAGGTTTCCATAGACGAGTGAATCGCCGTAATCCGATAAGTAACGAGGGAGATAAGGCCGAAACATTATTTCGCAAGAAACGGGGCCAAGACAACAGAATCCAAGTGGCCTCTATTGGGCTCCGTTTCCCGGTAGACGTCCACTGTTTTGGCCATAACTCAGTCGTTAAGTGACGGATTCACGTCAAACCAACGGTGATTTCAAGCTAACTCAGAGGGCTACGACTATGGTCGGGCCTATCCGCACGATCCTGGGTGCAACGTGTTTGAAAATCGTGCGTTTCAGAACTGCTTCCGAACGATGACTCGGGTATTATGCGCACCTTTCCTTCGTTACAAGTCAGAATGCCTTGATTCTTTCGCCTTTGGAACCCATATGTCATGGGAAACGTACAGTGACGTTCCAACCACGCTCCGACCGCATCTCGGTTCAGGCCGGGAGGCTGAGATCGCTCGGTGCGTGGATTACCGGCCAACCTGCCCGATAATTTTTCAACGGACTGGAAATGTGATTTGGACCGGTCAGCATTGTTGTGGGCCTCTGATTTAGCTTTCCAACGACGTGAGAGTCGTCCCAATCCATCGAGTAACGAAGGAGATACGGCCAAAACAGTGGTGATCTGCGTTTTCCGTCTAGGGCTATATCCCGTTTCTTGCCCAATTTTTTGTGCGGAAGTCGAACGTCAATTTCGACCGCATTGGGCCGTAGGGATCGGAGTAAGGTTTCCATAGACGCGTGAATCGCCGCAATCCGATAAGTAACGAGGGAGATAAGGCCGAAACATTATTTCGCAAGAAATGGGGCCAAGACAACAGAATCCAAGTGGCCTCCATTGGGCTCCGTTTTCCGGTAGACGTCCACTGTTTTGGCCATAACTCATTCGTTATGTGACGGATTCACGTCAAACTAATGCTGATTTCAAGCTAGCTCAGAGGGCTACGACTATGGCCGGGCCGATCTGCACGATCCCGGGTGCAAAGTGTTTGAAAATCGTGCGGTTCAGAACTGCTTCCGAACGATGAATCGGGTATTATGCGCACCTTTCCTTCGTTACAAGTCGGAATGCCTTGATTCTTTCGCCTTTGGAACCCATATGTCATGGGAAACGTACAGTGACGTTCCAACCACGCTCCAACCGCATCTCAGTTAGGGCCGGGAGGCCGAGATCGCTCAGTGCGTGGATTAACGGACAACCTGCCGGACAATTTTTCAACAGACTGGAAATGTGATTTGGACCGGTCAGCATTGTTGTGGGCCTCTAATTTAGCTTTCCAACGGCGTGAGAATCGTCCCAATCCATCGAGTAATGAAGGAGATACGGCCAAAACAGTGGTGATCTGCATTTTCCGTCTAGGGCTATATCCCGTTTCTTGCCCAATTTTTTGTGCGGAAGTCGAACGTTAATTTCGACCACATCGGGCCGTAGGGATCGGCGTAAGGTTTCCATAGAAGCGTGAATCGCTGCAATCCGATAAGTAACGAGGGAGATAAGGCCGAAACATTATTTCGCATGAAATGGGGCCAAGACAACAGAATCCAAATGGCCTCCATTGGGCTTCGTTTCCCGGTAGACGTCCACTGTTTTGGCCATAACTCATTCGTTAAGTGACGGATTCATGTCAAACCAACGCTGATTTCAAGCTAACTCAGAGGGCTACGACTATGGCTGGGCTGATCCGCACGATCCCGGGTGCAAAGTGTTTGAAAATCGTGCGGTTCAGAACTGCTTCGGAACGATGAATCGGGTATTATGCGCACCTTTCCTTCGTTACAAGTCGAAATGCCTTGATTCTTTCGCCTTTGGAACCCATATGTCATGGGAAACGTACAGTGACGTTCCAACCACGCTCCGACCGCATCTCGGTTCGGGCCGGGAGGCCGAGATCGCTCGGTACGTGGATTACCGGTCAACCTGCCCGATAATTTTTCAACGGACTGGAAATGTGATTTCGACCGGTCAGCATTGTTGTGGGCCTCTGATTTAGCTTTCCAACGGCATGAGAATCGTCCCAATCCATCGAGTAACGAAGGAGATACGGCCAAAATAGTGGTGATCTGTGTTTTCCGTCTAGGGCTATATCCCGTTTCTTGCCCAATTTTTTGTGCGGAAGTCGAACGTCAATTTCGACCGCATCGGGCCGTAGGGATCGGAATAAGGTTTCCATAGACGCGTGAATCACTGCAATTCGAAAATTAACGAGGGAGATAAGGCCGAAACATTATTTTGCAAGAAACGGGGCCAAGACAACAGAATCCAAGTGGCCTCCATTGGGCTCTGTTTCCAGGTAGACGTCCACTGTTTTGGCCATAACTCATTCGTTATGTGACGGATTCACAGTCAAACTAATGCTGATTTCAAGCTAACTCAGAGGGCTACGACTATGGTCGGGCCGATCCCCACGATCTCGGGAGCAACGTGTTTGAAAATCATGCGGTTCTGAAGTGCTTCCGAACGATGAATCGAGTATTATGCGCACCTTTCCTTCGTTACAAGTCGGAATGCCATAATTCTTTTGCCTTTGGAACCCATATGTCATGGGAAACGTACAGTGACGTTCCAACCATGCTCCGACCGCATCTCGGTTCGGGCCGGGAGGCCGAGATCGCTCAGTGCGTGGATTAACGGTCAACCTGCCGGACAATTTTTCAACAGACTAGAAATGTGATTTGGACCGGTCAGCATTGTTGTGGGCCTCTGATTTAGCTTTCCAAGGGCGTGAGAATCATCCCAATCCATCGAGTAACGAAGGAGATACGGCCAAAACAGTGGTGATCTGCGTTTTCCGTCTAGGGCTATATCCCATTTCTTGCCCAATTTTTTATGCGGAAGTCGAACGTCAATTTCGACCGCATCGGGCCGTAGGGATTGGAATAAGATTTCCATAGACGAGTGAATCGCCGCAATCCGATAAGTAACGAGGGAGATAAGGCCGAAACATTATTTCGCAAGAAACGGGGCCAAGACAACAGAATCCAAGTGGCCTCTATTGGGCTCCGTTTCCCGGTAGACGTCCACTGTTTTGGCCATAACTCAGTCGTTAAGTGACGGATTCACGTCAAACCAACGGTGATTTCAAGCTAACTCAGAGGGCTACGACTATGGTCGGGCCTATCCGCACGATCCTGGGTGCAACGTGTTTGAAAATCGTGCGTTTCAGAACTGCTTCCGAACGATGACTCGGGTATTATGCGCACCTTTCCTTCGTTACAAGTCAGAATGCCTTGATTCTTTCGCCTTTGGAACCCATATGTCATGGGAAACGTACAGTGACGTTCCAACCACGCTCCGACCGTATCTCGGTTCAGGCCGGGAGGCTGAGATCGCTCGGTGCGTGGATTACCGGCCAACCTGCCCGATAATTTTTCAACGGACTGGAAATGTGATTTGGACCGGTCAGCATTGTTGTGGGCCTCTGATTTAGCTTTCCAACGACGTGAGATTCGTCCCAATCCATCGAGTAACGAAGGAGATACGGCCAAAACAGTGGTGATCTGCGTTTTCCGTCTAGGGCTATATCCCGTTTCTTGCCCAATTTTTTGTGCGGAAGTCGAACGTCAATTTCGACCGCATTGGGCCGTAGGGATCGGAGTAAGGTTTCCATAGACGCGTGAATCGCCGCAATCCGATAAGTAACGAGGGAGATAAGGCCGAAACATTATTTCGCAAGAAATGGGGCCAAGACAACAGAATCCAAGTGGCCTCCATTGGGCTCCGTTTTCCGGTAGACGTCCACTGTTTTGGCCATAACTCATTCGTTATGTGACGGATTCACGTCAAACTAATGCTGATTTCAAGCTAGCTCAGAGGGCTACGACTATGGCTGGGCCGATCTGCACGATCCCGGGTGCAAAGTGTTTGAAAATCGTGCGGTTCAGAACTGCTTCCGAACGATGAATCGGGTATTATGCGCACCTTTCCTTCGTTACAAGTCGGAATGCCTTGATTCTTTCGCCTTTGGAACCCATATGTCATGGGAAACGTACAGTGACGTTCCAACCACGCTCCAACCGCATCTCAGTTAGGGCCGGGAGGCCGAGATCGCTCAGTGCGTGGATTAACGGACAACCTGCCGGACAATTTTTCAACAGACTGGAAATGTGATTTGGACCGGTCAGCATTGTTGTGGGCCTCTAATTTAGCTTTCCAACGGCGTGAGAATCGTCCCAATCCATCGAGTAAGGAAGGAGATACGGCCAAAACAGTGGTGATCTGCGTTTTCCGTCTAGGGCTATATCCCGTTTCTTGCCCAATTTTTTGTGCGGAAGTCGAACATTAATTTCGACCACATCGGGCCGTAGGGATCGGCGTAAGGTTTCCATAGAAGCGTGAATCGCTGCAATCCGATAAGTAACGAGGGAGATAAGGCCGAAACATTATTTCGCAAGAAATGGGGCCAAGACAACAGAATCCAAATGGCCTCCATTGGGCTTCGTTTCCCGGTAGACGTCCACTGTTTTGGCCATAACTCATTCGTTAAGTGACGAATTCATGTCAAACCAACGCTGATTTCAAGCTAACTCAGAGGGCTACGACTATGGTTGGGCCGATCCGCACGATCCTGGGTGCAACGTGTTTGAAAATCGTGCAGTTCAGAACTGCTTCCGAACGATGAATCGGGTATTATGCGCACCATTCCTTCGTTACAAGTCGGAATGCATTGATTCTTTCGCCTTGGAAACCCATATGTTATGGAAAACGTACAGTGACGTTCCTACCATGCTTCGACCGCATCTCGGTTCGGGCCGGGAGGCCGAGATCGCTCGGTGCGTGGATTAACGGTCAACCTGCCCGATAATTTTTCAACGAACTGGAAATGTGATTTGGACCGGTCAGCATTGTTGTGGGCCTCTGATTTAGGTTTCCAACGGCGTTAGAATCGTCCCAATCCATCGAGTAACGAAGGAGATACGGCCAAAACAGTGGTGATCTGCGTTTTCCGTCTAGGGCTATATCCCGTTTCTTGCCCAATTTTTTGTGCGGAAGTCGAACGTCAATTTCGACCACATCGGACCGTAGGGATCGGCGTAAGGTTTCCATAGAAGCGTGAATCGTCGCAATCCGATAAGTAACGAGGGAGATAAGGCCGAAACATTATTTCGCAAGAAACGGGGCCAAGACAACAGAATCCAAGTGGCCTCCATTGGGCTTCGTTTCCCGGTAGACGTCCACTGTTTTGGCCATAACTTATTCGTTATGGGTCAGATTCATGTCAAACCAACGCTGATTTCAAGCTAACTCAGAGGGCTACGACTATGGTCGGGCCGATCCGCACGATCCCAAGTGCATCGTATTTGAAAATAGTGCGGTTCCGAACTGCTTCGGAACGATGAATCGGGTATTATGTGCAACATTCCTTCGTTACAAGTCGGAATGCCTTGATTCTTTCGCCTTTGGAACCCATATGTCATGGGAAACGTACAGTGACGTTCCAACCACGCTCCGACCGTATATCGGTTCGGGCCGGGAGGGCAAGATCGCTCGGTGCGTGGATTACCGGTCAAACTGCCCGATAATTTTTCAACGGACTGGAAATGTGATTTGGACCGGTCAGCATTGTTGTGGCCCTCTGATTTAGGTTTCCAACGGTGTGAGAATCATCCCAATCCGTCGAGTAACAAAGGAGATACGACTAAAACAGTGGTGATCTGCGTTTTTCGTCAAGGGCTATATCCCGTTTCTTGCCCAGTTTTTTGTGCAGATGTCGAACGTCAATTTCGACCACATCGGGCCGTAGGGATCGGAATAAGGTTTCCATAGACGCATGAATCGCCGCAATCCGATAAGTAACGAGGGAGATAAGGCCGAAACAATATTTCGCAAGAAACGGGGCCAAGACAACAGAATCCAAGTGGCCTCCATTGGGCTCCGTTTCCCGGTAGACGTCCACTGTTTTGGCCATAACTCATTCGTTATGTGACGGATTCACGTCAAACCAACGCTGATTTCAAGTTAGCTCAGAGGGCTACGACTATGGCTGGGCCGATCCGCACGATCCCGGGTGCAAAGTGTTTGAAAATCGTGCGGTTCAGAACTACTTCGGAACGATGAATCGGGTATTATGCGCACCTTTCCTTCGTTACAAGTTGGAATGCCTTGATTCTTTCACCTTTGGAACCCATATGTCATGGGAAACGTACAGTGATGTTCCAACCATGCTCCGACCGCATCTCGGTTCGGGCCGGGAGGCCGAGATCGCTCGGTGCGTGGATTACCGGTCAACCTGCCCGATAATTTTTTAACGGACTGGAAATGTGATTTTGACCGGTCAGCATTGTTGTGGGCCTCTGATTTAGTTTTCCAACGGCATGAGAATCGTCCCAATCCATCGAGTAACGATGGAGATACGGCCAAAATAGTGGTGATCTGTGTTTTCCGTCTAGGGCTATATCCCGTTTCTTGCCCAATTTTTTGTGCGGAAGTCGAACGTCAATTTCGACCGCATCGGGCCGTAGGGATCGGAATAAGGTTTCCATAGACGCGTGAATCACCGCAATTCGAAAATTAACGAGGGAGATAAGGCCGAAACATTATTTCGCAAGAAACGGGGCCAAGACAACAGAATCCAACTGGCCTCCATTGGGCTCCGTTTCCCGGTAGACGTCCACTGTTTTGGCCATAACTCATTCGTTATGTGACGGATTCACGTCAAACTAACGCTAATTTCAAGCTAACTCAGAGGGCTACGACTATGGTCGGGCCGATCCCGGGTGCAACATGTTTGAAAATTGTGCGGTTCAGAACTGCTTCGGAACGATGAATCGGGTATTATGCGCACCTTTCCTTCGTTACAAGTCGGAATGCATTGATTCTTTCGCCTTTGGAACCCATATGTCATGGGAAACGTACAGTGACATTCCAACCACGCTCTGACCGCATCTCGTTTCAGGCCGGGAGGCCGAGATGACTCGGTACGTGGATTACCGGTCAACCTGCCCGATAATTTTTCAACGGACTGGAAATGTGATTTCGACCGGTTAGCATTGTTGTGGGCCTCTGATTTAGCTTTCCAACGGCGTGAGAATCGTCCCAATCCATCGAGTAACGAAGGAGATACGGCCAAAATAGTGGTGATCTGTGTTTTCCGTGTATGGCTATATCCCGTTTCTTGCCCAATTGTTTGTGCGGAAGTCGAACGTCAATTTTGATCGCATCGGGCCGTAGGGATCGGAATAAGGTTTCCATAGACGCGTGAATAGCCACAATCCAAAAAGTAACGAGGGAGATAAGGCCGAAACATTATTTCGCAAGAAACGGGGCCAAGACAACAGAATCCAACTGGCCTCCATTGGGCTCCGTTTCCCGGTAGACGTCCACTGTTTTGGCGATAACTCATTCGTTATGTGACGGATTCACGTCAAACCAACGCTAATTTCAAGCTAACTCAGAGGGCTACGACTATGGTCGGGCCGATCCCGGGTGCAACATGTTTGAAAATCGTGCGGTTCAGAACTGCTTCGGAACGATGAATCGGGTATTATGCGCACCTTTCCTTCGTTACAAGTCGGAATGCATTGATTCTTAGGCCTTTGGAACCCATATGTCATGGGAAACGTACAGTGACATTCCAACCACGCTCCGACCGCATCTCGGTTCAGGCCGAGATCGCTCGATGCGTGGATTACCGGTCAACCTGCCCGATAATTTTTCAACGGACTGGAAATGTGATTTGGACCGGTCAGCATTGTTGTGTGCCTCTGATTTAGCTTTCAAACGATGTGAGAATCGTCCCAATCCATCGAGTAACGAATGAGATACGGCCAAAACAGTGGTGATCTGCGTTTTCTGTCTAGGGCTATATCCCGTTTCTTGCCCAATTTTTTGTGCGGAAGTCGAACGTCACTTTCTACCGCATCGGGCCGTAGGTATCGGAGTAAGGTTTCCATAGACGCGTGAATCACCGCAATCCAATAAGTAACGAGGGAGATAAGGCTGAAACATTATTTCGCAAGAAACGGGGCCAAGACAACAGAATCCAAGTGGCCTCCATTGGGCTCCGTTTCCCGGTAGACGTCCACTGTTTTGGCCATAACTCATTCGTTAAGTGACGGATTCACGTCAAACCAATGCTGATTTCAATCTAACTCAGAGGGCTACGACTATGGTCGGGCCGATCCGCACGAT
Source organism: Salvia miltiorrhiza (assembly GCF_028751815.1). Classification (NCBI taxonomy): domain Eukaryota; kingdom Viridiplantae; phylum Streptophyta; class Magnoliopsida; order Lamiales; family Lamiaceae; genus Salvia; species Salvia miltiorrhiza. The sequence goes on along the minus strand of NC_080390.1, from coordinate 9,972 downwards.
CCCGGGTGCAACGTGTTTAAAAATCGTGCGGTTCAGAACTGCTTCCGAACGATGATTCGGGTATTATGCTCACCTTTCCTTCGTTACAAGTCGGAATGCCTTGATTCTTTCGCCTTTGGAACCCATATGTCATGGGAAATGTATAGTGACGTTCCTACCACGCTTCGACCATATCTCGGTTCAGGCAGGGAGGCTGAGATCGCTCGGTGCGTGGATTACCGGTCAACCTGCCCGATAATTTTTCAACGGACTGGAAATGTGATTTGGACCGGTCAGCATTGTTGTGAGCCTCTGATTTATCTTTCCAACGACGTAAGAATCATCCCAATCCATCGAGTAACGAAGGAGATACGGCCAAAACCGTGGTGATCTGCGTTTTCCGTCTAGGGCTATATCCCGTTTCTTGCCCAATTTTTTGTGCGGAAGTCAAACATCAATTTCGACCACATCGGGCCGTAGGGATCGGAGTAAGGTTTCCATAGACGCGTGAATCGCCGCAATCCGATAAGTAACGAGGGAGATAAGGCCGAAACATTATTTCGCAAGAAACGGGGCCAAGACAACAGAATCCAAGTGGCCTGCATTGGGCTCCGTTTTCCGGTAGACGTCTACTGTTTTGGCCATAACTCATTCGTTAAGTGACGGATTCACGTCAAACTAACGCTGATTTCAAGCTTAATCAGAGGGAAACGACTATGGTCGGGCCGATCCGCACGATCCCGGGTGCAACGTGTTTGAAAATCGTGCGGTTCAGAACTGCTTCCGAACGATGAATCGGGTATTATGCGCACCTTTCTTTCGTTACAAGTCGGAATTCCTTGATTCTTTCGCCTTTGGAACCTATATGTCATGGGAAACGTACAGTGACGTTCCTACCACGCTTCAACCGCATCTCGGTTCGGGCCGGGAGGCCAAGATCGCTCGGTGCGTGGATTACCGGTCAACCTGCTCGATAATTTTTCAATGGACTGGAATTGTGATTTGGACCGTTCAGCATTAATGTGGGCCTCTGAATTAGCTTACCAACGGCGCGAGAATCGTCCCAATCCATCGAGTAACGAATGAGATACGGCCAAAACAGTGGGGATCTGCGTTTTCCGTCAAGGCTATATCCCGTTTCTTGCCCAATTTTTTGTGCGGAAGTTGAACGTCAAATTCGACCGCATCGAGCCGTAGGGATCGGAATAAGGTTTCCATAGACGCGTGAATCGCTGCAATCCGATAAGTAACGAGGGAGATAAGGCCGAAACATTATTTCACAAGAAACGGGGCCATGACAACATAATCCAAGTGGCCTCCATTGGGCTCCGTTTCCCGGTAGACGTCCACTGTTTTGGCCATAACTCATTCGTTATGGGTCGGATTCATGTCAAACCAACACTGATTTCAAGCTAACTCAGAGGGCTAAGACTATGGTCGTGCTGATCCGCAGATCTCGAGTGCATCGTATTTCAAAATCGTGCGGTTCAGAACGGCTTCCGTACGATAAATCGGGTATTATGTGCATCATTCCTTTGTTACAAGTCGGAATGCCTTGATTCTTTCGCCTTTGGAACCCATATGTCATGGGAAACGTACAGTGACGTTCCAACCATGCTCCGACCGCATCTCGGTCCGGGCCGGGAGGGCGAGATCGCTCGGTACGTAGATTATCGGTCAACCTGCCCGATAATTTTTCAACGGACTGGAATTGTAAGTTGGACCATTCAGTATTGTTGTGGACCTCTGAATTAGCTTTCCAACGGCGGAAGAATCGTCCCAATCCGTTGAGTAACGAAGGCGATACGGGCAAAACAGTGGGGATCTGCGTTTTCCGTCAAGGGCTATATCCCGTTTCTTGCCCAATTTTTTGTGCGGAAGTCGAACGTCAAATTCGACCGCATCGAGCCGTAGGGATCGGAATAAGGTTTCTATAAACGCGTTAATCGCCGCAATCCGATAAGTAACGAGGGAGATAAGGCCGAAACATTATTTCGCAAGAAACGGGGCCATGACAACATAATCCAAGTGGCCTCTATTGGGCTCCGTTTCCCGGTAGACGTCCACTGTTTTGGCCATAACTCATTCGTTATGGGTCGGATTCATGTCAAACCAACGCTGATTTCAAGCTAACTCAGAGGGCTATGACTATGGTCGTGCCGATCCGCATGATCCTGAGTGCATCGTATTTGAAAATCGTGCGGTTCAGAACGGCTTCAGAACGATGAATCGGGTATTATGTGCACCATTCCTTCGTTACAAGTCGGAATGCCTTGATTCTTTCGCCTTTGGAATCCATATGTCATGGGAAACGTACAGTGATGTTCCAACCATGCTCCGACCGCATATCGGTTCGGGCCGGGAGGGCGAGATCGCTCGGTACGTGGATTACCGGTCAACCTACCCGATAATTTTTCAATGGACTGGAATTGTGATTTGGACCGTTCAACATTAATGTGGGCCTCTGAATTAGCTTTCGAACGGCGTGAGAATCGTCCCAATCCATCGAGTAACGAAGGAGATACGGCCAAAACAGTGGGGATCTGCGTTTTCCGTCAAGGCTATATCCCGTTTCTTGCCCAATTTTTTGTGCGGAAGTTGAACGTCAAATTCGACCGCATCGAGCCATAGGGATCGGAATAAGGTTTCCATAGACGCGTGAATCACGGCAATCCGATAAGTAACGAGGGAGATAAGGCCGAAACATTATTTCGCAAGAAATGGGGCCAAGACAACAGAATCCAAGTGGCCTCCATTGGGCTCCGTTTCCCGGTAGACGTCCACTGTTTTGGCCATAACTCATTCGTTAAGTGATGGATTCACGTCAAACTAATGCTGATTTCAAGCTAACTCAGAGGGCTACGACTATGGTCGGGCCAATCCGCACGATCCCGGATGCAACGTGTTTGAAAATCGTGCGGTTCAGAACTACTTCCGAACGATGAATCGGGTATTATGCGCACCTTTCCTTCTTTACAAGTCGGAATGCCTTGATTCTTTCGCCTTTGGAACCTATATGTCATGGGAAACGTACAGAGACGTTCCTACCACGCTTCGACCGCATCTCGGTTTAGGCCGGGAGGCCTAGATCGCTCGGTGCGTGGACTATCGGTCAACCTGCCCGATAATTTTTCAACGGACTGGAAATGTGATTTGGATCGGTCAGCATTGTTGTGGGCCTCTGATTTAGCTTTCAAACGACGTGAGAATCGTCCCAATCCATCGAGTAACGAAGGAGATACGGCCAAAAGAGTGGTGATCTGTGTTTTTCGTCTAGGGCTATATCCCGTTTCTTGCCCAAATTTTTGTGCGGAAGTCGAACGTCAATTTCGACCGTATCGGGCCGTAGGGATCGGAATAAGGTTTCCATAGACGCGTGAATCACCGCAATCCGATGAGTAACGAGGGAGATAAGGCTGAAACATTATTTCGCAAGAAACGGGGCCAAGACAACAGAATCTAAGTGGCCTCCATTGGGCTCCGTTTCCCGGTAGACGTCCACTGTTTTGGCCATAACTCATTCGTTATGTGACGGATTCACGTCAAACCAACGCTAATTTCAAGCTAACTCAGAGGGCTACGACTATGGTCGGGCCGATCCGCACGATCCTGGGTGCAACGTGTTTGAAAATCGTGCGGTTCAGAACTGCTTCCGAACGATGAATCGGGTATTATGCGCACCTTTCCTTCTTTACAAGTCGGAATGCCTTGATTCTTTCGCCTTTGGAACCCATATGTCATGGGAAACGTACAGTGACGTTCCAACCACGCTCAGACCGCATCTCGGTTCAGGCCGGGAGGCCGAGATCGCTCGGTACGTAGATTATCGCTCAACCTGCCTGATAATTTTTCAACGGACTGGAATTGTAATTTGGACCGTTCAGCATTGTTGTGGGCCTCTGAATTATCTTTCCAACGGCGCGAGAATCGTCCCAATCCATTGAGTAACGAAGGAGATACGGCCAAAATAGTGGGGATCTGCGTTTTCCGTCAAGGGCTATATCCCGTTTCTTGCCCAGTTTTTTGTGCGGAAGTCGAACGTCAAATTCGACCGCATCGAGCCGTAGGGATCGGAATAAGGTTTCTATAGACGCGTTAATCGCCACAATCCGATAAGTAACGAGGGAGATGAGGCCGAAACATTATTTCGCAAGAAACAGGGCCAAGACAACAGAATCCAAGTGGCCTCCATTGGGCTCCGTTTCCCGGTAGACGTCCACTGTTTTGGCCATAACTCATTCGTTATGGGTCGGATTCATGTCAAACTAACGCTGATTTCAAGCTAACTCAGAGGGCTACGACTATGGTCGTGCCGATCTGCATGATCCTGAGTTCATCATATTTCAAAATCGTGCGGTTCAGAACGGCTTCCGAACGATGAATCGGGTATTATGTGCACCATTCCTTCGTTACAATTCGGAATGCCTTGATTCGTTCGCCTTTGGAACCCATATGTCATTGGAAACATATAATGACGTTCAAAACCACGCTCCGACTGCATATCGGTTTGGGCCGGGAGGGCGAGATCGCTCGGTGTGTGGATTACCGGTCAACCTGCCCGATAATTTTTCAACGGACTGGAAATGTGATTTGGACCGGTCAGTATTGTTGTGGGCCTCTGATTTAGCTTTCCCACGGCATGAGAATCGTCCCAATCCATCGAGTAACGAAGGAGATACGGCCAAAACAGTGGTGATCTGCGTTTTCCGACTAGGGCTATATCCCGTTTCTTGCCCAATTTTTTGTGCAGAATTCGAACGTTAATTTCGACCGCATCGGACCGTAGGGATCGGAATAAGGTTTCTATAGACGCGTGAATCGCCGCAATCCGATAACTAATGAGGGAGATAAGGCCGAGACATTATTTCGCAAGAAACGGGGCCCAGACAACAGAATCCAAGTGGCCTTCATTGGGCTCCGTTTCCCGGTAGACGTCCACTGTTTTGGCCATAAGTCATTCGTTATGGGTCGGATTCATGTCAAACCAACGCTGATTTCAAGCTAACTCAGAGAGCTACGACTATGGTCGTGCCGATCCGCACGATCCCAAGTGCATCGTATTTGAAAATCGTGCGGTTCAGAACGGCTTCGGAACGATGAATCGGGTATTATGTGCACCATTCCTTCGTTACAAGTCGGAATGCCTTGATTCTTTCGCCTTTGGAACCCATATGTCATGGGAAACGTACTGTGACGTTCCAACCACGCTCCGACCGCATATCGGTTCGGGCCGGGAGGGTGAGATCGCTCGGTACGTGGATTACCGGTCAACCTGCCCGATAATTTTTCAACGGACTGGAATTGTGATTTGGACCGTTCAGTATTGTTGTGGACCTCTGAATTAGCTTTCCAACGGCGTGAGAATCGTCCCAATCCGTTGAGTAACGAAGGAGATACGGCCAAAACAGTGGGGATCTGCGTTTTCCGTCAATGGCTATATCCCGTTTCTTGCCCAGTTTTTTGTGCGGAAGTCGAACGTTAAATTCGACCGCATCGAGCCGTAGGGATCGGAATAAGGTTTCCATAGACGCGTGAATCGCCGCAATCCGATAAGTAACAAGGGAGATAAGGCCGAAACATTATTTTGCAAGAAACGGGGCCATGACAACATAATCCAAGTGGCCTCCATTGGGCTCCGTTTCCCGGTAGACGTCCACTGTTTTGGCCATAACTCATTCGTTATGGTCGGATTCATATCAAACCAACGCTGATTTCAAGCTAACTCAGAGGGCTACGATTATGGTCGTGCCGATCCGCATGATCCCGAGTGCATCGTATTTCAAAACCGTGCGGTTCAGAACTGCTTCCGAACGATGAATCGGGTATTATGTGCACCATTCCTTCGTTACAATTCGGAATGCCTTGATTCGTTCGCCTTTGGAACCCATATGTCATTGGAAACATATAATGACGTTCAAAACCACGCTCCGACTGCATATCGGTTTGGGCCGGGAGGGCGAGATCGCTCGGTGTGTGGATTACCGGTCAACCTGCCCGATAATTTTTCAACGGACTGGAAATGTGATTTGGACCGGTCAGTATTGTTGTGGGCCTCTGATTTAGCTTTCCCACGGCATGAGAATCGTCCCAATCCATCGAGTAACGAAGGAGATACGGCCAAAACAGTGGGGATCTGCGTTTTCCATCAAGGCTATATCCCGTTTCTTGCCCAGTTTTTTGTGCGGAAGTCGAACGTCAAATTCGACCGCATCGAACCGTAGGGATCGGAATAAGGTTTCCATAGACGCGTGAATCGCCGCAATCCGATAAGTAATGCCTTGATTCCTTCACCTTTAGAACCCATATGTCATGGGAAACGTACAGTGATGTTCCAACCACGCTCCGACCGCATATTGGTTCGGGCCGGGAGGGCGAGATCGCTCGGTACGTGGATTACCGGTCAACCTGCCCGATAATTTTTCAACGGACTGGAATTGTAATTTAGACCGTTCAGCATTGTTGTGGACCTCTGAATTACCTTTCCAACGACGCGAGAATCGTCCCAATCCGTTGAGTAACGAAGGAGATACGGCCAAAACAGTGGGGATCTGCGTTTTTCGTCAAGGGCTATATCCCGTTTCTTGTCCAGTTTTTTGTGCAGAAGTCGAACGTCAAATTCGACCGCATCGAACCGTAGGGATCGGAATAAGGTTTCCATAGACGCGTGAATCGCCGCAATCCGATAAGTAACGAGGGAGATAAGGCCGAAACATTATTTCGCAAGAAACGGGGCCAAGACAACAGAATCCAAGTGGCCTCCATTGGCCTCTATTTCTCGGTAGACGTCCACTGTTTTGGCCATAACTCATTCGTTATGGGTCGGATTCATGTCAAACCAACGCTGATTTCAAGCTAACTCAGAGGGCTACGACTATGGTCGTGCCGATCCGCACGATCCCAAGTGCATCGTATTTGAAAATCGTGCGGTTCAGAACGACTTCGGAACGATGAATCGGGTATTATGTGCACCATTCCTTCGTTACAAGTCGGAATGCCTTGATTCTTTCGCCTTTGGAACCCATATGTCATGGGAAACGTACAGTGACGTTCCAACCATGCTCCGACCGCATATCGGTTCGGGCCGGGAGGACGAGATCGCTCGGTACGTGGATTAACGGTCAACCTGCCCGATAATTTTTCAACGTACTGGAATTGTAATTTAGACCGTTCAGCATTGTTGTGGACCTCTGAATTATCTTTCCAACGGCGCGAGAATCGTCCCAATCCATCGAGTAACGAAGGAGATACGGCCAAAACAGTGGGATTCTGCGTTTTCCGTCAAGGGCTATATCCCGTTTCTTGCCCAATTTTTTGTGCGGAAGTCGAATGTCAAATTCGACCGCATCGAGCCGTAGGGGATCAGAATAAGGTTTCCATAGACGCGTGAATCACCCCAATCCGATAAGTAACGAGGGAGATAAGGCCGAAACATTATTTCGCAAGAAACGGGGCCATGACAACATAATCCAAGTGGCCTCCATTGGGCTCCGTTTCCCGGTAGACGTCCACTGTTTTGGCCATAACTCATTCGTTATGGGTCGGATTCATGTCAAACCAACGCTGATTTCAAGTTAACTCAGAGGGCTACGACTATGGTCTTGCCGATCCGCACGATCCCAAGTGCATCGTATTTGAAAATTGTGCGGTTCAGAACGGCTTCGGAACGATGAATCGGGTATTATGTGCACCATTCCTTCGTTACAAGTCGGAATGCCTTGATTCTTTCGCCTTTGGAACCCATATGTCATGGGAAACGTACAGTGACGTTACAACCACGCTCCGACCGCATATCGGTTCGGGCCGGGAGGGCGAGATCACTCGGTACGTAGATTACCGGGCAACCTGCCCGATAATTTTTCAACGGACATGAATTGTGATTTGGACCATTCAGCATTGTTGTGGGCCTCTGAATTATATTTCAAACGGCGCGAGAACCGTCCCAAGCCATCGAGTAACGAAGGAAATACGGCCAAAACAGTGGGGATCTGCGTTTTCCGTTAAGGGCTATATCCCGTTTCTTGCCCAGTTTTTTGTTCGGAAGTCGAACGTCAAATTCGACCACATCGAGCCGTAGGGATCGGAATAAGGTTTCCATAGACGCGTGAATCGCCCCAATCCGATAAGTAACGAGGGAGATAAGGCCGAAACATTATTTCGCAAGAAACGAGGCCATGACAACATAATCCAAGTGGCCTCCATTGGGCTCCGTTTCCCAGTAGACGTCCACTGTTTTGGCCATAACTCATTCGTTATGGGTCGGATTCATGTCAAACCAACGCTGATTTCAAGCTAACTCAGAGGGCTACGACTATGGTCTTGCCAATCCGCACGATCCCAAGTGCATCATATTTGAAAATTGTGCGGTTCAGAACGGCTTCGGAACGATGAATCGGGTATTATGTGCACCATTCCTTCGTTACAAGTCGGAATGCCTTGATTCTTTCGCCTTTGGAACCCATATGTCATGGGAAACGTACAGTGACGTTCCAACCATGCTCCGACCGCATATCGGTTCGGGCCGGGAGGACGAGATCGCTCGGTACGTGGATTAACGGTCAACCTGCCCGATAATTTTTCAACGTACTGGAATTGTAATTTAGACCGTTCAGCATTGTTGTGGACCTCTGAATTATCTTTCCAACGGCGCGAGAATCGTCCCAATCCATCGAGTAACGAAGGAGATACGGCCAAAACAGTGGGATTCTGCGTTTTCCGTCAAGGGCTATATCCCGTTTCTTGCCCAATTTTTTGTGCGGAAGTCGAATGTCAAATTCGACCGCATCGAGCCGTAGGGATCAGAATAAGGTTTCCATAGACGCGTGAATCACCCCAATCCGATAAGTAACGAGGGAGATAAGGCCGAAACATTATTTCGCAAGAAACGGGGCCATGACAACATAATCCAAGTGGCCTCCATTGGGCTCCGTTTCCCGGTAGACGTCCACTGTTTTGGCCATAACTCATTCGTTATGGGTCGGATTCATGTCAAACCAACGCTGATTTCAAGTTAACTCAGAGGGCTACGACTATGGTCTTGCCGATCCGCACGATCCCAAGTGCATCGTATTTGAAAATTGTGCGGTTCAGAACGGCTTCGGAACGATGAATCGGGTATTATGTGCACCATTCCTTCGTTACAAGTCGGAATGCCTTGATTCTTTCGCCTTTGGAACCCATATGTCATGGGAAACGTACAGTGACGTTACAACCACGCTCCGACCGCATATCGGTTCGGGCCGGGAGGGCGAGATCGCTCGGTACGTAGATTACCGGGCAACCTGCCCGATAATTTTTCAACGGACATGAATTGTGAATTTGGACCATTCAGCATTGTTGTGGGCCTCTGAATTATATTTCAAACGGCGCGAGAACCGTCCCAAGCCATCGAGTAACGAAGGAAATACGGCCAAAACAGTGGGGATCTGCGTTTTCCGTTAAGGGCTATATCCCGTTTCTTGCCCAGTTTTTTGTTCGGAAGTCGAACGTCAAATTCGACCACATCGAGCCGTAGGGATCAGAATAAGGTTTCCATAGACGCGTGAATCGCCCCAATCCGATAAGTAACGAGGGAGATAAGGCCGAAACATTATTTCGCAAGAAACGAGGGCCATGACAACATAATCCAAGTGGCCTCCATTGGGCTCCGTTTCCCAGTAGACGTCCACTGTTTTGGCCATAACTCATTCGTTATGGGTCGGATTCATGTCAAACCAACGCTGATTTCAAGCTAACTCAGAGGGCTACGACTATGGTCTTGCCGATCCGCACGATCCCAAGTGCATCGTATTTGAAAATTGTGCGGTTCAGAACGGCTTCGGAACGATGAATCGGGTATTATGTGCACCATTCCTTCGTTACATGTCGGAATGCCTTGATTCTTTCGCCTTTGGAACCCATATGTCATGGGAAACGTACAGTGACGTTCCAAATACGCTCCGACCGCATATAAGTTCGGGCCGGGAGGGTGAGATCGCTCGGTACGTGGATTACCGG